>NC_140588.1:280405753-281028627 GCF_964204655.1 Triturus cristatus | reverse complement strand
TAAAAACTACTAGACAGGAATGTATTGGATGAGGAGCGGAGCAGATAACTTGAAGGTGAAATACAGTTTTTTGGCAGGCAACAGGCCGAGTCAGGCACCGTTAGCCGCGCAGGGAGTAGGACAAAGGTCATGGATACAGATGCAGGCTCAGGCTGGAGCTTTCAGAAGCAGAAGGCAGGAAAAGACTCGATGACAGAATTCAGGGCCTACTCGCCTGAACTGTAAAACGTGAAAGGTGTACCATATAAAGTCGGTGGCCAATCATACTTAGGAACGGAATATCCGACCCATTCATGGCGGATCTGAAAGAGGACATGTTAACGTTGGACGCACATGTATTTGCGTCTTCATAGCTGGAATTGGAGGGAACATACATGTACTTGTAGCATGTACATGGAGCCGTTGGCGTCTAAGATAGGGGACATAATTGATATAAAAATTCATATTTCCTCACTTTGCAGATGAGAAATCAGATAAAACAAATGAGTTGAGGATGCATGATTAAAATAAAGAAGAGCTACTTGATATAAGATTACAAGAAATTCCACATCAATATAAAGGTAAAAAAAGCATTGAAACGTGGCCAACAATTGGATCTACGACATGAGGAGGGGTGACGTAAAACACAACGCACAAAGAAACAAAGTTAATAAGTTGGATAGGCACAAATAAATGAGTTTGTCATGACAGTCTTAGGGTGGACCACTGTGGATATGCACTGCCATGGTGTCATATATATCATTCAACTCTATGGAGGAATACAGTCATGCCAGTCAAGTGGCAAAGTGACTCTTGAACAATAGCCTTTTCTTCTCCATTTTGAAATTTGCATAAGTGATTCATTCTGATAGCATTCAGGGTGGAGTTCCATTCCTTGTGTACCTGCAGAAAGATTACATATGGGTTCTTTTCTTCCTCTTTGTCAAGAAATCAAGCCTGAGAATTTCTGAATTCCTCAGTTGTCATTGTGTGCCTGACATGATCACTTTGTCTTTTAATGCGGTTCTGTGACTTATTTCTTATTTTCATTATCATTCATGGATAATGCTCAGTTGTACTTTATAAAAATATGAAAGTAAATGTAAAGAGCACAAACACCTGAAAGTCTGAATGTGTTTCATCCTTATTCAAAAAGCTCATCTATCAGGGTAAGATTAGAAGCTGTCCGTGTGCCCCCACAAATTCCTATTTTGCCACCATAGATGAGGTCCTAAAAATATATGTAAATAAGAGAGCAGGGCCTCCAAGGTAGTCCCCAAGATTTATTCAGAGAGCAGTTCATTTATATAGTACATTCTGCAACACCAATGATAACTCCAAATCTGCTCACCTCCAATGTCTGTTTCTCTAGCACAGGTTTTAGGCACAGTATTACTTCAGAGCCATTCTCACTGAGCGAGAAAGAGACACAGCATCTTGCCATTTTTACAGAAGTCTTTAAGCAAGCATTAGCATGTGCCATTCGTGCCTATCTCAGAAGTGACAAACGCCTTTTACCTTTCCAGGAAACGTATGAAAGCTTTGGATTGGTAAAAGCCAAGCTGGTGTTAATATTAGCAACCCCTGACAAGTGTTTCGCTCTTATTAAAGCTGGTCAAAGAGATATAGCTTTTCCCATTCACAAGGCAGTAACCAGTATAAGTCAAAACACTGCCTATTCAGGTTTAAAGTGCTACATAAATTATACAAAAGATGATAGAGGTTTTGAGGCTGTCTCACTGCATGGTGTTCCATTGCTTAAATCACAGCTACAGATTAATACGAAGAGGAAACTCAAAACCTTCTTAGAGTTTCAAGTGGACAAAATTAACTTGAAGATAAAATGGAAGATTTAGATTGAAGTGGCTTTGGCTAATAATTATGGTGACTGGCAGACTTAAGGCAGCGCAGTGCATATTTTAGCTGATCAGGTGCTTGAAAAAGGTGGTGTCTGTAAAACATGTGTCGGCTGGCTGTGAAGATATTATTTAATGGTAATTTGAAAAGAATAAACGCTGTGAAGATACATTGGTCAACATTTTTTCTCTGTGTTCTGCTGATTTTGAAAAAATATTTCTGTAGATATATATGTCTGCCGGGTCAGAGGAGGCTAGATGCAAGAAAAAGCCTTAAACCTAGTTGCCCTCCCGTGCATGCTCTTTTCCAGATGGAGCAGAGGTTTTGTTTAATATCTATATATATATATTCACTGAAAAAAACATAGGTTTCAGACATGTTTTAGTTAGGAATTAGCATTTAAAAACCTTAGAAATTCACTGAAAAACCATAGGTTTTAGGGGTGTTATAGTGAGCTGGACATTTCACTCATACAAAACCATTGAAATTCCTTTGTTATAGTTAGTTCTACTAACTATAACTCGAGCGCCCGCAATCCACTGCTAATGTAGATGTATAAGTATATTTGATAGTGTTCTATTGATCTTTGTCAGCATGTATGAGTGAATCTATAGGTAAGTGTTTAGATGTGTGTGTAGATCTAGGAATCACTGAGTAGGTTTTTAGAAACTTATATTGGTGTGTCAATGGTTTCAAATGTGGTACTCCATATTTTATAATGAGTGATGAAAGGTTATACTAGTGTATGATGAGGTGTATCAGATTGTCACGTGGATGATGCGATCAGTGATGTCATCAGTGATGTCATTTGAGATGTCATCAGTGATGTCATCAGTGATGTCACTGACCATGTCATGAATGATGTAATATGTGACATCTTCAGCAGTGGATTGCGGGCTCGCGAGTTATAGTTAGTAGAATTAACTATAAAAAAGGAATTTCAATGGTTTTGTACGAGTGAAATGTCCAGCTAACTATAACACCCCTGAAACCTATGGTTTTTTCAGTGAATTTCTAAGGTTTTTCAAATGCTAATTCCTAACTATAACATGTATGAAACCTATGGTTTTTTCAGTGAATTTCAAAGGTTTTTAAAATGCTAATTCCTAACTATAACATGTCTGAAACCTATGGTTTTTTCAGTGAATTTCAAAGGTTTTTAAAATGCTAATTCCTAACTATAACATGTCTGAAACCTATGGTGTTTTTAGTGAATTTCAAAGGTTTTTTAAATGCTAATTGCTAACTATAGCATGTCTGAAACTTATGGATTTTTCAGTGAATTTCAAAGATTTCTTAAATGACGATTTTTAAATGTAATAATAGTTATATTTATTTTTTTGATACAGATTTTCTAAATTTTTTAACTATTTATTTTTACATATTTTATTTTTTAAATTACCTTATATACTTTTAATATAAATGGATTTTTTTTTAAATATTGAAACTCTAATGTTTTTTTTGTTTTATATATTTTTTTTAGTATATGTATATTAGTTTCTTTATTTTGTAAAACATTTTTTAGTAAGTCGCGCACCCAAAGCATACCTTTCTCGATCACTGTGCGGAACCTAGCCGTCATTTTAGGATTGTTGTGAAGGATCCGCGTAGGATGTGCGATGGGTGCGTATTTTCATGCGCGATCGCTATGCGACTGGTACGCAACTCCAGGCGCATATGCGACACATACGTATTACATTACGCGACACTCACGCGCTTGCGCGTGAAAAACCCCGGTTGGTGGCATTCCCCAGGGCTGCGGGTGGGCCATGAGCCCCCCGCATATATTCTAAAGAAGCCCTAGGGGTGGCCGTCCCCAGGGCTTGGGGGGGCCTTTGAGCCCCCCACCCATGAATATTGAAGCCCCAGGAGTGGCGGTCCCCGGGCTGGGGGGGGGCTGTGAGCCCCCGGTACTTAATTTTATAAAGCCCCGGGGGGTGGCGGTTCCCGGGGCTGGGGGGCCCCTCTGGGCCCCCCATTCACATAATAATATTGCCCCCGGGACTTGGCCCTCCGGGGGCTAATTACGAATGAAACGCCAGCGCTTCGGTTTTTTTTTAATCGGGAGGATCCGCGCACCCTGGGTGCATCTTCCCGTTTAAAAAAAAATATATTTTTTTTTTGGGGGCCCAGGGGGTCCTTGTGGGAGCCCGTAAGCAGGCCTAGGGGGTCAGGGTGTTTCTACCCTTCCCCCTTTTTGCGTTTTGCGCACTTTTTTCAAGGATTTCTTGTGCCTCGGTTCTACCGAGGCACAAAATGGCTGCCAACACTTCCTGGTTTGGAGTGTTGACAGCAAGTTGACAGCCAATTAACATGCAGCTCGTGATCGGGAGGGTGCGCGCTGGGTGCGCTCAGGGTGCGCGGATCCACCGCACCCATAGATATATATGTGATTTTACTTTTGATTTTCTCTGAACCAAGGGCTATCTTTTTGCCAAATTTGGTGTAATTCCGTTCAGCAGTTCAGGCTGTAGCTGCGACTAAAGGTTCCTATGGAAAATTGCATGGGGAAAACACGTTTTGGAACCCTCCTTTTTTCTCAGCCCCCGCTTGACAAAGCACCCCGAGACTTTCATGATAGGAGCGGACCTGAGCTGGCCAAAAGTTTTGAAAATTTCACGAAGATTCGTCAACCGGCTCCAAAGTTATTGGGAATAGAATGTTGCGGATTTCCTATTGAAAATAGGTCCTAACTATAACAACCTACTGGCGACCACCAGTAGGTAATATATATTTGACACGCCTGTCCCGGCGTGTGGGAGAGCACCATCGTGAAAAGAGACGAGGCTGAAGGTGGGAACTGAGTCCAACTTGAGCAGCACAGTGAGCCCAGCGCCTACAGAGGATATTGCCTCGATATTACCCGCCTACTAAAGGAACAATAATGCTAAAAAACTGACGCTTGGAGCCTACAAAGGTAAAAGAATGACTCTCCAGAGACCACATGCCCCAACGTGCATCAGTCTTACAAACGCGCTCAGCGCGGCACACTGAGTGCAATTAATCAATTATGCATGTAAATAGGAGACTTTCAAGCGCCAGAGAGGAAAGCAGCCAGCCCCTGACGAGAGGCAAAACGGCCTCGAAACGCGTAGGGCGAACAAATTACTTACCGGAATGTCGAGGAGTGGGGGAGCTGTTGAGTGACTCCTGAAGGCTCGGACCATTGTTTAAAAAATTTGACACGCCTGTCCCGGCGTGTGGGAGAGCACCATCGTGAAAAGAGACGAGGCTGAAGGTTGGAACTGAGTCCAACTTGAGCAGCACAGTGAGCCCAGCGCCTACAGAGGATATTGCCTCGATATTACCCGCCTACTAAAGGAACAATAATGCTAAAAAATGGACGCTTGGAGCCTACAAAGGTAACAGAATGACTCTCCAAAGACCACATGTCCCAACGTACATCAGTCTTACAAACGCGCTCAGCGCGGCACACTGAGTGCAATTAATCAATTATGCATGTAAATAGGAGACTTTCAAGCGCCAGAGAGGAAAGCAGCCAGCCCCTGACGAGAGGCAAAACGGCCTCGAAACACGTAGGGCGAACAAATTACTTACCGGAATGTCGAGGAGTGGGGGAGCTGTTGAGTGACTCCCGAAGGCTCGGACCATTGTTTAAAAAATTTGACACGCCTGTCCCGGCGTGTGGGAGAGCACCATCATGAAAAGAGACGAGGCTGAAGGTTAGAACTGAGTCCAACTTGAGCAGCACAGTGAGCCCAGCGCCTACAGAGGATATTGCCTCGATATTACCCGCCTACTAAAGGAACAATAATGCTAAAAAACTGACGCTTGGAGCCTACAAAGGTAAAAGAATGACTCTCCAGAGACCACATGTCCCAACGTGCATCAGTCTTACAAACGCGCTCAGCGCGGCACACTGAGTGCAATTAATCAATTATGCATGTAAATAGGAGACTTTCAAGCGCCAGAGAGGAAAGCAGCCAGCCCCTGACGAGAGGCAAAACGGCCTCGAAACGCGTAGGGCGAACAAATTACTTACCGGAATGTCGAGGAGTGGGGGAGCTGTTGAGTGACTCCCGAAGGCTCGGACCATTGTTTAAAAAATTTGACACGCCTGTCCCGGCGTGTGGGAGAGCACCATCGTGAAAAGAGACGAGGCTGAAGGTTGGAACTGAGTCCAACTTGAGCAGCACAGTGAGCCCAGCGCCTACAGAGGATATTGCCTCGATATTACCCGCCTACTAAAGGAACAATAATGCTAAAAAACTGACGCTTGGAGCCTACAAATGTAAAAGAATGACTCTCCAGAGACCACATGTCCCAACGTGCATCAGTCTTACAAACGCGCTCAGCGCGGCACACTGAGTGCAATTAATCAATTATGCATGTAAATAGGAGACTTTCAAGCGCCAGAGAGGAAAGCAGCCAGCCCCTGACGAGAGGCAAAATGGCCTCGAAACGCGTAGGGCGAACAAATTACTTACCGGAATGTCGAGGAGTGGGGGAGCTGTTGAGTTACTCCCGAAGGCTAGGACCATTGTTTAAAAAATTTGACACGCCTGTCCCGGCGTGTGGGAGAGCACCATCGTGAAAAGAGACGAGGCTGAAGGTTGGAACTGAGTCCAACTTGAGCAGCACAGTGAGCCCAGCGCCTACAGAGGATATTGCCTCGATATTACCCGCATACTAAAGGAACAATAATGCTAAAAAACTGACGCTTGGAGCCTACAAAGGTAAAATAATGACTCTCCAGAGACCACATGTCCCAACGTGCATCAGTCTTACAAACGCGCTCAGCGCGGCACACTGAGTGCAATTAATCAATTATGCATGTAAATAGGAGACTTTCAAGCGCCAGAGAGGAAAGCAGCCAGCCCCTGACGAGAGGCAAAACGGCCTCGAAACACGTAGGGCGAACAAATTACTTACCGGAATGTCGAGGAGTGGGGGAGCTGTTGAGTGACTCACGAAGGCTCGGACCATTGTTTAAAAAAATATATATATATATATATATTCAGCGCTGTTGGAGGGTGTTTTGGATTTGTTCGTGTCAGCCAGAGACAGGTTAAGGAGCCTCGTTTCATTAAGTTGACTGCCTGCTTTCCTGGTTCCTGCTCACGCAGTTTTTGTTTTTCGCCAAGGTATTGGCGTGTGGCAGTCCACCTCCAGAGTGCAGGAAAAAGCAAGAGATGCTGCCGGTTGGCAGTCCGTGACTTCACGGAGGTAGCTGGTGCATTGTAACCAGCCCACGACCCTGCGGACCTGTACCCTGCAGGTTGAAACGTAGTGCGGGGACTCGAGGGGTCCTGAAGATTTTATTTGGACTGAATAAAGTGCGCCCAGCTCTGCAGACTCTTCAAAACACAAAGATTCAACTTTGGTTTCTCCATGTTCCGCCAGCCCATGTATGAAGCATTCTGAGAGTTGCAGTGTCTACCATCGTGGCAACTCAGTGGGCGATCACATGGTTGGGGGAGGCGCTTACTCCGTAATTAGGGAGTGCTGCAGAAACAGTTAAAAGCTGGGTGCTACGGATTTTCAGTTGGGCAGTGGCATCTGAAGAAGGCATTAGCCGAAATGCATTATGCCTTACCTGCTATCTATTAAAGAACCTCGTCTGAAATCCCTGCTTGTGGCTTCTTCCTTCGGCGCTGTTGGAGGGTGTTTTGGATTTGTTCGTGTCAGCCAGAGACACGTTAAGGAGCCCCGTTTTATTAAGTTGACTGCCTGCTTTCCTGGTTCCTGCTCACGCAGTTTTTGTTTTTCGCCAAGGTATTGGCGTGCGGCAGTCCACCTCCAGAGTGCAGGAAAAAGCAAGAGATGCTGCCGGTTGGAAGTCTGTGACCTCACGGAGGTAGCTGGTGCATTGTAACCAGCCCATGACCCTGCGGACCTGTACCCTGCAGGTTGAAACGTGGTGCGGGGACTCGAGGGGTCCTGAAGATTTTATTTGGACTGTATAAAGTGCGCCCAGCTCTGCAGACGCTTCAAAACACAAAGATTCAACTTTGGTTTCTCCACGTTCCGCCAGCCCAGGTATGAAGCATTCTGGGAGTTGCAGTGTCTACCATCGTGGCAACTCTGTGGGCGAACACATGGTTGGGGGAGGCGCTTACTCCGTAATGAGGGAGTGCTTCAGAAACAGTTAAAAGCTGGGTGCTACGGATCTTCAGTTGGGCAGTGGCATCTGAATAAGGCATGAGCCGAAATGCATTATGCCTTACCTGCTATCTATTAAAGAACCTCGTCTGAAATCCCTGCTTGTGGCTTCTTCCTTCGGCGCTGTTGGAGGGTGTTTTGGATTTGTTCGTGTCAGCCAGAGACACGTTAAGGAGCCCCATTTCATTAAGTTGACTGCCTGCTTTCCTGGTTCCTGCTCACGCAGTTTTTGTTTTTCGCCAAGGTATTGGCGTGCGGCAGTCCACCTCCAGAGTGCAGGAAAAAGCAAGAGATGCTGCCGGTTGGCAGTCCGTGACTTCACGGAGGTAGCTGGTGCATTGTACCCAGCCTTCGACCCTGCGGACCTGTACCCTGCAGGTTGAAACGTAGTGCGGGGACTCGAGGGGTCCTGAAGATTTTATTTGGACTGAATAAAGTGCGCCCAGCTCTGCAGACGCTTCAAAACACAAAGATTCAACTTTGGTTTCTCCACGTTCCGCCAGCCCAGGTATGAAGCATTCTGGGAGTTGCAGTGTCTACCATCGTGGCAACTCAGTGGGCGATTACATGGTTGGGGGAGGAGCTTACTCCGTAATGAGGGAGTGCTGCAGAAACAGTTAAAAGCTGGGTGTTACGGATTTTCAGTTGGGCAGTGGCATCTGAAGAAGGCATTAGCCGAAATGCATTATTCCTTACCTGCTATCTATTAAAGAACCTCGTCTGAAATCCCTGCTTGTGGCTTCTTCCTTCGGCGCTGTTGGAGGGTGTTTTGGATTTGTTTGTGTCAGCCAGAGACACGTTAAGGAGCCCCGTTTCATTAAGTTGACTGCCTGCTTTCCTGGTTCCTGCTCACGCAGTTTTTGTTTTTCGCCAAGGTATTGGCGTGCGGCAGTCCACCTCCAGAGTGCAGGAAAAAGCAAGAGATGCTGCCGGTTGGCAGTCCGTGACTTCACGGAGGTAGCTGGTGCATTGTAACCAGCCCACGACCCTGCGGACCTGTACCCTGCAGGTTGAAACGTAGTGCGGGGACTCGAGGGGTCCTGAAGATTTTATTTGGACTGAATAAAGTGCGCCCAGCTCTGCAGACGCTTCAAAACACAAAGATTCAACTTTGGTTTCTCCACGTTTCGCCAGCCCAGGTATGCAGCATTCTGGGAGTTGCAGTGTCTACCATCGTGGCAACTCAGTGGGCGATCACATGGTTGGGGGAGGTGCTTACTCCGTAATGAGGGAGTGCTGCAGAAACAGTTAAAAGCTGGGTGCTACGGATTTTCAGTTGGGCAGTGGCATCTGAAGAAAGCATTAGCCGAAATGCATTATGCCTTACCTGCTATCTATTAAAGAACCTCGTCTGAAATCCCTGCTTGTGGCTTCTTCCTTCGGCGCTGTTGGAGGGTGTTTTGGATTTGTTCGTGTCAGCCAGAGACACGTTAAGGAGCCCCGTTGAATTAGGTTGACTGCCTGCTTTCCTGGTTCCTGCTCACGCAGTTTTTGTTTGTCGCCAAGGTATCGGCGTGCGGCAGTCCACCTCCAGAGTGCAGGAAAAAGCAAGAGATGCTGCCGGTTGCCAGTCTATGACTTCACGGAGGTAGCTGGTGCATTGTAACCAGCCCACGACCCTGCGGACCTGTACCCTGCAGGTTGAAACGTAGTGCGGGGACTCGAGGGGTCCTGAAGATTTTATTTGGACTGAATAAAGTGCGCCCAGCTCTGCAGACGCTTCAAAACACAAAGATTCAACTTTGGTTTCTCCACGCTCCGCCAGCCCAGGTATGAAGCATTCTGGGAGTTGCAGTGTCTACCATCGTGGCAACTCAGTGGGCGATCACATGGTTGGGGGAGGCGCTTACTCCGTAATGAGGGAGTGCTGCAGAAACAGTTAAAAGCTGGGTGCTACGGATTTTCTGTTGGGCAGTGGCATCTGAAGAAGGCATTAGCCGAAATGCATTATGCCTTACCTGCTATCTTTAAAGAACCTCGTCTGAAATCCCTGCTTGTCGCTTCTTCCTTCGGCGCTGTTGGAGGGTGGTTTGGATTTGTTTGTGTCAGCCAGAGACACGTTAAGGAGCCCCGTTTCATTAAGTTGACTGCCTGCTTTCCTGGTTCCTGCTCACGCAGTTTTTGTTTTTCGCCAAGGTATTGGCGTGCGGCAGTCCACCTCCAGAGTGCAGGAAAAAGCAAGAGATGCTGCCGGTTGGCAGTCCGTGACTTCACGGAGGTAGCTGGTGCATTGTACCCAGCCCACGACCCTGCGGACCTGTACCCTGCAGGTTGAAACGTAGTGCGGGGACTCGAGGGGTCCTGAAGATTTTATTTGGACTGAATAAAGTGCGCCCAGCTCTGCAGACGCTTCAAAACACAAAGATTCAACTTTGGTTTCTCCACGTTCCGCCAGCCCAGGTATGAAGCATTCTGGGAGTTGCAGTGTCTACCATCGTGGCAACTCAGTGGGCGATCACATGGTTGGGGGAGGCGCTTACTCCGTAATGAGGGAGTGCTGCAGAAAAAGTTAACAGCTGGGTGCTACGGATTTTCAGTTGGGCAGTGGCATCTGAAGAAGGCATTAGCCGAAATGCATTATGCCTTACCTGCTATCTATTAAAGAACCTCGTCTGAAATCCCTGTTTGTGGCTTCTTCCTTCGGCGCTGTTGGAGGGTGTTTTGGATTTGTTCGTGTCAGCCAGAGACACGTTAAGGAGCCCCGTTTCATTAAGTTGACTGCCTGCTTTCCTGGTTCCTGCTCACGCAGTTTTTGTTTTTCGCCAAGGTATTGGCGTGTGGCAGTCCACCTCCAGAGTGCAGGAAAAAGCAAGAGATGCTGCCGGTTGGCAGTCCGTGACTTCACGGAGGTAGCTGGTGCATTGTAACCAGCCCACGACCCTGCGGACCTGTACCCTGCAGGTTGAAACGTAGTGCGGGGACTCGAGGGGTCCTGAAGATTTTATTTGGACTGAATAAAGTGCGCCCAGCTCTGCAGACGCTTCAAAACACAAAGATTCAACTTTGGTTTCTCCACGTTCCGCCAGCCCAGGTATGAAGCATTCTGGGAGTTGCAGTGTCTACCATCGTGGTAACTCAGTGGGCGATCACATGGTTGGGGGTGGCGATTACTCCGTAATGAGTGAGTGCTGCAGAAACAGTTAACAGCTGGGTGCTACGGATTTTCAGTTGGGCAGTGGCATCTGAAGAAGGCATTAGCCGAAATGCATTATGCCTTACCTGCTATCTATTAAAGAACATCGTCTGAAATCCCTGCTTGTGGCTTCTTCCTTCGGCGCTGTTGGAGGGTGTTTTGGATTTGTTCGTGTCAGCCAGAGACACGTTAAGGAGCCCCATTTCATTAAGTTGACTGCCTGCTTTCCTGGTTCCTGCTCACGAAGTTTTTGTTTTTCGCCAAGGTATTGGCGTGCGGCAGTCCACCTCCAGAGTGCCGGAAAAAGCAAGAGATGCTGCCGGTTGGCAGTCCGTGACTTCACGGAGGTAGCTGGTGCATTGTAACCAGCCCACGACCCTGCGGACCTGTACCCTGCAGGTTGAAACGTAGTGCGGGGACTCGAGGGGTCCTGAAGATTTTATTTGGACTGAATAAAGTGCGCCCAGCTCTGCAGACGCTTCAAAACACAAAGATTCAACTTTGGTTTCTCCACGTTCCGCCAGCCCAGGTATGAAGCATTCTGGGAGTTGCAGTGTCTACCATCGTGGCAACTCAGTGGGCGATCACATGGTTGGGGGAGGCGCTTACTCCGTAATTAGGGAGTGCTGCAGAAACAGTTAAAAGCTGGGTGCTACGGATTTTCAGTTGGGCAGTGGCATCTGAATAAGCCATTAGCCGAAATGCATTATGCCTTACCTGCTATCTATTAAAGAACCTCGTCTGAAATCCCTGCTTGTGGCTTCTTCCTTCGGCGCTGTTGGAGGGTGTTTTGTATATATATATATATATATATTACCTACTGGCGGTCGCCAGTAGGTAGTTATAGTTAGGACCCTGTCTCCATAGGAAATCCGCAACATTCTATTTTGAATAACTTTGGCGCCGGTCGACGAATCCTCGCAAAATTTTAAAAATAGGTGGGGCGCTAGGCTCCGCTCCTACCCTGAAAGTCTCGGGGGGATTCGTCAAGCGGGGGCTGAGAAAAAAGGGGGGTCCCAAAACGCGTTTTCCCCATGCATTTTTCCATAGGACCTTTAGACACAGCTACAGCCCGAACGGCTGAACAGAATTCCTTGTAATTTGGCAGAGAGGTAGTCCTCAGGTCAAGGAAGTGCCTTTTGTAGGTCTGGTGTAAATCTGTTCAGTAGTTCCTGAGATAAAAGCATTTAAATCAATATATATATCTGTAAGCGCGCTCCGTGCGCTTACCGTACGCTTACCGTACGCGTACGGTGCCGTGTGCGAGCTCAAATCTGATTGGTTGTCACATGACTGTAAACATTCGAATCGGACGAAATCAGGAAGTGTCGGCCGCCATTTCGTGTGTTTCACACAGAAAAAAAAAGGGAGATAACGTGAAAAGGGGGCAAGGAAGAGAGTAACAGACCCCCTAACATTTGAAAGGGGGTCAAAGAAGGACACAAAAGTACAAAAAAACCATTTATTAATTTTTTTAAAAATCGCGGGGTACGCGTACGGTAAGTTCACCGTACGCGTACGGTAGAAAAAAAAAATAAAAAAAGAAATGAAATGCAGATTTAAATGTTTAGATATTAGGGGGCTCTAAAAAGAGCCGTTGTGTTTATGAAGTGATTTATTAGTGGTACCTACAAGTAAGTACCGATGCAGAGTCTAAGGTTCAAGAGGAAGACTCTGTTCCCTTCATCAGTGAAGTGTACACCATCTCCTCTATAAATGTCTTGCATGTCATAACGCAAGTTGTTGTGGTAAATGGAACCCATACCATAGTCACGGAGGAAAGCAGAAACAGATTTGTTGACGTGCTTTCTTGCTTTGTCAATCTGTGGACAAAAATGATTGGACCAGTTCCATTTTTGCCTTTGGCATATGTTAGAAAACACAAAGGCAGTTTTAGGGAAAAGTGAAAACAGTTGTGCAAAGGTCTCCTTCATAAGCATTTCCAGACCTACCCCAGTCAAAGTGCCTAGGTCATTGCCACCACAGTGCACTATTATGGGGTCAGGGTGTTGGATTTGCATGAAGGATTTCACCAATGGCATTAATTGGTGCCACTTTAACCCTCTCTGACCAATCCATTTAATATCAACATTTGGCAAAGCCAGGTCTCTCACCATACCTGTTTTCTCTGCAAACTTTTCACTCCAGAAAACATAGCTGTGCCCTACAATCCACACTGTGAACATCTAACAAGGAGATCTGGATGCACTCAGGAGGTGTATTTCAGTAGAATGGGAAAAAGAAATGAAAGACAGTTTGGAAATGGAGGCATACATATTTTTTTTAAATAAAAAGAACTCATTGGCTGTTTCATACCATTCTACACTAAAAACTAGGCTGTGTGTGTCAATTTATAGAAGCATGTTTTGTATTGGTACAGAAAAATGTGTTACCAAAGAACATTAGTATGGATTTGCTGTTAGGTTAGAAAAGTCAAGCACTCTTGCTCATTGAAAATGAAACATTGTGTGGTGAACTTCTGACCTGACTGTAGACAGCAGTGTTCCATGAGCTGTTGCTATGGTAGCAGGCAGAAGTCAAGTTGGGGGAAGGGTACTTTTGGAAAAGGGTTGGATTTCAACCAATAGAAATGTGTGATTACATTCGAAAAAAAGGGGGAAGCACTGAGATTTGAAATTAACATGTATATGTGTGGAAAAAGAGAGGGAAACATTGCCATTATCTGGTTCTGCTGAGAGGAGAGAGGTGTACAGAACAGAGATCCTGGGTCTGATAATCTGCTGTTTGAGTGCCACATTTCTTTCACAACTAACTAATTTTAAAGGTGAGTTATGAGTTTGAGAGGGGATGTATGTGGTAAATTAAGAAATGAAAAATAGAATTGGAAATCCTTTTGTTGAAGTTGTGTTTATCATTTTGTGTTTTGGGAGAAATTTAAATGTAAGGAACATGTAAAATAATATGGACTATGATTTCACCATAAATTAAGGTGTACTGGTATAAATGAGGAATACTTTTAGGGTTTGAGGTTGCAGTCAGTAATGCAAATACATTCAGCATCACTAAGGCTGGTTGCCCTTGCTGGAGTGTAGTCTGTCACCAAGGTTACACATGTCCCTGGTCTCAAAAAGCTGTTTGGACATGTGCTGTTATCAGAATCTGAAAAGTGAATTGAAAAAGTGTCAGACTGTAAAAGTAATTATCACTTGCCTAAAAAAAGAGTAGTAAGTGTGCTTTGAAATTGGCAAAGAAATTTCGTTTTGTGCCTAATATGAAACCATGACTCTGTGTGCAAAGAGGAATTGTTGACAGACATTTATTGCGTACTACTCTGGTAATTTTACATTTGCATTAGTAGGAAAGGGGCAGCTATTTTTCTGCACAAGCAGTCTCTTTGCACACACCCAGCTGCTTACCCTGTAGAAACATGCATAGTATTCACAACCGAGTGGGGTTTGAGGATGCAGTCAGTAATGCAAATACATTGAGCATCACTAAGGCTGGTTGCCCTTGCTGGAGTGTAGTCAGTCACCCAGGTTACACATGTCCCTGGTCTCAAAAAGCTGTTTGGACATGTGCTGTTATCAGAATCTGAAAAGTGGATTGAAAACGTGTCAGAATGTAAAAGTAATTATCACTTGCCAAAAAAAAGAGTAGTAAGTGTGCTTTGAAATTGGCAAAGAAATTTCGTTTTGTGCCTAATATGAAACCATGACTCTGTGTGCAAAGAGGAATTGTTGACAGACATTTATTGCGTACTACTCTGGTAATTTTACATTTGCATTAGTAGGAAAGGGGCAGCTATTTTTCTGCACAAGCAGACTCTTTGGACACACCCAGCTGCTTACCCTGTAGAAACATGCATAGTATTCACAACCGAGTGGGGTTTGAGGTTGCAGTGAGGAATGCAAATACATTCAGCATCACTAAGGCTGGTTGCCCTTGCTGGAGTGTAGTCTGTCACCCAGGTTACACATGTCCCTGGTCTCAAAAAGCTGTTTGGACATGTGCTGTTATCAGAATCTGAAAAGTGAATTGAAAAAGTGTCAGACTGTAAAAGTAATTATCACTTGCCTAAAAAAAGAGTAGTAAGTGTGCTTTGAAATTGGCAAAGAAATTTCGTTTTGTGCCTAATATGAAACCATGACTCTGTGTGCAAAGAGGAATTGTTGACAGACATTTATTGCGTACTACTCTGGTAATTTTACATTTGCATTAGTAGGAAAGGGGCAGCTATTTTTCTGCACAAGCAGTCTCTTTGCACACACCCAGCTGCTTACCCTGTAGAAACATGCATAGTATTCACAACCGAGTGGGGTTTGAGGTTGCAGTCAGTAATGCAAATACATTCAGCATCACTAAGGCTGGTTGCCCTTGCTGGAGTGTAGTCTGTCACCAAGGTTACACATGTCCCTGGTCTCAAAAAGCTGTTTGGACATGTGCTGTTATCAGAATCTGAAAAGTGAATTGAAAAAGTGTCAGACTGTAAAAGTAATTATCACTTGCCTAAAAAAAGAGTAGTAAGTGTGCTTTGAAATTGGCAAAGAAATTTCGTTTTGTGCCTAATATGAAACCATGACTCTGTGTGCAAAGAGGAATTGTTGACAGACATTTATTGCGTACTACTCTGGTAATTTTACATTTGCATTAGTAGGAAAGGGGCAGCTATTTTTCTGCACAAGCAGTCTCTTTGCACACACCCAGCTGCTTACCCTGTAGAAACATGCATAGTATTCACAACCGAGTGGGGTTTGAGGATGCAGTCAGTAATGCAAATACATTGAGCATCACTAAGGCTGGTTGCCCTTGCTGGAGTGTAGTCAGTCACCCAGGTTACACATGTCCCTGGTCTCAAAAAGCTGTTTGGACATGTGCTGTTATCAGAATCTGAAAAGTGGATTGAAAACGTGTCAGAATGTAAAAGTAATTATCACTTGCCAAAAAAAAGAGTAGTAAGTGTGCTTTGAAATTGGCAAAGAAATTTCGTTTTGTGCCTAATATGAAACCATGACTCTGTGTGCAAAGAGGAATTGTTGACAGACATTTATTGCGTACTACTCTGGTAATTTTACATTTGCATTAGTAGGAAAGGGGCAGCTATTTTTCTGCACAAGCAGACTCTTTGGACACACCCAGCTGCTTACCCTGTAGAAACATGCATAGTATTCACAACCGAGTGGGGTTTGAGGTTGCAGTGAGGAATGCAAATACATTCAGCATCACTAAGGCTGGTTGCCCTTGCTGGAGTGTAGTCTGTCACCCAGGTTACACATGTCCCTGGTCTCAAAAAGCTGTTTGGACATGTGCTGTTATCAGAATCTGAAAAGTGAATTGAAAAAGTGTCAGACTGTAAAAGTAATTATCACTTGCCTAAAAAAAGAGTAGTAAGTGTGCTTTGAAATTGGCAAAGAAATTTCGTTTTGTGCCTAATATGAAACCATGACTCTGTGTGCAAAGAGGAATTGTTGACAGACATTTATTGCGTACTACTCTGGTAATTTTACATTTGCATTAGTAGGAAAGGGGCAGCTATTTTTCTGCACAAGCAGTCTCTTTGCACACACCCAGCTGCTTACCCTGTATGAACATGCATAGTATTCACAACCGAGTGGGGTTTGAGGATGCAGTCAGTAATGCAAATACATTGAGCATCACTAAGGCTGGTTGCCCTTGCTGGAGTGTAGTCTGTCACCCAGGTTACACATGTCCCTGGTCTCAAAAAGCTGTTTGGACATGTGCTGTTATCAGAATCTGAAAAGTGGATTGAAAACGTGTCAGAATGTAAAAGTAATTATCACTTGCCTAAAAAAAGAGTAGTAAGTGTGCTTTGAAATTGGCAAAGAAATTTCGTTTTGTGCCTAATATCAAACCATGACTCTGTGTGCAAAGAGGAATTGTTGACAGACATTTATTGCGTACTACTCTGGTAATTTTACATTTGCATTAGTAGGAAAGGGGCAGCTATTTTTCTGCACAAGCAGTCTCTTTGCACACACCCAGCTGCTTACCCTGCAGAAACATGCATAGTATTCACAACCGAGTGGGGTTTGAGGATGCAGTCAGTAATGCAAATACATTGAGCATCACTAAGGCTGGTTGCCCTTGCTGGAGTGTAGTCTGTCACCCAGGTTACACATGTCCCTGGTCTCAAAAACCTGTTTGGACATGTGCTGTTATCAGAATCTGAAAAGTGGATTGAAAACGTGTCAGAATGTAAAAGTAATTATCACTTGCCTAAAAAAAGAGTAGTAAGTGTGCTTTGAAATTGGCAAAGAAATTTCGTTTTGTGCCTAATATGAAACCATGACTCTGTGTGCAAAGAGGAATTGTTGACAGACATTTATTGCGTACTACTCTGGTAATTTTACATTTGCATTAGTAGGAAAGGGGCAGCTGTTTTTCTGCACAAGCAGTCTCTTTGCACACACCCAGCTGCTTACCCTGTAGAAACATGCATAGTATTCACAACCGAGTGGGGTTTGCGGATGCAGTCAGTAATGCAAATACATTGAGCATCACTAAGGCTGGTTGCCCTTGCTGGAGTGTAGTCTGTCACCCAGGTTACACATGTCCCTGGTCTCAAAAAGCTGTTTGGACATGTGCTGTTATCAGAATCTGAAAAGTGGATTGAAAACGTGTCAGAATGTAAAAGTAATTATCACTTGCCTAAAAAAAGAGTAGTAAGTGTGCTTTGAAATTGGCAAAGAAATTTCGTTTTGTGCCTAATATGAAACCATGACTCTGTGTGCAAAGAGGAATTGTTGACAGACATTTATTGCGTACTAATCTGGTAATTTTACATTTGCATTAGTAGGAAAGGGGCAGCTATTTTTCTGCACAAGCAGTCTCTTTGCACACACCCAGCTGCTTACCCTGTAGAAACATGCATAGTATTCACAACCGAGTGGGGTTTGAGGATGCAGTCAGTAATGCAAATACATTGAGCATCACTAAGGCTGGTTGCCCTTGCTGGAGTGTAGTCTGTCACCCAGGTTACACATGTCCCTGGTCTCAAAAAGCTGTTTGGACATGTGCTGTTATCAGAATCTGAAAAGTGGATTGAAAACGTGTCAGAATGTAAAAGTAATTATCACTTGCCTAAAAAAAGAGTAGTAAGTGTGCTTTGAAATTGGCAAAGAAATTTCGTTTTGTGCCTAATATCAAACCATGACTCTGTGTGCACGCAGGAATTGTTTTTAGATATTTAATTTGTGATGGTGTTATTGTGATTTTCACTTGTAGGAAAGGGGTACATATTATTTTAAGATTTGAAAAGATCATAAAAAATATAGTAATACATTTAAATAAAATAAAGGAATTTTTTTTTAGTTTTTTTCAGGTATTGCTGAAGAGCAGTGAACAAAATTTAAGATGCCTACAAAATCCAGACTACGGAAAAACCACAAAAAAAATCTATATTTGAAGACAACTGGAGGACCTAAGTTAGTTGGAGATGCTCATGTTGGGAAAAAGAGAAAGTCTTCTGGTAAGCAGACAAAAGATTTTTTAAACAAAATCTTCAAAAAAAGGAAAAATGTACAAAATGTTTGTACTGGAAAAAATGTTTTAAATAGAAAACAACAGGAAAAAATTGATCATTTAGTTAATGCAAATATAGCTTCAGAAACAATAAAGATTAACTTAAAATGAAAAACAGCATTTAAAGAGATTCGTAGAAAAATGTTTCAGAGAAGAGTTATGTCCAATTTGATAAAGGATGTGAAAAAATATAAGAAAAAGGCAAAATATTACAAGAGAAAAAAAGAAATTGAAGCCATTGTAGCAAAGGCTTTAGAATTAAAAAGGAAACTATTCATTTTAATTTTGAACAGGATGCGTACATTAGATAAAATGGTCAATGTACTGAAATCACAAAGCAAAAGGAAAAGAATAGTCAAAAGAACAAACTTTTGTAAAGTGTTTTTAGGCGAAGGGATGCATAGATCAAGTAGTGAACCTTTTTTTAATGAAGAGAGTTATCTTCAAAGTAATAGTTTGCTGCATGCAGTTGACACCAGAGGTCGTGCTTATGAAGTGAAAAATGGGTGTATAATGGAGAAGGAGAAAATGGTTCCAAGAGATGAGGAACAAGTGATGGCGGATGAGGCTATGGGGAAACGTCCTAAAGCCCCAGTGTATACTTGGAATTGTAGTAGTATTTGCACTGTGCGTCAGGAATCTATTGATAAATTTCGTGAGCTTCTAAGAGAATATAGTAAAAAAAGTGTAAAACAGAAGATTAAGGTGCTTCAAAGTCTAGATCCTTGCAGAGTGAGAGAGAATACTGGTTTGCAGGGACATTCTCTGGCTTGTCTATCTAGAAAAGTGTGTAAAAGTGTTTTTCATCATTTTAGGATGCTGGCTGTTCATCATACTGAAATGAGAAAGTTTGTGAGACGATTATATTTTGCTAAAAGTCCAGCAATAAAGTTAGATGAATTGAATAGGGCTCTGTTCCGTGGATCGGTATCAGATGTAGAGAAGGTTACTGATGAAATTCAGTTTAGTTACTTTGGTCCAGAACAAGACAGTGCAGGTAATGACACAGTTATTGAGGAAGAAGTGGAAGAGAATGTAGAACCCTCTGTAAGTAATACATTTAATAATCACATGACAAAATTTGCAATAATCTCTAATGAAAGACCAAATATTACTTGTATTTGTTGCCGCAGAACTCATTATAAAAAACAAACCAGGAATGTTGATCTCTACAGAAAAAGTGAAAATGAAGATAATTATAAGTGGAAGGATTTTGCCACATATATATTTCTTGAAAATTGTTTTGAATTGGGTGAAGATCAGCGTATTTGTAAATACTGTTATAATAAGTTAGAAGAAAATAGAATGCCGACAAGAGCTGTACATAATAATTTAGAATTGGATGCTATTTCTGCCGAACTTTCTGAATTAAATACATATGAGTCTATACTGTGTTCATCCGTTCCAGACCATAGTACGTATGGAGCCCAAAACTGGTAAATTACCTCCTTCAGATTTACTGAGAGGTTTAAAAGGTAGAGTGGTGTATTTGCCCTTGGATTTGAAAAAAAATATGGAAACTATTGATGCAGATACTTTGGAAACTGAACCATTAGTAATTCTGGTTAATGGTGTACCTACAAAGAATAAGAAGATTTGGCAGGAGCTGGTAGATGTACGGAAAGTACAAAGAGCAAATTTATATTTAAAAAGGAATAACAAATGGTATGAATCAATTTATATAGAAGAAGAAGAAGAAGATTTACAAGAAGACACAGAAACACCAACTGGACAAATTGAAAAAGTCGACAAGTGAAAGTAAGAAGAAATTTATGAACATTTTAGCATACATCCTCTTCATTCAAAAGAAGTTATGGGAGACACTATTGATCTGTTTCAGATGAAGAAAGCAAAAGGAACTCCTGTGAGTGTATGGGAGGAGAGCTTGGAAGCTCGATGTTTTCCCCAGCTGTTTCCTACAGGAAAAGGAGGACGATACGATGAACGTCCAGAACAGATTCCAGCTTCTGAGTATCGGACTACAAGACTATATGCAGAAGATCCAAGATTTCGACAAAGTATTCCTTATTTGTTCCATCTTTTATTTGAAAGCGACTTGTCTGCATTATCTTATGCAGTAAATCACATTTTAAAAAGTGGAGTACATTTACAAAATGTGTCTGCTAAGGATTTTATGGAGAAAGTGCAGCACCGAGATGATCATTTGGAAACACAACTGATCAATCTGATGGCTTGTCAGCGTGGGACAAATGAATATTGGTACCGACGCCATGGTGAATTAAAATGCATGTTACGGAATTTAGGTACTCCAACATGGTTCATTACCCTAAGCTGTGCCGAGTACGCTTGGGATGATTTACTGGATTTTCTACGAGAGGCAAATTCAAACATTAAAAACATCGAATACAAGACAGCAGGAGAACTGTGCTCATTGGATCCGGTTAATGTTTGCAGATATTTCAATCACAGATTTGAGGCCATGATGTTGTTTATCTGCAATAAAAAAAATCCACCTCTTGGAGAAGTTGTGGATTTCTTTTGGAGAAAAGAGTACCAAGCAAGAGGTGCTCCTCATATTCATATGCTGTTGTGGATCAAGGATGCCCCAAAGTTTGGAACAGATACTGATGAAGCAGTGTTATCTTACATTGAAGAATATGCAACATGTGCTATACCAAAAAGCACAGAAGAGAAAAAGTTAAAGGAGCAAGTTTTACGTTTCCAAAGTCATCGGTGTGGAAAATACTGTCGACGGAAATACAAGAGCAAAGATAAATTCTACACTAAATGTAGATTTGGATTTCCACGACCTGTTCTTTCAAAAGGAAGAGTAAACAGTTTTATGTCAGCTGTGAGACATACTATTACAAGAAAATCACCTAAGAATACCTACCTAAAAAAGAAAACAAGAATCCAAAAATATAAATGACTACAACCCAGTCATTTTATCCATGTGGAATGCTAACATGGATATACAGTATGTAGCTGACAATTCCATTGCTGTTGCTCGATATGTAACGTCTTACATTACTAAATCAGAAAAAACTGAATTGAAAGAAATGTGGGAAGAGATTTCTCACGAGAAGACTGTCAGTAAGAAGCTATACAGTTTCAGTTTAAAGATGTTATTGCATCGAGAAATTGGATCCTACGAATGTTCAGATAGGTTATCTTCTGCAAGTCTCTACTCGAAATCAAGAAGAATAATTTGGGCAAGTTTAGGCCTTGCATCAATGAGAAATCGGGTACTGAAATCTGTTGGAGAAATTGAATATTTGGCAGAGAACGACCCGGAAAGTACAGACATTTTGAAATCAAACATGTTGGACACATATTACCCAAAGAGAAGTCTTCATCTAGAGAACATGTGTCTCTATGAAGTGCTGCAAAACTACATTTATTCACGGAAAGCCACAGAAGACATCAACAATGGAAAATATAAAGTCATTGGTGAGGAAGGATGTTTGGTGAAGCAAACAAAAGGAAGTTTGATAAATCACCGGAAGCTGAGTTGCGACACTACTGACAAAAAGGAATTTTACTACTTGGCTCTTTTGCAGCTGTTCAAACCATGGCGTTCAGAGGACGAACTACTGGGAGAATTTCAAAGCTATGAAGATTCCTTTAATGCTTGCAAAGACAGCATAGAATGCAGTACTTTCACAAATTATGTGCAAATGTTAAATGAAGAAATTGAACAGGAAACTACAATTGCAGCTGAAGTAGCTAGAGACAGTTCTCAAGACAGCCAAAGTTCTGGAACACTCAGTCAGGATCCCCTAGGACAACCAATCGTTGAAAATGAAGCTGCAATAGCTATGACTGAAGTGGAAACGGCTATGAATCAAGCACAAGAAGAATTAATAGACTTACCAAATTTGGAACAACAACTGAATGAAGAGCAGCAACAAATTTATGAAGAGGTCAGAAACAAAATTGATCACGGATTACTACATGAAAAAAAAGAGTGCTCATGCACATCATTTCAACCAATCAGGATGCATGTAAGCGGACAAGCTGGAACTGGAAAAAGTTTCTTAATAAAAGTCATCAGAAGCTACCTACAGCAAAAAACGGATTCAACTTTGTCTTGTGTGGTTACTGCTCCAACTGGGTTAGCAGCATATAACATAAACGGAATCACCTTACATCGCTTGCTAATGTTACTAGTGGAGCATGAGAACAAAATACAATACCACAAGCTAACTGGAGAAGCATGCTTGGAAGTTTCAAGAGTGTTGAAGAAGATGCAAGTTCTCATTATTGATGAGGTGAGCATGGTATCAAACTTAATGCTTGCCTTTGTGCATTTAAGAATGCAGCAAATTCTAAGGACAGACTATGACGTGTTATTTGGAGGAAAACATGTCATAGTTTTTGGGGATCTTCTACAGCTTACTCCAGTTAAAGGACAACCAGTGTTTAATATTGTGACACATGAAGACACAAAGAAGTCATTGGGAAGCATCGGTAATGCAAATATTTGGTCCTTCTTTGAGTACAAGGAACTTACTACTAATATGAGGCAAGCAAACGATGAAGAATATGGAAGTATTCTGAAAGATATCAGAATTGGACTACTCACTGAAGCTGGCACGAAAGCATTACAGAGTCGGTTGCTACATAATTTATTCCCAAAGGAAGAAATAGTTGCAGAGAAAATATACAAGAACATTGCAGAAAAGAAAAGTGTAATCTGCTTAATGCCAACTCTACGTGAATGCTCAATATTCAATGAGGAACTTTTGAAATTGGAAAAGGAAGAGATTAGGAAATTGGAAGCAGTGGACAAAATTCAGGATGAAAGAATTACTATTACATTAACAGGCAAACTGAAAAATAAATTGGATTCTCTAGAGAAGAACATTTCCAAAACTGCTGGTTTAGAAAAAAATCTATATGTCTGCATGAACAGTAGAGTATTTTTAAGGAGAAATTTGGATGTTGAAAAAGGTTTAGTGAATGGAGCTATGGGAAGAGTTGTGGGTTTTATTAATTACCAGAAAAAAGAAGGAATTGAATGTTTAAAAATAAAATTTGATCAGATAGAAGAAGTTATAGACATTTGTCGTTGTACAGTTCGTTTTATGCTTGTGAAAGACTTATATGTATGTAGGAAGCAGTTTCCGTTTTCTCTAGCATATGCTGTAACTATTCACAAGTCTCAAGGATTGACTGTAGATTGTGCATTTGTAAACATTGGTTCAACTGTGTTCAAAGAAGGTATGGCTTATGTTGCTTTGTCACGAGTGAAAACATTATCTGGTTTATTCATGATAGACTTTGATGACTCAAAAGTTAATGCTGATACAAACTGTGTAAAGGAGAATAATAGATTAAGAAGAACCTATGCTCCTCATTTAGGTCAGTATCCTGTGTTGGAGAAACGTGTAGTTTCTCGAAAAAGGAGAATTGAGAATATCTGTAATGAGGATGTAGAGAAGAGAAAACAAAAGAAGAGTGATGTAATTGCAAGCAAAAAGAAAAAGGAAAATGTTGAAGAGGTTGTTGGTTGTCATTTTGAAAATAGCTCTGGTGTCAACTGCTACGCTAATGTAGTGCTGAATGTTGTATTTTATCTTGAAAGTTTCCAAGAGCAGATAATAGTAAATCAGAGAAAAAGATTCTGTTCTGAGTTGAGTCTCCTTTTTGAAAAGCTAGGTAATGATAAAACTAAAATAGAAAGTGCTACTGAAATTAGAAAACTTTTAGATGTATGTTCAGGACGAACACAGTTTTCTCAAAATGTTCAGCAAGACGCACAGGAATTCTTGTTGTATTTTCTTCAGGTACTGGAAGAAGAAGGGGTGCCAATTGAAAATTTGTTTGGTGTCTCTTATAAATGGGAACATAGTTGTGAAAACTGTTACAATACATGTGGCTCTAATGTTGATTCTGAAAGGTTTATTTATTTAACATTGCCAGACAGTAAAACAGTCACTTTTGCTAAATTAGTTAAAGATGCTAATCATAGCATGGAATGCGGTGAGTGTAAATCTGACATGTTTTCAACGGTAATTTTAAAGGAATACGGACAGTATGTAATTTTAATGATGCGACGATGTAGAGCTGACACTTTAATAAAGAAGTTTACAGGACAGCAATTATCAATTTCAGGAAAAACTTTTGTAACAGTTGCAATAATTTTCCATGATGGCATTCTGGCATTCTGGGGATTGTAGTCCTAACTTTTAGGGGCACAAGAATGAAAGCATCATAATTGCACATGTGAAATATACAATCATGCAATCTCCTGAGAGACTTTTTATAAAAGACAAATAAGGAAAGTATTTTGCATGCGTGATGTAAAATTCGAAAATCATAAATATGAACTGCCTCTTCACCAATCAAGTTGACACTGGTCCTTCTTCAATGTTCTAGTCACGTTTAAATAATCTAACGAACCCTCCCCTGCAATGTTGCATATGATTAAGAGGTTTCTTACCTCGAAACGCGTCATGCTGTGTCTGCCAGAAATAAATGAATTTTAACAGTACGATGGAGTGGCCTGTTTCACGCAGCTGATGGGTGCGTGTGTTCTTTTGCAATATATATATATATATATATATATATATATTTTTTTACAACAGGTTACCCCTACGATGGATGGCACAACCAGGATCACTCCACATGACAGGTAGACAGCCTTCCTCCTTCGGCCAAGCGTTTCGGGCAGGTAACGCCCTTCATCATGGGCCATATGTAAGAATGACGGCAAAGACACTAAACAGTAAAATCCCTCTTTTATTTCCACAATTAACATGCAGATAACACCCAATGCATTCTGGGACTGGTAGTGTCAATAGTTCAACCTCATGGGCGCCGCCTGAGTCATTTCATAAAACAATCACAAGGGGCTCTGGTAGTCCTCTATAAATACTGTGGGCATCTCCCGTTCTGCTCAGCTCTAGCAATCTCAACAGCGAGCTGACCCGCATGGCTCCGGCGGTGGGACTCCTTCGTAAATATATATATATTACTCCAAATTCCACCCCACAGCGGGGATAATGCACTTCTCAGGACACAACACGCGAAGATAAAGTAATGCTCAAGTTTCTTTGATGGCTCCTCGTAACGCGTTTCGGCTGACCTGCAGCCTTGCTCACATGTAGGATGCCTGCACAAACAGTCTCATAAGTACAGAAAAATAAAGGTAGAAAACAGACTACATCTCCACGCATGATAATACAATGATTTTAGCCATCTTGTATTATTAGTTCACAAGTGTAAAAACATAGGAGAAGCGTAATAAGCAGTTAAAACATCTGTCCTATTAGCTTGTGGTATTTCCAAATGTCATCATTGCTATACATAGTCAGAGCCTGAGTACAAGTAATACCGTAAATCTCATGTATCACAATAATAGCCAATATTGAAGGTATACATGATAAGAGTGTTCGCACAAACACTACAAATAAAGTTGCACATTCAAATTTAATGGTGTTAAAATATATATATATATACTGAAGTTAAAAAAAATATAATATATCTGCATAGTCCTCCCTGTAGACTAGTATGGGACCCCCGGTATGTGCGGTTATACTGTCACTCTGACTGCTGTGGTTAATACGCTGAAAGGTGAGCCTGTCTCCCACAGGGCCATGATTGACAGACAGAGGAGTGGCCCCCTGTATACGCAGTATCTTGACTCAGAGGGTCCCTGTGATGGAAACTGACTATCGTTTCCCCGTTATGCTGTCAGTAACCAG
Organism: Triturus cristatus; assembly: GCF_964204655.1. NCBI lineage: Eukaryota > Metazoa > Chordata > Amphibia > Caudata > Salamandridae > Triturus > Triturus cristatus. Next base: position 281,002,365 of record NC_140588.1, on the reverse strand, counting down.
GGTTAAAAGCAAGCACCAGTGGGCAAATATACCCTTTTAGTACTGACATCCAATAAATAAATTGGATACACCAGTGCAAAATAGGAAAATCACGGGCAAGTGCCCAAAGCATCTCCCTAAAATTATAACCACAAACAGGTATAGGAATGAAGCAAATACAGACCAAGTGAAAGCTTATATACTTGTGTTCAAAGGAACACCGGTCTATATCTCAGTCTCTGTATATCATGGCATCTATAGTCTGATCATATGTCATCAAACAAAGTCATATCTCTGTACAAAATAAATGAAAACTTCTTATCTGTGATAATGTGCCACCAAAAGTGCCTCTGAAGAAAAGGTTAGGGGACCCATGACAGTAAACTGCAGCACAGGGTGGGCCCCTTCCTTTCCTCCAGCGGGGAACCAAACATATAAAAGAAAATAATTAGTACTCGTTTTGAAATACATGTGCAGTGTATCATACAATTAAAAATAGGAATGTCATGTTACAAAACATACTAGTTTCTAGAAGCATGATGTGAAGAAGTCTGCTTTTCTATAGAAAAAGCGTTTTTTGATTTGCTAATAACTTTGGCCCATTTGACGAATCTTCACAAAACTTTCCAAAAGAAAAGTTCATCCACCTCTGCTATTACCTGAAAAGATTTGGAGTGATCGGTCAAATGGGGGTCGAAAACAAAGAGGGGTCCCAATACAGAACAGTCCCATGTATTTTTTTATAGACTTCTTTAAGATGGGTTACAGCAAAAACTGCTGAACAGAATTACACCAAATTTGTCAGGAAGCTAGATCATGATCCATAGATTATGCTTTTTGTGATTTGGTGTGAATCTGTTCATGAGTTTGTTTAGAAACTAAGGGTAAAATCAATTTATATTTTAATATTGGGGAGCACCATTTTAAAAATGTAACATTCTGATTGGCCCAGGGAGCTTTATTTCCCTTGAGCCATGTCACTCCCGTAGGAGCTAGACTCCTTCGAGAGCGAACACTCTGATTGGCTGCCACCAACATGAGGAAAATCCTCCAGAGCCAACCCCGGTTCAGAAATTTGATTATATGGTGAAAAGGGACACATGGCCACTTCCCTTATTGTTGGACCTGGCCCTTTTTTGCAGGGTTATCCCCAAAACGTTTGCCTTCTTTCTCCTATTTTTTGGACCCTATTTCTATTGGTTTTAAGACTCTGTGAACTTTACCACTGCTAATCAGTGCTAAAGTTCAAGAGCTCTCATCCCTAAAACATGGTATGATTGGTTTACACCTGTTTGGCATATTTAATTTACCTTTAAGTCCCTTTGGTGATATTCCATATGCTCAGGGCCTGCAAATTAAATGCTACTCGTGGGCCTGCATGGCTGCTTGCACCACCCACAGAAGTAGCATTTCAAACCAGTCTCAGGCCTGCCACTGCAGGGCCTGCACACACAGTTTACTGCCACATTGACTTGGCATTTAAAATTAATTGCTAAGCCTTAAACTATCCTTTTTTACACATGGGTCACCCTTAAAGTAGGCCCTAGGCTAGGTAGCCCTATGTGCACGGTGCTGTGGAAGTAAAAGGTCGGATATGTGCCTTTATTGTGCAGCATGTGATGGTAGTGACAAACACCCTATTTTGTTTCTAACTACTGTGAGGCCTACTCCTCTCATAGGCAAGCATTGGAAAATCCTTTGCATGTGTTTAAGTAATATTTCCTGATCTAAATGGAGTAGCGTTGCTATGTTTGGTATGTTTAGATGGTAGTAATAAATCATGCTTACTTATGGAGGTGGATTTTTTGTTACTATTTTAGAAATTCCACTTTTGGAAAGTGAGCATTTCACTGTGCTTATAACTTAATGTGCTTTTAAGCCTGACTCCAATCCACCTCTGGGCTTCTCTGACAGCTACACTGTGCACATACTTTCCATACAGCCACAACACAGGAAGGCCTGTGTGTGACAAAAGAGGCATCTAAATCCATCTGCATACTGATAGTCTTCCTAGGAAAGGAGAGAGGGAGACGGGGCCCACCTACATTTATATAGGCTGTGTCCAGCCCTCAAATAAAGTGCTGATTTACCCCCTACTGGACGTCTTCAGCTAGGGCTGAGTTGAAAGGAAGTGTTGTGTTCTTTGAAGTCACCTCTACATCAAAGACATTTTGAGTATAAGTACAGTGGCTCTGTCCCCACATTTTCATAGCACTTTTGGAACTACGATTGATTCGCTGCCAGAGGGATTGATGAACTGCACAAAGGACCCATCTGGACTGCTCTTTTGTTGTTGCCTGGCTGCTTGCTACTTGCTGGGTGGCCTAAACGACTCACTGGATGGATTTTCTGTTTGTTGGAATGCTGCAAGCTACTATCTAACTGTGGAGCTCAATCAGCCCTGCTGGGCTGCCAGTAGGGGTCACCGAATAGCTCACTGGCTTCATTGTGCTGACCTGCCTGCTTTTGTGCCCCCAAGTGTTTTCCAAAGAGCCCAGTGTGGGCTGAGAGCTGTCTACTGCTCTATGCATCTTCAAAGCTCAGCGCTTGTGGAGTATGGTTTTCTGCTCCTTGGCTTCCCCTCGTGTTCTCAACTGAACCAGTGCAGGCTGAGCGCTGCGCTTGGCATTTCCTTTGCTATCAGGAACAAGTGCATGGTGAGCACCTCCTGTTTCAATTCTTGAGTTAGTGGGAAGTGCTTTCCAGTGGCCTGAGGAATAGAGGGGGCATGGTGCTTCCTCTCAGTCTTGTCTTGCCTGTGTGAGAACTCCATGCTACACAGCAGCTGGAGGATTGTGGCAACTTTCGGGACCAGCTTGCCTCTTAATCTGGCCACCTGTGATTCGCGCTGCCCCAGCCCGGAGCGCTGAGTCTCCGAGCCGCATCACAAATGACATGTTGCCCTGGAAGTAGAGGTGCATCAGGGCTGTCCCACCCCACCCACAGGGATTGCCGGAGTCAGCAACAAGGGTCCCCACTGGGAAGGCCCATCAACATTCTGATGCTGCCAGAAACCTACAGGGGTTAGAAGACTCCCTTTGTGACTTCCATTCCGTCCAGGTACTGTGCCGGAGGGGAAAGTGAGCTCCTTCTGCAAAAGGGGATTGAGCTGCATTGGATTGTTGACAGCTGCACTGCGTGCTTGCAGGCAGCCGCAGTCATCTACCCTATGCGTGTGCACCCAGCGAGATCCCTCTGCTGGAACCTGCAGTTTTTGCCTCCCTCCGTGTACCGGGTAAAATTTACCTCAGGGGCCATAGTTCAGTTATCAGGTATTCCAGGGATATTTTCTCCCCTCCAGAAGCCGGTGATCGGGAGATCACTGTAATACGTATATTAGGTACACAAGGACCCCAGTGCATACTTTGTTACATAAAGGCATTCCTCTCAGTTAAGGCCATACAATTTACCATAACCCTGCCAAATGGAGTGCAGGGGTTCCACTGGCTATGGGTGTATACTGTGAGGAAAATGCTTTCCTGCTGCATTTCATGCTCTGTGTACTTTCATGCCTGGATGTAATTCTTTCATAGAGCTCAATATACTACCATGTAATATGTAATAGGAGCGAAGAGGCGCTATACCTATGTTCTCCCTGCAGGTTTATGTGTTTTACCCTAAGCGTTTTGTATTGTTTGCAAGGTGTTCACTAATGTATGTCAGTTTGGTCCTTGCCGTGTCAGGATAACAAGTACTACCCCGCGATTTGTATGGTATTCTCAGTATCTATGATGCATACCATTTTATGTGTTTTCCCTACCTAACTACTGCATTTCATGCCCTGATGTTAAGATATAGTTCATTTTAATTCTTGAATTGTCAGGATAATGATGACTGACTCGGGATTAGCATTGTATGGACAGTTTTCAAGATTATGTTGTTTTGGTCTCTGTTATGTGTACAATATATTCTATAGTTGTATTTATAACCCTGAGTGGATCCACTTTTTTAGTGCATTTTATGTTTTACTGGTGTGAGTATGTTGTGCAAACACTTTACTCATTGCCTCTGTGATAGGCCTGGCTGCTCTGTGCCAAGCTACCAAGGGGCTGAGCACAGGTTATCTTTGGTGTGTAACTTACTTACCCAGACTAGAGTGGTGGGTCTGCCTGGCTTCGGTGTGTACCCTAGCAAGCCATAAACCCCATTTCTAATACTGAGCCATTAGAAGCCCCGAGGAGTCCTTCCCTGGGGCCGACCATAGTATGAATTAGAAAGGGGTGCGCGGCCCGCTCTCCAAGCCTCAAAAGGGCCCAGGGAGCCCACTACCAGGGCTGAAATTAGACTAAAATTGAAGGGGCACATGGCCCCACTCCCTGAGAGATTAATGGCCCCAGGGATCCCATCCGCTGGGGTGGCTCACAGGCTTTGTCTCAGGGAGCCCACCCCTGGGAGATAGCGATTTCTATGCCCAGGCATCACAGACAGAGAAACCTGTGTTTGCTTTGGCTTGGCAAGAGCATTTCCAATCCTCCCATCAAGAGGGAGAAAACACCATGTCTGCTCCCAGCTGGCAGGGGGGTCAAAAATGCTCCCATCTGCTGATAATCATGCTGGGTCCTGGTGCATGAGGTCCCCGGGTCCGAAATCGACATGGGGAGGAGGGCCATGCAGGCCCACTCCTGTTTATTTAAAGGAGTAGGCCTGATTATATTATAAACTTATAAATAAAATTTAGACCCATGGGATGGAATCCTGTCCTATAAATGGCTTGGAAAGGGGGCTGCATGCCCCCTCCCTTTTTAAATAGAATACAGCTCCAGGAGATGGGGTCTCTAAGGCCTGTTGAGGCTCTGGGTGGCCATCCATGCCCTTCCCTACTCTAATATTAAGGTATTTGGCCCCTGGGAATTGGGTCCCTGGGAATTTCCTAATGCTCGGGAATGGGGCAATGTGCACCCTGGTCTCCAGTAGTAGCAGCATCTAAATTAAACTCTAAAGGGATAAAGTGAGTGGTGGGCCATCAGAAATTTGTAGTCTACAATTATACTGTCTATTATCAAAAACATATGATTGAATCAATGTAATCAGTGGTCCACATGTCATCATGGTGGATGGAAAGTACTCATCTGAAATATTGATAAATCGACCAAAAAAGAGTGATGGATTCCATGAATTATACAATGATTGCAGTTTAGTTATGATGGCTGATCTCTGGGTGCCAAGCATAATTATCTTTTTTGAGCTCCTCTTCTTTTACTTATTCATAAAAACATTCCTGATTTGCTAAATTGGTTAACCTTTAATTTCTAAAATAATAATTTTATACAGTGGTTTTTACCACGCATTGTTCCTTTCTTAGAGATATCAGATGTTACTGTTTTGAAATTTCTAGCTACCCAATTTACCTATCTCAGTATAATAAACGAGCAAGTGGGCCTTACTGGTGTTCCCCCAATTCCCACATACATGTTTTCCCAGCATCCCTCATAACTGATGTTTCCCCAGCACCATCATGTCTGATGCTCCCCAGCACCCTTATGCCCAATGCTTTCCCAGCACCCTTGTGATTACATTGCATTTGCACCCATCCCCCATAACCCTGTGATTCCCGTGCAATTGATCCCTCACCCCCAGACCCATGAACTAATAGAGCTCCTTGCACCCATTGTTTACTAGTGCCTTGGTGTGTTTTCACTTTGAGTCTTTGCAAACTTCCTCCAGTAGCCTGTGAGCCAAAAGAATGCCTTGCACTCACTGTTACTAAGGCCTGGTGTTGTTTTCCATCAAGCACATTTTAGCAAGAACAATGCATTTGTCTCCTGTTGTTGGTTCCCATGTTCATGTTACACCTTGATTTACTGTAAGATCAAAGTGAGTGTACTTATGTGTTTTTCCTCCAACCTTGTGCATGGCAATGTAGGGGGTACCATAGGTACCCCCCAAGTGCAGCCCCCCACCCCGCCACCGCCCGGGGGCCCGCAACGGACCCCCAAAGCAATTTCCTGCCAGCCTTTCCATGGCGGCATTGCCGCCATGGAATGGCCTTTGAAAACACACATCCTAATATGGATGGCTGTGCCTGCTAGGCACCGCCACCATATTAAGGCAAAGGGTGGGTGGAAATTGCGTAATCGCGTTAAACAAATCTTTGCGAAAACACGAAAAATCTCAACGAACATGCGGAAATATCACGAAGACATGGAAGTTTTTGTCCCACCTGTTTGCGATGTTTTTTGCGTGATCGCGTTGGAAATGTGTTGCCAACTTGCCAATGCAGTCACTAATGGGTGCAGCCATCTTGTTTTCACTTGTCCCGCCCGCTCGCGATGCTATTTCCTGTTCCAAGTCATGCAATGCATGCTCGCGCTTGTTTGCGATAGGTATTTCCTGTTCGGGAACGTGTATTGCGTGTTCGCGCCGCTTTTTGCGTGCTCGGTGGAAAATATCTTGTGAACTTGCCCATGCGGTTGCAATGGGCGCAGCCATCTTATTTTTCACTCTATGCTATGGTTCTGGGGCCTGCTTTTCAATCCTCCCTCTATCTTTTCAATCCTTTGTTTCTGAAAACTTTTTTTTGATCTTTTTTATTTATGATCTCTCTCTCTATTTTCCTGATTCTATATTTTGTGTTTTAACTACTTTTTCACTCTTTTTCTATTACCTGCTTTATTCATTTCTTTTACTTACTTTTTTAATTTTTACCTTTTCTTTTCCGCCCCCCACCTCCCCCAGAACCATGGCAAAGGGACACAGGGGGCATCGCAGCCTGAGCAGCGACCGCCTTCCTTGCGGAAGGCGGCGCCCACAAGGGGTGCAGGCACGGGCCTTATTTGGGGAGGTGGAGTTGGCCGCACTGGTTTTTTTGTACACCGCCACCTCCCCTTAACCCTGGCAGCAGGCGGCAGGCGGCAGGCTTGGGTCCGGGGACGGGCTCCGGGAGCGTCGCCAGCGGTGGGGAAAGGTGCGTCCGGCAGTGTTTCGCTGCTCGGGTGTCCGGCGCAGCCAGAACCAGCTGACGCACCGGTGGTCCGATATCCTGGACCGGGAGCAGGACCTGCTGGACCTGCTAGGAGTGGTGGTCCCGGGTCTTGGTGAGTAGCTATTTAATTATGACTACTTTGTGTCTGTTCTTCTGCTCTGTGTTATATATTGCAAATATATTTTTTTCCGACCAGCTAGAATGCTGCTGCTTACATTACAAGTAATTTATGTTTAAAAGTCTTCTGTGATTGTTATGACACAGGTGCTCTGCGCTACTAATCTTGTTATTTGCAACTTTGCGTTTGCGCTCGTTTTACGTGATTATGTAAGAGTTTATTTTAGAAAACTTAAGTTAGGTAATGCTAGAGTGACTCTAGTCCTTCCTTTGTCATGTCACTAAGAGATAGGGGTGGATTGATACTTAGGTTTAGTTGCTTATTATAAGTTTGTTATTTTTTAGTGGTCTGCGATGCGTGATGACCCCTCTGTTACGTCACATGCTGCTGAGTGCTGCAAGAGCTTACCCCAGTCCTTAGTAGAACCTTTTGTAGTTTGTTCAGTGAGTGGTAATAGGCTTAGCACTAGCAGAACATCTGCATCAACCAACCAACAATTTTGTTTATGCAAAAATACAAGCATATGTCCTCCATTTATGCATTTTTGAGAACTAAAAGAAATGGAAATGATTACTTAATGTACAATTGGCACGCCTGGAATAGGTGGGCTAGGTCAGGTGGTACGTACTACTTAGGCTTGGTTAGTAATCTGGAATCCGAATGGAACACTGGATTAGTGTAGATAAATAATAACTAGTCGGTCCACGAATCCCCAGATACTACTTGTCGACCAGATTAGATAGGTCAATTTTATTGCAATTGTTGTTTACACAAATTTTATTTGACAGTCTTATAAAAATATTTTATTTGTTTCACACCAATCATCAATGTTTCTTATATCTTTCATGATCAGCACCCAGGGGCAAGAAGACGGGGGCAGAGTCGGCGGGAGCAGTTCCAGTCGGACAGGAGAACAAGAACAAGGGCTCTTCTGCTGGCCCCAGTAAGTCTTCTATTGTTTCTGTCTCCTAATGGTATTTTTTACCAACAATTACCCTACGATCTAGACTATCTGTTTCTAAATTCTTGATATCCCTGCCTCTAACTGCCTCTGTTATGACTCTCTGTTCTACTACTATTAGCCTGTCTGTGGCTAAGCATGCCCAGTTGGCCACTCTTCATTTAAAAGGTTTTAAATAAAACTCAGATTCACCAGTAGCTCTAGCCATTGAGTCGAGTCCTTTGGGTTGTCCTCTTGTACTCCTTATATTCTTCTTAATCTTTGAGGCTTTATTAATCTTGATGTTTTTCGACAATTCCCAGCAACAAAATGCCCAACCAGATTTTACTATTTTGATAAGGTAGGACATACTACTACTGTTGTAGGGATTTTCCACATACAGAACATTGCACAAGAAAATAGGATGTTGGTGATGGGAGGTTGGACCTTCCTCACACTCACACCTCAGTCAGAACAGAACCCACCACAATCCCCTGCCCGACTAGATATAATAGTGTTTCATTACTATTAGCTCTCCGAACCCCTCCCCCAAGATACCCAATGAGTAGACAACCCAGAACATAACACTCCCGACCTCTCAGTCGTGGAAGCAATGCACATGCACAGTTTGCACACCCTTCCTTTCGCTCGCTCACTCGTGTAAGTTCATCCACACCAAATACCACTGAGTCTATGTAAGTTAAAAAAAAAAATTGCAACTGATAAGCTCTGTACGTTGTTCTATAATGCAGCTCCAACAGCAAAATGCATAAGATTAAAACTATAAACATTGTTACACCTAGTTACACTTACAACAACTACAAGTCCATAGAACAAAGAAAAGAAATGCGAAATCATGATTGATAATAAGTGAACAGTGGTGGAATAGGAATAAAGTTTATATAAAATTATAAATGAAGATCTCTGAGCGAATTCTGTGGACCCCTCACCTTAGAAGAAGCTAGTACTGGTTACATCATAAGCTCTGCAAAGCTCTGGTTCGTAGAAGGGAATCTTCTGTCTGTTAGGAGAAAAATGGTGTGCGTTAGTATATTGCAAGCATTTCTCAGTTGTGGCAAAAAGTGTAGCATTTTGGATAAGCAATATGGACTAACACCAGAACTCCATAACAAAGTGGCTTGTTTTGTTTGACCTTGTACACAGCGCTTAGACAGTAGCAGTATGAGCTCATGTGGGCTCAACGGCGTCACTCATTATACAACAAGCTGCGAGGTAACGACGCGTGTGCCAAAATAAAAGACACAAAGGTAAAATGGTAGCATGGCTCGGGCTAACTAAGCAAAGACTAGAATTACCCTAGGGACCATATAACTACTAGTGTCTACTCTACTACTACCTGATTTGTACTAGTGATGTATGTTGTATATGTATGTATTACTATTAACTCATTTTTCAATCTTGCTAGTGAAAAATAGAGGGAGGTGGATATGACACCTAAAAAATGTGTAATGTTTTTTCAAGGCTCACTACCAACCACCAGTGCCGGGGCCAGCGGCGAAGGCGACGCGGCTGCTGACGGAGGAGAGGAGGAGGCGGCAGTTTCAGGAGGAACTGTAGGGGGTGAGCCAGCAGCAGTGGCGGGTGGTGGTAAGTTAGATTCCTAATCCTTACTTATTGACATTACACTCACTGCAAGGGTATACTGTATAATACTGTACAGTTGACTTACTAAGTAAGAAGTTGTTGTGAACGGTTGAAGACAGCCTTTACTTAGCATTAGTAAAAGCATTAGTGGCGGGAGTGTTGAGTAACCAATGGCCTCTTCTATCTGATTTCAACTCAGCTGTGAAAGTTTTATGGAGAAGACTGACCTTAATGGATGGGTTGAACAAAAAGGGAAAAAAGAGTGGAAGGAAGAAGGACAGGCGAGATTTAATATTTATGACTGGCAGAGAAGGATTCGCGGGATGCATGCAGCATGCATAGGTGGCTAATAGGAATCAGATGCATGGTTGGTTGAATGCATGAAACTCTCACAAATGTTAAAGTCCAAGAAAGTGAGAGGATAGATAGTGCTACCGTGACACTATGTGTAGAAATAATTTGTCTTACTGCTTTGCTAAGAGTATATTTTACAATAGTCTTGTTTTTTCTTCTTAATATATAGATACTCCTTCCAAGGGGAAACCTGACTGGAAGGAGTTGGCAGCCAAGGCCCGGCGCCGGAAACTGGAGGCCATACAGACTGAATATCGTCGGCTGGTGGTTCTGGAAGAGGAGGAGGAGGAGGCGGCAGCAGCTTCAGCCTCCTCCAATGCCCCGGGCCCCAGCCACCGCCCTCCAGTGGTACGGCGTCACCGTCTGGCAGCCCCTCCATCAGTGCTGCCCCCCCCTGTGGATGCAACTGCCGCGCATTGAAGCGCCGTGTTGCCCGCCTGGAGGAGCAAGTTCGTGTCCTCCTGAAAAAAGCCCGCCGAACTTAGACCCTGTTTATTGCCCCTTTTTTAATTATTCTTGCGGCGGGGGGAATCGGGTATTGGGTTTTCTCTTTTGGACAATTGGACATTTTCTTTACGGACATTGGTTGGGGTTAGGGAGAGGGGTGGGGTGGGCCAGGTGTGGGATTTTATTTACATAGTTTATTTTTGTTAGGGCATTAAATAATATATTTCTACTTAAGTTTACATACGATGCTGTTAATGTTTTCTGGGTGGGGTTACTGTTTTACATCACACTGTATCCTTCTTTCCTTGCTGGTGCAGGACCGCCCACAGCCAGTGTTTGATTTTAATAATTGGATGACTTTGTAAGACAGAAACAGATAGATGCGGCACCCCTCACTGAGTGCTTGTCCTACTAGTACTGTCAGTCTCTTCTAGGCACTCTGCAACTGGACTCAAAGGGGTGTGTGAAATTAAATTAATGAAAACATGTCTATTATTAATTATGCCTCCCCCAAACTTCCCTTATCTTTGCTTGATGTTTAACTTAGGCACAGCGATGGCTGCATGGTGATGATGGTTTTCTTTCCTAACATGCCATGGTTGTGGTGGTGGTAGTAGTAGTAGTAGACACTGGCGGCAGCATTTGCAAAAAAAGAATATGAGACAGTCAGTAGCCTGAGAGAGACTCTTCGAGGAGTAGTAGAATGAAGTACAGTACAGTACTTACTGCCAAACAATAATATGCCAAAATAGAACAAAACATAATGGTGGTGGGAATAGCCTAGTAGTACACAGAGTTATAAACTCTAGTTGTGTCGAGTCACTTGACTAGGCCTACAGCACACTGGACACAAGCGTAACTGTTAGTACTGTGTAGGAGGATGACAACAAATGAAATCCATTAATCCAATCAATGCTGGGAATTAATGCTGATGTATTAGGTTCCTTTAGTAAAATATTACCTCACAAATATACTGCTCAAGGGTGGGCAAGCAGAAGAAGATCCCCGCCCTGCATTGAAATTGAAGTACTGTTGCTTTTGCCACATCCGCCCCAGCAAGCGTGTGATAAATTATTGGTGTACATTTAATGTAGTCATACCTCAATAAGTCACATAGCCCGGGAGAAGAGGGTTAGGGTTTGTTGAATGTTTGGGAAGGGGGGTTTGGGGAAAGGTTTGAGAAAGAAAAACAGTACGCATGGACAAACATCAAACGACAGAATCTTTGTAGACTACCATATCCATATCAATATGTTAAGGGAGAAAAAGGAAATGCATGCATGATGATGATAAGGAGAGACCCGGATTACATAGTTTGTGTTCAGTGTTACCGATCTTACTTTTACAGATCGCAAAGAAATTTTTTAAATATCTGTAGTGATGAATTATAGACAGAGAGCCAACCTAATGATAATAATAGTAATAACAACAAGAACACACTGTTGTAATGATTGTAGACAAAAAAATGAATCGAATTATTTAAAAGATGATGAAAGTTGATACTGTTACTGTGTTATCCTGGTGAAATGGTGAGTTGAATCTCGGCATTCCTCTTGGTCCTCCATTCCATGGATGCTCCGTCCATCAATCTTGGGTGAAGCCACTGCCTGCCTGGCAGATGTAGATTCATTGGTAAGGTGAGTGTGCATTGTTTTCCTAAGTTTAGCACAGGGTAAGGCCCGGCCTGTAATTGTAGATGCAAAAACAAAAGGGATATTGAGATTGAAAACAAGTTGCAAAAAATGGACAAGTTATGGTGTAGTGCAACAAGAACACTTTCCGACGCGGCATGGATGCATCATCTCTACTCTAGTCTGTTTCCAGCATTAACCTACAACACCAACAGGACAGAGCAGGCCCACGGTGACGGCGCCCTTTGCACATCCTCCATTTAGCGTACATTTTTTGAAAGAGTTGGACAAAGCACATATCCAGCAACATAGCAATTTACAATTTAAGTGACTAAATCAATGCACCGCAGTCATACCACCGCTACACGTGACTCCACCGCTACACAGACATTTAGGTCTGCTGTGGTTGTTGTTTACTTGTTTACCTTTTATGCCACTCATGAAACGGCCTGACTTATTCCAACAATCATCTCCGATCTGTGTACTGAGTGACTGTAAAGATACTATGTCACAGTGGTCATCATGATGGTGTTGTTCAACTCAGTCTGCGTGTACCGAGTGAGTCCCCTTCCTATAATCAAAATGCAATGAATCGGCCTGCAGTAGAAGTACACATTTGTTATTAAAAATACAAGAAGGGAAAAGGGACTTGAGTTACTTTTAGTGTGTAGATTATTACATAAAGTACACAATGAAGTAACTTCATGCACAACAAACAACAAAATCACTCAGTCAGCGTCCAATGCATGGCATCATTCAGTACCTGTTCCTTCTCATCTCCAGTTAATGGGCAGTCTCTCTCGGATCACAAAGGAGGATAGCTATAGTAGTCCTCATCAATCATGTTCCACTTATTTTGGAGGGACTAGGAAATATTTTTTCTTTTTTCTTCTGTTTTGCATCATCCAATCATCATCTGACTTCTTGAGGGCAATGGATTTAGGGAGATTCAGGAGGATGGAGGAGCAGATTTCGGAGGAGTGTACTATGATATGCAGCCAGCCGAAACTTGTATATGGCAATAAAACAATTAGAAGACGGTGGTGATGGATTTGTTGTGATTCAAGGTTTCTAACCAGAAAGACAGATACACCAATAAAAGAAAATAATGGAGGAAGACAGTAAGAACTGGAAGTGCAAGCCTAATTGCCAGGGAAGTATAGATCGTCCTCAAACTCTGGGGGTTCAACCAGGAGTAGGTAATCATCATCTAACACACCAGTTCCATCACCTGAGCCGCCGTCCTCATCTTCCTCCCTTGATTCATGTATTGTGTAATTTGGTTGTATAAAGTGCTGATTCATTTTGATGATTGTTAACCTCTCCACGTTTTTGGGCGAGAGACTGGTCCTTCTCACTGTTACAATGGAACCAGCAGCACTGAAAACACGTGCCAAAGAGACACTTGTGACAGGGCAAGCCAGATAGTTTATCGCCAGCCTGCTGAGCACTGGCCATTGGGCCCTTTTCCCATACCAATACCTCAATAGGTTTTGATCAATGTACACCTCTGTTGGGTCGTCCAGATATGCCTGGACCATCTGCTCAATTTTCAGGGGTGCAAAACTTTTTTCGGGCTCTTTTCTCGTTACATCAGCACTGGACTTACCAATGCCTTGCTGTAAATACCAATCCTGTAATGATTTTACCGGGCCTGAAGATCCAGTTCTTGCTGTTGTCGCTAGTGTTGGTGAGTGTTCTGAGCCAAACGCACTGCCCTCAGGCTCCGAAGTTGAACTTGACGCCGGATGCCCTACTGCAGTACTTGTTGTGGGTTTATCTAGCGGGCTTTTAATTAGCAGCCGTTCATTTTTCAACTTACTCGCTGATCAGCTATCCAAGTTTTGTACCGGGCAACTTCCATTTCTGAAAAAGGAATTACTGTCTTCAGTGCCCATTTTGTCCGTGGATCCAGAATTGTGGCACAAATGTAATGTTTTTGTGACAAAATCTTAATTTGCACCCTTGTATTGTCAGCTAAGTGATGGGCTAAGCTCTCCACCAACTCATATGCTTCTTTTCTTTCCTCCACATCTTTGTATGCTTCAGACACCTCCGTCAGCTGATGCTCTAGCATTTGCAACAATGGGATAGCTTGGCCCATAGTACAGTCCTCCTTGCTGACTTCAAGTGTGAAGACCTCAAAAGAAAGACGCATCTCAGTCAGGCATTTAACTAGGCACCATTGGTCCATCTGAAAGCTCATGCCTTTCACATTAGCATCCCCTCTTCGCATGGCATATTCACTGATTGGCCTGTACTGCTCAAACAGACGGTCAAGCATGTAATAAGTTGAGTTCCAATGTGTTGCCACCTCCTGGATGAGTGCTTTGACTGACATTCTAAAGTCACGTTGAATGATCCTCAGCTGCTTCCGAGCTTTAAAAGAATGGCTGAAATGAGTGCATATTCTTCTGCAGGTGGTCAGTAAGTTGCTGACTATGGCTTCTTTTTTCAGAAAGTCTTGAACAATGATGTTAATGCAGTGCGCCAAACACGGAACCATGAAATAGGAACCAAGCTCCATGGCCTTAAGTACATTACTGCCATTATCTGTGGAAACAAAACCAATCTTAAGCCCTCTTGGGCGCAGCCATTCAAAAACCTTGCTGTGAAACTCTTCCAATATGCTTACCGCTATATGAGATTTCTCCATGGCGAACATGGATACAGTTGCATGTTTCTGAGTAGCTTTAAAAATCTCAGCTGTGTCAACAGCACCTACTTCAGATAGCTCATCTCTAACCCCCACAAATGAGACCCAGTGTGCAGTGATGCACATGTAATCAGTGGCTTGGCAACTGGTCCACATGTCTGTTGTTAGGTGGATATTGTGAACAGCACTCTGCTGCAAAGCTTGTCCAACAAATTCCAGCACATCACGATGTAGCGCTGGAACAGCAATTCTTGTGAAATAGGACCGGCTGGGAACCTTCCATTTAGGGCAGATGGTTGACAAAAATTCAAGGAAACCCACCCCTTCCACAAATGGTAAAGGGAGAAGGTCCAGCGCCAACATTTTAGCCAGCTTCGCATTGTACAACCATGCCGTTGGGTGGTTGTGTTGGTACTGTCCCTCCAACCTAAGCATGCTGTCAATGGTAGGCTGGATTATTTTCCTTTGTGGTGCAGTTTTCTTTAACCCAGTTAGGCTCAACGACGCACTTTGTTTCATAATCATTGCAATACTACTCGGTCGCCTTGGTGTCTCAGCCTGACTCAGACTCTTACAGCGGTGCCACTGAGATGTTGCTGAGGAGGATGTGGGCGGTACTACTACACTACTGGGGACAGGGCTAGAAATGTCTCCCTCTTGTTGACCTTCCACCGCGAAAATATTGTCCCCTGACTCTTCATGCCCAACAACAATGGGTTGAGTTTTACTCCCACAAGATAGTGTGGTGTATTTTGAGATGATTTGTTTGGCCTCCGGTACCATAGTTTGTACCAAGCTTATCCCACCTAACAGCATGTCGACAAATTGAGCATATAGCAATGTTCTCCTCCTTACTGCTAACCGAAAAGAAGTCCCAAACTGGGGAGGAGAACTTACTGGTGCTGCTGGATGTGCCACTTTCAATACCAGATGAACTGGAGGGTGTGCTTGGAATGTGACTCTGAGCAGCTACACTGCAACTTCTAGCACTACCTACTGAGGTGGTGGTTGAGCTGGATGTAGGTCCCTGCCTTTCTTTTGCAAATGGAAATATGGAAGCTGGAGGTCGTGGTGGTGTTACCTGTGTTGATGGTATCCGTGCTACATCCCTTGCAGCCATTTTGGATAGGGAAATAATGTTGGTCTCCATATCCTTTGGGCCGGGAGTGATGTCCGTGATGATTGGCTCGTCCTCATCATCATCATCCCACTCTTGTACATCTACCTCCATAACTCTGAGGCTTTCTGGAATCTTCCTTTTCACTAGCCTTGTCTTGTGGCATGCATCACTCTCAGACTGAGCTGGTGGCTTCCAAGTGGCATCAAGATCATCAGAAGCGGGGCTTGAAGAAGAAGATGATGGAATAACCCTCCTTTTCCTTGCTGGGGGTCTGGAAGACAATGGATCTTCTGAAACAGTGGCTTGCCCCTCTTTGTCTCCAGGAAGCTCGATTTCCTGAAATGCCCCTACTTCAGGAGGAACAACTACTATTGTGGGCTGTTGTTGTAGCTGTTCTTGAGGCTGTGGCTGTTCTTGCGTTACAACAAACAAATGATGGACGGAATGCAGACAATGCAGACATTCTCCCCCAGTCAAGAGATCTGGGTTAAATCCATCGTTCTTTTGCCCACTACGCCACCCCAGTTCAGAAATGGCCATATGCAAATCAGTCTTGACCCTGTGCCTCATGGGAACAGTCCAGCCCGAACTGCCAAGCCATGTCTGCCCTGGACCGGAATCAAGCATCCTAGGACCGGTTTCTGGCTATCAGCCGTCATCAGCCAGGATAGCTCGACTCCAGTGGCATAGTGAGCACGGGTCCCACGTCTGGGAATACCCATCCCACTTAGGGCGAAAAGCGTTACAACAAACAAATGATGAACGGAATGCTGACAATGCAGACATTCTCCCCCAGTCAAGAGATCTGGGTTAAATCCATTGTTCTTTTGCCCACTACGCCACCCCAGTTCAGACATGGCCATATGCAAATCAGTCTTGACCCTGTGCCTCATGGGAACAGTCCAGCCCGAACTGCCAAGCCATGTCTTCCCTGGACCGGAATCAAGCATCCTAGGACCGGTTTCTGGCTATCAGCCGTCATCAGCCAGGATAGCTTGACTCCAGTGGCATAGTTAGCACGGGTCCCACGTCTGGGAATACCCATCCCACTTAGGGCGAAAAGCGTTACAACAAACAAATGATGGACGGAATGCTGACAATGCAGACATTCTTCCCCAGTCAAGAGATCTGGGTTAAATCCATCGTTCTTCTGCCCACTATGCCACCCCAGTTCAGACATGGCCATATGCAAATCAGTCTTGACCCTTTGCCTCATGGGAACAGTCCAGCCCGAACTGCCAAGCCATGTCTTCCCTGGACCTGAATCAAGCATCCTAGGACCGGTTTCTGGCTATCAGCCGTCATCAGCCAGGATAGCTTGACTCCAGTGGCATAGTGAGCACGGGTCCCACGTCTGGGAATACCCATCCCACTTAGGGCGAAAAGCGTTACAACAAACAAATGATTGACGGAATGCTGACAATGCAGACATTCTCCCCCAGTCAAGAGATCTGGGTTAAATCCATTGTTCTTTTGCCCACTACGCCACCCCAGTTCAGACATGGCCATATGCAAATCAGTCTTGACCCTGTGCCTCATGGGAACAGTCCAGCCCGAACTGCCAAGCCATGTCTTCCCTGGACCGGAATCAAGCATCCTAGGACCGGTTTCTGGCTATCAGCCGTCATCAGCCAGGATAGCTTGACTCCAGTGGCATAGTGAGCACGGGTCCCACGTCTGGGAATACCCATCCCACTTAGGGCGAAAAGCGTTACAACAAACAAATGATGGACGGAATGCTGACAATGCAGACATTCTCCCCCAGTCAAGAGATCTGGGTTAAATCCATCGTTCTTCTGCCCACTACGCCACCCCAGTTCAGACATGGCCATATGCAAATCAGTCTTGACCCTTTGCCTCATGGGAACAGTCCAGCCCAAACTGCCAATCCATGTCTTCCCTGGACCGGAATTAAGCATCCTAGGACCGGTTTCTGGCTATCAGCCGTCATCAGCCAGGATAGCTTGACTCCAGTGGCATAGTGAGCACGGGTCCCACGTCTGGGAATACCCATCCCACTTAGGGCGAAAAGCGTTACAACAAACAAATGATGGACGGAATGCTGACAATGCAGACATTCTCCCCCAGTCAAGTGATCTGGGTTAAATCCATCGTTCTTTTGCCCACTACGCCACCCCAGTTCAGACATGGCCATATGCAAATCAGTCTTGACCCTGTGCCTCATGGGAACAGTCCAGCCCGAACTGCCAAGCCATGTCTTCCCTGGACCGGAATCAAGCATCCTAGGACCGGTTTCTGGCTATCAGCCGTCATCAGCCAGGATAGCTTGACTCCAGTGGCATAGTGAGCACGGGTCCCACGTCTGCGAATACCCATCTCACTTAGGGCGAAAAGCGTTACAACAAACAAATGATGGACGGAATGCTGACAATGCAGACATGCTCCCCCAGTCAAGAGATCTGGGTTAAATCCATCGTTCTTTTGCCCACTACGCCACCCCAGTTGAGACACGGCCATATGCAAATCAGTCTTGACCCTGTGCCTCATGGGAACAGTCCAGCCCGAACTGCCAAGCCATGTCTTCCCTGGACCAGAATCAAGCATCCTAGGACCGGTTTCTGGCTATCAGCCGTCATCAGCCAGGATAGCTTGACTGCAGTGGCATAGTGAGCACGGGTCCCACGTCTGGGAATACCCATCCCACTTAGGGCGAAAAGCGTTACAACAAACAAATGATGGACGGAATGCTGACAATGCAGACATTCTCCCCTAGTCAAGAGATCTGGGTTAAATCCATCGTTCTTTTGCCCACTACGCCACCCCAGTTCAGACATGGCCATATGCAAATCAGTCTTGACCCTGTGCCTCATGGGGACAGTCCAGCCCGAACTGCCAAGCCATGTCTTCCCTGGACCGGAATCAAGCATCCTAGGACCGGTTTCTGGCTATCAGCCGTCATCAGCCAGGATAGCTTGACTCCAGTGGCATAGTGAGCACGGGTCCCACGTCTGGGAATACCCATCCCACTTAGGGCGAAAAGCGTTACAACAAACAAATGATGGACGGAATGCTGACAATGCAGACATTCTCCCCCAGTCAAGAGATCTGGGTTAAATATATCGTTCTTTTGCCCACTACGCCACCCCAGTTCAGACATGGCCATATGCAAATCAGGTTTGACCCTGTGCCTCATGGGAACAGTCCAGCCCGAACTGCCAAGCCATGTCTTCCCTGGACCGGAATCAAGCATCCTAGGACCGGTTTCTGGCTATCAGCCGTCATCAGCCAGGATAGCTTGACTCCAGTGGCATAGTGAGCACGGGTCCCACGTCTGGGAATACCCATCCCACTTAGGGCGAAAAGCGTTACAACAAACAAATGATGGATAGAATGCTGACAATGCAGACATTCTCCCCCAGTCAAGAGATCTGGGTTAAATCCATCGTTCTTTTGCCCACTATGCCACCCCAGTTCAGACATGGCCATATGCAAATCAGTCTTGACCCTGTGCCTCATGGGAACAGTCCAGCCCGAACTGCCAAGCCATGTCTTCCCTGGACCGGAATCAAGCATCCTAGCACCGGTTTCTGGCTATCAGCCGTCATCAGCCAGGATAGCTTGACTCCAGTGGCATAGTGAGCACGGGTCCCACGTCTGGGAATACCCATCCCACTTAGGGCGAAAAGCGTTACAACAAACAAATGATGGACGGAATGCTGACAATGCAGACATTCTCCCCCAGTCAAGAGATCTGGGTTAAATCCATCGTTCTTTTGCCCACTACGCCACCCCAGTTCAAACATGGCCATATGCAAATCAGTCTTGACCCTGTGCCTCATGGGAACAGTCCAGCCCGAACTGCCAAGCCATGTCTTCCCTGGACCGGAATCAAGCATCCTAGGACCGGTTTCTGGCTATCAGCCGTCATCAGCCAGGATAGCTTGACTCCAGTGGCATAGTGAGCACGGGTCCCACGTCTGGGAATACCCATCCCACTTAGGGCGAAAAGCGTTACAACAAACAAATGATGGACGGAATGCTGACAATGCAGACATTCTCCCCCAGTCAAGAGATCTGGGTTAAATCCATCGTTCTTCTGCCCACTACGCCACCCCAGTTCAGACATGGCCATATGCAAATCAGTCTTGACCCTTTGCCTCATGGGAACAGTCCAGCCCAAACTGCCAATCCATGTCTTCCCTGGACCGGAATCAAGCATCCTAGGACCGGTTTCTGGCTATCAGCCGTCATCAGCCAGGATAGCTTGACTCCAGTGGCATAGTGAGCACGGGTCCCACGTCTGGGAATACCCATCCCACTTAGGGCGAAAAGCGTTACAACAAACAAATGATGGACGGAATGCTGACAATGCAGACATTCTCCCCCAGTCAAGAGATCTGGGTTAAATCCATCGTTCTTTTGCCCACTACGCCACCCCAGTTCAGACATGGCCATATGCAAATCAGTCTTGACCCTGTGCCTCATGGGAACAGTCCAGCCCGAACTGCCAAGCCATGTCTTCCCTGGACCGGAATCAAGCATCCTAGGACCGGTTTCTGGCTATCAGCCGTCATCAGCCAGGATAGCTTGACTCCAGTGGCATAGTGAGCACGGGTCCCACGTCTGCGAATACCCATCTCACTTAGGGCGAAAAGCGTTACAACAAACAAATGATGGACGGAATGCTGACAATGCAGACATGCTCCCCCAGTCAAGAGATCTGGGTTAAATCCATCGTTCTTCTGCCCTCTACGCCACCCCAGTTGAGACACGGCCATATGCAAATCAGTCTTGACCCTGTGCCTCATGGGAACAGTCCAGCCCGAACTGCCAAGCCATGTCTTCCCTGGACCAGAATCAAGCATCCTAGGACCGGTTTCTGGCTATCAGCCGTCATCAGCCAGGATAGCTTGACTGCAGTGGCATAGTGAGCACGGGTCCCACGTCTGGGAATACCCATCCCACTTAGGGCGAAAAGCGTTACAACAAACAAATGATGGACGGAATGCTGACAATGCAGACATTCTCCCCTAGTCAAGAGATCTGGGTTAAATCCATCGTTCTTTTGCCCACTACGCCACCCCAGTTCAGACATGGCCATATGCAAATCAGTCTTGACCCTGTGCCTCATGGGGACAGTCCAGCCCGAACTGCCAAGCCATGTCTTCCCTGGACCGGAATCAAGCATCCTAGGACCGGTTTCTGGCTATCAGCCGTCATCAGCCAGGATAGCTTGACTCCAGTGGCATAGTGAGCACGGGTCCCACGTCTGGGAATACCCATCCCACTTAGGGCGAAAAGCGTTACAACAAACAAATGATGGACGGAATGCTGACAATGCAGACATTCTCCCCCAGTCAAGAGATCTGGGTTAAATATATCGTTCTTTTGCCCACTACGCCACCCCAGTTCAGACATGGCCATATGCAAATCAGGTTTGACCCTGTGCCTCATGGGAACAGTCCAGCCCGAACTGCCAAGCCATGTCTTCCCTGGACCGGAATCAAGCATCCTAGGACCGGTTTCTGGCTATCAGCCGTCATCAGCCAGGATAGCTTGACTCCAGTGGCATAGTGAGCACGGGTCCCACGTCTGGGAATACCCATCCCACTTAGGGCGAAAAGCGTTACAACAAACAAATGATGGATAGAATGCTGACAATGCAGACATTCTCCCCCAGTCAAGAGATCTGGGTTAAATCCATCGTTCTTTTGCCCACTATGCCACCCCAGTTCAGACATGGCCATATGCAAATCAGTCTTGACCCTGTGCCTCATGGGAACAGTCCAGCCCGAACTGCCAAGCCATGTCTTCCCTGGACCGGAATCAAGCATCCTAGCACCGGTTTCTGGCTATCAGCCGTCATCAGCCAGGATAGCTTGACTCCAGTGGCATAGTGAGCACGGGTCCCACGTCTGGGAATACCCATCCCACTTAGGGCGAAAAGCGTTACAACAAACAAATGATGGACGGAATGCTGACAATGCAGACATTCTCCCCCAGTCAAGAGATCTGGGTTAAATCCATCGTTCTTTTGCCCACTACGCCACCCCAGTTCAAACATGGCCATATGCAAATCAGTCTTGACCCTGTGCCTCATGGGAACAGTCCAGCCCGAACTGCCAAGCCATGTCTTCCCTGGACCGGAATCAAGCATCCTAGGACCGGTTTCTGGCTATCAGCCGTCATCAGCCAGGATAGCTTGACTCCAGTGGCATAGTGAGCACGGGTCCCACGTCTGGGAATACCCATCCCACTTAGGGCGAAAAGCGTTACAACAAACAAATGATGGACGGAATGCTGACAATGCAGACATTCTCCCCCAGTCAAGAGATCTGGGTTAAATCCATCGTTCTTTTGCCCACTACGCCACCCCAGTTCAGACATGGCCATATGCAAATCAGTCTTGACCCTGTGCCTCATGGGGACAGTCCAGCCCGAACTGCCAAGCCATGTCTTCCCTGGACCGGAATCAAGCATCCTAGGACCGGTTTCTGGCTATCAGCCGTCATCAGCCAGGATAGCTTGACTCCAGTGGCATAGTGAGCACGGGTCCCACGTCTGGGAATACCCATCCCACTTAGGGCGAAAAGCGTTACAACAAACAAATGATGGACGGAATGCTGACAATGCAGACATTCTCCCCCAGTCAAGAGATCTGGGTTAAATCCATCGTTCTTTTGCCCACTACGCCACCCCAGTTCAAACATGGCCATATGCAAATCAGTCTTGACCCTGTGCCTCATGGGAACAGTCCAGCCCGAACTGCCAAGCCATGTCTTCCCTGGACCGGAATCAAGCATCCTAGGACCGGTTTCTGGCTATCAGCCGTCATCAGCCAGGATAGCTTGACTCCAGTGGCATAGTGAGCACGGGTCCCACGTCTGGGAATACCCATCCCACTTAGGGCGAAAAGCGTTACAACAAACAAATGATGGACGGAATGCTGACAGTGCAGACATTCTCCCCCAGTCAAGAGATCTGGGTTAAATCCATCGTTCTTTTGCCCACTACGCCACCCCAGTTCAGACATGGCCATATGCAAATCAGTCTTGACCCTGTGCCTCATGGGGACAGTCCAGCCCGAACTGCCAAGCCATGTCTTCCCTGGACCGGAATCAAGCATCCTAGGACCGGTTTCTGGCTATCAGCCGTCATCAGCCAGGATAGCTTGACTCCAGTGGCATAGTGAGCACGGGTCCCACGTCTGGGAATACCCATCCCACTTAGGGCGAAAAGCGTTACAACAAACAAATGATGGACGGAATGCTGACAATGCAGACATTCTCCCCCAGTCAAGAGATCTGGGTTAAATCCATCGTTCTTTTGCCCACTACGCCACCCCAGTTCAGACATGGCCATATGCAAATCAGGTTTGACCCTGTGCCTCATGGGAACAGTCCAGCACGAACTGCCAAGCCATGTCTTCCCTGGACCTGAATCAAGCATCCTAGGACCGGTTTCTGGCTATCAGCCGTCATCAGCCAGGATAGCTTGACTCCAGTGGCATAGTGAGCACGGGTCCCACGTCTGGGAATACCCATCCCACTTAGGGCGAAAAGCGTTACAACAAACAAATGATTGACGGAATGCTGACAATGCAGACATTCTCCCCCAGTCAAGAGATCTGGGTTAAATCCATCGTTCTTTTGCCTACTACGCCACCCCAGTTCAGACATGGCAATATTCAAATCAGTCTTGACCCTGTGCCTCATGGGAACAGTCCAGCCCGAACTGCCAAGCCATGTCTTCCCTGGACCGGAATCAAGCATCCTAGGACCGGTTTCTGGCTATCAGCCGTCATCAGCCAGGATAGCTTGACTCCAGTGGCATAGTGAGCACGGGTCCCACGTCTGAGAATACCCATCCCACTTAGGGCGAAAAGCGTTACAACAAACAAATGATGGACGGAATGCTGACAATGCAGACATTCTCCCCCAGTCAAGAGATCTGGGTTAAATCCATCGTTCTTTTGCCCACTACGCCACCCCAGTTCAGACATGGCCATATGCAAATCAGTCTTGACCCTGTGCCTCATGGGAACAGTCCAGCCCGAACTGCCAAGCCATGTCTTCCCTGGACCGGAATCAAGCATCCTAGGACCGGTTTCTGGCTATCAGCCGTCATCAGCCAGGATAGCTTGACTCCAGTGGCATAGTGAGCACGGGTCCCACGTCTGGGAATACCCATCCCACTTAGGGCGAAAAGCGTTACAACAAACAAATGATGGACGGAATGCTGACAATGCAGACATTCTCCCCCAGTCAAGAGATCTGGGTTAAATCCATTGTTCTTTTGCCCACTACGCCACCCCAGTTCAGACATGGCCATATTCAAATCAGTCTTGACCCTGTGTCTCATGGGAACAGTCCAGCCCAAACTGCCAAGCCATGTCTTCCCTAAACCGGAATCAAGCATCCTAGGACCGGTTTCTGGCTATCAGGTGCACAAGTTGCAGAGATGTCTGTGGTCACAGTTGGACCTGATGTGGTGCACAGCAGGACTTTTGTCTGGCAGTACAACGGATGATGTTGATAGTTACCTCCTCCTCTGTCTTTTTGTGCACCTAAAAGCAAATAAGCCAGGAGAAGAACATCAGTGAAATATTGCATTTATTGTTGTGGTTCAATTACTACTAGTACAAACAATAAAATAGAAGATATAGTGTAGCCATTTGTGAGACTTTGGCAACAAGGGCTATTGTATACTACTTACTGAGTACAGTCTACACACACTACACTCTTAGGAAGGATAGGAAAGAATTAGAACAACCACAAAAATACAAATGTAATGGAAGGGAGCTGCTGCTGGCAAAGGGGATGGATGGAAGCAGTAAGCCAATAGGAAAACCATGCAGGCCCATATCAACTCCCACCAGAAAAGGCCACCAGCTACATGGACACGCACAAGCAACAAGCAGGAGACCCGGGAAACAATGAAGTGCCAAAAGGTCTATAAAAGAAGCCAGGCAAAAGATGCATGCTAAACCACACTTCTGTGCCTTTTTAATGCAATAAAATGCAAAGACGAAAATCCACAGGGCAAACAAGGTCTGCAGGGTGCCCACCAACACCCTAGGCACACACAACAAAGGCATTTCTTTAACACTCCCCCAAAAACAGAAATACCCCCCAAAAAACACATTTTCCAACTCAATCCAATGCCATCCATGCCCTAAAGGATGTTTAAATTCAACAGAACACACAGATAAACACTTGTTTAATGCACCTGTGGCTACCTGCTCTGAGCCAACTAGATGAAGGCAGGCCCGTGGGCAGACAAGGCCACACCAGCTTGCAGGCCTAGGCATCAAAATGGCCACCAGCCACATGGCCAGGTCCACCCAACTATAAGAAACAGAAGACAGACAATGCAGGCCTGTTGCATAAAACACACTGTCTGCCTTCAAAATGGCCGCCAGCCTCATGGCCAGGCCCACAACAAGAAGCCTAGGCCACAAAGGAATACCATGCAGCAGTGGCGTCACTAGGGTTGGTGTCACCCAGTGCGGTAACTCATGGTGACGTGCGGTCCGCACCCCCGCACCCCCCTAGTGACGCCACTGTCTGCACGTCCACCGCTCGGTGCCCTCAAGCCACGGAATCCACATGGACAGGGCATTGTCTTCACATGCATGTACACCTGCCCAGAAAGCTCCATTTGCATGTCTTACCACACTATGCAAAGTAAGCTCTGAGTGCGTTAAATAAAATGTTGCCAAACTTTCAGTCAGAGTGAAGCGGCTCCAGGGCATGAACCAGCTTCTTTGCTTAAAACACTTGGGGGCATATTAGCAAGAACGGCGTTAACATTATCGCCGCTTTAGCGGCAGAAAACTGCAGCTAAAGCGACGATAATGGGCTTGATAATATGCCGCAGAGAACTCCAATAGAAGCCCATGTTGACACCAGAACATTGGCTTCTATGGGAATTCTCAAGGGCATATTATCAAGCCCATTATCGCCGCTTTAGCGGCAGTTTTCTGCCGCTAAAGCGGCGATAATGTTAATGCCGTTTCTTGATAATATGCCCCAAAGTCCGGCACAAGCTTTTAATTCCTTTACGTTACTTTAAGTGTTTAAAAAACAACCCACTGTGTACAGTGAAATGAACAGTGTACATGCAGTGAATAAAGTGCAATCCTAAAAAACTGCAATGAGGTGAGAGTTGTTTGTAAATGGGACTATTTCTAGTGCAGAGCAGGGGTGTTTGGCTTCCTTTACTCTGTGTTTGTGTACGGGGTGCCTCTCTGATAACAACAAGCAAGAGCAGGGGAAGCGTAATGCCCCACGGCATCCACAGGAACTGTCAACTTACAATGGCTATGTGTGGAGACAAGCCAAAAGTTAAAAAAGACAACGTAAAACCGTGGCACAGCATATCTCAAGTACTTACTGTATATTGCCCCAACTGGGAAATCAACGTCCGGATCAGCCTTCTCCAAATTCCAGGATAAATGTAGTGCAGCATATAGATCCTCTGCATTAAGTTGTTTCAATTACACACTCCTCCGTGCCCCGTATGTGTCCCACGGTGTCACCCCATGTGATGGTGTCATCCAGTGCGGTCCGCACCCCCCACACCCCCTAGTGATGCCACTGCCATGCAGGCCTATATACGGCAAAAGCAGCACACTAATAACTCCCACCAGAAAAGGCCCCCAGCCAAATGGACACTCGCAAATCACAAGCAACAAGCTGGAGGCCTGGGAAACAACGAACTGCCAAAAGGCCTATAAAAGAAGCCAGGCAAAAGATGCATGCTAAACCACACTGCTGTGCCTTTTTAATGCAATAAAATACAAAAACTAAAATCCACAGGGCAAAACAAGGTCTGCAGGGTGCACACCAACACCCCAGGCACACACAACAAAGGCATTTCTTTAACACACCCCTAAAAATAGAAATACCCCCCAAAAAACACATTTTCCAACTCAATCCAATGCCATCCATGCCCTAAATGATGTTTAAATTCAACAGAACACACAGATAAACACTTGTTTAATGCACCTGTGGCTACCTGCTCTGAGCCTACTGGATGAAGGCAGGCCCGTGGGCAGACAAGGCCACACAAGCTTGCAGGCCTAGGCTTCAAAATGACCACCAGCCACATGGCCATTCCCACCCAACTACAAGAAACAGATGATAGACAATGCAGGGCTGTTGCAAAAAACACACTGCCTGCCTTCAAAAGGGCCACCAGTCTCATGGCCAGGCCCACAACAAGAAGCGTAGGTCACAAAGGAATACCATGCAGGGCTATATATATGGCAAAAGCAGCACACTAATAACTCTCACCAGAAAAGGCCCCCAGCCACATGGACACTCGCAAATCACAAGCAACAAGTTGGAGGCCTGGGAAACAATGAACTGCCAAAAGGCCAATAAAGAAGCCAGGCAAAAGATGCATGCTAAACCACACTGCTGTGCCTTTTTAATGCAATAAAATGCAAAAACGAAAATCCACAGGGCAAAACAAGGTCTGCAGGGTGGACACGAACACACCAGGTACATTCAACAAAGGCATTTCTTTAACACATCACCAAAAACAGAAATAGCCCCCAAAAAACACATTTTCCAACTCAATCCAATGCCATTCATGCCCTAAATGATGTTTGAAAAATATTCAACACACACCAAAGGAACAGTTGCTTCATCATGCACCCACCCATGACTAGCTCTGGGCCTACTGGCTACCCCAAACAATTAAAAAAAATAATGATAAGGACCAAAATTGTAGTTGCAGCAACTGCAATGCCCCCAAGCAATCAGACACAACACCAACTTACTTGTAAAATATTAAATTCAAAAGTCCTCAAATCCAATGATAATGATGCAACAGACACAAAGAGTGATCCTTCCAGCTGAAATCCAAAGGCAGAATGAACAGGAGATGGACAAAGCACTGGGAGGAGCCTGATGGACAGGAACAGGAAGTTGGAGACTTTAAAAAAGACTCCTTGCACAAAAAAGGACAGCCAAATGTCAATCAGAGGAGTTTTTTCCATGCAAATCATGATTTAGAGAAGGTTTTATGCAGCTAGATTTAATATCCACCCTTCACCACACTTCCACCGGATGTCGATAGTGCGTTGAAAATGATGTGTTCGCGATCTCATGCTCTTTGTCGCGGTGGAGATTGACGTGTTTGCGACCTCACGCTCTCTCTCACGGTGGAAAATGACGTGTTCGCGGTCGCAGACTCTCGCTGTGTCTGATGGCGAGGAGAATGACGTGATCATGATCGCGAACTCTCATGGGATAGCGCGACCGGCTATCAACATCTCATGGAGCACGCGAATGGATTGGAAAACTCGTCGCCGAACGCAGGGATCCCGATAAGGTGATCGCGCGTGCGAGAACGCATTTTCAAAGCACGAACATGAAAAAAAATCTTCGCAACGCGGCAAATAGTGGAAATTTGGGCATTTTCATGCTCTCCGTGGAACCTGAAAATGTCAAAATATCGCAATTCCGCGAGCTGAACGGAATTTGACGCCCACCCTTAATTAAGGCCCAAGTCCGCTGCCGATGGGCGGAAAAGCGCCGGGCGAACTTTGCGTCCGCCGCAATACCCCCCCACCATTATAATATGGCAGAGAGTAAATCGGGTTGGGATGGCGTGCGGATCCCCATCCTAATCACCCCCATAGTTTGGAGTGGAATAGTAAATTTAACTCCTCAGAAGTCCAGCACTTTCCCTGTTTTTGCTTAAATTGGATTAGAAATAGTAGACATAACACATGCAAGTTTTCCCGTTTTATTTAAATTGGAGTTCTATCAATTATTTTTGCTACTGCTGTTTATTACGTGTTTTATTTTTTAATACATAGTTTTGATGTTTATTTTTTAAACATATACTTTTTTTTTTTTTTTATATTAATGGTATTAATGTAATTGTTATGAGTGTTTTAACCCCTTCCATGCGGCGCGGATTCCCCCGCGGTGCTGACCATTGCTTGTGCGGGCGTGGTCATGACGGAACGGTTCCGTCATGAGCACAGCTCAACCGACGCTCATGACGGAACCGTTCCGTCATGAGCACCGAAGGGGTTAATATATGTTTTTGATCTGTATTGTTTAGTTACTGTTATTAGTTAGGTATTTATTAAGTGTGAATATATTTTAAATGTATTTGTATTTTCTTTATATACTTAGATTAGAATAGCATTTAACTATTGTATATGTTATTTTTATATTAAAATTTTGTTAGATATATTAGTTGTTTTATAAATACATATGTTTGTTAATTTTTATTTTATATTATTGCTAAGTTTACTATATTGAAAACAGTGTTTGATTATTGTTTTAAAATTCTTGATATACATTTATAAAATAACTTGGTAAAACTATTTTAAAATGTATCAATATTTACAAATTTAATATTTTTTTTACTAAATTGCTTATAATGAAATATATATTTTTTTTAAATTGTGAAACGATTTTTTATACAATTATCTGTTCCACAAGTCTTTTGGCATTATATTTGTGTACATTCCATAGAAAATATAAAAATCCAATATTTTTTTGCACAATATTTTTGATACAATATTTCTGTAATCCAACACTTTTGTTCTCTATATACCGTCACACAACCTAAAAACCATAACACAGAACTGCTCCTGAATAGTAATATAAGTATTCAGTCCTTCCTAGTTTTGGCTAACTTTGCATTAACAAGAAGCTGAAGAAAAGTAGTCAATTTAAATTTGAGACAATGCACTATTCTCAGCCTTTGTTTGCCTTGTTTGATTTTTACATAGAACCTATGGCTACATGTCATAGGGCCTAAGAGCATATTTCCGTTATGAATTTACAAAGTAATTGAAGATCTTTTTCGAGATATCCATTGTCAGATCTAATCAAGTTGTGTTATTCTGCCCGTTCTCGAAATATTATGTTCGCATTGCCTGTTTTCTGGATACTCATTGAAACAGTACAAAACAGCATTTTTTATATGCAATTGTAACGTTTTACAGAAGCGATTCATACTTTTTGAATGTATCTGGATATTGCTATGCCACAGAATAAATGAAAAGTATATCTCCTGGTATGGAAAGTGAATTAACATACAGGTGAACACTGACCAAACTCTTATTATAAGTAAGAATCATTTTCTTAAAGGTGATCACATGCTCATATTTATTTTTATTTTGTATGCAATTTATGTTTCAAAATAGTGAACATTCAGATTGTGATTAGTGGAACAAAATCACCTAAGTCTCATTCAATCAAGAAAGGAGGCCCATATTGTCCAACCTTTTAATAATATTTTTAAACTGCTCTGCTGCCTTGAATTCAATTAGTAATTGCTTCCCATATGTACATAAATATTGGTTCCTCTGGTCTGTTTCCCATTATTTAACTATATAGAGGCCATATAATACAGCAAATATAAAATGGATTGCTTGGGGTAAAAACAGAGCTTTTAATAACAGCAAATATTATTGTCATCAATGTTTTCTGAAAGATATGTTAACAGGTAGAAGAATTACCCAACTTTCCTGAAATTTTCTCCCTATAGTGATAAGTTAAAGTGTCCAAATCCTCAGTACTGCTTCCTCAGATACAAATCTAAGATGCTCAATTGTATTCGGCTTTTCAAACCAGTTCATTTCACAGCAAAATGGTCATTTTTAATCGGACATTGGGATTTTCTTGTATGCTTAGGGGTCAGCACAGGTGTAGATGTCCTAGCCTTTTGTGAGATTCAAGGAAGACATAAGGATGATTCTCTCTATATGCAGTAAAGAATTCTCCTGCACTGTAAACAGCAAAGTTCTCTTCTCTTACTGTGTTCCAGAATGTTTTCTCTTGGAAGTGCACCAAGCATGACTTTTTAAAAGGTAAAATGTGTCAGTTATTGGTGTTGCAGGGATTCTGCACATACACAGAACTATGCGCAGGAAAACAGGACCTCAGTGTATAGGGGTGTACCAACCGACCACATTAGTGCGCAAAATCCCAAACCGACTAGCTATAGTGTCGCATTCGTTCTCCTCCAAAGATCAAGGAGCTACAACTGATTAGACAACCCAGAACACAACATTCCTGACTCTCTCAGGAATCGCGGGAGCAAGATGTACTCTTTTGCTTACTCACTCATACTTGTCCACAATAAGAATTAGCAGAGTCACTGAAAATAGTTCAAAATGTTTATTTTAACTATTGTGCTCTACAATACAGTATACAAGCCAATGCCAGCAGCAAAATGAATAAACTCAGCACAGTTAGCATTGTTACAATTCCATAGAATACAAAGGGAGAAGTCATTATATGAAGACTGTGGGAAAGGGACAATTAGGCAAAACCACCCTCCCATTGAATAGAAGAAGTTTATTTTATATAAAGGAAGATCTCTGGGCTTCGACAGCAGACCTCATGCCTAGGTGCTAGAGACTGACCAGAACAGATTAACAAGGGGCATTGTTTATCGACCTTACACATCGTGTTCAGACTAAACTCCAGGAAATGCAGAGAAAGAGAAAAGCAGCCCTTTCTAATGTGAAAGGCTCAAACAGATTCTTCCAAAAACAAAGTCATGTAGTAACGTGCGCAAAAGCAGCCTCATGGCAGCGAAGCTCATGCTAACTTAGCAATGTCGACAATGTCCCCAGGGGCCATATAACAGTACCATTCCAGAGAATTAGACTGAACTTTGTGTGCTTAACCCTCCAGTATTGTGATGCATTGTATCTCAGTTTCTGTTTTAGAGGTATGCATTCAGATAAAATGTTATCCCTCCATCTCTTTCTCAACATGGTGGCTCCATTCCTCCCCCGTGCTGAGCTCTACCAGATTCCAATGTGTATCATACACTGGCAAAGTTACTACTCCAAGCATCAATGGAAACATCAACCCCAAACCTCCATCTGCACTAGCACTCTTGTCATGCTTTTACTCCAGAATTCTCTTTTGATTCCCGAAACCTAACTATTTACAAGCAGATATAACCAATAGACATTTGTCTCTCACTCCTGGACTATTATGTCCACTCTTTTTCTAAGTAGACATTACTGGCTGTTACAGTCACAGGCTTAAATTTCCTATCTCATTGTGATTTGATCCGCTCGGACTGAGTTAACGTTTTGTGTTTCCCTTATTGGGTGTAAGTAGGATCCAAGGACATTTTCTGGATAGTAGTAGGTATTGTGCATCCGGCTCTGGATTGCAACTATGAATGCATATAGATAATACTTGAGAGAACGGCATGTCTTGTCTTAAAGAATGAAAATCTTCTTTTCCATTGTCTCAATGAAATGTAAGCAATGTAAGCAAAGTAATGGCACTGCAAAAGTAATTCAATGCTAATTCATAAAGAATGGGCAGAAGAGTAGCACAAGAGGTAGCTGCAAAGGTAAAGTGCAGTGGGTTTGTATCAGCATTTGAAAACCAGGAATGCAATTTTGGACTGTATTGGATCCTTGACAAGAAACCAAGGCAGTTTTTAATATACCACAGACCCATGGTTGTGTTTACAGAGGCCCACTGAACAACAGTGTTCTAAGGAAGGAGAAGCCAGCCAACAAGGTAGTCTGGAAGACCCCTTTGAGAGAAATGCAGTTATCAATGCAGAAATTGATGCCTCTATCTAAGACTAAAGCCAGATGGGAATGGGGGAGAAGATGTGAGATAGTTTTATTTCTTTAAGTTGAAAAATCTCCTGATTTACTTGAGGAATTTAGTAGTAAGCAAACAAAGATTGCAAGGAAAATCTTTCTCATTCAAGCCCTTCATAATGATTAACGATTCTTCAATGTTCAATCTGGTAGTGATCCACGTGGACACTTCTGAAAGGCAGACATTGTGATTGGAAACTATAGAACTGACCAAGACCTAGGGGAATTGCAAAAATATTTTGACTGGCAAAACGTAGTGCAAAGGTAAAAAGGTTCTGTAGACAGGAAAGATTGTCAGCCGACAAGAAAGTTGTAGGTGCCAGTGGTGTTGTAGAGTATTCCCAACACCCAAAAGGCAGCCAGTCCTATTAAGTATACCAATATATCAATATTGCAAGACTTGCAAGGAAGGAAAGTCCCAGATACATAAGAAGACAATGCAGGTAAGCTAATATGACAGAAGAGGTTACATGCATAGGGTCACAAGTGAAATATAACTGTAATCCACTTGCTTGACACATCTCAATAGAAGAGCAACTCTCCACAAATAACATCCTTCAATAAAATTACAAAAACAGTGTCTTTAAGGCATAATAAAATATGATGTGCGTCAATAGCTGATGCCTTCAGGTAATAGTGGGGATCCTTAATATCAATGGCAGAATATCAATGGTACTTAAAAGTGACAATAACATTAGTACCATTATATCGAAGTTGGGAATATCGATGGTAACTAGCTAGTTTTTTTCTTTTTTGTCACAATAAGTTTGTTTTAAATATCTATTATTTTAATATTGTGGTTTTACTTTTTTAGGTGTTTTAAAATATTACATTTACAAAATATAAATCAGTAAAAAAATGAAATATTTTTGTAAAATAAATATATAATCTAAAAATAAATAAAATGACATCTTCACAAATTAATATTCTTCACATTTTAAAAATATTAGATATTTTCTTATGAATCTATTAAAATGTAAAATATTTTAAATACATCTTAATTGTTAATAATTTAACACCTATATTCATATATTAAAAACGAAAATGTTTAACATACTTTTACTAGGGAAGGATGCGACACTCGAAATTCCACAGAGTTACAAAAAAACTCCATGAGATTCCATGGAGTTTCACTAATGGACATAAAATATGCATGTCGCGCTGCTTGCACTGTAATTTAGATGCGGTAGTGTGAGCAGCACTGAAAAATCAGTGCGAACAGCACAATGAGGTCCGCAGGAGAGCACGGCGATTCGAGTTGATTTTGCTGCTGCTCCAGCAGAAAATCAACTTGAACAGCAGCAAATCTACTCAAGAAGCAGCTCTCTGACGCGACGGTTCGCAACCTCCTGCAACTGCCGAGTTAGAAATTGGCACTAGGGGGTGCCAAATCTTGCTCTCTTTTCTGCAGCCTTTCAGTAAAAAAGTCCACCACACTGTAATTGGCGTTATTTAGATTCAACTCCATGTTACTAGTTTCCAAACGACATATTATCAAGCACAGCGTTAAAATTATCGCCGCTTTAGCGGCAGAAAACTGCCGCTAAAGCGGCGATAATGGGCTTGAAAATATGCCGCAGAGAATTCCAATAGAAGGCAATGTTGACACCAGAACATTGGCTTCTATGGGAATTCTCAAGGGCATAGTATCAAGCCCATTATTGCAGCTTTTGCGGCAGTTTTCTGCCGCTAAAGCGGTGATAATTTTAACGCTGTTTGTTGATAATATGCCCCCGAATTCTGCCTATTCTAGATAGAGGCATATTACTCACTGGGGTCATGGAGATGGACAGTTTTAAGTGAGTCATTAGGAGAGAGCTATCAACTTTGAACCACTTTTTTCCTCTATAATCCTGTTGGCTCTTTCATAGAACGTCCAGGCACCACCCAAGGAACGCTCCTTGACATCAAGTAATGCCAGGCAGCACATTGTCGTGTCTTGCGCTACTTTGATATACAAACCAATGCAAATTATGATTTGCATTGGTTTGTAAATCCCAGCAGAAGACTTTGCATCAGGGTGTGTTAAAAAAGTAATGAAAACCTAACTCAAACTCTTCGAAATACTGGGCCGCGGTTTGATACAGATAAGAAAGTAGGCATCTACTAAATAGAGAACCTATTTTTATGTATTTTGGGGCATATTCACAAGAACGTGTGATAACTACCGCAAGAGTAGCTTAACGCAACTCTCAACATCGCAGCCCATCGTGGGAAAATAACCCTGTGTCAACGTGGAATTCACAACAAGGCGGTACCATGCGATAGTCTGCCGAAACCGGGGATAATGTCTGCGACACAACCACTTCGATGGAGATAAAAACACAAACCACAACACCAAAAAACGTGCATTGGGCCAAAGCGCGATGAGGAAATCAGCGATAAGCAGCGCCAGGCCTGCAATACACACTGAGGCGGCGGAAAAAAATCTCCATAAAAGTAGAAAAAAACACCCAAACACAAACTGACCAACACGCACCATGGAGATAGCCGGAGCAGGCGCACATGACGAGCGCAACCCCACCAGCACCCCGGACGACCAGCCCAGGACCTCAGGGAGAGGGAAGGGCAAGGACAAGAAGAAGAGGAAGACGAAGTTCAGTCCGCAGGAGAACAGAATCATAGTCACGGAGGTGATGGAACACCATCAACAACTGTTCGTCACCTCCAACGTGTCATTGGGCACCAAAACTGGAATATGGCGGGACATTGTTGATAAGGTGATTGCCGCGGAGAGCACAAGAGGACAATGGACGAGCTCAAGAGGCGATGGAATGACATCAATGGGAAGAGCAAGGAGAAACTCGCAGCCAACCAGAAGGCAGCAATGCAGACTGGAGGTGGGGGCCCAGCGCCACAGCTCGAGCTGGATGAGATGGAGGAGCTGGTGTCGACAGTCATCAGTGTGGATACTGTGGCCGGAGTCGGGAGACCGGACACCGCTCGACAGGACACAACACAACCACAACAGGGTGAGTGACCACCAGGTACTGGGGGGATGGGTGGAGCTGGCAACGATGGCACACATGCACAATCCAGCACAGTGCACACCCTCAATGACTCTGGGTGATCGCCCAGATCCACAGACTGTCACAATGTACAATGCCATTTTGTCTGAATGTCAACATGTACCATGCGGCTACATACATGTGGACACATTGCAATACACCATCTTCCCTTCACATTGCAGGGACACGTCAACATCCCCTGCCAAGCAGTCCCAGCCACTCTTCACTGATGACGAGGAGGACAACGCCAGCATCGACACCCAAGCCCTCCTAGACATCATTGACATCATCGGCTAATCACCTCCAGGATCAGGGCTGACCAGCTGCATCGAGGAGACCCCACCCACCACCCAAACCACCCAGCTGGAGGCACCCACGGCCCGCCAGTCTCCCAAGACCCCCAGGAACATCACATGGCCTTCCAACGCCGTGTGCTGGAGGCCCAGAGGGAGAGGGCTGAGCAGGTGCAACTGGACGCCATCCATGGGTGTCTAGGCCCGCTCCATGGCCTCCAACGAGCCCTGACTAACATCGCTGGAGTCCTGATGTGGAGAGAAGAACACCTGTCCGCTCAGAGGGGATCCAGATATAGCAGCCGTGAGCTGGCACACATGCAGAGGCTCATGGACATGGTGCGGATGGAGGCGGAAAGGATGGCAACCACCGCTGTACATCAGCGAAATGTAGATGAGATCTACCATGCCCTGCAGACCATCATCATGGCATTGCTTCCACAAGGCGTGGCGCTGATGAATGCTGCTGACCCCACACCATCCACATCTCCGTTCCCTGGTGTGTCAGTGCCCCACAGTGCGGCCTACAACCCTCCTCCGGCCCCTGATGTGTCAGTGGCACACAGTGCCCCAGCCGATACTGTAACACCCACAGGTGGGGTAGTGCACACATCCGGGGATGAGGACGTGGTTGGGTTTGTGCTCAGGAGGAACTAGCATTCATTTCAACCACCTGGCCTGTGCCTGCTTGGTGCCGCACATGGCCCATGACCTACTACTAACCCCCAATACACTAAGATGCACTCACCTTGGACAGCCATATCCTGTTTGATGACCAATGACATGGTGACCACACTGCAGACTCCACCCTACCTCTTCCTCAGGACTTGTCATCCCCAGATGGACACAGGCCCATATTGTGTAGTGTGCTTGGCATTGCCCTGTACCGCTCCAGCCGCAGGACTGCACTGGATGTGCAATAAGTATCCAGTGACGCACTGCTGTGTTATGTCGTTCATCATCCATGTATGAATGTGTGGGTGAATGTAGGGACAGTGATGTCCCTTGCGTCAATGATGCTCATCCTGTTGGATGTAATTCAGAGGGTGCTACACAGCATATTGGGTACCGGGTCCCGTAAACACTACAACAGGGACACACGCATCAGTCACTTCCATGTCCGGACATGGACTTAACCACGCCCAGATCCCACGTGTCATTGTTGCAAGTCCTGCGCTGGTCGGGCGTATGGCAGGCCAGACCACTCCTCTTACACTCTGAGGGGGGCCCTCATTGCTACCCGTCGCAGGCGTACTCGCTGGTGGTGTGCAGGTCACTGGTTTAGTTGTCAGCATGTCACAGACACTCCCTGAGGGCAGGTTTGCACGCACACCACACCCATCCAGCACAGGCGACACAGGCCATGTGACTCCGCCAACATAAGGGGCCGACGATGTCACATTCCCCTCTGCCGGTGGTGACAGGATGACGGATGCTCCACGGTTCTCAATCACAAAGGGCCCATGAGTTATTGCGCACAGGGTTAGTGGCACCCGAGGCCTTGCGTCCGTCACAGGCCTGCCACCACGTGGTGCTGACTGGGCTTGCACAGGGTTAGTGGCACCTGGAGCATTGCGGCCGGCACAGGCATTCTGCCACGGGACGGTGACTTTGGGTGCACTGAGTCAGTGGCACTTTCAGCTGCTGAGCGGGTGTGCAGCCTGCGATGATGCCCCGTCCTGGCGGTCTAGACAGCTCAGGTTTTGTGTGCCCTGCTGGACTGTAGTGTAGGCCAGAGCCAGCGGGCAGCATGGGCCTACTGCCACATGGCGTCTGCCGGTATCACAGAATTGGTGGCACCTATTAGGCTGAGCGGGTGTGCAGCCTGCGATGAAGCCGGGTGCCCTGGTATGTCCTCTGCCATGAGACCTGGTGGCCTGCGGAGTGGGGCAGCATGGTGTGGAGTGTGCCATGTCCGCGGGCCCCAGGCTTGTGGCCTGCAGCGACACGTGGTGGGACCTCCTGTCTGCATGCCGGTGGCAGAAAGTGAGCAGTGCGGCCTGGGTGCGCAGGGGCGGGCATGCTCCGATGGGCAGCGGGAGGGTCTGGGGTGCCTCTGTCTGGGTGTGCATGGGCGGGCAGGCGATGTTGTCGTGTGCGATTGTGTGTACTGTGCCAAACATGTATCTGGACTCTGTTTCAGATGACGGGTCTGACTCAGATGTGTGACCTAAAGGACTGCACTACATGCCGGCAAGTGGTTGGAAACACACCAGTGACAGCAGGTGAGAAGTGTGGCCTGGGTGCGCAGGGGCAGCACTCTTTCTCCCACTCTCTTCCTCTCTCTTTCCTCTCTCTTCTTCTTCTTTCTTTCACTCCCCCTCTTCCTCTCTCTCTCTCCCCCTCTTCCTTTCTATCTCTCTCCCACTCTCTTCCTCTCTCTCTCTCTCTCTCTCTCTCTCTCTCTCTTCTTCTTTCTCTCTCTCCCCCTCTTCCTCTCTCTCTCTCTCCCACTCTCTTCTTCTTCTCTCTCTCTCTCTCTTCCTCTCTCTCCTTCGCTCTCTCTCTATCCTTTGATGTGCGCAGGACACACCTTCTGCAATGTGTCTTCATTTCATTTCTGTGGTAATTTTAATAAAGTTTGATTTGTTGCTTCGGAAATGAATGTGTGATGCTCATTTTTATGTTGACACATGTATATCACCAGTTATGATTGTGCGACATCATGAGGATAATTTTGTACATGATTGGGTGTAGCTGACGTGGCATGTCTTTGGTGGGGAGGGGGGGTCCTGGGGGTGGTTGCGGCGGGTGTTGTTTCCCTTTCGGCCCTCCAGGCTGCATGTTCAGTTGCCCGGGTGCATCTGTTGTTCTTCATGCGTGGCTGTCGGCTGTGCTCCCTTTTGTGCTGCAGGCTGTGGTCCGACTTAGCACCAGCTCAGAGCAGGTGTTAATTTCCTGCTGCTAACACGCCTTATTGCTTGTTTTGTGTTCTTTTCGCAGTATTGTCTGGTCGTTGTGAATGTTGTGAAGTGGTGTTGTTGCGGCTTTTGGCACAGGAACGCCTACTCTGCATCTCATTAGCGATAGTTGCGGGGGTCATCCGTGACGATGCTTTTTGCGGCTGCTATCGCAGGTAAACTGGTGCTGTGGGCTGTTAACACCAGGTGGTGAATGGGGCGATACATTTATCGCACCTTTGGCTGCAATAAAGTGCCGTTAACTCAGTGATAGTTCCTTGTGAATATGCCCCTTTGTGTGCTTATTTGGAGCCTTGAAATGTATTATTTGCATTTTGATATGTAGGATGTGCAAATATTTGTACTCAGTGTAATTACTTTTAACAATGCATAAATTGAACATTAGTCCATTAATGATTGTAAAATAATATAAAAGTACCTATCTGCCTTGCGATGGGCTTCATTTTGTAGTTATATTTGGAAATTGTTTCACATAGCGTGTACCACGTGATCAATTATTCCTTTTGTAAAGTAAATTACTGATTTGGGGGTAAGTAAAATTCAAACAAAACATGAAAGAATGTCTCTTTCCTTTGTATAATTGTTGTCTAAGTAATCAGATTTTGACAGAGCAATTATTTGTTGAATGTCCTACATATCAGGCACTCATTCACTTATAGCGGTGTATAATTTGGGAGGCAAATGTCTTATTAGTTTCAGAATACTTAAATGCTTTACATTTTTAGGTAATAGAGTAGGTTTTCTTTTTTCCAAATCTTTTTATTATGCATTTATCACTGAAAACCACAACTTAAAACACAACATAATCAAACAAAGCCCCTGGTTGCTCTAGCATACATATATGCAGGAGATTTCAGATGGCTTTTGCTGACCTAGTTCCATATTCACTATATTCTCCCGCAGTTCGTCCAAAATCTAGAGCTCCA
Organism: Triturus cristatus; assembly: GCF_964204655.1. NCBI lineage: Eukaryota > Metazoa > Chordata > Amphibia > Caudata > Salamandridae > Triturus > Triturus cristatus. The sequence goes on along the minus strand of NC_140588.1, from coordinate 280,962,866 downwards.
GCAAATGTCATTTCCCTCTGTGGAACCCTGTGGTTGCTGAGACTGCCACCCAAGACAGACATCCCATGGGAGACCACTCCTGTCACTCCTACTCTGGCCCCACATCTTTGTAAACTTCTTGGGGCAACCTCTCACCCCGATTATTGGTTCCTCAGCCTGTCTGCACCACTCCATTTTTGGATAGCCAATCTCCCACTGTTGTAGACACTACACACCCCCGGCACCTTATCATATCTTGTTGCCCAACAGCCAAAGCTGTGTTACTAAGAAGAATGGTATATATGTCCAGGATTACTTCCCCCAGATACCCAAGAAGATCAGACAGGGGGTGAATTCTAGGGTATCCCCCACTGCCTCTGAGAGTCTGCGTTCCATGCCCAGCCGGAAACTCCTCATTCTCAGGCATTCTCAGAGTGTATGCATTAGCGTGCCCTTTTGCCCACATCCCGACAAGCAGCGATCTGTAACCTGGAGCCCCTTCAGGGTGAGGTAGGCCCAGTGCAGTAATTTCAACTGTATCAGCCGGATGGTGACCTTCCCAGGATATTTACATGCTAATTTTCTTTCATCATCCTCCAGTCTACCCAGGTCTCTCCCCCACTTATATCTCAGCTTTACTAATAGTGCCTGACTATTAGTAACCTTTGTAGAGTACAGCTGGGACATGGCACATCTGTGTAATTTTGCACTCAACACTGTGTATTCTAGTGGGCTTTCATCCTCCAAGTCTTGGAGTAGAGTCCTAACCTCTGCCTCCACCACCTGAAAGAAGTGCTCAGGAACCTAAAACAGCAAGTTCTACAAGGCACAGACAAACGTGAGCAAATAGATCATTTTATATAGGGCTGCCATTACCAGCAGGGAGAGGGGGAGCAATCTTCAGTGTTCCATGTCTCAGCAAATATTCACTAGGATTTGTCCTACATTCTTATCATAGAACAATTTATGGTCTGTAGCCACATAAACTCCCAAGTAAGTGAGCTTGGTGTCCTACCAGACAAATGGAACAGAACAGTCAGCCTGTGGTGTCCACTGAGACAGCGGGTATGCAATGGACTTCCCCCAATTAAGGTTTATGCTTGACAAATAACTGAAAACCTGTAGAATTTCCAGAGTTCTCTGGAGAAATTGGTGCACATCCGCAAGGTATAAAAGGACATTGTCCAGATAGGGGTAGACCACAACTTCCGAGTGTCCGACTAAGGAAATTCCTTATAGCAATGCATCCTGCCAAAACCAATTCAACAGTGGTTGCATCATAACCATGAAAAGCAACAAGGAAAGAGGGTGTCCCTGATGGGTGCCCCTGTCCAGCTCAAATTCCTCTGAGAGCAATTCATTTACTCACGCGCCCATTGTTGGTCTGTGGTGGAGAAGTTGTACCCAGACCCAACAAGTGGAGGCAAAGCCAATGATCTCCAGTAGTGCCAAAATTAGGTGCCATTCTAAAGAATCATACACCTTTTTGTTGTCGATAACCATATGTAGCACAGGCTATGGCAATGCAGTTGATGCGCAAACAACCAAAGAGGTGCCAGAGATTGTGTCTCATCGATTTTTATGGCAGGAATCCAGATTGTCGGATTGGTCCGGGCAAGTATAGCATCTATCACAGCTAATAGATAGTTTGCCCAAACTTTGCCAAGAGGTTTTGTTTCCATGTTGTGGAGCCTGTACAAAGCACATTTGTCTGGTGATTTCCCTGGATTATTGATTAAGACAATGGTTGTCAATCTGAGATCATCAGAGAGTACGCATTTTGTATGGGCCTCATATTACATGTCCCAGAAGGGCTTTATTACCTTACTTTTCACACTTTTAAAAATTCATGGAGGGAAACCATTAGGTCTGGGGGATTTGCCACTCTTGAATTGGGCTAGAGCCTCTGCAATCTCGCCCAGCTATGGTGCTGGATTTTCCCACAAAAATATGTGCATGTCCTCCCCTGCCTTGTGGGAAAGGCACGAGGTATGCAGGTCACTCAACAATTGCGCAAAGGTCTGGTTGATCTCGCCAGTGACTCTGCCAGATCTGCCACTGTGTGCAGATCACATGCATCTATCTCTGATCCTCTTCCTTCTTTCCCAGAAAGGCTATCCTCTTTCCCACCTTGGTCTCCATCTTGTATATCCTACTCTGCTGTGCCTTATACAATGTTCTGGCCTCATGGTGAACAAGGGGTCTATACTTCTCTTTAAGATGGGATAGACTCATCTCACACTCTGAGCTTCGGCATCATTGTGTACCATAGCCTCCTCCCCTAGTTCTCCTTCCATGTTTACTACAGTTTTGAGTCTTTTTACTCTCTTCCCCACAAAATGGGCTATTATTGGCCTCTTGCCACTGTCTTATAGGCTTCCCAGAGAACAACCCTGGAGGGCACCGATCCCTCATTTTCTTGAAAGTACACGTTAGTCACTTCCTGAATATATTTTTGGGCGGCCCTGTCTGTCAACTCTGAGGAGTCTAAACACCAGGTAGGACTGGCATGAGACCCAGGGGACCACATCTCCATAGACAGCAGTCAGTGATCCGAGATGCTCCTTGTCATATAGGTCATGTTCCTATATCTGTACCGCTGGGACCCGGGCAACAGGAAGTACTCCAATCATGCCAACAAGATCAATGCATTGGCAGTTTGAGAGAACTGCCTGGCCACAGATGTGAGGTCCGTCACAGGTCCTCCAGTCCCAAAGCTACCAGCAAAGGGCAAAGTAATGGGTTGTCCCTGGGGATCCCCAGGCTGAGGCATCCGGTCTTTATCCCCCTGTATTGTCAGGTTGAGGTCGTCCCCACCACCAGTAGTAACGCATCTGTGCATTTGGCTATCTATTTCCTCATCTTCAGCAGCCCGGTCCCCTGAAGTCCCGAAGGGAGGTACCAGGAGGCCACTATCAGGTGTACCCCATTCCAAGTGCACTTTACTGTCGCCGAGCACCCAGACAGATCTGCCCATGTTTTTGTAGACTAAAGTGGTGCAGGCCTATGGATCAACACCCTTACCCCCTTATCCCCGTGGAATAGCCCACGTGATTCAGTGTTTTGTAGTTGCCCGACCCAGGAAATCACAGTGGGCACCCTTCAAGTGTTTTTCATACAGCAAAATCAGGTTTGAGTATTCGTGTGCCTGGTATCTCAGCACCATCCCCCTCTTTAATTTGTTCCTGAGACTGATCACATTCCATGAAATTATCCTGAAGGAGGAGCCCTTCCTTACTAGTTGGGGACTAGTCTGTACCAGTATAGGATACTCTGGGCCCTGTCAACCTGTCCTCTCAGCCACTGTGTGCAGTGACTCACTCTTTCTCTTCTAAACTTCCAGCTAACACCCCCTCCTTGTCAACTTATGCCGTGAGTATAAAATGACTAGCCCCCCCAACCTGCAAGGTACCTGTCACCCCCACAATATTGGGTATTCCTTACCAACTTGTCAAAGAGTTCAGGTAGATTTAATTTGTGGCTGGCCCCACTAGCTCACTCTCAGGCTGTATCAAGGTGCCTCAGGCCACACTCCGCCACCCACCCTCAATCCCCTCAAAGTCCGGTTTGTGACCTACTCATTGTCTAAGGCAACCTCATCCCCTCATGGGGTTGACAATCGGAAGGGCAAGATTCTGTGTCCACCCCTGAAGCTGTTGATTCTTTGTCCAATTTGTGACCTACTCATTGTCTAAGGCAACCTCATCCCCTCATGGGGTTGACAACCGGAAGGCCAAGATTCGGTGTCCACCCCTGAAGCTGTTGATTCTTTGTCCAATTTTCCAGTCTCTGCTCAGGAGCTCACACTGATTTGCAGTGGGCCCTGATGTAGTTCTGTGACCACGTTGTCCCTTTCCACTTGTGCCTCAGGCTTTGTGGGGGTCGCCCTGGAGCATCAGCATCAGCTTGATCTTTGTGTCTGCCATGTAGGGAAATGCTCTCCATCCCACTCAGACGGCATCCGATGGGCCTGTCTCTGATCCAGTCAAACACTTCCATTGCCACAGTGAAATAATTTACTTCAGCACCCACAGTGATGCGAAGGCGGGCCAGGAACAGCAGGGCATACTCTGCATTGAGGTGTCTCAGGGGCTCCTTGACCTAAACGTATGTTTCAAGCTGGTGTTGCACCACAGTGGTGCTCATCAGGCTGCCCTCTGCCAGGGGCTATGGGATTGTGCACGTTGCAGAATATTATCCCTATCCCTAAAGTTAAGCAGTAGGGCCACTATCGGCTTGCGTGCTGCACCAGGTGCAGAGGCAGACCGGGGACCCTGTTTGTCCTTTCTACTGTAAACAGTGGCAATAGCTACATAAAGGGTTCTGCAGAGAGTCCTTCTGATTACTCCGGCACTACTACCAGATATACTTTGTTTCATTGAGATCTCCCTGCAGCATCCTCCAACTTGGCTAACAAAAGGGCCACTTCTTTCTGCAGCTTTCAAAGTTATGCCTCCTGGTCTGCAATGGTGGGTCTAAGTTTAGCTGTCATGTACTCAGTGTCTGCCACCCTGTATGCCAGTTTTTTGTGATCTGCCTGGAGTAGGCACACATTAATTACCACTGCCTCTATTTTCTGCTCCAGGGAGTCATTAGTATCTCAAATAGCCACTAAGTTTGGTGCAGTGTGGGACTCTAGGTCCATTTCAGGCTCAATCTTGGCGGGTCATCAGACGGGGCATGGCCCCTGGGGGACCCTGATCCCTCACAGTTGTTGCCGACCACATTGGTGGGTCAAAAGGTCACAGCTTTCAGAGGGGCTCTGTCACTTGGGCCCCCACCTTTCAGTCTATGCAATCAACAGTTGCCGCGCCCGTCGGGATTCCTTTGCGAGACTCCTCCCCACTGCTACAAAAGGTTTGGCTGGGGGATAGGGGGAAGAGGACTAACATGCATCACAGGCCTAGTGCCTGCCTCCCATGTCCCACTGCAGGGAACATCCTTGAAATCCCCACCCCCTCGAGGCAGCCACCTGTTCTGGGCATCCACCCCGAGGGCCGCCATGCTGAAGTGTCACTGTCAAGCAGCTATGGTCCGCTAAGGGGAGCTGGGCCATGTCTTTGATACCTGTATGGCACGGGTCCCACACTTCAGAGCTCTCGATGCTCCAGCTGCCCAGTCCCCTGGAGGACCCCTCTGCGATGTCACTGATCGGCATATGCGACTCTGAGTTTTATCAGAGTGAATGATTTGTGCAGCTTCCTGACACTTCTCCTTCTAGTTAATCACACCTTGGAGTTTCCCACTGCCCATGTCCCCCTGTCAAATCCCTTCAGCCTCTCGGAGGGTGAGGGGCCAATCCCAGGACCTCCTACTGCCTGTACCGCTCAGACCCACTATCTTGAATTCTCATGGCTCCTCCCAGCGCTCAGTTCTTCAGTGGCCTCTCTGCACCAAAGTAGCCCACCTCAACCCACTTCCTGCCCTTTCAGTTCCCCTCCATGGGGGTCAGTGCACTGCTCTGCTGATCTCTCAATGCGGGTTTCACCGCGGCCTCCCGGCTCTCCTCGCTCTGTCCTACACAACTTCCAAGCTGCAGTCTTCAGCCCCCCAACGACCGCTCAGGGCTGTGGGGCTTGGAGGGTCATCAGAATTTCACCATCCGCACGCTTGCAGTGTTGGAGTTCTCGGTTACATGTCTGACTCCATTGCTGCCTTAGCCATGTCCACTGTGACAGAATTGGGTTATGCAAAATTTGTGTTACTTGCTTTTGTCTCATTACATGAAATTTCAGTAAAATTATGAAAAGTTATGCAAAATTGCGTGAAATACAGTTCTTTCATTTAACACTATATTTTAGGTCAAAATCATGCTAGCATCAATTTTTGACACAAGGAGCATTGTGCCCTAAAGATAGCATGAAAGACTCAATTGCTGCGAACAACAGCCACAAATTCTAGTTGTTCATATTGTTCCCATGCTCAAATGAAATAACTTTGCCACAACCATCAGCCTATTTAATTGATGTACTACAATTGAAATTTTGGGAATTTTGCTTAACAAGTGTGTTGTGAAATTAATGAAATTACACAAATTAGGTGTCATTTAAAATTTAATCGGGGTATATGACAAAGGAGTCCTTTTGACAAGGATGACATTTCTGACTTCCCTATAATCATTTCAGGGGATACTTTTCCATTTATCCATGACTAGCTGGCAATAAACCTAGGCCCAGAAGCATCTGTACATTTTCATTCAAGTGTCCCTATAGCATTTCCATAGCTGACCTTCTTGATATTGACATTGGTCCAATATGCAGCAAGCTTGAGAACATACTACATTTCAGAAAGAACATTCCAACAGGTATTTGGTATTTTTAGGAACCTGGAGAGTCAAGGAGTGTAGTCTTATCTATGGACAGACTGATCAGTAAAACCTATGAAGCTAACAGTTTAACAAAGTACTGATTATTGTTGTGCAAGAAGTGCGGTTATGGTCCTGCTGATGGCCCAGTTCTGTGCAGAAGTGAAAGGAGGGGTCAGATCTCCACTTTACAGTCAATATATCCACAACTTTTCTGTACCCTGCATAATAACTCTATCCAGAATAAACAGTGTGGGTTTGCATCATCTTTCTCTGAATGGGGCAGAAATATATACAACACAATGCTGATCTCTGGTACACATCCAATATTACAGTTTAACGTATTCCTGGGAGGCTAACATTTCATTGCTATCCTGTCATTTTATTATAAATGGTCAATTTGTTAGCCAGGGACAACACCTAAAGCCATTATGGAGAATTCAAAGAAATGGGTGATGATGCCCTATCTTTATTCTGCATCACATGGTTGTTGATGGCATTACATTGTTTAGGCAGATGTTGAACCATACACATACTGTATTCCTATGAGATCAGAAAGTCCAGGCAGGGGGTGACAACTAGCTCTCTGTAGCTTCTTTAATTTATTAAGGGTGTTATAGAAGTCTCTGAAATGTCCACATGATTGGTCAACATAAAACCAATGGCTTATTGACGTGTGGAGCAGATTTGTGAAAAGACTATAGAATAAGATGCAAACTATGTCTAAAATAGGACACCTGGAAGTTAGTCCCTTTGGCTACTGACCATGCAATGTTGCTGTCATTGCCACAAACAATAGAACAACATTTAAAATATTTAGGGGCTCATTAGGATGGAGGAAGGACTGCCACCGGGAAACAACCTTTATAACGCAGTCATTACATCGCACTACCTTTACAACGCAGTCATTACAACACAACATCCTTTACATAGCATGTCATTACAACGCAGCCATTACATCGCATGTCACTACAACGCAGGCATTATATCGCATGTCATTACAACGCATACCATTGCAACGCATAGTATCCCTACACTATCCAACACTTACTCTACTGTTGCACTCACTGGAGTTAGAATAGTAAATTTTACCCCTACACTATTCAGCACTTACTCTACTGTTGCACTCACTGGAGTTAGAATAGTTATTTTTACCCCTACACTATCCAACACTTACCCTACTGTTGCACCCACTGGAGTTAGAATAGTAATTTTTTACCCCCACACTATCCAACACTTACCTTAAATGAAATCAAATTGTATGCATTGTAATGGTATCCATTGTAATGGTATAATGCGATGTAATGGAATGCGTTGTAAATGTACTTTCTAAAATTGCGTTGTAATGGCATGTAATGTAAAATATGGTGTTGTAAATTGGATGTTGCGATGTAAAAACTGCATTGCAAAGGCATGCATTGTAAATGTTTGCGTTGTAACGTCATACATTTACCACCACCACCAGCCATGCAGTGGCAGTCCTTCCGTACGCTGACCGTGAGTTTCCCCCACCAAATTAGGATGGCGGGGTAATCTCACAGCGACAGTGGCGGTTGCAAAGACCATTTGCAAAGGAACTGCCACGAGCAATCCTCCAAATTGCCTGGCGGAGCGGTCTTCACTGGTAAAATGGCGGCGGTGCCTAGCAGGCACAGTCCGCCAGATTAGGATGAAGGCTGGAGATAGCCTTTCCATGGCAGTGGAGGGGCCCGTTGCGGGCCCCGCTTGTGTTGGGGGAGGAGAGGGTGCACTTGGGGGGTACCCACACATTTCACAGCACTACATGGCAGGCACCACACAGTGCCTGCCACGTAGTGCTGTGAAAAACACACCATATGGTATTTTCGCATCGGGGCAGGTGCTGCTGTCAGCAGCAACCGCCGCAATGTTAAGATGCATGCATGGCAGACAGTCCCGGTTTACACCATAATGAGCCCCTTAGTGTGTGCTATTCAAACTGTGGTGATGAATTCCATCACAGTGTGCAACACTGTATGTCACTTCTCCATGTTGAATGTGGCATGTGCCCACATCCCACATGGAGAGATAAGTATAATGGCTAAAATCAATCTCAAAACCATGGCATGTCACCTCAAATTTTCACATTTGTGGGGTTAAAACTTTAGCAAGAAATTCATCCCAAATTACATGTACAGACCCCTTGTAAAATCCATAGAGAAAAGGGGCCTTAGCAATGCTAAAGGTGGATAATTATCAGTTCACAAGAGTGTAAATTGACGGATTTATAGTGCCTAAGTAATGATCCACATTTGAGATTTATATGTATTAAGTTTGGGGGTATTGAGTGTTTATTGGATTGTTATTTGCTGGTGCCACATTGAATGGCTTCATTAGACTACAGTGATCACGAGGAAGTAGGCTTCGTCATGACATGAGGGGGTTCTTCCTCCAAGTAACTGCAGGCAGTGAAGAAAGAAAGAGGGCCCAATAGTGATCCCTCTTCCCCCTGAGCAGGGGGGTGTATGCAGGTAGGCATGGATTTGCACTCCAAGCTCCTGCACAGGATGGAATGCACAACATGGTGCATTCCTTCCCATGCAGGAACAGCACTGCTAGCGGTCCTGCAGCAGTGCTGTTTAAGGCACAAAATGAGCCTTTTAAACAGCACCGCCTCAAGATCGCCACATCACCTGCCTGCCAGACCACAAAGTTATTTGTAATCTGGTGGGCAGGTGGCGATGAGTTTTGGTGGTCCTGTAGCAGGGCAATGGCGTGCCACCCACTCCAGGACCACTGCAACTCGTAATTAGGCCCTTAGTCCAAAGCCAATAAAGAAAACCGTTACAGAGTCTGCAAAATTAGAATTGCAAAAAAAAATATGGCACACATTTAGTTACTTCTAATGGACTGACAGGGCTAGACTAGAAATGTTAAAAGAGACAGATCAATGGACAATCATATACATTAGATAAATTCAATAACATGCATCTAAAAAAAACTACTTTACAGCATATCAGTGAATGAGATGTGCATAGAAAATGACAAGACGTTTATGTAATGCAGAAATGCAATATACAGTTTAGCTAATGAAAGGTCCATGAAAAAGCCTCAAGCCAATTACCTTGAAAGTTACAAGGACAGGCATATCCTGAGCATGGTTCCTTTGTGGGTAACACATATTAATATAATGTATTAATACAAAGGTCACCATTTATGCTTCTGTTTTGTTATTTTCTGAAATGGAAAAGCTTAGAGAGACATAGACTTGGAAAGGCGTATTTACGTTAAGTAAAAATGCACAATTATTTTTTCAAATATCAATAGATGTCAATTCAAGCTGTTTACAGCCTAGTCATACTAACTTTCTTTTATTTTTTAATTAGCAAAAACACTCCTGTGGCATCTCTCTGCAGTTGACGTCATGTTCCTAGTAAGATACATTCTCTCGAGGTGTTGTTGGATGTAAAGCGTGCTGATAACTCTTGACTCTGCTGCATTATATAAAAATGTAAATAAACAAAAACAAATATTGAGGCAGAAACTGTAGATTATTTCTTCATACATCCGGAATATTCACATATATTGCTTATTTTGGAAAGGTGTGAAGATATTCTATTAACATAATTTACAATCTGACGTCGACTAGGCAAATAATAGAAATAAAAACCATGATTTTTCTAAAATTTTGAAATAGGAGCTGGAGCACCTGAACTCAAACACAAAACAGTTATAAAAGTCCCAGAAGGAATTTTCCCATTGATTATGCTAAATTAGCAATCAAATCAAAAAGACAACATAAAGTAGTAAATTAATTTACTGAAAAAAGCAGATAAAGACCTTTAACCTGAAGTAGTCCGGACAGGCAAAATTACATTACGCTGGAGACATGCATTCATGAACTACTTTTATTAGCTTTATTTGGAATCAGTCAATGAGCATCATGAGAGTGGGATTTAATTCTATTCAACTTGATTCTCCTAGCATGTAATCGAGCTGCGCAAGAGGATCTGAGATCACTGTTGGCTAAAGTCAACATCGCCAACCTTTTCACAGGGTAAACAATTGGACAGTGTCTGGTTCAGGTGAGTTTTTGACAAAGCTATGGCAAAAACTATGGTCCACATTTATGACCTGGTTTCCGTCACTCTAGCACCTACCATGTTGCAAGAGTGATGCAAACCATGCATCATATTTTTGAAGCCATGCAAAGCCACTTTGCGTGGCTTTGTGTGGTTCCAAAAATATGGAGCAAAGCAATGCTGCGCAAATCGCTGTACTGGATTACTCTGCCTCGGGTAAAAAGATGTGCCTCCACAGGAGAGGCGTAACAAGGAGAAATCTCTTTATTTTTCCTCGTTTATTTCCTCTTTCTATGTGTGCTGCATCCTGTAGCACACATAGAAAGAGGAAAAATCATCTCAGGATTGTTTTTGTGTGGGGAGGGGCACCTCCTGGCACAAAAAACAATCCTGTCTACAACACATTGGACCATATGTACAAGGACTGGCGAAAACAACCGCTAACGCCAGTTAGCGGCAGTTTTCTTACCTCCGTGTACGGCTGAAAACTATCTCCATGTTAGCGACGTATTTACAAGACGTCACTACATGGCGATAGCTTCAGGGATTGGCAGCGAAAACTGCAGCTACCATTAGCATGATGGACATAGGAATTATGGCATCAGCTGGCGAAAACCAACGAAAGGCCCATTAGAGGCAAAAAAACGCACATTAGTCACCCCAACATGAGCTTTTTTGCCTCTATTGGAAAAAATTGCCTATCAGTCGACCTCAAATGGGAAAACAGGCAAAAAAACTGTGAAATGCAGAATGGAGCAGCCAGGGCCAAGTGCAGCACAGATCAATAACCCCCTCAAGCCACCCAACATCAAGGATGACCAGGATGAGAGCCTGGATGCCTCGCTAGACCTGCGTCTGGAGCATGGATGCCTCGCTGGACCTGCGCCTGGAGCCTGGTTGCCTCACTGGACCTGCGTCTGGAGCCTGGATGCCTCGCTGGACCTGTGTCTGAAGTCTGGATGCCTCACTGGACCTGTGTCTGGAGCCTGGATGCCTTGTTGGACCTGCGTCTGTAGCCTGGATGCCTCGCTGGACCTGCGTCTGGAGCCTGGAGTGTGATGCAGAGGTGCTGTGGAGTCAATGAGCTGTGGTTGTAAACATTGAGGCTTGGCAATTGCCTGTAGGTGAAGTCTGGCAGGTCGGAGACACGTTTCTGATCTGTGTGAGAAGACCACCTTGAGCCCCTTAGAGCTGTGAATGGTAGAGGCGCTCAATCAATCAATCAATCAATCAATCAATCAATACATTTGCATAGCGAACAACTCACCCGTGAGGGTCTCAAGGCTCTAGGGGGGGTGGGGGTGATGCTCCTGCTCGAACAGCCAGGTCTTTAGGAGTTTCCTGAAGGTCAGTAGGTCCTGGGTCTGTCGTATGCAGATGGGGAGGGTGTTCCAGGTCTTAGCGGCGAGGTGGGAGAATGATCTGCCGCTGGCGGTTGTTTGGCGGATGCAGGGGACGGTGGCGAGGGCATGGTCGGCAGAGTGAAGCTGGCGGTTCGGGGTGTAGAAGGTGAGTCGTTCATTGAGGTATACTGGTCCGGTGTTGTGGAGTCCTTTGTGAGTGTGGGTGAGGAGCTTGAATGTGATCCTCTTGTTGACGGGGAGCCAGTGCAGGTCTTTCAAGTGGACTGTGATGTGGCTGTGGCGGGGGATATCGAGGATGAGGCATGCAGAGGCGTTCTGTATGCATTGTAGTCGTTTCTGGAGTTTGGTTGAGGTTCCTGCGTAGAGTGCGTTGCCGTAGTCCAGCCTGCTGCTGACGAGGGCCTGGGTGACTGTTCTTCTGGTTCCAGTAAGGATCCATCTGTAGATCATGCGGAGCATGCGGAGGGTGTTGAAGCAGGAGGAGTTTACTTGCTGGGTTATCGACAATGCTGAGTCCAGGATGACCCCCAGGTTGCGTGCGTGGTCTGTGGGCATCGGTGCAGCTACCAGTGCGGCTGGCCACCATGAGCCATCCCAGGCGGAGGGGGTGGCTCTGATGATGAAGACCTCCGTCTTGTCTGAGTTCAGTTTCAGGCGGCTGTTCATCATCCAATCGGCGATGGTCTTCATTCCGTCGTGGAGGTTGGATTTGGCGGTGGTGGGGGCCTTGGTGAGGGAGAGGATCAGCTGGGTGTTATCGGCATATGAGATGATGTTGAGGTCGTGTGATCGGACGATGTTGGTGACGGGTGCCATGTAGACGTTGAAGAGTGTCGGGCTAAGGGACGATCCTTGGGGTACGCCGCAGATGATCTTGGTGTCTTTGGAGCGGAACGGGGGGAGGCGGACACTCTGGGTTCTGCGAGTGAGGAAGGAGGTGGTCCAGTACAGGGCTTTGTCTTGGATCCCTGTGTTGTGGGGGTGTGTACATCGCATTCCATTTCAGTGCATACTGATACTAGGCATTTTGCAACAGTGGGCAAATGTTGGATAGCGGAGATGTAAAAATGACTATTCCCACTTCAGTGAGTGCAACTCTAAAGCTAACCCTTGCACCCCAAAGCACACCCAGAACCCTAAAATTCATCTTTGAGCCCTCAAAACACACCCCAAATTTCATAATTGACCCCATAATACACCCCAAATTTCATAATTGACCCCATAACACACCCCAAATTTCATCTCTGACCCCCGAAACCCGTACCCACCCTAAAACTTAAAAATCTCCATTACTAACCTCACAATGCGTTGGAATGGAATGCGATGTAAAGGCACCTGCGTTGTTGGAGTTGCGTTGTAAAGGCATTACGATGTGATGCCTGCATTTTAATGGATGTCTCCCGTGCCTAAGGCAAGCCATAGGCAGGCTAGTCTGCATCCGTCTGCACCTGGACTGCGCTCAGCACGAAGGACACTCCACCGCTACGATACCAGCACCCTCCTCTTCATCAACCCTGGATGCCACATCACCTGCCAGGACCAACCTCTGCTTTGGACTGGACATCGCAATCGCCATCACTGACAGCTACTAAATCACCCACAAGGACAACCCCAACTGTCCAGGAGGAGGCATTGTCATCACCTACAGAAGCACACTCCAACTGACCATGCACTCTAATGACCCAACGGTGACCATGGAACACCTCAACTTCCAGATCCGGACCAACCCCATCCTCTGTGGCACCCTCAGCTGCAGGCCCCCCGGGCCATGGACACTAATTCTCCGATACCATTGTAGACCTCATTGCACCCCAGGCTCACCCATCAACCGACGACATCCTACTCGGTGAACTCTAGTTCCACCTGGACAAACCCAGTGACCAGACCACCACCCCTTCCTGGGGAAGCTCTCCAACATCAGACTCAAGCAGCTAGTCATCACACCAAGCCACATAGCAGGACACACAGTCGAGCATGTCTCCTCTGCCAGCGGGAACTTCAACTACAGCCACACCATTGAACTCTCCTGGACCACAATCATTGTATACATCACATCTTCATCCTGGTGGCAGGCATAAGGGAGACGCAGTGCCACAGGGATAGGCTGGCCCCATGCATTGCTGGAGTTGTGTCATGCTTGTGACACAACTGCAGAAATGCGTGATTTTAGCGCTGGCAGATATGTCAGGATTCCATACGTATCTGTCATTACTTGCGACATGGAGCGCTGTCCAGTGAATACAGCACATCCATAGTGTCGCAAGAAGGGCGTAGAGAAAAGTGTTGCAACTCTGTCTTGTCGCAGCGCTGTAACACTTTTCATAAGTGAGGCCCATGAATGTGCACTATCTTATTGATGGTGTGCATTCCTGCCCTGTAGTTTTGTCACAGGGCAGCACAACAACTTTGCTTGCAGCTCTGTCCAGCACCAAAACACCTGCTGAAATGAGACCCCAAGTGTTACATCCATTTTTAAGACCGGCTATTTTCTGGTCTTAAAAAACTTCCTCTAACTGCAGTTAGAGGCAGTATTTTTGGTCTTCTAAACTTCAAGAATTCCCTTGTAAATATCGCAAAGTGGGGTTAGAGGCCATTTTTGCACTAGAACGCCTCCCTTGCATGTCATTATCGCTTACAGAAGTAGCGATCTTTACAATGGACGTTTTCACCGGAGAACTGCTGCTAACAGAGATTAGCGACAGCTTGTATATATGGCGATGTAAATATCACCGCAAAACTGTCGGAAAAGTGCCCCTAGGCAGAGTTAACTCCTTGTACATATGCCCCATAGTGCGAGGGTGTCTCCATTGGTGCTAGGCTACCAGAACAGTGCCAGCACAAGAGGAAATGACAGGAATGCATTGTTTTTGATAAATATGGTGCATTCCGACCCTTTCCCTGTGAGGCAGGGCACTGCAGCAAGGTGACTTGCTGCGCCGATCTGCGCCACAAAACTCCTAAATATGCCCTTATGTGCCTGGATAATTTAACTTTTATGACAGTGTGCCGGGCAGTCTTTCAATTTTTTGTTGGATAAATGGAAATGTTTAGTGGAACAAGGAGCATTTAATAACCTTGGCGGATACACTGTTGAGAATTAAGAACAAAACACCCCCTTCACTGAGTTGTGCCTCTTCACCATTTATTGTATGATTCTGAATGTATTTATTTTCCATTATTCTGGCTCTGTATCCACACGAGCACGGCATCGTCCTTTCAGCACTGATATAAATGTTTATATGAAACATTTTCACACAAAATACTTTTTCTCCCTGCAGTGTCCTTTGTTATTCATTCATTGTGTTACAGAGTCCTCCAGAAAGTGTATCAATCGAATATTTTTCCTAGAAAGGCCACTGTTTTCAATAATAAGTTGCTTGCCCAGTTTCATGTCTGCTTTTCAGTAGCTCTAGAATTTAGATAACATCTGCAGAGAAAGCAGGCGGTGAAATCTTTATTAAAAGAGTTTAAGCATCATCTCAACTCACAATATCTCATCGTGTTAAATATTTCAAAATTATTATTTAGCAACTGTTAGAGAGTTATTTTCTTACAATTGTTTTGGTTAATGTGTTGATAGCAATAAATCTTAAGAACAAAAACAGATTCACCCCATATCATTGATCAGCAGATTTGAATATGTAAAGATGGTTATTTTAACCAAATCATTGCTTTGATTTCAAAACATAGAGATACATAGTCCAAATGACCTATTGGTAATATGGAACCTTTAAGTGTCAAAACAGGACTCAATGCCATGCATATCAACTAAGAAACTGGTCTGGATTTTGTTATTACCAGGCCTTTTCTGCCGTTATTTCAGGTGTTACTTCCGGGATGCAGTCCACACAGTTTTTATTAGCAACAAATCTGTGCTCAATTTAGACAGTTGCACATTTAGTAGCCTTGGTGGCTATATTGGCCCTACAAAAGCAAAAATTATTTAAGCAGATTAAACTCCAGACCTCTTATACATTACGCATATTAGGTAAGATGTGCAGCAACATCTACAGTTTCCTCAATTTACTTTTTCTCTATAATATGGGGGGGGGGGGGTTTAATGTTCACTACATTTAGGATTAATACAGAGGGTAGAGCACTCTTTGATACCCGATACTTTGGAGATTTATTTTGTGTATATGTCAGTTTAAATTGTTCCAAACTGTACAACTCCATAATCAACAAAATGTCAATTTTAGCTGCATTTGCAACTTTCGCTCCGTGATCTAGATGTTCCGGAGAAACTCTGGAAATCCGTTCATCCTTTTCTTAGTGCAATCTTTCTGTCTGAATACTCAAATCATATGGTTGCAGAGTTTATCACAAATTACAAGTAAATGGTTCTGAATTGACCTATTAGTTAACAGTAGATTTGTCGAGGGAAGACATATTATTGATGAAAGTGGGCGGGAAGAGGTGCGCTATCAATAAACCATGATACATTTACCAAAGGATTCTTTTTACCAAAGTCAGGTGTCAGCAGCAGTGTTCCTTGATGATACACTAAGGGGTATATTCACAATAACGTGTGCTAAACATCACCAAAAAATGTTAACGCAACGTTACAGATCGCAGCCTATAGCGGGTAAATAACCCCGTGTCAACGTGGAATTCACAAGGCGGTACCATGCGATAGTCTGCCGAAACCGCGGACAATGTCCGCATTAAAACCACCTCAATGGAGATAAAAACACAAACCACAACACTAACAAACCTGTGATGGGCCGAAGCGCGATGAGGAAATCAGCGATAAGCAGCGCCAGGCCTGCAACACACACCTGGCCGGTGGGAAAAATCACCACAAAAGTAGAAAAAACACCCAAACACAACTTGACCAACACCCAAGCACCATGGAGGAAGACGGAGCAGGGGCAGAGGAGGAGCGCATCCCCACAAGCACCCCGGAGGACCAGCCCGGGACCTCGGGGACAGAGAAGGGCAAGGACAAGAAGATGAGGAAGACGAAGTTCAGTCTACAGGCGAACAGGATCATTGTCACGGAGGTGATGGAACACCATCAACAACTGTTCGTCACCTCCAACGTGTCATTGGGCATCAAAACTAGTCATATGGCGGGACATTGTGGACAAGGTGAATGCCGTCGGAGAGCACAAGAGGACAACGGACGAGGTCAAGAGGCGATGGAATGACATCAAGCAGAAGACCAAGGAGAAACTCGCAGCCAACCAGAAGTCAGCAATGTAGACTGGAGGTGGGGGCCCAGTGCCACAGCTCGATCTGGATGACATGGAGGAGCTGGTGTCGACAGTCATCAGTGTGGATACTGTGGCCGGAGTCGGGGACTGGACACTGCTCGACAGGACAGAACCCAACTGCAACAAGGTGAGTGACCACCAGGTACTGGGGGGACGGGTGGAGATGGCCACGATGGCACACATGCACAATCAAGCAGAGCACAGTGCACAACCTTAATGACTCTGGGTCATCGCCCAGATCCATAGACTGTCACAATGTACAATGCCATGCTGTCTGAATGTAAACATGTACCATGCGGCTACATACATATGGACACATTGCAATACACCATCTCCTCTTCACATTGCAGGGCCAGCGTCAACACCCCATGCAAAGCAGTCCCAGCCACTCTTCACTGATGACAAGGAGGACAACCCCAGCATCGACACCCAAGCCCTCCTAGACATCATTGACATCATCCGTGACTCTGGACGCCATCCATGGGTGTCTAGACCCACTTCATGGCCTCCAACAAGCCCTGACTGACATCGCTGGAGTCCTGATGCGGAGAGAAGAACACCTGTCCACTCAGAGGGGCTCCAGCAATAGCAGCCCTGAGCTGGCACACATGCGGAGGCTCACGGAGGACATGTTGCGTATGGAGGTGGAAAGGATGGCAGCCACCGCTGCACACCAGCGAAATGCAGCTGGGATCTACCATGCCCTGCAGATTATCATCATGGCCTTGCTGCCACAAGGAGTGGCGCAGATAAATGCTGCTGACCCCACACCATCCACATCCCCGCCCCCTGGTGTGTCAGTGCCCCACAGTGCGGCAGGCGTATCCACTCCGGCACCTGATGTGTCACTGCCACACAGTGCGGTCGACAACCCTCCTCCAGCCCCTGATGTGTCAGTGGCACACAGTGCCCCAGCCGGTAATGCAACACCCACAGGTGGGGCAGAGCACACATCCGGGGACGAGGACGTGGATGGGTTTGTGACCAGGAGGCACTAGCATTAATTTCCGCCACTTGGCCTGTTTCCGCTTGGTGCCGCACATGGCCTCATGACCTTCCACTGACCCCCAATACAATCCGATGCACTCAACTTGGACAGCGATATGGACTGCCATATGCTGTTTGATGACCAATGACACGGCAACCAGACTGCAGACTGTACCCTTCCTCCTCCACAGTACTTGTCATCCCCGGATGGACTCTGGCTGGCCCTCCACGGGCCCATATTGTGTAGTGAGCTCGGCATTGCCCTATACCGCTCCAGCTGCAGGACTGCACTGGATGTGCAATAAACATCCAGTGATGCACTGCTGTGTTATGTCTTCCATCATTCATGTATGAATGTGTGGCTGAATGTAGGGACAGTGATGTCCCTTGCGTCAATGATACTCACCCTGTGGGATGCCAGTCAGAGGGTGCTACATTGCATATTGTGTACAGGGTCCAGTGAACACTACAACAGGGACACACGCATCCAACAGGGACACACGCATCAGTCACTTCCATGTTCGGACATGGACTGAACCACCCCCAGGTCCCATGAGTCATTGTTGCAAGCCCTGCGCTGGTCCAACGTACAACAGGCAAGACCACTCCTCTTACGCTCCGAGGGGGGGCCCTCATTGCTACCCGTCGCAGGCGTACCCGCTGGTGGTGTGCAGGTCACTGGTCTAGTTGCCAGCATGCCACAGCCACTCCCTGAGGGCAGGTTTGCACACACACCACACTCATCCGGCACTGGCGTCACAGGCCATGTGACTCCACCAACATATGGGGGCAGACGACGCCACATTCACCTCTGCCGGTGGTGGCTGGATGACGGACGCTTCACGGTTCTCAATCATGAAGGGCCCA
This sequence comes from Triturus cristatus, assembly GCF_964204655.1. NCBI lineage: Eukaryota > Metazoa > Chordata > Amphibia > Caudata > Salamandridae > Triturus > Triturus cristatus. The sequence goes on along the minus strand of NC_140588.1, from coordinate 280,944,109 downwards.
TGAGTTGTTGTGCACAGGGTTAGTGGCACCAGAGGCCTTGCGGCCGTCATGGGCCTACCACCACGTGGCGCTGACTGGGGTTGCACAGGGTTAGTGGCACCTGGAGCATTGTGGCCGGCACAGGCACCCCGCCACGGGATGGTGACTTTGGGTGCACTGAGTTAGGGGCATCTTGAGCTGCTGAGCGGGTGTGCAGCCTGCGATGATGCCCCATCCCGGCGGTCCGGACAGCTCAGGTTTTCTGTGCCCTGCTGGACTGCAGTGTAGGCAAGAGTCAGCGGGCAGTGCGGGCCTACCGCCACATGGCATTACTTCCGGGATGACAGAGTTGATGGCACCTATTGGGCTGAGCGGGTGTGCAGCCTGCAATGAGGCTGGGTACACTGTTATGTCCTCTGCCATGGAGTAATCAAGACCCAGCACCAAACGTGGGACCTGGTGGCCTGCGGAGCGGGGCGGGGCGGCATGTTGTGGAGTGTGCCATGTCCACGGGCCCCGGGCTTTTGGCTTGCAGCGGCACACGGTGGGACCTCCTGTCTGCACGCCGGTGGCAGAAGGTGAGCAGTGTGGCCTGGGTGTGCATGGGTGGGCATGCTCCAATGGCTGGCGGGAGGGGCTGGGGTGCCTCTGTCTGTGTGTGCATGGGCGGGCAGGCGATGTTGTCTTGTGCAATTGTGTGTACTGTGCCAATCATGTATCTGGACTCTCTTTCAGATGATGGGTCTGTCTCAGATGTGGGACCTAATGAACTGCACTACATGCCGGCAAGTGGTTGGAGACACACCGGTGGCAGCGGGTGAACAGTGTGGCCTGGGTGCGCAGGGACGCCGTTCTCTTTCTCTCTCTCCCCCTCTCTTCTCTCTCTCTCTCTCTCCCCCTCTCTTCTTCTCTCTCTCCCCCTCTCTTCTTCTCTCTCTCTCTATCTCCCCCCCTCTCTTCTTCTCTCTCTCTCTCCCCTCTCTTGTTATCTCTCTCTCCCTCTCTTCCTCTCTCTCCCCTTCGCTCTCTCTCTGCCCTTTGATGTGTGCAGGACACACCTTCTCATCATGATATTTGCCTTGCAGGCTGCGACCTACGGATTGGTCTGAGGGGAGCCGCAATTTGTCTTCATTTCATTTCAGTGTTCATTTTAATAAAGATTGATTTGTTGCTTTGGAAATGAATATGTGATGCTTATTTTTGTGACGAAATATGCATGTCACCAGTTGTGATTCTGCAACACCATATGGATAATTTTGTACGTGATTGGGTGTAACTGATGTGGCATGTCTTTGGTCAGGGGGGTGCCGGGGAGGGGGGGTCCTGGGGGTGGTTGCGGCGGGTGTTGTTTCCCTTTTGGCTTTCCGGGCTGCATGTTCAGTTGCCAGGGTGCATCTGTTGTTCTTCAGGTGTGGCTCTGGGCTGGTCTCCCTTTTGTGGTCCAGGCTTTGGTCCGACTTAGCACCAGGTCACAGCAGGTGGTATTTTCCTGGTGCTAACATGCCTTATCGCCTGTTTTGTGTTCTTATTGCAGTTCTGGCTGTTCGTTGTGAATGTTGTGGAGTGGTCTTGTCGCGGCTTGTGGCACGGGAACGCCTACTCTGCATCTCATTAGCGATAGTTGCGGGGGTCATCCGCGGCGATGTTTTTTACGGCTGCTATCGCAGGTAAACTGGTGCTGTGGGCTGTTAACACCAGCTTGTGATTGGGGCAATAAGTTTATCGCAACTTTGGCTGTGATAAAGTGCCGTTGACTCGGCGATAGGTCCTTGTGAATATGGCCCTCTATGTACTATTGTATGAGAAAATTAACCAAAAGTGTGAGACATAAAATGTATTCATGTTCTATGTGGAATACCATGATGCAAATGGTTCCATGTGTTCTTAAGTTAATCTTCCATCTGGATATCCATGCCTGCCAGGGAATGCTGCGTCAAAGCACATAGGAAGACATAAAGCATAAAGATTTTAAAGAACAACATAGGCATTTCCACAAATTATGTACTTATTTCAAAATTAACTTCACTCCCCAACTAACCGAAAAGCACCCCTAATTCTATAAGGCAAAAATATTTGTCTAAACTAGGCCTAAGCGGAATTTCAATTACAATTCAGTAATTCCATGTACACTTTGACATGAAATTACGGATAATAACACTATTACTCCTGCACGCATAATTAAGAGCTATTTGGTGGAGAAAATTCTAATGCATGTGGACATTTAGCAAGCCACTCACACTTGATTTTTTTGTTTAGCTGCAGTCAGCACTATTTCTGTAAAATGCATAATTTCGTCTATTTTAGAAGCAAGCATGTATTTTACTGTAAGAAATAGAGCTAAGCAAAGAATCTATCTTCTTGCTTAATTCTGCGTAATCTCATGGAATTCTTAGGTAATGCCACGTGAATATGCTTCAAAGGAATTACGTGAGTTAAGCCTACCCCTAGTCTAAACTTCATAAACACAGCCATATAAAGATTGAGGGCCTACCTTCACTTTTGCGCCGGCGGAACTTCACTTATTTGACGTTCCGTTGGTGCAATGTGCTGCTGGCACATTTATAAGACCGTGTAAAGACATGTTACATGGCTTTTCATGACCTTATAAATATGTGCCCCTTTCACGCAGAAAACTGTTTGAAAGGGGCGTTCCATGGGTGTTGCTGGAGATACCTCCCCAGATTTACGAGAAATCGTAAGTCCAAGGCAGCGCCAAAAACTTAAACCTCCCCAGGGAACCACAACGAGGATAAATATCTTCATTTCTCCTTGTTTTTTCTCTTGTGATTGTTTATGTGCAGGAAGGTTTCCCTTCCTGCTCAAAAATAATCATCTCCTCAACGGAGGCAACCTTGCACCATGGTGCAAAGGTTCCTGCGTTGGCACACCGCAGCCCATTGTGCGCCGGCTCAGTGGAAAAGGACAGGAATGCGCCATATCTAACAGTTACGGCACATTCCTGTCCTTTTATTTTGCAGTACGGCAGCGCAGCAGCAAGGCCTGCTGCGCTGCACTACGACAAAAAAACGATAAACGAGGCCCTGAATTGTTCCAGGACAATATGTGACTTCATGTTTTTTCTGACTATGTGGCACTGTCATAAGAAAACTGGATGCTGACTTGCAATGTTGTCTCTTGGAAGACCAATGAAATGAGATGTGGGAATATACAAAAGGAGTTTCATTCAATGTGAGGTTCCAGGTTGTAACACATAGTTTTTTTCGCTAGAAACTACTTTACCGCTAAATGATACACAACTTAAACATTTAATTTTAACTGTGAGGACCCATCTACTGAGCAAAGGATTCAGGATTTTCAAACCTAGTTAGAGATTTTTTGTTTTGTGGTGAGTATCCGACATATGATAGTGAAACTTCCAGCTCCTACTGTGGGATCATGGCCCCCACTAAACCCTCAAATCTTGCTTCTGACTTGACCTATAAAGTTATGATCACTTGAGACACATGTAACAAACTCATTCTGCACTGAAGGGGAAACACATCATGATGGATGGGATGAGTCGCACATGGAAGGGACTAAAGATGCTGCAGTGTGTAATAAAACAGGAGCCTAGTAACAATTTGAACTTTGTCGTACGTTTTGTAGTACTACAAAACATACTACAAAATGTTACTCTCAAACATTTGTATGGAGTTTATGCCTCCCCCTCTCCATTCTTTTTCTCTGTGGCGATCTCCTCTTTGTGTGCAGAGTCTCCAAGCATATATGTATATTTTAGAAGGACATTTGGGAGGAACAGAGTGGAGTGGCTGGAAAATGGGGAATACTAGTGTTGAAGAATCTGCTGAGGATTTCCGTAACACTGAGAGGACAGTAGCATGTTTTCAAGCATCTTTGAAGGGCACGGAAGAGGTGGAGGCATTCAGAATGGGTGTGAGCATGGTGCAGATGGGTTGCAGTCCTCTGGAGTAGACATTGTGGGGGCAGTGGTCCGATGGGGCACTTGAGTGGATGAAATTCATGGAGGTGGTGGTTTCTTCCGGGGGAGAACGGCATGTGGTTAGCATTGGTTCTTTTGATAAGTTCAGGAGGCATTTGGCAAGGTCTGTCGGGTCCGATTGTGGGTTGAAGTTGCTCTAAATGGTGGCGATTTTGTTACTGAAGAATTGAGAGAGATTGTTGCAGTGGTCCAGTGAAGGGGTGATAGAGTTGGATGCGGCTGTTGGTGAGGTGAAATCATTCACAATGGCAAAGATTTATTTGCTTCTGTTGATGCCAGTATCGATGTAGACTGCTACAGAAGTGTGTTTGGTGGTCTGCATAATTGGTGGTAGCTTCTCAGGTTGGATTTGAATGTGCTCCTGTCCTCCTTGTCCTGGCTCATTCTCCATTTGCCCTCCAGTAGTTTACAGTGGCATTTCATGAGTCTGTCTTCTTTCCTGTACCAACTGGCCTGAGGTCTAGATCTTGTTGTATATCTGTGTTTGAGGGACCAGGGAGTGATCCAATTGTGAAATTCTTTATGGCTTTGGGGATGTAGTTTCTGTGTTCAAATCGGTGGGTGTTGAGAGCGGTGTCTTTGGCAGTGATGCGGTTCCAGTTTTAACAGGCTGATCTGGTGGTGGTGCATGTGTGTTGAATCAGCATGGGGATGCTGAACTTGACAAAGGTGTGGTCTGTCCAGGAGACTGATGTGGGGTCATTGATTTGGGTAGATTGTAAAAACAGGGTTCGAGTTGTGTCTTGTGACGTAGGTAGGTCCTTTCACTCACACTGTGAGGCCCAGGCTTCCAAGGTCTTCAATGAGTGCTATTGAGTTGGGGTTGGCATGGTCTTCTAGGTGGAAGCTCAGGTCTCCAACTAGAATTTAGAATGCAATTCTTAGTGTCGCAGGAGAGTGGTCCGTGAGTGGTGTGATGAAGTCTGTGAAGTGCTGGAGCTAAAATGTAGAATTTGAGGGTTCAAACATGTGGTCATAGAGGAGATTAGCACTGGCGATATCAGGAAACTTAATAGCAAGGTCTAAATGAACAGTTTAGTGTTAGAGATGGGGGAGTTATGATTAACATGCATGACATAATCAAAGATCACTCTAAAGCACTCAGCAAATAAATTCAAAAACCCAGTGAAATTTCAGAATGTTGGAACCATACTCACAAAGGCAAACTTACACATGAATAAATCTACATGTGTAATTTTATTCTTACACTTGGTAGCAAACATGTTACATTTGGCTATTCACCATTAGTGAGTGTAGTTTTACTACAAAGTGTAGACTTGAATGTCTCCTCCTCCTGACCTCAGTAAGAGTGTAAAGATACTACTAGTAACTTTTCATATCGAGGCAGAGATTTTAGCCATCAGGGCAGAGGTAAATAATATAGGGAAAAAGGTAAAATGTTTATTAAACTCTTTAAAAAATAGTTACATTGTTTTCATGATAAATAGTAATGTAAATTATTTTATATATTTATGTTACATGTAGAGCAAAACATAAATGCTGCAGTGCTATTAACTTAATTCTGGATTAAATATTTAATTGATTTAAATATATTCAATAAAATGAAACATATTTGAAAGAATTATTTTTTAAAAATCCCACAGTAAAATGTTTATATGCATTTATTATGTATAAAAAATTATTACAAGATATGTACAGTAAAATGCATATTAATTTAGTTTTTTATAGTTACATTTACTCTTAAATTCAAAAAGATTATTTAAATATTTTAATTGAAAATAATAATCTTTTATTTTTTAATAATTTCTTAACATTTGATTAAATTAATGTATTTTTAAGAAGCCAAATTATGTTGACATTCTTTCCTATGGGGTGCTATTTTAAGTCCCTACTTTTGATTGGCAATGTGTGGTGCTGGACTTAGTCCAGATCTAAACTGGAGTGCATTTGCTATAGTTCTGGATCCTTTTTGGCAGTAGTAACTTTAAAAGTGCTGTTTGTGAATAGGAATATGCGTATTCTTTGTGAGTGTGTACCTAACCCTCTCCAACAAGCCCCCGCTAACCTTCCCCTAACTCCTTCTTACACCTTCCTCAATCCCTCCCATTCACCATTAAGTATTCGCCATTTTCCAGCCATTCCCCATGTCTCTCCCACATTTACTGCTAAAACCTAGGTGTATGTGTGCAGATGTAACAAAACTTGCTGGTCTATTCAACCTCATCGGCATGGTGAAATCCTCGGTGACGGCCCCTCCTGGCCCATTACTGCTCTTGCCTATGGCACTTACCACATCACAGTCTTCTCACAGCGATCCCCTGGTTTCTGCTCCTCACTATGCTTGGGCTCCAGTCCAATCAGCGCAGTGATGCAGATGGCTCAATTCACAGCAGCCCTCCTCTGGTATACAACGGTCGCCCCCTTTGTTCTGCACACAGCAAAGACCCAATCAGTGCAGCACCCATCTCCTCCCCCTCACAAACGGAGTCCCCTTGACCAGGGCACCCCACTGGATCTTGCTTCCTCCAAAGCTCTTGCATTCATCACAGGGCACACTGGCCTTGGCAAGCAGGCAGGCAGGCACTGCTGCTCCAGACTCCAGGGCAGACAGGCTTGGATTCCATGGGCGGTGTTCCCACATTCAGAAGAGAGGCTAGCAGGATTTGGCCCCTAGGCCTGGTCACATAAAGAAGTCTTGCAGAGCATCCCTATTTCACATAGTCCATCTGGCTGCTTGACAGATGACAGATTTTGGGGTCTCAAGCTCTTCTGCGCTGTGATTTAGGGTCTTCATTTTTAAGTTAATGTTGGAGGTGTACTTTTGAAGTGCCTACTCCTCTGTCTTCTTCTTCCTCTTGAAAGCAATCTGTTACAGCAGGAGCAAATCCAAAGCTGATATCCCCATTATACAGGCCACAGTAATATGTGTATCAAAAGGTTTGCCCAGGACCCCAGCCCTACTCTTTATGTTTCTCTTATAATCCGTATATCTCCTTCCTAAGATGTGCCCAGGCCCCTTCCTTGTGACCTCTCACTGAATCAAAGAGCATCCATTGAAGTGTAAGGGGAACCTGGCTGTCCCCTCTCCATAGTGTTATCAACTCAGCTTACAGGAATGCAGCAATGCACAAATCTGTCCAGGGGGATTTCTCTACCTCCTCTCCATGTTTCACTATGCAAGCCTGGATCTCTGAAAATGTAACCCATGTCCCTTCATATATTGCACCAGCCATAGACAGCCATACACCCAGTGCATGTCTAAAACCTGCCCACACTGCACAGCACTGTATCCTTCATGTACTGTACTACTCATAGGCACATATACATCCAGTACATACATGTAACATGCACACACAGCGTTACATGGCCCTTGGGGACATTGTTGCTTTCTCTAAGTTAGCATGAGCATGCTGCAGATTGTCCGCTGCTTTGAGCAAGTTACTATACAAGTTTATTTAGCAACTGCCTCTTTTGCCATTTTCAAATGAGAAAGAGTAGCTTTGTTCACATTCTGCATGTTGCTGGGATTTAGTCTGAACATTGTGAGCAAGGTCGAACAATGCCCCTTGTTATTCTGGTCAGGCCCTAGCACCTAGACAAAACATACAGATACAGCTGTTGTTTGGGAATACGTACTTTGGTTTTATTGGAATACATAAAAAGGTAGCACACACTTGGAGAGGGACCTTTCCAGGGAGAAGAGAAAGACAGCGCCTATGATGTAAATCTACCATCTATAGACTGAGGAACGGGGTCTGCAGATAGCGCCCAGAGATCTTCTGATATATAATCATTCTACTTCTATGCAAGGAGAGGGAGAATAGGCTACACTGTCTTTTTTATAATGACAGCTTCTTTCATGATATACAGACTAATTCCTATGCTTACCATATTGGTGTTATGCACTTACCTGCTTGTTGTGGCACGTATACTGTATATTGGAGCACGTTAGTTAAAATAAATATTTTAAACTCATTACGTGTCTCTGTCAGAGGGTGTGTCCTGCAACCGCGATTCCTGAGAGAGTCAGGAGTGTTGTGTTCTGAGCTGTCTAATCACTTGTTTCTCTGCGAGTGAGTAGGACAGCAAGTGAGACACTATAGCTAGTTGGTCCAGGGCTCATTTGTATTCAGATAGCAGGATGACTCAGTACCTATTCACTAAGGTCTCATGTTCCTACGAATAGTTCTGTTTGTGCAGAATCCCTGCTACATGGCGCCATCAAAGTTTAGTCTGGTACTTATTCACGAGAACCCTGAGTAGCGCTAGTGCTTGTCCAGAGTACCCTTTAACCTGTTCACGAAGACGTCCGTGGTGAGGGGGCTTTGCCTCCTGCATTTGTAGAGTACACCTATTTCTTTAGGTTTTTCAAGCTTGAAATTTAAAAGGTCTTTTTACCCTATTTTGCACTGCCGTTTTAGTTGTTCATTTCTGTTCATGCGTGGCACAACCAGTTGCTATTGTGGCACTTAACCGCGTGGCGGATACAGCTTACTTAACTCAATACGGAATGCAGGGGCTAACATTATTTTCGCAGTAAGGCTGATCCAGCACACTGCTTTGAGGTGTTTTATTCCTGGGTGATATTTCCCCAGGTGAATGCAAATGATCATTTGTTTCACGCTTATACGGTCGCTGCTCCTCCAGCAGCGTATCGTCCATATGCATTAAATGAAGTTCCATTGATGTCCTGGGAGCACACCTTTTCATTTAATGGCGCCCTTCCTCACCCTACCTCTTTTGTTTGAATGGGCCCCTTGTCTAGCGATGGGGCTACTTGGCCTGTTTTGACTGGTTTTACACCGAATCCCAATTATCTCATTGTTGCTATCGCAGAGCTACTACTACTATATACATAATTGCTTCATCTTCATAGACAGGTCATACAGTTTATGGACCATGCACTTCAAGCCGCTCTGGCTGGGGCGGTTCCTCTGGCACCAGGTCAGGGCAGAGGTCTTGTGATTAGTCCCACCGTGATTAATTCTGTGATGGGTAAACATCCTCAGAATCATGATGACTTGCCATTTTGGCTCGCACAGAAATTTGACAACTTGAAGCTGTTTTTCCACATATATCTCCTGTTGAAAAACACAGGATCCTTGCCATGAGTTTGCCGAGTGGTCTGATTCCTCCTTTAGCTGACTGCACAACTTTGCTGTATACACAGTACTTTGGCACTCCCTCCATGAGCATTATACCGAGCGTTCTGAAGAAGGTACAAGATGAACTTGGGGCTGGTCCAGCCCTGGATTTGGGGATGAAGTTAGTGGGCATGTTCCCTGTCGTCTCCGACATTGTTCTGGCCAACATTAAAGGTGAAAAAGTTTGCTTAGAAGTTATTCAACACCTGGTGGCGGTGGCAGACGTTGATCAGGAACAACAGTTGCCGATTATTATTGCTGATGTGTATACATCCTTAGGTCACAATAGTTTGGCGGTTTGACCATTTACACAGGCACAGAATAAACCTCTTCCTGAGAAGGAGGGTCATCCAGTCTTTCCTAAAAAGGCTTGGAATAAAAATGCGCAGCAGCAACAACAGAAGCCTGGTTGTCATCCTGGTTCACCTCCACCTGATGCTTCTGAACGTAGATATGATTTGCATGACCGCTCTAAAATTAAGTCACCATAGTGGTTTCAGGTTCCTGATCCTCGTTTTCCTTGTTCCTTTCAGGAATCATCGGATCAACAATTTGGCAGAGATGGGTGACAGGATTGCAGATAAGACAAATCAATGCAAGCGAGACGTGACCCACAGCGCCAGTTTGACGTGAAAGTCAAGCAGGATGTACCACCTCAATATCGAGTTCGATTTCAGAAGAAAAAAGTTGCCACTTTGATGGCAAAGTATGCCTCAGATGGTGAGAACCCTCCTCCTCAACAGGAACTGGGCAGTAACACTTCTCGACAATGCTGCAAAGATTACAATAGTGAGGCAGACACTCCACCAGCATCTGGAGGCAAAAGCAACTGACACTTTTAGTACAGTTGAAACAGCTGACACTCGTGTTGCTTCTCCTGATAGGCTTTATAAAGTAAGCCTCCAAATTGAAGGTGATATTAAGAGCACTGTTAAAGTGGTCTTTTAGGACAATCTCACATCTTCTCATGATTTTCTACTGGCGGAGGTTGATTGGCCTCCTCCCTTTGTCCTCACTTTCTCTAGGAGTGAGGATGTTACTCTTCCATGTTTTTCACATATGTCCCTGAGGAGACTAATAATGCTTATGCTTCAGAGTGGGGCCTTGCTTTAGCTCCAGCTCTATATCGCAATCAGGCAGGTTAGGATAGGGATTCAGCGGTGCATGTTATTCCTTTGAGCTCTACACCACAACCCCAACTGCAATATCTAATTAAATATGATGCTAAGGAGTCTGTGAGTGATATTTTGACTCAACTGGAATATAAGGGTGTATTTGACCCCTGTGTTTCGTCAATGAATAATCCTCTTTTTCCGGTATTGAAACCAGATGGTTCATATCATATAGTTATATACACTTGAACAGCCATGCTCATACCATTGCGGTACAGAACACACATAGTTCTGCGTTGGTAAACAACAATGTTCAAAAGATATATAAAACCGCGTTGGACATTTCCAATGGTTTCTTTCAGTCACACATTGGCTCCTAGAAGCCAGGACTTGACTGCATTCAGCACTCTCGGCAGTCAAAGATGATATACACGATTGCCTATGAGATATAAGAATAGCCTGGGGGTGTTTGCGGCACGCATTGTATCGATCTTGCATGAAATTGACCTTGATGCTTCTCGTGCGTTGATGATTTGTACTTGACGGACGATGATATGAGTCCGCATCTTATGCGTGTGGATCGCACTATCAAACAATTTGCGACGTTAGGATACAAATTCAATTTTGCAAAGTCGCATCTTGCTTTTTGGAAGTCCTTTTCCTTGGTTACGCACTCAGTAACGAAGGTAGGGGGTTATGGGGAAATGTGCTCAATTGCAACCTCTGTCTACACTAAAAAAAATTGCAGTGGTTGCTGGGCTTCTTGAATTTCAGCAGATTTTACATTCCTGATTATACCCAGCATATCAAACCTCTATACGCGTTGATACAACCTTCTTTTTCCACTTCCAGTTGGCTTCCGGAACATACCGCTGTACATAGGTCTTTGCAGTATGATCTGCTCGTGACTCGATTCTTGTTAACTAGAGACAATACAACAAAATTGGTCATATGGATTGTACCAGGTATGTTAGGATTCACGTATGCGACTTTCATTGAATGGGACACAGCTCCCATTGCTTATAAATTGCATTTGTATACCCCAGCTGAGATGCGTGTTTCTTCTACAAAAAAAATATTGACAGCCGTACAGATGGTGATTCTTAAGGAATGCTCTCTGGCTCAGGGTAAACACATTTTCATGGTTTCGCCAGTGCCCTCTTTAGAAGCCGTCACAAAGGCGAGTGTGCCCAATTCTAAAGCCATGCATTCTTGGTGGATACAATGGGCTTGTTCATTCAAGTCGGCTGATGTCAATTTTATCTTTGATCCTTCTTTGCAAACACAAGAGTTTTTACAATATGAACATGTTCATTCTCCTCCTTTATGGCTACTCCCTCTTGATCAAAACAAATGTATTATTTACACTGATGGTTCTGCACAGCCTGCCATTGGATCTAAGCATGCTTATTCCATATCCTGCGCAATTGTGGCAGGCAAGATAATGGACCGTGATTTTAAATCCTCCTTAGTTCACACACAATGGCTTGGGGATTGCACGGCACAATTGGCCGAATTACATGCTTGGTTCTGGCTCTTGGGTTTGCTGATCCTGAAGATCCCATGTTTAAAGTGTGCGATTCCTTTTACTGTGTACAATCCTTTAATGATAACTTGTTCTTTTGGCAACAAAATGATTTTCGTGATTTTAAGGGTAGTGCAATAAAGCATAAAATGCATTGAGTCCAAGTGGCTGCTCTTAAGGAATGTTTGCCACTCACATATGTTATCCATACATTAGGCCATCAGCATATTGGAGCACACGCCGCTGGAAATTATTTGGCTGATGATGCCGCCAAATCCGTAGTAGCCACATGCTCAGTAGCAGCCGTTACTAGGTCTATGACTAAAATGGATGATGACATATTGGTGGCTATTGCCGCTACAAAGGAGGGGACACAGTTACCTCAGGGATTCCCTTTGCATTACACTTATCACTTAACGCCTGGTCAAATTCCATTTGTAACAGTTGGTGATCATTTCATTCCCAATGAGGACGGCAGAATTTCTTTTATTGTGGCAGCTCATGAAGGCATGGCTTCTGCACATGCTGGAGTGACAGCGACTGTTTCACTTTTACAGCAACGTTTTTGGTCACGTGGCTTATGCCAGCAAATGCGCAAATATGTTCTATCGTATGACATTTGTCAACAGATAAAATCTTCTACTGTTTCACGCCCACCACATACTCAGCTTTTCATTTCAAATCAACCATTTTGTTGTATTTATCTGGATCACTGCAGTCCATTGACATCAGACAATGCTTTCAAATATATTTAGGTTGCAGTGGATTTGTGCATTCTATTCCTTTGGGTTTGGCCGCAACGCTGACGCTCGAACTATTATAAAAGATTTGCGTGTCTTTGTAGGGGTATCTACCTGTGGCACCTTCCATTCCGACCAAGGTCCTGCTTTTGCCTCTAAGGCTTATCAGGATGTGATGAAGTCTCTGGGGGTGCAGGTGCAATTCTCATCTCCATATCAGCCTGGGCAATTCTGCTGTGGAGTGGATGAACCGTGACTTAAAGCAATCTTAAACTGCGAGGGTATTAGGTAATGGTCGGGGCTGGTTGACTCATTGGTATGGAGTTCAACGTGCATTTAATAATCTCCCAAGAAGATCTCTGGGTGGGCGGACCCCGTACAAGATGCTCTTTCGCCTTAAAATGTTTGTGCCAGATCTTGATGGTCTAGGCGTTGTGGCAGCTGCCCGAATATTTGACGTAGATAGCCATTGTGCTATGTTACAGGATCTACAAAAGGGTCGAGGCGCTCTTGAAAAAGTTAATTTGCCTTCATCAACGGATGCTGCTGTGCTGATCCCGGTTTCAGGCTGGCTTCCTAAAGTTGGTGACGTGGTTCGAGAGAAAGTGGGGAACAAGAAAGAATTTGGTCCATTGTACCCTGCACCAGTTCCAATACTTGGTTTTAAAAGACACCCGTACTGTGATCTTACCTCTGCTACCAGGTTACAGGGAGATTCGTTTTGTTTCCATTGAACATGTCAAGTATGCAAACAAGCATTCAGCGGAGGCATGTTTCCCTTCATCCAATGCATTCTGTTTCCCCAAATGCTCCTTAAGTACTATGGGTAGAAATGGAGACTACAATGGATGCCTGTTTTCACTTCTACATATGCAACTGAGGAAAATTAGTATGCTTCCCCACCAGTTGAATTTATAGTTGATATTCCTGAAACGACCATTCATTCACCTTCCAATGAGGAACAGCCCCCATTATTTCAACTAGGTGTCAGTGGTTACTATTTGGACTGAACTTACCTGGTCCCGCCATGGACTTACATCCGGATTGTGTTGTCGATGAGGTTCCTCTTCATGTGGAGAGGCTCCGTGACTGTCTTTTTCATTTTGATTAATGACCACTACATACCTAAAGCTCTGCTGCTGATTTGGTTGACGGAGTTCGGGCCCCACATACTTCGTCTTACAGAATGAAACGAGATCAAGCCCTAGTAAACATTTTGGCTTTCCCAGTAGCTGATGGCATTGTTTTGGATAAAGTACCTTTCGATGTATATGGTCCTACGGAAATTTTGCAAATTCCATACGTCTTCTGAGTTTCTTTGGGGGATGCCATGTTACCTGGAATGCACTCCGACGATTGGGATTTCAACCTGTGTATTCACTGTTTTCTGATATATATTACACTGCGTATGATACTGAAGACTTGTATTTAAATTCAGCAAATTATGCAGATTTATTTTGTTACCAACATTATGGCCATCACTTTTTGCATAAGACCAATACACAGAAACTGAAATTTAGTTACACACAATGGGAGCATTGCCCTACTTTAGTTAAGGAGAGTTCAATTACACAGAAAAGGAAGTTTACCTTCTTTGCTGATTATAATTTATCAGACCAGAGATCATATTTTTACAAATTAAATATGACCACTCAAATACAGGCTTACTCACACTTTATATAGTGGTTTATTCATCACCCTTCATAACTGCGTTGTCTCTGAAAGGTTATGAATATTGGAAGGACACAATTGATTTAAAGTCTATATAGGAAACAAAGAGTTGGCAGGTCCAGGGTATTGAGTCCTTACATCATGCATGTTTAATATTGTCTCAGCTAATAGTTTGAAATCAGACGGTTCAGCAGATTCTTTGCTTTGGTTTGTCCGCTGCTAAGAATTTAAATACTCCATCAATTCCTTCCTTGGCTACCTATGACAACTGGCATACACATACCAACTACACAGTTGAGGATTTGACTACTATATTTCAAAACACTACTGTTAATTCATCTACTATTGACCCTTCGGGTTGGTTGCTGTGGCCCACGAACACCAATGCTTGCCATTTGCATTTTACTAATGCCACAAGAGGGTTCACTCAAAGTAGACCTGACGCTCATTACCTCCAATCACATACAGTTACCACATACTCTGCTGGTAGATCATGTCAACAGAGGTTGGAACATTCAATTTTAGTCGTCTGTGAAGCAACATCTTTCCCTTTTGTCAGGTGATATTGATCTTGCAGATTTTCTTTTAGGTCCAAAATACTGTGCACTAAACGTTTTGCATACACAGCATATAATGAATTTTTGAAACTTTCCCAAATGGAAGCAGCAGTACGCTTACGTCAAATTGATCATGATAATTTAGAAAAAGTTATTGCTATGGTTGACAACAGTATAAATATTTTGTCTTCTCGAATATATACGTTAGATAATACTGTATCATCTGTTATTGACATTGTTCAAAATGAGGTGTCTACTTTGTATCATGGTCAAAATCAGCTGCGGTCTGTTATGCGATTTGGTTGGACCTTGCAAACACTGAAAAATGGGAGAGTACCTTGGGATTATCTGAATGCTTCCAAATTATTTTTACCATTTAATTTGACAGATAAACAAAAACTTATGTCAATGAAAGATGCAACATACACTATGTTACACATTGAGAAACTAGAACAGTTACCATTTTCTGTGGCAGAAACTGATTCAGCAGTGCGGTTAATACATGGAGTTATTTCCTTGCCCATCTCACTTTTTCAGCTTTCAGCTTGCATGAAGCACTATCCTGTTGGTAGATATGAGCTGCTTGGAAGCTGTTATATTCATGAATTATGGTCATTACCTTTTGCATTTCATTGTTGGTGGGTGGTCAAGGATGTTGTTCGTACTGGGGAGGATTGTGATTCTACAGTGGGACACTCCCTTGTATGTAAGCAAGTAAATCTTCATAGCACCTGCAACGTTTTGGCCCCTAATTTGGCTTGTTTATTTAAAGGGAACTTTGGTCCCTGCTATTATTCCCACACTCACCCTGATTTCTAATGGCAGTTATCTGTCCTAAATAATCAAAACTGCTGTGGTTTACGGGCTGTCATCTCATATATAGTAACAGTTTCCCAATGTGTTACATGTTGCAGCAACGTCCTGTTTCCAACCCCAAACAGGACTGTAGATAGTTTGCGGTGGCCTCCCATTCCAGCTTTGAAAACAGATTTCAATAAGCTGAGCAGACTCAAAGCACTATTGTTTCAAAAAGAAGTGGCTCTCACATCAGCTCGTGAGACCTTTGAATTGCAGGTGGGGAGAACATCAAGTGAGATTCAGTCATTACTAAATATAAATCTCCTCCTACATTTTGGGGAATTAATACACCAAATATTCAATGTGTCTGATACAGCGGCCCTAGCCCACTTTCTTAAAGTTGTGTCAGTTTCAGTCTATTTTTGGAGTAATTTCTGTTTTTATTCTTTCTATTTTTACCAGCGTATTCGGAGGGCTCTCTTACTGCTCGTCTTGGTTTGTGGAGTTCTGTTACTTCTACCGCTGCTCCGTAATGGCTGCTCGACCTGTGGTACTGTCAAGCTGGGACCAGTTGCAGCTGTACCGTGATCAGACGCAGCAGATTTCTGGGATTAATGCCTTTGGAAGCTCTTACCATTGATTATTAGCTGACCTTCTGTTATGGCTACTTCACCTGCGTGCAACCTGTGTTCTACTGCCTCTGGTGCCCTTTTCAATGAGCCCTGGATGTCTGCCTCTCCAATACGTCACACACTGCCCTGGATTGTGAACTGCTCATGGGTCCATTGATGGCCCATGGCCAGGAATGTTCTGTGGGTAGGCGCTTCGTGCTTTGACCATCGGCAGACTTGAGTACCTGTGCTGGTGCACAGTGCCTCTTGGATTGGAATTTCATTGAAGTTAATGCAGGTTGCCCAGAAATGCTCCTGACTGCCTCTGGATATGAGGAGCATGTCTGTTTGTTCGAATTGCTGAATTGGATGGCATACCTTTTTAGTGCTGAAGGTTCTGACAGCCTGTTGGAGCTTATGGCGTTCCACTTCTCCCGTAAACCTTTTGGCCCAGATGATATGCTGTGAATGGATGTCTCATTGAGCATCATAATATTTATTTCTCTCTCTTCCTCAGTTTCATTTATTTTTTAGTACACCAAGATTTGATTCTGAATTTGAATGCCTCTTTGGCTTTCCACCAAGACGCTTTGCCTCTGCTTACCTCTGATTTTGTTTTAGTCCAGGGCTACCGACCTGACCAAGGGGTCATTGTCATTTTCTTTAAGTTAGCATGAGCACGCTGCAGATTGTCCACTGTTTTGCGCACTTTACTATACAAGTTTATTTTGCAACTGCCTCTTTTGCGTTTTCACATGAGAACCTGTAGCTGTGTTCACATTCTGCATGTTCCTGAGATTTAGTCTGAACTTTGTGAGGAAGATGGAATAACGCCCCTTGTTATTCTGTTCTGGTCAGGCCCTAGCACATAGACAAAACATACAGATGCAGCTGTTGTTTGGGAATACATACTTTGGTTTTATTGGAATACACAAATTGGTAGCATACACTAGGAGAGGGACCTTTCCCAGGAGAAGAGAAAGACAGCACCTACGATGTAGATCTACCATCTATAGTCTGAGGTACGGGGTCTGCAGATAAGGCCCAGGGATCTTCTGATTTATAAACATTCTGCTTCTATACAAGGGAAGGGAGAATAGGCTACACTCTTTCTTTTTTTTTAATGACAGCTAATTACATGATATACACACTATTTACTATGCTTAACATATTGGTGTTATGCATTTTCCTGCTTGTTGTGGCACATATACTCCATATTGGAGCACCTTAGTTCAAATAAATATTTTAAACTCATTTGTGTCTCTGTCAGATTTTATTGTGGACAAGTACAAGAGTGTGAACAAAAGGGTGTGTCTTTCAACCACGATTCCTGAAAGAGTCAGGAGTGTTGTGTACTGGGGTGTCTAATCACTTGTTTCTCTGTGAGTGAGTAGGAGAGCAAGTGAGACCCTATAGCTAGTCGGTCCTGGGCTCATGGGTACTCAGGTGGTAGAATGACTCAGTCCCTATACACTAAGGTCTCATGATCCTACGCATAGTTCTGTTTGTGCAGAATCCCTGCAACAACTGCATAGCATCATATCCTCCTCGCACTATTTCACTCATAGGCATATATACATCCAGCAGATGCATTTACCATGCAAACACTGCTCAGCACTACATCCTCCATGTGTTGCACTACTCATAGACACACATACACCCAGCACATGCACTCACCAGGCACACAATGCTCAGTCCTGCTTTATCCCTGTATTGTACCCTTTTCCGGGCACACATACACACACAGCTTTAGCTATTTAAAAATTCTACCAGAATTCCATCAGTCCCAGGAACCTTTCCTCTCACCATATGTTTTATTGCTGCCAGTGCTTTCTGAATGGTAATGGCTTCACCAAGTTCTTTTGCTTCTTCACTGTTATGTTATGTTATAATGTACTTATAGCGCGCACAGATACTCAAGAGGCGAGTGACCATAGCAGTGTGGAGCAGAGAATTAAATGGACAGATTAAAAAGAAAGGTTTTTAGTTGTTTTTTGAAGAGCCTGGGGTCCTGAGTATTCTGCACTGGAGACCATTGACAATTCCACATGCTCTAAGAACTCAGAAATAAACTGTATGCAACACAAAAGGAGACACAGATAACACCTTATAATAGTCCTTAAATCTACTTTTGATGTCCTCCTCTGTATAAAGGTGTTCGTCATCCTCCGAGTTCACCTCAAGGATCTGTGCGCTTCTATTTTTAGGTTTAGTAAGTCAAGGCAACAAATGACCTGTGTTATCCCTTTCTGCATGTGCATTAGCCATATACTCTCTATAATCAGAGCAGAGTAGTTTTAACATTTCTACTCTACTTGTTGCCTGGTATCTATAACCTGCTGTTTCGGCTCATGTTCACAGGGCTAGGAAGCTCCAGCTCCCACAGCACCTTCTCATGCATTTCATTATCTCTCAACAGAGTGTGCCTCACCCTCACTGTTTCTGCAATACAACATCCCTTAATAACTGCCTTGAATGCAACTCATTCCATCCAAGGAGACACTGTATCTTGGGCCGCTTTTTATTCCACCACTTGCTCTCAGTAATCTTCCATTACAGCCTTATGGCAGTTTAATAATATTTACACTCCCCTTACTATGTCATGGGGTCACCGGTGCCCCAGTGTTTCCTCCTTGGGTTTGCCTCAATGAGGCAGTCACTTTCCAAAGTGGTTCTACTCACAAAGAACACCCTGCTGAAGTTCATACATATTTATGCATTTTGGCTTTACAATGTTGCCACGGCTAAGCTGGAATGTTTACAGGCCACATGCCATGAATACAACATCAGGTGCTCACCACCACCTGTTGTCTCCAGGCAAGCCGTCTTCAATTCTCCCAATCCAGCCCCCATCACCATTTTTTCACACTGTCAAATGTCAATGTCAGTTTGGATACAATGTCACAGCAACCCAGGGAAATCACTATCCACCGTCAGTCTTCTCCACTCAAGTTCTACCAAATCTTTTTTCCCCTCCCAATGAAATCGTTAGCCACTCATCAGCTCTGCTCCTAACAATCAAGCTTGCTCCTCCACCATCATGTGGTCAACTGCAGCTATATCACCGGACCAGCTGATACCTATGTGTCCACTCCTTGGTGACCTGTTTTGCCCAGTAGCAAGGTAGTCAATAATGCACCCTTCAACCCAGCTCTGCTTCTTTAAAATGGGCAATCCAGTTTCTGAATAGCGGTTGATGGTGGAATTAGTTGGGTAGTGACACAGCTCCTGATCTACTCCATCGGCGCTAAGAAGAACATGTAACCTGTTAAAATAGTATGCTCACAACACTTAATTTTAATCATCAAACAAGGAGGTTTACATTTACAAATGTTTCAAAGAGCTAGTGTTAACTAGAACACGTTCATCCAATATTGAAGATAAAGGACTATGAAGGAAAATCTTTATTTGAAAGAAAAAAAGATTTAATGAACAGAAAAATGATAATAATAAACAGAAAAAGATCCTAATACCAGAGAACAGCATGAGTGTTATAAGACATGTGGTAAAGATGCATACAAAATATAAGAACCCAAAAAGAAATGAAAGGATAGATAACTAGGTTATAGTAGAATACCAAACAGATGCTAGTCAAAGTATTCATCCATAAAAGCTTCATAACGATAATCATCTGGAGCATTTGTTATCTTGGATTGATTTGATCTCTAATGAGACAAAGGAAAGAAAGTCTGATAAAAGGTCAATTTGAAACAGGACAATTAAATACTTTTACTTTAGGAGTCTTGATAAAAGGTGTTATATATTAAGCTCATCTCATGATTAAAATGGGTAGGCATCAGACCACAGTACCCACATTTGTGATAATAATATTGCACCTAAGGATGAAAAGTCTTGAATGTAGAAAGACAACCAGTCTACACCAGGATTAACAAAAACCCATGATATGGTGTCGTAAAATAAGTCAGAATATAAAGGATACAAATGTGTTCAAATAATACCAAGAAAAACTCAGATAATAAAAGCCCCAAATTGTTCTCAACCCACCTACTTTGTGTAAAAGTTAAGGATGGAAGTGTGTTGGCAACCTTCAATAGGATCTTCTATGGGTAGCTCAGATAGCCATTGTTTCTTTAGCAAGTTGTGTTAAGAACTGAAAATAGAAAGACTAATAATGTTCCTGTACTTTTGTATAGTGGAATTTGAGGGTTATTTATTGATCATGATTAAATTACTAAAAAGAACATTCACAAGAAAGCTCAGAAGGTATTAGAAGTAGTGCAGAGTGTTGCTGGTATGACATTTGCTTCAGGACCAGTTAAGGAGACTTAACTTCCACTACAGGACTCTTTTGAGGTTATAGATAAAGGTTATATTTTCATGTAATAGCCTCTCCTAGCTTTACTGTGATTTTTGGAATTTCTTTGCAGTATAGACACAAACCTTATGTCAATTTGACCAGAATAATACCATTATAATTACAGTTTTGTCAAGATTATTGCTTTGTGTCACAAATTTAAGGTGTCCTATGAAACAACTGAAAGAATCCACAGCTACTTCAAATCTAATAGTAGCTAATCTCTTTTCAGTGCCACTGCAGCATCATGCATATTGTACAGTTATTACAAAACCTAAAAAAAAATTCTCTTCCCCTGCATCTAGAGTATAATTGCACTATTACAACTGAATCAGACACTGTTATATCACTTTGGCACTTTTTTTTCTTTTCTGGGAACGAGAAGGAGATAAGATTCATAAGAATTACTAACAAAATAATTGTTTGAATGAGCTGATTGTATGTTAGTCGTCAATCATTTGAGCACTGTTATGCTTTGTTTTGAAGAAAGAAAGGAAAATATCTTCGACCCTATATCGACTGTAAAATATTAAATTGTGACAATGATGGGCAGCAATTACCTCTTATTTAAGACATTTAAGAATCTGTGCAAGGGGTCCAAATTTTTACCAAATCGGATTCCCGGAATGCTGATCATCTCTGTATATATAGGAAGGCGATGAATGGAAATGCCTTTTCACACCACATTTGGATATACATAGTATCAAGTATTGCCATTTGTATGGTGCAATATTCCTGACATTTTCAATGCTTCATGGATAGTTATTTTCTGATGTCTTGAATTACGTTGTGCTCTTATACATGTATTGAATGTTGTCTTTTTTCTAAAACCCTTACGGCCATATTTGTTATAGGGTTGCAGCACTTTGGCACCACACAACGGGTGCAAAAGTGATGCAACCCTATGATGCGATTTATCAAGCCACACAATGCCATCATGCATGACCTTGCGTGGCTTGATAAATCCAGAGCAGCGCAGCACAACACAAATCACTGCGTTGCACTACTCTGCCTCAGGGAGGTGTTCCATGGGTGGTGCGTGGGTGTTCCAATGCAAAACCCATGGATTTTGTGCATTTCCAGATTTACCATAAGTGGTAGACCTGGGAATGTGCCAAAACTGCTACTCCTCCCCAGGTGAGGCAAAACGAGAAGAAAAATGTTTATTTCTCCTTGTTTGTTCCTCTTTCTATATATGCTGCATTCTGCAACACCCAAAGAAAGAGTAAAATGCCTCAGGGGATTGATTTTGTGGAGGAAGTTGCAAAAAAGTGCATGTGTTGGTTCTAGGTAGCACATTGTGTGCCAGCACTGGGAAAAGGCAGGAATGCGCTGTATTATGTTAAATACGTAACATTCCTGCCATTTGGCCGTCATGCAGCACAGCTGCATGACATATTGGAAAATATGCCCACAAGTGAGCATCAAGAGCATGTGGCAACAGTATTATTCAGGCTTCAACATCAACTGACTTGTAAATCTGGGAAATGTTAATATGAGTAGGAAGAGTATTTCCGGTTTCAGGCAATCTTGAATGATCCTCTCCTACCAATGTGAAAAGAGGCCCTATTTTTTTCTCAGATTTGAAATTTTTTAGCATGTGTCTATTCAGAATTTTGCACATTACCCTGGCGATATTACTTGCATCCTAAAGAAGGAAAATAGAAAAGGATGTTTTCATTAGGTCTCTTGAGCTCAAAACGCATACAATAGACTTAAGAGAAAAATTACTCAGGTTCGTATTCGATGCCATTCTGATACATTAAAGAAATGTATAGTTTAGACGAATGCTTCTGTTACGACACTGGACTGTTACAAATAATAAGAGTATCCAGCAGTTTATCTGTCCTATATCTTATCTGAAAGGCATCTCCTGAGTGGAGCGATTTGCTAATCGGTGCCACAGGCCCTTAAGAAATCTGGATGGATCATGGAAATGTACACAGAACAGACCTTCCAATGTAAGAATAGTCACCAAGCTGATGGGCGTTTTCCTTTTCAAAATTACACTTAATTATAACATATTCTTGGTTCAAAGAAACTACTGGCAAACGTTCTGTCTCATCACTTACACCTACACATTATGTGATTAGTATTGTTCAGTCTTTCTAGCAAAAAATGTAAAGAGGTTCAAGAACAATTTGATCCTAAGGAATTTGAAGATTTTCATCTCAAGAGTCGACTGACACAATTTTGTTTTATGTTTTTGGTAGCAATCAGTTCATTTTGATATTTAACCATATGTTAAGTCTTGTCCCAACTTTGCCTCAAATTAAGACCCCGATTTACTAATAGTTATGCAAAGTGGCACAGCAACAAAAGTTGCTGCACTGCCTCAAGGCAAATAGAGGGAAAAATGTAAAAACATAAAAAGTAAGCAAAATAAAAGAATACCTTTTAATAAAAATACATTATATATTCATCTTCTAAGATATGGCCATTTGTGTCTCCCCGAGTGCTGCTGCACTTTTTGTTCCATAGTGCAAGGGTGTGTGCATTCCCTAAAGCATTGGGCCTCATTTTACAATGTTTTGTCGCAGGGCAGCGACGCGAGGAATCTTGCTGAGCTAGCATGCATCAAAAGAAAAGGACAGGAATGCACTGTATCTATGAAATAATGCGCATTCCTGTCCTTTTCCTATGCTCTGGTGCACAATGGACTGCCATGTGCCAATGCAGGCACCCTTGCGCCATGGTTCAAGGGTGTCTGATTTGAAGGGTGATTGTTTTTGTGCAGAAAGGGGCACCTTCCTGCACAAAAACAATCACAAGAGGTGTTATCCTTTTTCTATGTGTGCTGCAGAATTCCACTTTGTCTTTACACAATAGCATAGGAAACAAGCGAGAGCTTACCTTTGTCTAGTTCTTGACATGGGCACACCTATCTAGCCACTCCCTAATTTGATCAGATGTATATCATAACTAAGTGTGAAGCTGGTGTCTGCCTGGGGGGTGCTAGAGAGCCCACGGCAAGATGGACACACTCTAGTGCAGCCCTGCCTGCTGCAAGACTGAAATCCATCATAATCCTGCCAAACTCCAGGGATCTGAGACGTGAGAACTTGCAAGGGACAGCGAGTTCCATGACAGCTGGCTGCTCTCGATAAACACCGCCGAACGACACAACCCAATGAACGTGACTGAGAATGGCAGAGGGCCACACCAGCAAAAATGGCTGCGCTGACCTGCTAGGTCTTACAAAATGAATTGCCTGTGCTGGACCCCATTGACGATTTACAGTGGAAGGCATGTGAGGCTCATCGACAGGATCCAGGCAGTGAGCATGCATACCTGACTGCTGTTCCGGGGTCTTTTGATGAGTTGTTCTCCCTGGCGGCTGCTGGCAATATTCATCGCCTGACCTCCAGTGCGGCGATGTTGGAGTGAGGAGGGGCACCGCTATGGTGGCCTAGAGGTAAGGCCAGAAGAAACGGGCCCGCAGCAGCTGGAGCTCCGGGTGGGGCCCGAGAGATCTGTGCAGACGGCGACAACGCGTACTAACCATGCTGACCAGAAGGTGAGGAGCACTGGCTGGGAGTGTGGTGGTGCAGGGATGTGATGCCCAGGCGCACACGTGGATGGGGACTGGGCCAGTTGCTACACCGTATGATCCATTATGCCACTAGGGTGTGTGCGCAGAGCTCAGCTCCAATACCGGAGATTGTGGAAATATATCAGCTGCAGCCACAGGGGCGAGTAAAGGGTGATAACTCTACCTGTTACACAGATATTTATAGCATGAAGATCGGTGCCCCACAGCGCAAAACACTCTGAGTGCGGTCGCTGAGACAATAAGGCAGCAGTGCCTGGAACATGTGTCACAAGGCATACATTAAGCATTCGCACTGCCTACAGCTACCTGGTATCAGAGAGTGAGAAAACCGGGCACAAAGTGGGGGCAAGGAACAAAAGTGGCTCTGTGCACTATTTTGGGTCCAGGAATGACACACTATAAGTGGCGCAGTACAGAGGAGTGGGAATCTCTAGCAATTAACAGAAAAGGGGAAACCCAAATATAGTGCCCAGATGGGAAAAATGGACAAGACACAGCCCAGAGTTACATTTGAATAAAAAAAGACAACATGAACTGTGGGGGAAGTCACAATAGAGTCAGATATGGAGGGACACAGCCAACCTGCCAATGTGCTGGAGGCTACATTGGCCATGATGCAACAAAGTCTACAGTCTGTAGAAGGCAAAATTGATTGTTTGAACCTGTGGATGGATAATCTGTTGGGCAAGATGGACAAACAGGCAGCTAGACTAATGGAACTGGAACAAAAAGTGTCCACGACTGAAGACACGGCACAGTACCTCAATGTGAAATGCCTCAATATGGAAAAGGTACTCGCCCTTATTCAAGCTAAAAATGAAGACTTGGAAGCACAGTCAAGAAGCAACAACATCCGCATTATGGGAGTCCTGGAAGTGTTGAACACTGGGAGGCTGGAGAACTAAGTTGAAAATATGCTGAGAGAGATCTTTGGCACAATCCCTGTCTCAGATGCTTGTGGTAGAAAGGGCTCATCGATCCCTTGCACCGAGGCAGCCCCCAGGAGCAACACCACGGCCAATTGGTGCAAGACTCAAACTACAGAGACAGGGATACGATCTTGCGAATGGCCTAACTCATCAAGGGAACACCATACTCTTCTTTACGGACTCCACAATAGCGGTGTAGGCAGCGAGAAAGGAATATTTGCCAGTAAAAAAATGTCTGCAGAAAGCGGAAATAGCCAATGCCATGCTGTATCCTGTGAGATTGAAGATAACGCACTAGGGCAAAACCAGGGTCTTTCACATGCCTTGGGCAGCTGTGGAATTTGTTGATATGCTGGCCCTAAAAGATAGAGGCAAGAGACGGCAAATGGATGATGATTAAGTGACTCTCAGTGAACTTAGAGAAGGAGTATGGCATGATACTGTCATGACCCTGACCTACCCGGAGAATATTGAACTAATTGTCAAGGCCATGGGTCCTTGGGATGCTGGGAACACGCTTCGTAGGGGTGAGAGGCTATCAGCGTGCAACTGTTTGATAATTGTCCTGCTGTAGTATCGCTCCTGATAGCTAATTAAGCCCTCATGTAATAGAATGATATTCGTTATATGTGATCATTGGGATCCACTGCTGGAATTGCATGCTAGCTTGCAACCCCCCTTTCCAAGGGGTGTTCGTTGGGCCTGTAGCTGCCCCCCTGTGGGTGTACCCCAAATTTGTTTGAAGTTAAATGACACTGATTAGCGGTGCTACGTTCATAGATTTGCCATGATTAGCCATGGATATGTTACATGAGGGTGTCTTTGGCATGATTAGGATACAAAAGTGGGAGGGGCGGTGTTGTTCGATTTTATGGTCATTGTCACAAATACATTAAGACAACGCAAAAGAAGGTACATGCCTGAGAGACAAAAAAAAGCACATGGTGACATGCACATTAGCGATACAGACATGAATAGATCTAACTGGCCTAACCCCCCATAATAGTCACATGTAATGTTAGGGGACTGAAAGATACCCGCAAAACCAAGCAATTGCTGGCCTAGCTTGATAGACACCACGTTGCAGTTGCCCTGTTACAGGAGACCCACCTAACCAAAACTACTGAACAATGGGTGGGGCATGGTGGGTGGAAGTGAGAGTGGCCTCCTCATACTTTTTTTAATCTAGGGGCGTCATGACCCTGAATAAAAAAAGGGTGCCATTTGAAGTGGAACATACATGAATAGAGGATCAGGGTAGGGATGCAATCTGGCAAGGAACAGTGCATGGCTCCAGAGTGACGATAGTGAATACATGCGGCCCAAATACAGACGACCCTGAGTTCTACACAACTATATGGAACAAGCTACCATCACTGCCGCAGGTGGAGATAATTTGGGTTGGGGACATGAATGTAGCCCTAGACGCACTCTGTGATAAGTCTAACATGCTGTTGTGGCAACACAGACAGGCAGCGAAGGTGATACTGGATGGTATGGAGGAATATCCTATGGTGGATGTGTGGCAACTGAATAATCTGCATGAGCGAGAAGGTACATATATCTTGACTGTATATGCCAAATGGTCTAGACTGGACTACTGGCTGGAGACTAGTGGGGCCAGTAATTGGGTGACGGATGTTCAGCACCCTGTCAGGACACTGTCAGACACACCCTCCTCCGCCGTATGTCTGGACATTTAATGCCGCAGCATTATTAGACCACACATATAAAGAAACCATTCAAGAGGCCATAATAGAATATTTTAAAGCAATCAAGGGCTCAGTAGATTGTTCGAGTACACTGTGGAAGGCCTTTAAGGCAACCATGAGAGGTATATGCAATAGTACTAATGCGGGTATCTTAAAGGATCTGTGTACACAGTTACAGAAATTAGAATTGACACTCAAACAACTAGAAGCAGAATACAAACGTACATAATATCAAGATGTATTGGCAAACATCAGAAACCATCTCATGCAATATATTGAGGTAGCTGAGAGCGAATTGAAGTACCTGACACGTCGCCACGTGACAAGGGCATATGGAGAGGGAGGTAGGCCTGTCCGCACGCCAGCCAACAAACTATGCATGGAGACTAGAACGGAAGCAGTTATAAACATAACGAACGACAACGGGGACAACTACTATGATATACAGGGACTACTCAAAACATTTGCGGAGGTTTATGGAAACCTCTATGCATCCCTCGAGATGGCGTAGCTACCAGAGATTGAGGACTATCTAGAGGATATTGCGATTGTATGGCTCTCGGAGGGGCAGAGAGAGTGCCTGGTGCAGCCGGTCACTCTCAAGAAGTGAGGGATTCTATAAGGGCTTTACCGAATGGGAAAGCACTGGGGCAGGATGGATTCACTAGTGAATTCTATATAGAATATGGGGAACTGGTGAGCCCGTACATCTTAAAAAATTTATGAAGACGCATACGCACAGAGGGCCTTACCGCCCACTCTCCGTGAGGCCATGATTGTAACGCTTTTGAAGCCGGACAAGGATCCTACAAAATGTGACTCCTATTGTCCACTTTCACTCATTAACATGGACGTTAATATATCGGCAAAAATTTTGGCTACCAGCTTGCTCCAACCTCTGATATTGCCAGATCAGATAGGCTTTATTCCAGCGCGCTCCACGGCGCAGAACTTATGAACAATATTTGCACTTCAGCATCAGCAAAATCCAGAGCTGGAGGCAGCAGCAGTGTTGCTGGATGCCGCCAAAGCCTTTGGCTCAATAGAATGGAACTACCTATTTACGATCCTAAAAAGGATGGGAATGCCAGTGGTGCTGATAAACTTGGTAAAACTTCTACATACACAACCAGTGCCAAGGATCCGGGTGAACGGGCTCATGTCGGAACAGATACAGATACAAGACAGAGGTGCCCCCTCTCCCCAATGCTGTTCGCAAAAGCCCTTGAACACCTTGCATGTAAGGTTAGGCAAAAGCATGCGGAGGCAGCATTGAAGTTTCCACAGCGTCCAGTGGGCATCTCACTGTATGCAGCTGACATGGTGCTGTATGTCCGTCACCCCAAGATCAATCTACCGCCCATTCTGAGAGAGTATATTAAGTTTGGGAGGCATTCTGGTCTTAGTATGAATTGGAGTAAATCCATGATCCTTCCCTTGACAGAGGCCACTACTATGTGCCCCTTGGAATACCCCCTAAAATGGAATGAAGAACCAGTTAAATACCTGGGGATATGGATGCATAGAGATCCTGACTTAGTGATAAGAGAAAATTATGGAAAGGCACTAGGAAAATTGGAAAATCAAATAGACAGATGGAATAAAATGCCGCTGTCACTGGCTGACAGGATAGCTATTGTGAAGATGGTTATTCTACCCAAGTTCTTATATCTTTTCAACAACATCCCAATTGTAATGCTGTCCCACTTTTTCAAAACACTGCGTACCCACATGATCAATCTAGCATGGGCTGGGAGGCAGCCAAGAATTACATTTCTGGATGCAAATGACTTGAAATATATTAGAAAAGAGACTTCACTGTTTATATTCACATACTGCAGACTTCGGGCAGCAGTTCGGAAACTTATCCCTACTTTCCAGAGGAACCACCAGTGTTGACCGCCCTTCAGATGCTGATCACTGACCCAACTACTAAACATATGAGCACAAGACTGTATAAAGCAATGCAAACATAGACCATATGAAGGGAGAGCGGGGCGCATGTGTGTTGGAACCAATCTCTAGAAGTGCCCTCAACAAATAAAGAATGGGAATTCTGCTGTGCGCTAACAGAGATGCGACCCCCTAATGGGAACCTAAAAATTGTAAATTATAAATAGCTACACCAGGTCTACTACACACCTACACGGTTGTGCAGGTATGGGCTTCAGGATGGCATGAGATTTCACAGGATTAGGGAGCCACAGGCAGATTTCCTGCATTCAGCATGGAGATGTGAACCAGTGAAAAAATACTGGGACAATGTGGTGAATATGTTGCGCTGTATGATTTAGTACTTTGTGGAATGTTCGGTGTGTGTGTGTTTGTTGGGTCTGTTAACGATGCTGCAACCACAACAGCGTAGATTTGTGACGGTGACCTTGCGGTTAGCAAAATGGAGAATGGCAATACACTGGGATAACAAGGTAAACCCACATGCCAAAAGTGAATAATAGATATGGTGTATTGTAAAGACACACTGCAAACATATGAGAAGGACCTGTCTTTTGCATTGAGACCTAAAGTATTCTGGGGCCTGCTGACATTGTCCAGAGAACATGGACAATGGCCGTGGAGACTGTCCTTGAAAAGCAGCAAAAGGGTTGCATGCACTTGGTGGGGGGGGGGACTTGCGATTGTGATATGATATGTGTAATGTCTGTCAGTATGTAAACAATGTGGTATGGCCTTTGTTTTGTTATAGAGAATAATTACTTAAATGAACATTTTAAAAAATTTTTTTTAAAAAAGCTGGTGTCTGCTTGTACACAAAGCCAAAAATGGCAAATCATGCCGCACTGATACATCTTTTTATTCTATGTGTATTAACATATATAAAAAAGCATAGTAATAGCTTAATATGACAGTCAACATGCTTCACTGCTAGAAAATTTACGCAATTTCATCAGGACTAAAACCATTCTGTACTGTATATGGATTAACTGTCCGTTTGTAGGTATCAAAGGTGTCAAACGTGAAGTTTTGCCTTTACAGTCAAGGCCTCCTTTGTTAAATGGGGTAGGCGAGCCGATACTTCATGGAAACAGTTTACAAATGGAATCACCCGAGCTCGAGAAAAATTAGCCCCTATGTCAACAACCTGTGCTTTCACACAATATGGAGGTAGAAGGTAGAAATGTTTACGAGCGCTTCTCAGGTGGGAGAAAACAGTGAAAATCTCAGGAATGTGTTAAAAGTAACTTTCTTGAAACTGGAGAGCCATTTTAGCTAAAGCAATACCATTTTCCTAGTTAGGCTCAGATATGTTGGGGACATTCAAAGGAAGCATGCAAAAATGGTAAACTATGTAGTTTTTCGTATGCAGCTGAACATGTGTGCGTTTGGGCAACTGAGTGATTCCTTAATACAGGATCGCTGGTGAGGTGAACGCACAATCCCTGCATTCATGAGAAGCCCCTTGCACTCAATCCTGACTTGTAGTAATTGCTAGTGAGCAAAATATAGAAGACACACTTGATTGTGTGAAGTAAATTGTGTGTGGAACAGCAAGAATTTGAAGTGAAAGAGGTGTCATAATTGGATAAAAGTGTGAAGCAGAGGGATTACACAAGAAAAAAATATAAGCATGTGAGCTATGAAATAAATATGCTAGTGTTTGCAACAGTGAACATTTGACCAATAATTCAAGTTGTTTTGCAGAAAGGATCATCTGAAAGGCTGTACGGAAGGACTGGACACTTTGGGGCAGATTTACAAGCCCCTTAGGCCACTTTTGCGTCACTTTTAACATGGGACAAGTGACGCAAAAGTGGCGCAAGGGGCTTGTAAATCTGCCCCTTTGGGTCATTGAGGTCATTACTTTCACCACCCTGACAGACTACCGCCCACCATATTTAGAAATCTCCGCTGATCTGGTGGAGATCTCTATGCCTTTTATGTATGGCCACCACGTGGCTCCCATGAAGGCACTAAATGTTTGCTGAGCAGTTGCCATGTTCTATGCGGCCTCTCAGCAAACTTTTTAGTTTTACGAAAACAAACTTTCAAAACAAAATACTAATGAGCCTGACATCCTAGGAGTTTTCTCCCAAGAATTGGGAGCAATTCTTTCCTATTCAGGACAGTCAGGTTTTCCCTGCTGGTCCCAAAGAGAAAAAAGTAAGG
The DNA here is from genome assembly GCF_964204655.1 of Triturus cristatus. Classification (NCBI taxonomy): domain Eukaryota; kingdom Metazoa; phylum Chordata; class Amphibia; order Caudata; family Salamandridae; genus Triturus; species Triturus cristatus. The sequence continues at coordinate 280,913,416 of NC_140588.1, read as the reverse complement.
GTGGGCGTAGTGGGCGTAGTGGGGCTACGTGAAGCAGCGCGTAGTGTGCCCAAATCTACGCACACTCGCGCGCTCCGCGTAGCCCCACTACGCGCCGCCCGCCCACCCTCCTTTTAAATGAATACCCTGCATGTTAAATAATTAAAAGTAAAGAGACTTACCTGAAGCGCGGCATCTCCGGGGCTCCCTCTTCCTTGTTTCAACTTCTTGTGACAATTGTGCACGCGCGGATGCCCGCGCATGCGCATTTCTTGCGAGAAATGCGCATGCGCGGGCGTCCGCGCATGCGCATTTGTCACAAGAAGTTGAAAATGAGGAAGAGGGAGCCCCGGAGACGCTGCGCTAGTAGTGTAACGCCCAGGGTTAGAAAAAGTACATCAGGCCATCCACTCTTAAGAGGGGGGATGGTCAGATGCACTTACACCCATGGCCCGAGTTTATTGGACCATCAGTGTAAAGTTTCTGCTACCATAGCGGGCAGTGGCACCGCGGGGAAAAACATGACAGTCTGCTGAACTCTAAATATATTGGGTGGATCATCACTTTGGCAGACACGCCATTGAGCCACAGTAGTGACAGAATACCCAGAATGCCAAATATTATGAGGCTTATTTACAAGCCCCTTGCGCCGCCAGTGCATCACTTTTTTTGACGCAGCACAATGTGCTGCCCCATATTTACAAGGCCACGCAAAGCCAGCCTGTGTGGCTTTTCTTGCCCTTGTAAATATGACCCCTTTTCAAGCATCACTTTACGTGAAAGGATTGTGCAATGGGTGTTGTTGTGGGCGTTCATATGCAGCACCCATGAATTCTGCATATTCCCATATTTACAACATTTTGTAAACCTGGCAATGCGTCAGAATCCTATGCCTCTCCAGGGGAGGCGGGAGGAAGGGCAGCAAGGATAAATACTTTTATTTCTCCTTGTTTTTTCCTTTCAATGGTGCTGCATTCTGCACAACACATAGAAAGAGGAAAAAGCCTCATGTGATTGTTTTTGTGCAGGAAGGTATCCCCGCAGCGCAGGCATCCTCGCACCATGATGCAAGGGTGCCTGCGTTTCTGCATGGCAGCCAATTGGGCACCAGCACAGGGCAAAGCACAGGGATGTGTCATATTGTTGTAAATATGACGCGTTCCTGTGCTTTTACAATGATGCAGTTTGGCGCTGAAAATGGCTTGTGGCACCGCGCTGCGTCATTTTGTTGTGAATAAGGCCCTAAATGAGGCCCTTTGTAAGTGCATGCAACGAAAATGGAGAAAGTGAGAGAACAACAGGGCTTATTTACAAGCCACTTGCGCTGCTGATACATCACTTTTTCCCATATTAAAATTGACACACCAGCGGCACAAGGGGCTTGTAAATAAGCCACAGCGTGTAATGCTAAGAGGAAGGCATGGGTGAAATTGTATTTCACCCGAAAGATGATTAAAGCAAAGTGGATCTCTAACTATTGTGGTAATGTTGAACGGCAATTGGGTGAAGGTTTTGGCATATTCATTCGTCGAAAAATAGCAGGGTTTTGATGATAATAAATAGAGGAGTGTAATGTAAGATCAGGATGATACAATAAAGGCACCAATCCTTCAGGGTAGTCATTCTGAAAGAGAATATCTTTCATAAGAAAGTTTTACTATGGTAAAGTGTATTTTATCAAGAAATTGTGTGCGTTTTTGCTTCTCTTGTCTGTGCATGTAAGTGAGGGATCGAGCAACAGACAAACATAAAGAGAGAAATGACTACTGCTGCTGCTAGTTTTTAATAATAGAGTTTTCTTTTTTTTATTCGACTCCTAGTTCAAATATTCCAAAAGGAGCCCAATAAATGTACTCATCTCCTAACTAGCTAGGGGAATTCATCCACACTCTGCACTACAGTCAATACTTTCAGGTTATTTCAATTCTTGCATATATTATTTCGCTATTTTATGACTGTCATTGATTTTTATGGATGCCATGAAGATTCTGCCATTTCTTCAAAGTCCAAAGCAATTTGCCTTTTTAACTGCGCGTGCATAAAAATCAGTTCAGCCTCTGAAAAGATTCATTGACAGTGTCCCCTAATTTGCATGTTACAGAGACTGGTTTGCTTTTTATTTGTTACTCATTAGTGCATTCACCGATCTGACATTAATAACTAAAGGCTGGTTTTAGAGCAAAATAAACAGCGCGGCAATCACAGACTGAAAATAGCAATTAAAAAGCGTATTCTTTGATGGAATAAACTTGAATAAAGACAGTAATGAGATTTGGAGGCTGGCAGGATATCTCACATCTATGCACAAGCAGGATGACACAAATGCAGAAGGTAATATTTTTGATCATGGAAACTCATTATTTAAAACATTTTCTCGTAATCATCTACTGAAAGACCATGAACTATCATTCGCCCTTAAAATGGTTCATAGATTTTCCATCTATTTTCCAAAACTTTGATATGAAAATTGGTGGCCATGATACCTCACTTTTCATGCACAATCGCTTCAAAGCTTCTTAGAGATAAATTATTGTGACTAGTGTGAAGTCACAGATACTGAAACAAACAAGTAAGATGCAATCTGAAACAGACCCTATGTAGAGCAATGGCAGAAGAGATCATTAGGCAGCAAAATAAACGTCAAAACAGACTACAAAACCACAGAGAAAAATACAGTAAATAGGTGTCTACAGCGTGACAGAATTATTAGTTTGACGGCCTTGATCACATTGCTCTCAGAAGTACACTTTCCTCAATTCGTCTTTGATACGCCTCTATGTGGCATTGCTACCAACCACTTTATGACTCAGTACCTTGTGATATGGAACAGAATCTGACAACTAAATGGCATTCTTGGGTTATGAAATATGCTGACTTGCTTCGCATTTGTTTGTGGCTGTGATGCCACTTCCACAGATGGGGCTCTTCGCACCATTTGCTACTGAGACAAGGGGCCGGGTAACAAAACATTTTAAACTATTTCATGTCCTTGGTGTACATAAAGGCAGTGTTTCGTGCAAATTATTCCACATTATTATGAAAGCAGGTTTCTGGAGGTGGTAAATGTGTGACAAGAGTGTTTTTACTTGATTTTTTGTAGTGATGATGCGTACTCCAGTTTATTTTGTGCTGCTCTGTTTTTGTGTTCCATTGTTGTAATGTAATGTTGTGTTGTAGTATGATTGTTATTTTCAGGTCTGGCTCTTTTGTTGTATTGTGCCTTGTTATGTCTTGTGTTGCTATGTTACTTTGTGTGTGTTATTGTGTCATCTTTTAAAAAAGTGATAAGCTACCGTTAACCACTATCAAACTTGTGGAAATAGCGCAGCTTCATTTTTAATATTGTGACAGAAATGTCGTGTGCAATAATATCGTTAAAAAAAATATCGATTTTTGAAGGTAAGAAATATATTTTTGTAAGTTTCTTTATGTGTTTAAATTATATTTGAATTGCATATGTTTTCTGTTGTTTGTGTAATTGTTTTTAATATTTTTAAATATAGTTTGTAATTTTAAGATATTTATATTTTTTCTTTAATTGTAAAATAGTCATTTAAAGTATCATAGAGAGTTTTGAGGTTTATAGGGGTACAGGGTGAGAAGTTAATTAAGTATATTTAATTTATACTTTTTAAAATTAATATTAATTATTAATTTGATTATTAAGTATGTAGATAATATATTTAAATTGTATTTTTGGGGTGGGCCGATGGGTTTGTAAGGGTATAGGGTGGAGAGTTAATAAAATAATGATGAATTATTATTAGTTATTGATATATTAATTAATTATTTGTTAAATAATTATGTACATTTTGTAATTATTATAATTCATATTTTAAGTGTGGGTTGTTGGGTTTGTAGGGGTATAGGGTGGGAAGTTAATTATATAATAATCCACTATTTATTAATTATTGATACATTATTAATAAATTGTTAATTAATTATGAAAATTGTGTAATTATTATAATTTTTAATTTTACATTTTAGGTGTGTGTTGTGTTTGTAGGGGTATAGGATGGGAAATTAATTAAATGATAATTGATCGATTATAAATTGTTTATTTATCATTCTTTAATTATGTGTTAATTAAGTAAATGGTGTAAATATTATAGTATTGTAATTAAGATATATGTCAGATGTGTGTTGGTAGGTATGTGGACTTTAGTGTGGGAATTTAATGAAATAATTATTAAATATACAGTTGTTTATATATATTAATTATTTAAAAAATGTATAATCATTTTAATTGTTTTTTTTAATATATATTTTTTATTTTAAGTTTATAGTTTTATAATTCTATAAAAAGAATACTTGCATTAAAATAAGGTATATGTTTGAAGTGAAGTACTTTCCCTACTAGAGTGGAACTAGTAAAGTTTGCCCAATGTGAGTTCAACGCTTTCCTTACTGTTGCACAGGCTGGAGAGGGAATAGTAAATTGTACTCCTCCTGAGTCTAACACTTTCCCTACTGTTGCACAGCCTGGAGTGGGAACAGCATATGCATTATTCCTGGAATTTTATAGTTGTTATATTGTTTAAAATTATTTTATTATCATTATGTTTCTGTGTATTTAAAATTATATTTTTAATTAGTAATGTTTGTAATATATAATGTATTTTTATTAAAAGGTATTCTTTTATTTTGCTTACCTTTTATGTTTTAATGTATTTACATTTTCTCAGTTTATTTGGACATATTTATAATTTATTGTGTGCATTTATGTGTGTGTGTGTGTGTATATCTGAATATATTCATATATATATATATACTTGTTATAATATTAAATTGAAAAAAAATAATCATAATATAAATGAAAATAATTATTTTAATCATAGTTTTACATTTTATATGTGTAAATAAACATACACAAACATATATGTTTTTGTTTCTTTAAATAAGTACATATTTATATACATTTTTTATATTGTTTAAATGCATTTAATTTACATTGTACTACTGTTATATGTTAACATATTTTAATGTTTACAATGTTTAACTATATATATCTTTAAAAAAATTATTTGTACATATATTTTTCTATATTAGTGTAAAACAATATTTGTTTTTTGATATTTTTATCCTTTACATTATTAGTTTAGGAACACGATATTTTGGCTCAATATTTTTGACACAATGGGGCATATTCTCAAGGACTTATCGCCGAGTTAGCGGCACTTTATTGCAGCCAAAGTGGCGATAAATCTATCGCCCTATTCACAAGCTGGTGCTATCAGCCGATATCACCAGTTTTCCTGCGATAGCCACCGCAAAAAACATCGCCACTGATGCCACCGGCAACTAACGCTAATGATATGCAGAGTAGGAGTTCCCGTGCAAAAAGCCGCAACAACAACACTTCGCAACACTCAATGACCAGCCAGATCACTGATAAGATCCAAAAACATGCGATAAGGAGCATTAGCAGCAGGGATTTAACACCTGCTCTTACCTGGTGTTAAGTCAGACGACAACCTGCACCATAGAAGGGAGCCCAGCCCAGAGCCACACCTGAAGAACAACAAATACCATGGAGCTACTGATCATGTAGCTCGGACACCCAAGAGGGCCACAACACCCACCGCCACCACCCCCAGGACCCCCCTTTCCCCGGGCACCCCCCGAACAAAGATATTTTACATCAACTTTATGAAATCATGAACAAAACAATTCGCCTGATGTCCCACAATTACAACAATTAACATTCATGTGTGGTCAGACAAAGGAGAATCATTGATTCATCTTTGAATTTCCAAACAAATTATTTTATTCAAATTTAACTCCAAACAACTATTTGGAAGAGTCATGGCGGGTCTTATCTGGACAATATGTAAGTCACAGCCTGCAAGACAAAATTCAAGATAAGGTGTGTCATGTGCTCATCAAAGGACAGAGAGAGAGAGAGAGAGAGAGAGAGAGAGAGAAAGAGAGAGAAAGAGAGAGAGGGAAAGAATGGGAGAGAGAGAGACAGTGGAAGGAAGGGAGGGAGAGAGAGAGAGAGAGAGAGAAAGAGAGAGAAAGAGAGAGAGAGAGAGAGAGAGGGAGAAAGAGAGAGAAAGATGGAGAAAGAGAGGGAGAGAGAGACATAGTGAAAGGAAGAGAGTGAGAGGGAGAGAGAGTGCCGACACTGCAGTCCCAGACCTCACGGCTCACCTGCTGCCACCCGGGTGTTTCCAACCACGTGCCGGTATACACTGTAGTCCACCAGGTCCCTTATTTGAAACAGAGTCCAAATGTATGAATGGCAGAGTTTATATCATTGTACGCGCAATCATCGCTTGCCCGCCCCTATGCTCACAGGCTGTTGCATCCCAGCCCCTCCCGGCACCCAGCAGGGATTGCCCAACCCTGCGCACCCAGGCCTCACTGCTCACCATCTGCCACCGGCGTGACTCCAAGAGGGCCCACCACATGCTGGTGCAAGCACCAAGCCCAGAGCCCGCGACCTTGGCAACCTCCACATCATGCAGCCCCGCACCATAGGCTACCAGGTCACACACGTGATTTTGGGTCTTAATTTCGTAATGGCAGAGATCACATCAGTGTGCACGGCATCATTGCAGGCTGTAAACCCGCTCAGCCCTATAGGTGCCACTAACTCTGTGAACCGCAAGGCAACGCCACGTGGCGGTAGGCCCGTGCTGCCCACTGGCTCAGGCCTACACTGCGGTCCAGCAGGGCTCACACAAATCCTTAGACATCCGGACCGCCAGGACAGAGCATCATCGCAGGCTGCACACCCGCTCAGCACTTAATGTGCCCCTACCTCAGTGCACCAAAAGTCATCATCCCGTGCCGGGAGGCCCGTGCCGGCCGCAATGTATCCAGTGCCACCAACTCTGTGCAACGCAAGTTATGGACCCTTTCTGATTGAGTCTCGTGATATGCCAGGCAGACGCAGCCATGTCACCTCCGGAAGTGGGGAAGAACTGGGACATGTAGCGTCGTCATCCCCCCCTTTATACGTAAGCAAAGTGGGCTGGGTCGGCGTACACCTGGCCAGCGTAGGGGTGTGAATAATTATCCCTGGGCTCTGGGCGATGTTCATTTCTGGGCTGGACAGGAATCCAACTGATGTGTGTGTCTCTGTTGCAGTGTCGGCGCCACATGGCCCACAATCGACAACGTTGCATGCACCCAGAGGGTGGGCGTGCACAAATGGATTGTACAAGGAGCGCAAGGCCACTCGGGCTCTTGGCTCATACATGCCAACTGTTGTGTGTGTATGGCTTGTGGTGCACCATGAGCCCAAGGTCTAGCCTCAATTGCAACGTGAAAGCCACATCACATTTCCAGAATGCAAGCAGTAGTCAGACTAACATTAGGGATGAAAGCTCCTTTGTCTCAATACATAAGGTGGAAGGACATCTGCACCTCCGACCTTGGTCTTGCATGCAGCACGCACCCCCTGAGAAAGATACCATTGCAGATGATGACGACTCCCGCACTACGCACAGCGCTAATGAAAGACCAACGTATCCACACCCCACACACAGAAGCCCTTGCTCGAGTTATTTTTGCATGGAATGCCTTTGACACTTATGTACACAACAACCCGTATGTCCATACATTGCACACACATACGACTTATTGCTCTGAGCTGTGGCATATCATACACATAACTGTCACAGGTCAGAAGAGTGCCGGTTCTACGAGAGCCACCAACGCAATGGCAGAGCATCCCCGGCACATGCACAATGCCGGTCATGTGGAACTGTACAATCACTGAATACTGCCTGTTAGTGTCTGATGAATTGGTCTGCATGTTGTGGCCCTTGTCTTGCCCGTACTGACACGCACATGCTAATTAAGTCTACGCAACTTCACTGGTGTTCAATTGTGATGAGTGTAGATTAGAATGACAAATCTTGTGCCTCAATGAGCATTGTCCGTACACAGTGAGGGACTGACTGACGAATTTCACTTAGGGGTGAGTCCCTATTGCCAGTTTCACCTCTGTGAGCCAGATTGTGGACTCTTCGGCATGGTTTATCCGCAGATGTGTTGTTGGCGTCTGGGGTTGTTTGTGGACGTGGATGTGTCAGAGTGTGACCTGCTCTTCTCTGGATGTGTTTCACACTCAGCCACCTCAGTGTCGTGGCGTGCACCATGTTATGAATATTGGACTGCAACCATGCTATTCGTCATGCAGTGTCACTTGCATTGTCAGTGTGGCTCACAGACACGCAGCTTTGCTGGTTTTAACACGTGTGCATGGGTTGGTTGTGAGATTGATGCTGTGTGGGGAGGGACCCCTTTGTGCCCATAGTGGACGGGGGCCTACTTGCTGTTTGTGTGTGTGCTGCAGTGTGCCAAGGGGATCAGGGACATGATCCAGAGTCATTGTGGGTGTGCAATGTGCTCTACCTAATTGTGCATGTGTGCCATTGTGCCCATCTCCCCCCGTCCCCCCAGTCCCTGTTTGGTACTCACTCTGGTGCTGTTGTGGAAGGTCATATCGAGCTGTTATCTGGACCCCCAACTCCTGCCGCCATCTCACCACTGATGACTGTGGACGCCATTTCCTCCATCTCATCCAGCTCCAGATGTTCCTCTGGACTGCCACCTCCAGTCTGCATTGATGCCTGATGGTTGTCAGTGAGTTTCTCCTTTGCTTTGCGCTTCGCATCATTCCAGCACCTATTGACCTCTCTAATTGTCCTCCTCCTCACTCTGACTGCATTCACCTTGTCCAGGATGGACTGTCATATTGCATTTTTATTTGCCAATGACACGTTGGAGGTGACGAACAGTTGTTAGTGGTATTCTGTCACCTCCGTGATGATGATCCTGTTTTCCTACGGACTGAACCTCGTCTTCCTCGTCTTCTTCTCCTTGCCCTTCTGTGACCTGAGGTCCCAGGCTGGTCCTCCTGGGGGCTTGTGGGGTTCTGGTCATCCTCTGTACTTGCTCTGGCTTCCTCCATGGTGCTACGCCATTTAAATTATTTTGGTTGTGTTTTTCAATGCTTTTTTAGCGCATTTTCCTGGATGACGCAAGGGACTTGCAGGCCTGTTGCTGGTTATTGCTGATATTTTTATCGTGGTTGGCCACATTGCAACTTTTTTCGCGGTCATGTTTTGCGTTTTTTTGCCGTTTACGGTCATTTTATCGCGGCCATTTGACGCGTTAGAGTGAGAATATCGCCTGGTACCACCGTGTTGAGAATACAACGTTAACACAGCGTTATTTTCCTGCGATAGACTGCGATGTGTAAAGTTGCGTTAAGCTAATTTTGCGATGATTATCACACATTCTTGAGAATATACCCAATATTTTTTACCATGATATTTAGGGATTTTGATATTTTGTCAGTGAACCACACTAAGGGCCCTATTATGAGTTCATGGCAGCGGTCCAACCGCGCAACACTGCGGGCCCCGCCCACAGTAGTACATGTGTGGAACTGAGACCGTGAGGGATCCAGGATACTGTGGCATGGAGGTAGCGGTCGGGCTGAGTAGTTGCTGTTGGAGCCGCTGCAGCACCACTGAGCATATTAAGAGTTGCCTTTCCACCACCCTTTCCATGTCGGTGACCCCGCCATGAAAAGGGTGGCAGTGAGGCAACTAAGGGTGCCCCTGGAAATGCACCCCCAGTTCCTGAATGGTGTGGAATGCACAGCATGGTGCATTCCATGCTGTGCAGGAACATGCTGTGGCGGTGTCATGTAGGTGCCTGTGTAAGGCTTGCCTATTAGCCTTAGACAGGCACCACCATAACACTGCCACAGCACTGCCTGCCTGTCAAGGATTACTATCGTAATCAGGCGTATGGTCACACTACAGGCTTGGCGGTCCTCCTGCAGAGCACGGCCATAGCGGGTGGCAGGAGGACCGCCATACTCATAATAAGGCCCTAAATTAAGACACAGGTTCGGATCACAAAACCTTTTTGACTGGTGCTATTTGCTATCCTCTGTGGTAAATTAAGGTTGTGCTTGTTCCAAACACCTTTGACCACCATTTTTTGAAAACAGGATTCTAGTGATGGAAACATGTGACAAGAAGGAATGTGAACAACCCTTTGTATATCAGTAGTGTTGGTGGGCAGTATTGGGGTTCCTGACCAAAGCCATGCCTCAGCGACGGCCCGTATAGGGCGTGTTACCGGGGTGGTGACGTGGGGCAGAGGAGGGGCAGGGAGGGGGGTTGCAAAATGCGGCATACGACCGATTGCAGGTAAGTTATGAAAAAAAAAAAAAATGAATTTCGTTGCGTGTGCAGCATCGCCAAATGCGATGCAGCGCGTGCAACAAAATTTGTTTTCTTTATTTTTTTCGTAACTTACCTGCAATCGGCCATATGCTGCATTTTGCAGCCCCTCCTCTGCCCCACGTCACTGCCCTGGTAACACGCCCTATACGGGCTGTCGCTGCCATGCCTATTTGAGGAGTGATGCAACAGCTATGACTGAGGAGAAGCGCCCACAAGTTTGCACACAAAACTAATGAGAAGACAGTCACTAATAGTGATTAATTTTCTTGCATACAAAAAATAATTTTATTGAACCTTTTAGGCACATACATACAAGCAATAAACATACAATATGACCCAAGATCTGTAATATGGCCTCCCCAAAACTCATTATCAGCAGCATGACTAGCCCATTACTAACAAAAAGTCACAATTTAGGGTATAAAATAAAACACATGCAAAAGGAAGGGGAAAAATACTCCAAAGACACCAAAGATACAATTCCTTTACTCATGTGCTAACATATTGATTCCGCCTTTTTTTAACCTGCAATAGAAAACATTCAAAAGCTTAATGAGCAGAATAAAATCAAGGATCTAATCTTCCAATGTTTTTGCAATTACCAAAGCATTAAGAGAGATATATCTTTGGAGTTGTATTTAGGCAAATAAATGGCACCTATACTATGAAGAAATATTAACAGTAGTGATTTACTCTAATTATGACCAAGAACGAAATACACACAGCTTAAGTCCTCACCTTAGAACTTTACTACTGTCCCACGGCATATATCTCAATTAACTAATGCTGAATTGGCAAGCCCCACATAAACTGGAGCTTCTCAATGCCTAATTGGTGCAAATAATTTTCCATCATTCCTCTCCACTTTTACCTGTGACTGTACTGCTAGGTTTCTATAATATTCAATGCGTTTTCCATCTCAGGAGTTTCACTGAATATCAGTGCGCATTTATTATGGTTATTTGCATGCAAACTGCACAGATATTCTTCACACTAAGTGCCATTATGTTACTGTTGCTCAAACTATGCAGATGCACCTTGGAAAGCTGACTGGCACTGTAAACCCATTGGGACATAAAGATGAAAGGCAGTTTACACAATTGTTTAAGTCTTTGTAACTCTGAACTGATGACGTTCGTTCCACAAGGGGCATAGTGACAGCTCTGTGCAAGACAACTGATGTTTGCAAGTTGTTTGTCTGACAAAACACAATGGAAGAGTAAACAATAGAAAGAATATCTGCTCCACAGACAGTGAAGTTTTATAACTACACTTATTTCCCTGTGTCTGTAATGCACACCGTACATGATAAAGAGGTAGAGACAAACAAAACAGAGATACGAGCTAGATCTGTTTATGGCTTGTCAAACCAAACACTCTGGATTATTATTAATCGCCTCAACAGAGCAACTGAATCTGTCAAATTAAATGGCAATAATGTCGCTGCTGAAAATTGGTCCCTACACATTAGCATCCTTTATAAAATCAAAACCTGATCCAATTTGCAAACCTTCCCTGTTACATGGAAGATCCAAGGTTGCTGAAGTTTAAAGTTACCAATATTCATCATCAACTCTCATGGCCAAAAGATTAGACACTCATGGCCAAAAGATAGCCACTTTAATTTAAAAAAGAAGAGCCGATGATGCCCCTGGTCCAAATGGCATCCCTTCCTCAGTACATAAGCAGGACTTCAAGTTCTGGTCCCGATTGATGGAAACGAAGCCCATAACCAGCATCACCACTGATTCCATTCCCTTATCCTGTCAGGATGAATATTGCATCCCATCTACAAAAAGGGTCCAGTGGCGAATCCAGAGAGTTATTACCCAATTTAGCCCTCTTGTATGTTGAAGCCAAATACGTTGCTTCCCAACTACTGGAAGATCTGGACGCATGGACAAACTAAAAAAATCTGATCCCTATCAATCAAACTGGCTTCAGGCCCATGTTGTGCACCACTGACAACCTAGTGGCCATCGGGATGCTGATGGCAAGGCAGATAAGGAAAAAACAGCTTCTTTATGGTTACAATAAGGCCATCGACTATGTCAACCCCCAGCTGCTTTGGTCAAAGCTCAAAGCCTAGGACATTCCTTATCCACAACTGCTGGGCATTCAATTACTTTACTCTGAAAAATGGCTAGAGTAAAATTGGGTAATGACCCATTAGTTTCTGACAAGATAAAAACAGAACAAGGTGTTAAGCAAGGGTGCGTCTTAGCCCCGGTCCTTTTTTACCTCCTTATGTTTGACCTGGTACCTATGCTAGATTCGGTATCAGCGATGCAACAAAACTGGTGAACCGCCTCATAACCTCTTTGCTCTATGCCGATGATGGTGTCCTCCTAGTTCAAACAGCGAAGTTGCTTCAAAGGCTGATTGATGTCTTACATCAGCACAGCAAGGCAAATTGAATGACAGTGAACTTCAATAATATGAACATCGTGATATTTGGATGGAAAAGGGAAAATCAGGCACATGGCATTTAAGCAACAGCCTCTTGATTATAGCAACCAAACACAAAAATGTTGGATGGACGATAAAGGAGGCCATTTAACTCATCTAAATTCATGAAAACCTAAATATGCCTCACTAAAATTTGCCTTTCAAACCATCTTCAAATGAACAAAACAGCCCCCTCTTGAACCCCTGTTGAAGATTGTAATGGCCAAACTCACTCCAATACTTGGGCTCAGAAGCCTTCCCGGGGAAACTATGAACCTTTTTGATCACAATCCAGTGTTCCGTTTTCAGATCACCATTCAAGCACACTCACCACACCCCTGCAGTCTAGATCAGTCTGGAATTCATGTTGTGTAATCAATCTTAAATGTAGAATGCCAGCCTCTTCAAATACTTGCACTCAGCGAGTGCCGCAAAAGAAGGATCACTGAAGAAATTAATCTGGCTGGAAGTACTATTTGTGAACAACTTAGCAGCTCAAAACACCTGGAAGCTTGCTCTCTCAGAATGCTTGGAGCTAAATGGTGTAGTGGTTTGCTGGAACCAAATCCTCCCCCTCCAGTGATTCAAAATTGTTTTTTAGAGAGCAATCCTAAAGGAATCTTTTGAACTGGATTGCTGGACCTTTATGGGCAGAAAGCATGTAGACCTTGTAATGAGGAGCTATGACAAAAGAGGAGTGCAATAATTCATCACCGATACATTCTCCTTGCACCACATGGCCAAGATCTGCCTTATTTGAATGGTCAACTTCTCCTCATTAGACCTTCTCCCCCAAGGGCGAGTTGCCAATTCAGTAAGAAGTGCCACATTTGTGGATAACTCCAGTAGTGCCTACCCCATCGGCTCTGTATCTTTCCTGTGTTAACTGATGAACCCAGAAGGCTCCTTCATCATTTTCTGGTTAAACAAGGGTCTTGACAATACAGGCTGCTGTTGACTTTCACCTGAACAGCTCTCACCTGCTATAAACTGTTAAAAAATGTAGCCTTACTTACAATCTCCTCAGGATTGAAGGCCGATGATCCGGAATATGTCGGTGGCATGAATTTATCTTATGAGTTTTGTGTGTGTAAGCCCCTGTTCTGCTTGCTAATGATAAGACACTGCAGACAGGCTGCTAGGTGAGTTCTGTCAGAATGACATGGTGACAAGCTGCATTACAAGTTGGCTTTCTGTCGAGTTAACCATGGTGGAAAGACCACCTGCTTCGAGTCAGCAGGATCGAAGGAATTGGGGTGCTTACTTACCCATTTCCTTTTCTTCCATTCAATCTCCCACATGGATCCTTCCTCCAGAGCCCCACTTCACAGCAGCATCTTGACCCCAAAGAAAATGACCCTATTGACGCCTAAATCCAGGTAAGTCCGTTTTGCACTATTTACCGATCAACTGGACTGGGCACATAGGGTCTGAAATCCAGCAAAGAGAAAGTACTCATAGTAGGAATTTTTTTATGTGTCATGCATATGTGTACATTTAACACTTGTGCAGTCACAATATACACACTTAGATCGACATACATGAAAAAAAATTCCTGCCACTGTCATACGGTGGGTGGGAAACAGCATGAGCAGGAGCCTTCTTTGGACCACCACGGCAGCGGCATTATGGTAATGCCGTCAAACTAGTAATCAGGCCCTTGGACTTGAATGTCTAAACAAAGTATGTTAAACTTGAACTTGATAAAGAGGTAGCCACAAGAATGATTTTAACAGGTGAAATCACATGGCTGGCTAGGGTGTTAATGGAAGAATCCTAGATGAGGAATACATTTGGATGAACATGTAAATAAATACTGTAATTAGGTTAGATAGGGAAGCTCATCGTCATTCCCAGAAGTACTTAAACAAGGTTCATACAGGGACCTTTACACATTGTCTGCACCATACCATAATGTATTAGGCATCAGCTCCACTTGAAGCTAAATCTGGGTACACAGGGCCAGCACAATCATAAACTAATTGTGCTGGATGTTCTCATTTGTTGTTTTACAAGGATGCTGGACCCTGGTTGCAACATAGAATATCAAGTAGGAAGTATCAAGATAGCAGACTATCAAGGACCACATATCCATGAAGTAAAAAAAAAAAATAATAATAATACATATATATATATATAAATAAATATATATATATATATATATATATATATATATATATATATATATATATATATATATATATATATATATATATATTACCTACTGGCAGTCGCCAGTAGGTAGTTATAGTTAGGACCGTGTTTCCATAGGAAATCTCAAAATTCTATTTTGAATAACTTTGGCGCCGGTTGACGAATCCTCGCGAAATTTTCAAAACTAATGGGGCGCTCCGCTCCTACCCTGAAAGTCTCGGGGTGATTCATCAAGCGGGGGCTGAGAAAAAAGGGGGGTCCCAAAACGCGTTTTCCCCATGCAATTTTCCATAGGACCTTTAGTCCGAGCTACAGCCCGAACGGCTGAACAGAATTACTTGTAATTTGGCAGAGAGGTAGTCCGCAGGTCAAGGATGTGCCTTTTGTAGGTCTGGTGTAAATCTGTTCAGTAGTTCCTGAGAAAATAGCATTTAAATCAATATATAGATCTGTAAGCGCGCTCCGTGCGCTTACGGTAAGCTTACCGTACGCGTACGGTGCCGTGCGCGAGCTCAAATCTGATTGGTTGTCACATGACTGTAAACATTCGAATTGGACGAAATCAGGAAGTGTCGGCCGCCATTTCGTGTGTTTCACACAGAAAAAAAAGGGAGATAACGTGAAAAGGGGGCAAGGAAGAGAGTTACAGACCTACTAACATTTGAAAGGGGGTCAAAGAAGGACACAAAAGTACGAAAAAAACATTTATTAATTTTGAAAAAAAATCGCGGTGTACGCGTACGGTAAGCTTACCGTACGCGTACGGTAGAAAAAAAAAAAAAAAGAAATAAAATTCAGATTTAAGTGTTTAGATATTAGGGGGCTCTAAAAAGAGCCGTTGTGTTTATGAAGTGATTTTTTAGTGGTACCTACAAGTAAGTACCGATGCAGAGTCTAAGGTTCAAGAGGAAGACTCTGTTCCCTTCATCACTGAAGTGTACACCATCTCCTCTATAAATGTCTTGCATGTCATAACGCAAGTTGTTGTGGTAAATGGAACCCATACCATAGTCTCGGAGGAAAGCAGAAACAGATTTGTTGAAGTGTTTCCTAGCTTTCTCAATCTGTGGACAAAAATGATTGGACCAGTTCCATTTTTGCCTTTGGCATATGTTAGAATACGCAAAGGCAGTTTTAGGGAAAAGTGAAAACAGTTGTGCAAAGGTCTCCTTCATAAGCATTTCCAGACCTACCCCAGTCAAAGTGCCTAGGTCATTGCCACCACAGTGCACTATTATGAGGTCAGGGTGTTGGATTTGCATGAAGGATTTCACCAATGGCATCAATTGGTGCCACTTTAACCCTCTCTGACCAATCCATTTAATGTCTACATTTGGCAAAGCAAGGTCTCTCACCATACCTGTTTTCTCTGCATACTTTTCACTCCAGAAGACATAGCTGTGCCCTACAATCCACACTGTGAACATCTTCAAAGGAGATCAGGATGCACTCAGGAGGTGTATTTAAGTAGAATGGGAAAAAGAAATGAAAGACAGTTTGGAAATGGAGGCATACATATTTTTTAAAATAAAAAGAACTCATTGGCTGTTTCATACCATTCTACACTAAAAACTAGGCTGTATGTGTCAATTTATAGAACCATGTTTTGTATTGGTACAGGAAAATGTGTTACCAAAGAACAGTACTATGGATTTGCTGTTAGGTTAGAAAAGTCAAGCACTCTTGCTCTTTGGAAATGAAACATTGTGTGGTGAACTTCTGACCTGACTCCACACAGCAGTGTTCTATGAGCTGCTGCTATGGTAGCAGGCAGAAGTCGAATTGGGGGAAGGGTACTTTTGGAAAAGGGTTGGTTTTCAACAAATAGAAATGTGTGATTACATTTGAAAAAAAGGGGGAAGCACTGAGATTTGAAATTAACATGTATATGTGTGGAAAAAGAGAGGGAAACATTGCCATTATCTGGTTCTGCTGAGAGGAGAGAGGTGTACAGAACAGAGATACTGGCTCTGATAATCTGCTGTTTGAGTGCCACATTTCTTTCACAACTAACTAATTTTAAAGGTGAGTTATGAGTTTGAGAGGGATGTATGTGGTAAATTAAGAAATTAATAATAGAATTGGAATTCCTTTTGTTGAAGTTGTGTTTATCATTTTGTGTTTTGGGAGAAATTTAAATGTAAGGAACATGTAAAATATTATGGACTATGATTTCACCATAAATTAAGGTGTACTGGTATAAATGAGGAATACTGTTTTCTGCATAGAATCAGAAGATGACTCTGTGTGCAAAGAGGAATTGTTGACAGAGATTTATTGCGTATTACTCTGGTAATTTTAGATTTGCATTAGTAGGAAAGGGGCAGCTATTTTTCTGCAGAAGCAGACTCTTAGCACACACCCAGCAGCTTATCCTGTAGAATCATGCATAGTATTCACAACCGAGTGGGGTTTGAGCTTGCAGTGAGTAATGCAAATACATTCAACATCACTAAGGCTGGTTGCCTTTGCTGGAGTGTAGTCATTCACCCAGGTTACACATGTTCCTGGACTCAAAAAGCTGTTTGGACATGTGCTGTTTTCAGAATCTGAAAAGTGGATTGAAAATGTGTCAGACTGTAAAAGTACTTATCACTTGCCAAAAAAAGAGTAGTAAGTGTGCTTTGAAATTGGCAAAGAAATTTCGTTTTCTGCTTAATATCAAACCATGACTCTGTGTGCAAAGAGGAATTGTTGACAGAGATTTATTGCGTATTACTCTGGTAATTTTACATTTGCATTAGTAGGAAAGGGGCAGCTATTTTTCTGCAGAAGCAGACTCTTAGCACACACCCAGCTGCTTATCCTGTAGAATCATGCATAGTATTCACAACCGAGTGGGGTTTGAGGTTGCAGTGAGTAATGCAAATACATTCAACATCACTAAGGCTGGTTGCCTTTGCTGGAGTGTAGTCATTCACCCAGGTTACACATGTTCCTGGTCTCAAAAAGCTGTTTGGACATGTGCTGTTTTCAGAATCTGAAAAGTGGATTGAAAATGTGTCAGACTGTAAAAGTACTTATCACTTGCCAAAAAAAGAGTAGTAAGTGTGCTTTCAAATTGGCAAAGAAATTTCGTTTTCTGCCTAAGATCAAACCATGACTCTGTGTGCAAAGAGGAATTGTTGACAGAGATTTATTGCGTATTACTCTGGTAATTTTACATTTGCATTAGTAGGAAAGGGGCAGCTATTTTTCTGCAGAAGCAGACTCTTAGCACACACCCAGCAGCTTATCCTGTAGAATCATGCATAGTATTCACAACCGAGTGGGGTTTGAGCTTGCAGTGAGTAATGCAAATACATTCAACATCACTAAGGCTGGTTGCCTTTGCTGGAGTGTAGTCATTCACCCAGGTTACACATGTTCCTGGTCTCAAAAAGCTGTTTGGACATGTGCTGTTTTCAGAATCTGAAAAGTGGATTGAAAATGTGTCAGACTGTAAAAGTACTTATCACTTGCCAAAAAAAGAGTAGTAAGTGTGCTTTCAAATTGGCAAAGAAATTTCGTTTACTGCCTAAGATCAAACCATGACTCTGTGTGCAAAGAGGAATTGTTGACAGAGATTTATTGCGTATTACTCTGGTAATTTTACATTTGCATTAGTAGGAAAGGGGCAGCTATTTTTCTGCAGAAGCAGACTCTTTGCACACATCCAGCTGCTTATCCTGTAGAAACATGCATAGTATTCACAACCGAGTGGGGTTTGAGGTTGCAGTGAGTAATGCAAATACATTCAACATCACTAAGGCTGGTTGCCTTTGCTGGAGTGTAGTCATTCACCCAGGTTACACATAAATACATTCAACATCACTAAGGCTGGTTGCCTTTGCTGGAGTGTAGTCATTCACCCAGGTTACACATGTTCCTGGACTCAAAAAGCTGTTTGGACATGTGCTGTTTTCAGAATCTGAAAAGTGGATTGAAAATGTGTCAGACTGTAAAAGTACTTATCACTTGCCAAAAAAAGAGTAGTAAGTGTGCTTTCAAATTGGCAAAGAAATTTCGTTTTCTGCCTAAGATAAAACCATGACTCTGTGTGCAAAGAGGGATTGTTGACAGAGATTTATTGCGTATTACTCTGGTAATTTTAGATTTGCATTAGTAGGAAAGGGGCAGCTATTTTTCTGCAGAAGCAGACTCTTAGCACACACCCAGCTGCTTATCCTGTAGAATCATGCATAGTATTCACAACCGAGTGGGGTTTGAGGTTGCAGTGAGTAATGCAAATACATTCAACATCACTAAGGCTGGTTGCCTTTGCTGGAGTGTAGTCATTCACCCAGGTTACACATGTTCCTGGACTCAAAAAGCTGTTTGGACATGTGCTGTTTTCAGAATCTGAAAAGTGGATTGAAAATGTGTCAGACTGGAATAGTACTTATCACTTGCCAAAAAAAGAGTAGTAAGTGTGCTTTCAAATTGGCACAGAAATTTCGTTTTCTGCCTAAGATCAAACCATGACTCTGTGTGCAAAAAAGGAATTGTTGACAGAGATTTCTTGTGTATTACTCTGGTAATTTTAGATTTGCATTAGTAGGAAAGGGGCAGCTATTTTTCTGCAGAAGCAGACTCTTAGCACACACCCAGCAGCTTATCCTGTAGAATCATGCATAGTATTCACAACCGAGTGGGGTTTGAGGTTGCAGTGAGTAATGCAAATACATTCAACATCACTAAGGCTGGTTGCCTTTGCTGGAGTGTAGTCATTCACCCAGGTTACACATGTTCCTGGACTCAAAAGCTGTTTGGACATGTGCTGTTTTCAGAATCTGAAAAGTGGATTGAAAATGTGTCAGACTGTAAAAGTACTGATCACTTGCCAAAAAAAGAGTAGTAAGTGTGCTTTCAAATTGGCAAAGAAATTTCGTTTTCTGCCTAAGATCAAACCATGACTCTGTGTGCAAAGAGGAATTGTTGACAGAGATTTATTGCGTATTACTCTGGTAATTTTATATTTGCATTAGTAGGAAAGGGGCAGCTATTTTTATGCAGAAGCAGACTCTTTGCACACACCCAGCTGCTTATCCTGTAGAAACATGCATAGTATTCACAACCGAGTGGGGTTTGAGGTTGCAGTGAGTAATGCAAATACATTCAACATCACTAAGGCTGGTTGCCTTTGCTGGAGTGTAGTCATTCACCCAGGTTACACATGTTCCTGGACTCAAAAGCTGTTTGGACATGTGCTGTTTTCAGAATCTGAAAAGTGGATTGAAAATGTGTCAGACTGTAAAAGTACTTATCACTTGCCAAAAAAAGAGTAGTAAGTGTGCTTTCAAATTGGCAAAGAAATTTCGTTTTCTGCCTAATATCAAACCATGACTCTGTGTGCAAAGAGGAATTGTTGACAGAGATTTATTGCGTATTACTCTGGTAATTTTACATTTGCATTAGTAGGAAAGGGGCAGCTATTTTTCTGCAGAAGCAGACTCTTAGCACACACCCAGCTGCTTATCCTGTAGAATCATGCATAGTATTCACAACCGAGTGGGGTTTGAGGTTGCAGTGAGTAATGCAAATACATTCAACATCACTAAGGCTGGTTGCCTTTGCTGGAGTGTAGTCATTCACCCAGGTTACACATGTTCCTGGACTTAAAAAGCTGTTTGGACATGTGCTGTTTTCAGAATCTGAAAAGTGGATTGAAAATGTGTCAGACTGTAAAAGTACTTATCACTTGCCAAAAAAAGAGTAGTAAGTGTGCTTTCAAATTGGCAAAGAAATTTCGTTTTCTGCCTAATATCAAACCATGACTCTGTGTGCAAAGAGGAATTGTTGACAGAGATTTATTGCATATTACTCTGGTAATTTTACATTTGCATTAGTAGGAAAGGGGCAGCTATTTTTCTGCAGAAGCAGACTCTTAGCACACACCCAGCTGCTTATCCTGTAGAATCATGCATAGTATTCACAACCGAGTGGGGTTTGAGGTTGCAGTGAGTAATGCAAATACATTCAACATCACTAAGGCTGGTTGCCTTTGCTGGAGTGTAGTCATTCACCCAGGTTACACATGTTCCTGGACTCAAAAAGCTGTTTGGACATGTGCTGTTTTCAGAATCTGAAAAGTGGATTGAAAATGTGTCAGACTGTAAAAGTACTTATCACTTGCCAAAAAAAGAGTAGTAAGTGTGCTTTCAAATTGGCAAAGAAATTTCGTTTTCTGCCTAATATCAAACCATGACTCTGTGTGCAGAGAGGAATTGTTGACAGAGATTTATTGCATATTACTCTGGTAATTTTACATTTGCATTAGTAGGAAAGGGGCAGCTATTTTTCTGCAGAAGCAGACTCTTAGCACACACCCAGCTGCTTATCCTGTAGAATCATGCATAGTATTCACAACCGAGTGGGGTTTGAGGTTGCAGTGAGTAATGCAAATACATTCAACATCACTAAGGCTGGTTGCCTTTGCTGGAGTGTAGTCATTCACCCAGGTTACACATGTTCCTGGACTCAAAAAGCTGTTTGTACATGTGCTGTTTTCAGAATCTGAAAAGTGGATTGAAAATGTGTCAGACTGGAAAAGTACTTATCACTTGCCAAAAAAAGAGTAGTAAGTGTGCTTTCAAATTGGCAAAGAAATTTCGTTTTCTGCCTAAGATCAAACCATGACTCTGTGTGCAAAAAAGGAATTGTTGACAGAGATTTCTTGCGTATTACTCTGGTAATTTTAGATTTGCATTAGTAGGAAAGGGGCAGCTATTTTTCTGCAGAAGCAGACTCTTAGCACACACCCAGCAGCTTATCCTGTAGAATCATGCATAGTATTCACAACCGAGTGGGGTTTGAGGTTGCATTGAGTAATGCAAATACATTCAACATCACTAAGGCTGGTTGCCTTTGCTGGAGTGTAGTCATTCACCCAGGTTACACATGTTCCTGGACTCAAAAAGCTGTTTGGACATGTGCTGTTTTCAGAATCTGAAAAGTGGATTGAAAATGTGTCAGACTGTAAAAGTACTTATCACTTGCCAAAAAAAGAGTAGTAAGTGTGCTTTCAAATTGGCAAAGAAATTTCGTTTTCTGCCTAAGATCAAACCATGACTCTGTGTGCAAAAAAGGAATTGTTGACAGAGATTTCTTGCGTATTACTCTGGTAATTTTACATTTGCATTAGTAGGAAAGGGGCAGCTATTTTTCTGCAGAAGCAGACTCTTAGCACACACCCAGCAGCTTATCCTGTAGAATCATGCATAGTATTCACAACCGAGTGGGGTTTGAGGTTGCAGTGAGTAATGCAAATACATTCAACATCACTAAGGCTGGTTGCCTTTGCTGGAGTGTAGTCATTCACCCAGGTTACACATGTTCCTGGACTCAAAAAGCTGTTTGGACATGTGCTGTTTTCAGAATCTGAAAAGTGGATTGAAAATGTGTCAGACTGTAAAAGTACTTATCACTTGCCAAAAAAAGAGTAGTAAGTGTGCTTTCAAATTGGCAAAGAAATTTCGTTTTCTGCCTAAGATCAAACCATGACTCTGTGTGCAAAAAAGGAATTGTTGACAGAGATTTCTTGCGTATTACTCTGGTAATTTTAGATTTGCATTAGTAGGAAAGGGGCAGCTATTTTTCTGCAGAAGCAGACTCTTAGCACACACCCAGCAGCTTATCCTGTAGAATCATGCATAGTATTCACAACCGAGTGGGGTTTGAGGTTGCAGTGAGTAATGCAAATACATTCAACATCACTAAGGCTGGTTGCCTTTGCTGGAGTGTAGTCATTCACCCAGGTTACACATGTTCCTGGACTCAAAAAGCTGTTTGGACATGTGCTGTTTTCAGAATCTGAAAAGTGGATTGAAAATGTGTCAGACTGTAAAAGTACTTATCACTTGCCAAAAAAAGAGTAGTAAGTGTGCTTTCAAATTGGCAAAGAAATTTCGTTTTCTGCCTAAGATCAAACCATGACTCTGTGTGCAAAAAAGGAATTGTTGACAGAGATTTCTTGCGTATTACTCTGGTAATTTTAGATTTGCATTAGTAGGAAAGGGGCAGCTATTTTTCTGCAGAAGCAGACTCTTAGCACACACCCAGCAGCTTATCCTGTAGAATCATGCATAGTATTCACAACCGAGTGGGGTTTGAGGTTGCAGTGAGTAATGCAAATACATTCAACATCACTAAGGCTGGTTGCCTTTGCTGGAGTGTAGTCATTCACCCAGGTTACACATGTTCCTGGACTCAAAAAGCTGTTTGGACATGTGCTGTTTTCAGAATCTGAAAAGTGGATTGAAAATGTGTCAGACTGTAAAAGTACTTATCACTTGCCAAAAAAAGAGTAGTAAGTGTGCTTTCAAATTGGCAAAGAAATTTCGTTTTCTGCCTAAGATCAAACCATGACTCTGTGTGCAAAGAGGAATTGTTGACAGAGATTTATTGCGTATTACTCTGGTAATTTTACATTTGCATTAGTAGGAAAGGGGCAGCTATTTTTCTGCAGAAGCAGACTCTTAGCACACACCCAGCAGCTTATCCTGTAGAATCATGCATAGTATTCACAACCGAGTGGGGTTTGAGGTTGCAGTGAGTAATGCAAATACATTCAACATCACTAAGGCTGGTTGCCTTTGCTGGAGTGTAGTCATTCACCCAGGTTACACATGTTCCTGGACTCAAAAAGCTGTTTGGACATGTGCTGTTTTCAGAATCTGAAAAGTGGATTGAAAATGTGTCAGACTGTAAAAGTACTTATCACTTGCCAAAAAAAGAATAGTAAGTGTGCTTTCAAATTGGCAAAGAAATTTCGTTTTCTGCCTAATATCAAACCATGACTCTGTGTGCAAAGAGGAATTGTTGACAGAGATTTATTGCGTATTACTCTGGTAATTTTACATTTGCATTAGTAGGAAAGGGGCAGCTATTTTTCTGCAGAAGCAGACTCTTAGCACACACCCAGCTGCTTATCCTGTAGAATCATGCATAGTATTCACAACCGAGTGGGGTTTGAGGTTGCAGTGAGTAATGCAAATACATTCAACATCACTAAGGCTGGTTGCCTTTGCTGGAGTGTAGTCATTCACCCAGGTTACACA
The DNA here is from genome assembly GCF_964204655.1 of Triturus cristatus. Taxonomy (NCBI): domain Eukaryota; kingdom Metazoa; phylum Chordata; class Amphibia; order Caudata; family Salamandridae; genus Triturus; species Triturus cristatus. The sequence goes on along the minus strand of NC_140588.1, from coordinate 280,889,580 downwards.
TGTTCCTGGACTCAAAAAGCTGTTTGGACATGTGCTGTTTTCAGAATCTGAAAAGTGGATTGAAAATGTGTCAGACTGTAAAAGTACTTAACACTTGCCAAAAAAAGAGTAGTAAGTGTGCTTTCAAATTGGCAAAGAAATTTTGTTTTCTGCCTAATATCAAACCATGACTCTGTGTGCAAAGAGGAATTGTTGACAGAGATTTATTGCATATTACTCTGGTAATTTTACATTTGCATTAGTAGGAAAGGGGCAGCTATTTTTATGCAGAAGCAGACTCTTTGCACACACCCAGCTGCTTATCCTGTAGAAACATGCATAGTATTCACAACCGAGTGGTGTTTGAGGTTGCAGTGAGTAATGCAAATACATTCAACATCACTAAGGCTGGTTGCCTTTGCTGGAGTGTAGTCATTCACCCAGGTTACACATGTTCCTGGACTCAAAAAGCTGTTTGGACATGTGCTGTTTTCAGAATCTGAAAAGTGGATTAAAAATGTGTCAGACTGTAAAAGTACTTATCACTTGCCAAAAAAAAAATAGTAAGTGTGCTTTCAAATTGGCAAAGAAATTTCGTTTTCTGCCTAATATCAAACCATGACTCTGTGTGCAAAGAGGAATTGTTGAAAGAGATTTATTGCGTATTACTCTGGTAATTTTAGATTTGCATTAGTAGGAAAGGGGCAGCTATTTTTCTGCAGAAGCAGACTCTTAGCACACACCCAGCAGCTTATCCTGTAGAATCATGCATAGTATTCACAACCGAGTGGGGTTTGAGGTTGCAGTGAGTAATGCAAATACATTCAACATCACTAAGGCTGGTTGCCTTTGCTGGAGTGTAGTCATTCACCCAGGTTACACATGTTCCTGGTCTCAAAAAGCTGTTTGGACATGTGCTGTTTTCAGAATCTGAAAAGTGGATTGAAAATGTGTCAGACTGTAAAAGTACTTATCACTTGCCAAAAAAAGAGTAATAAGTGTGCTTTCAAATTGGCAAAGAAATTTCGTTTTCTGCTTAATATCAAACCATGACTCTGTGTGCACACAGGAATTGTTTTTAGATATTTAATTTGTGGTGGTTTTATTGTGATTTTCACTTGTAGGAAAGGGGTACATAGTATTTTAAGATTTGAAAAGATCATAAAAAATATAGTAATATTTTTAAATAAAATAAAGGAATTATTTTTTAGTTTTTTTCAGGTATTGCTGAAGAGCAATGAACAAAATTTAAGATGCCTACAAATTCCAGACTAAGGAAAAACCAGAAAAAAAATCTATATTTGAAGACAACTGGAGGACCTAAGTTAGTTGGAGATGCTCATGTTGGGAAAAAGAGAAAGTCTTCTGGTAAGCAGACAAAAGATTTTTTTAAAAATATCTTCAAAAAATGGAAAAATGTACAAAATGTCTGTACTGGAAATAATGTTTTAAATAGAAAACAACAGGAAAAAATTGAGCATTTAGTTAATGCAAATATACCTTCAGAAACAATAAAGATTAACTTAAAAAGAAAAACAGCGTTTAAAGAGATTCGTAGAAAAATGTTTCAGAGAAGAGTTATGTCCAATTTGATAAAGGATGTGAAGAAATATAAGAAAAAAGCAAAATTTTATAAGAGAAAAAAAGAAATTGAAGCCATTGTAGCAAAGGCTTTAGAATTAAAAAGGAAACTATTCATTTTAATTTTGAACAGGATGCGTACATTAGATAAAATGGTCAATGTACTGAAATCACAAAGCAAAAGGAAAAGACTAGTGAAAAGAACACACTTTTGTAAAGTGTTTTCAGGAGAATGGATGCATAGTTCAAGTAGTGAACCTTTTTTTAATGAAGAGAGTTATCTTCAAAGTAATAGTTTGCTGCATGCAGTTGACACCAGAGGTCGTGCTTATGAAGTGAAAAATGGTTGTATAATGGAGAAGGAGAAAATGGTTCCAAGAGATGAGGAACAAGTGATGGCGGATGAGGCTATGGGGAGACGTCCTAAAGCCCCAGTGTATACTTGGAATTGTAGTAGTATTTGCACTGTGCGTCAGGAATCTATTGATAAATTTCGTGAGTTTCTAAGAGAATATAGTAAAAAAAGTGTTAAACAGAAGATTAAGGTGCTTCAAAGTCTAGATCCATGCAGAGTGAGAGAGAATACTGGTTTGCAGGGACATTCTCTGGCTTGTCTATCTAGAAAAGTGTGTAAAAGTGTTTTTCATCATTTTAGGATGCTGGCTGTTCATCATACTGAAATGAGAAAGTTTGTGAGACGATTGTATTTTGCTAAAAGTCCAGCAATAAAGTTAGATGAATTGAATAGGGCTCTGTTCCGTGGATCGGTATCAGATGTAGAGAAGGTTACTGATGAAATTCAGTTTAGTTACTTTGGTCTAGAACAAGACAGTGCAGGTAATGACACAGTTATTGAGGAAGATGTGGAAGAGAATGTAGAACCCTCTGTAAGTAAGAAATTTGATGATCAAATGACAAAATTTGCAATAATCTCTAATGAAAGACCAAATATTACTTGTATTTGTTGCCGCAGAACTCATTATAGAAATCAAACCAGGAATGTTGATCTCTACAGAAAAAGTGAAAATGAAGATAATTATAAGTGGAAGGATTTTGCAACATATATATTTCTTGAAAATTGTTTTGAATTGGGTGAAGATCAGCGTATTTGTAAATACTGTTATAATAAGTTAGAAGAAAATAGAATGCCGACCAGAGCTGTACATAATAATTTAGAATTGGATGCTATTCCTGCCGAACTTTCTGAATTAAATACATATGAGTCTATACTCATTCAATGTGTTCATCCGTTCCAGACCATAGTACGTATGGAGCCCAAAACTGGTAAATTACCTCCTTCAGATTTACTGGGAGGTTTAAAAGGTAGAGTGGTGTATTTGCCCTTGGATTTGAAAAAAAATATGGAAACTATTGATGCAGAAAATTTGGAAACTGAACCATTAGTTATTCTGGTTAATGGAGTACCTACAAAGAATAAGAAGATTTGGCAGGAGCTGGTAGATGTACGGAAAGTACAAAGAGCAAATTTATATTTGAAAAGGAATAACAAATGGTATGAATCAATTTATATAGATGAAGAAGAAGAAGATTTACAAGAAGACACAGAAACACCAACTGGACAAATTGAAATAGTGGACAAGTCAAAGGAAGAATACATTTATGAACATTTTAGTATACATCCTCTTCATTCAAAAGAAGTTATGGGAGACACTATTGATCTGTTTCAGATGAAGAAAGCAAAAGGAACTCCCGTGAGTGTATGGGAGGAGAGCTTGGAAGCTCGATGTTTTCCCCAGCTGTTTCCTACAGGAAAAGGAGGACGATACGATGAACGTCCAGAACAGATTCCAGCTTCTGAGTATCGGACTACAAGACTATATGCAGAAGATCCAAGATTTCGACAAAGTATTCCTTATTTGTTCCATCTTTTATTTGAAAGCGACTTGTCTGCATTATCTTATGCAGTAAATCACATTTTAAAAAGTGGAGTACATTTACAAAATGTGTCTGCTAAGGATTTTATGGAGAAAGTGCAGCACCGAGATGATCATTTGGAAACACAACTGATCAATCTGATGGCTTGTCAGCGTGGGACAAATGAATATTGGTACCGACGCCATGGTGAATTAAAATGCATGTTACGGAATTTAGGAACTCCAACATGGTTCCTTACCCTAAGCTGTGCCGAGTACGCTTGGGATGATTTACTGGATTTTCTACGAGAGGCAAATTCAAACATTAAAAACATCGAATACAAGACAGCAGGAGAACTGTGCTCATTGGATCCGGTTAATGTTTGCAGATATTTCAATCATAGATTTGAGGCCATGATGTGCTTCATCTGCAATAAAAAAAATCCACCTCTTGGAGAAGTTGTGGGTTTTTTTTGGAGAAAAGAGTACCAAGCAAGAGGTGCTCCTCATATTCATATGCTGTTGTGGATCAAGGATGCCCCAAAGTTTGGAACAGATGCTGATGATGCAGTTTTATCTTTCATTGAAGAATATGCAACATGTGCTATACCAAAAAGCACAGAAGAGAAAAAGTTAAAGGAGCAAGTTTTACGTTTCCAAAGTCATCGGTGTGGAAAATACTGTCGACGGAAATACAAGAGCAAAGATAAATTCTACACTAAATGTCGATTTGGATTTCCTAGACCTGTTCTTTCAAAAGGAAGAGTAAACAGTTTTATGTCAGCTGTGAGACATACTATTACAAGAAAATCACCTAAGAATACCTACAACCTAAAAAGAAAAGAAGAATCAAAAATTATAAATGACTACAACCCAGTCATTTTATCCATGTGGAATGCTAACATGGATATACAGTATGTAGCTGACAATTCTATTGCTGTTGCTCTATATGTAACGTCTTACATTACTAAATCAGAAAAAACTGAATTGAAAGAAATGTGGGAAGAGATTTCTCACGAGAAGACTGTCAGTAAGAAGCTGTACAGTTTCAGTTTAAAGATGTTATCGCATCGAGAAATTGGATCCTACGAATGCTCAGATAGGTTATCTTCTGCAAGTCTCTACTCGAAATCCAGAAGAATAATTTGGGCAAGTTTAGGCCTTGCAGCAATGAGAAATTGGGTACTGAAATCTGTGGGAGAAATTGAATATTTAGCACAGTTTGAACCTGAAAGTACAGATATTTTAAAAACAAACATGTTGGACACATATTACCCAAAAAGAAGTCATCACCTTGAAAACATGTGTCTCTATGAAGTGCTGCAGAACTTCATTTTTAAACGGAATGCCACAGAAGACATCAACAATGGAAAATATAAAGTCAGTGGTGAGGAAGGATGTTTGGTGAAGCAAACAAAAGGAAGTTTGATAAATCATCGGAAGCTGACTTGCGACACTACTGACAAAAAGGAATTTTACTACTTGGCACTTTTACAGCTGTTCAAACCATGGCGTTCAGAGGATGAACTACTTGGAGAATTCCAGAGCTATGAGGACTCATTTAATGCATGTAAAGATACGATTGAATGCAGTACTTTCACAAATTATGTCCAAATGTTAAATGAAGAAATTGAATAGGAAACTACAATTGCAGCTGAATTAGCTAGAGACAGTTCTCAAGACAGCCAAAGTTCTGGAACGCTCAGTCAAGATCCCCTAGGACAACCAATCGTAGAAAATGAAGCTGCAATAGCCATGACTGAAGTGGAAATGGCTATGAATCAAGCTCAAGAAGAATTAATAGACTTACCAAATTTGGAAGAACAACTGAATGAAGAGCAGCAACAAATTTATGAAGAGATCAGAAACAAAATTGATCATGGATTACTACATGAAAAAAAAGAGTGCTCATGCACATCATTTCAACCAATCAGGATGTATGTAAGCGGACAAGCTGGAACTGGAAAAAGTTTCTTAATAAAAGTCATCAGAAGCTACCTACAGCAAAAAACGGATTCAACTTTGTCTTGTGTTGTTACTGCTCCAACTGGGTTAGCAGCATATAACATAAAAGGAATCACCTTACATCGTTTGCTAATGTTACCAGTGGAGCATGAGAACAAAATAGAATACCACAAGCTAACTGGAGAAGCATGCTTGGAAGTTTCAAGAGTATTGAAGAAGATGCAAGTTCTCATTATTGATGAGGTGAGCATGGTATCAAACTTAATGCTTGCCTTTGTGCATTTAAGAATGCAGCAAATTCTAAGGAGAGACTATGACGTATTATTTGGTGGAAAACATGTCATAGTTTGTGGGGATCTTCTACAGCTTACTCCAGTTAAAGGACAACCAGTGTTTAATACTGTGACACATGAAGACACAAAGAAGTCATTGGGAAGCATTGGTAATGCAAATATTTGGTCCTTCTTTGAGTACAAGGAACTTACTACTAATATGAGGCAAGCAAATGATGAAGAATATGGAAGAATTCTGAAAGATATCAGAATTGGACTACTCACTGAAGCTGGCACGAAAGCATTACAGAGTCGGTTGCTACATAATTTATTCCCAAAGGAAGAAATAGTTGCAGAGAAAATATACAAGAACATTGCAGAAAAGAAAAGTGTAATCTGCTTAATGCCAACTCTACGTGAATGCTCAATATTCAATGAGGAACTTTTGAAATTGGAAAAGGAAGAGATTAGGAAATTGGAAGCAGTGGACAAAATTCAGCATGAAAGAATTACTATTACATTAACAGGCAAACTGAAAAATAAATTGGATTCACCAGAGAAGAACATTTCCAAAACTGCTGGATTAGAAAAAAATCTATATGTTTGCATGAACTGTAGAGTATTTTTAAGGAGAAATTTGGATGTTGAAAAAGGTTTAGTGAATGGAGCTATGGGAAGAGTTGTGGATTTATTAATTACCAGAAAAAAGATGGAATTGAATGTTTAAAAATAAAATTTGATCAGATAGAAGAAGTTATAGACATTTGTCGTTGTACAGTTCGTTTCATGCTTGTGAAAGACTTATATGTACAAAGAAAGCAGTTTCCATTTTCTCTAGCATATGCTGTAACTATTCACAAGTCTCAAGGATTGACTGTAGATTGTGCTTTTGTGAACATTGGTTCAACTGTGTTCAAAGAAGGTATGGCTTATGTTGCTTTGTCACGAGTGAAAACATTATCTGGTTTATTTATGATAGACTTTGATGACTCAAAAGTTAGTGCTGATGCAAATTGTGTAAAGGAGTATTATAGATTAAGAAGAACCTATGCTCCTCATTTAGGTCAGTATCCTGTGTTGGAAAAACGTGATGTTTCTCGAAAAAGGAGAATTGAGAATATCTGTAATGAGGATGTAGAGAGGAGAAAAAAAAAGAAGAGTGATGTAATTGCAAGCAAAAAGAAAAAGGAAAATGTTGAAGAGGTTGTTGGTTGTCATTTTGAAAATAGCTCTGGTGTCAACTGCTACGCTAATGTAGTGCTGAATGTTGTATTTTATCTTGAAAGTTTGCAAGAGCAGATAATAGTAAATCAGAGAAAAAGATTCTGTTCTGAGTTGAGTCTCCTTTTTGAAAAGCTGAGTAATGATAAAACTAAAATAGAAAGTGCTACTGAAATTAGAAAACTTTTAGATGTATGTTCAGGATGTACACAGTTTTCTCAAAATGTACAGCAAGATGCACAGGAATTCTTGATGTATTTTCTTCAGGTACTGGAAGAAGAAGGGGTACAAATAGAAAATATGTTTGGTCTCTCTTATAAATGGGAACATAGTTGTGAAAACTATTTCAATACATGTGGCTCTAATGTTGATTCTGAAAGGTTTATTTATTTAACATTGCCAGAGAGTAAAACAGTCACTTTTGCTAAATTAGTTAAAGATGCTAATCATAGCATGGAATGCGGTGAGTGTAAATCTGACATGTTTTCAACGTTAATTTGAAAGGAATACGGACAGTATGTAATTTTAATGATGCAACGATGTAGAGCTGATGGTTCAAAATTGGATACTTTAATAAAGAAGTTTACAGGACAGCAATTATCAATTTCAGGAAAAACTTTTATAACAGTTGCAATAATTTTCCATGATGGACCTACTGTAACTTCTGGTCATTACACAGTTTATCTAAAATGTAAAAAAGGCTGGACAATGTGTAATGATTGTCAATTGGTTTTTAAGCAACGTTTGCCTTTTGATTTAGCAAATTCCTATCTAATCTTCCTGAAACCTAAATTTTAGAGAGAATTGGCAACATCTGTACAAAACAATTTTACCATTTTATTGGATTACCATTGGAATTTTCAAATAAAAAGATTTTTAAAATTACCATTTGGCCTAAAGGAAAGGTAACCAATTGTATTGTGGACTTATTTAATTCCTAATTAATCTTTGGGAAACCAAAATTTTAGAGAGAATCGGTAACATCTGTACAATTTAAATTTTGGAATTTTATTGGATTACCATTGGAAATTTAATCAAAAAAGAATTTTAAAATTACCATTTGGCCTAAAGGAAAGGTAACCAGATGTATTGTGGAGTTATTTGTGATATATTATTTTTGTGATTATGCTTCTGTAACAAAATTGTCAGACGGTATTTTTTAGAAATAGTTATTGTTATTAGATGATATTTTTTTGGGAATATTTTGCATTTCTATAATGTTATGTTTAAGTGAGAAGAGATTCTGGGCTTTTTTAAAACAATATTTGAGATTGTTATTTTTTTTTTGCCCGCTGTTAAATGATGAATGCAATTGCTTTCACGATTTATAGTGAAATGCAATATATTCTGAAAACAGCAAAAAAATGGTAAAAAATTGTTTTTGGAAAATATGTAAATACGTGTACTGTATTATAAAATGTTTTATTAAATATTAATACTTTTTTTTTCAGATTGAGAAAGAAAATTTTCGAAAAATAAAACCATTTTTTCAAGCAATTTCAATAAAATTTAAATTGATAATTAAAGTTTTGGGTGGGTCAGGTAAGTCAGAAATTTGATGGTCCCTTTTTTCCACTTCTCCTCAAACAGATTTTCAGTATTTCGTTATTAATCCCTCAAGGACCTTGTAATGTGGTAATTGTTTTTTAGTGTTTTTAAAAAAAAAAAAAAAAATACGCTTACCGTGCGCGTACGGTAAAAAAATAAATAAAAGTTTTTAAGAAAAAGTTTTAAAAAGTTGAGAGGTAAGGTTGGCTCTTAAAAGAGCCGTTGTGTTCATGCAGGGACAGAGGAAAGAAAGAATGAGAATATTAGCTGGTAGGACAAATGAGCTGGTCTATTCTGTTGTTAATTAGGAGAACACTGGTCTCCCCACGAACAATTAGACCATGGCAATTTGAGCACCGCATTGTAACCCTCGCAAATCAATGGTTAGGTTCCAGAGGACCAGAAAAAGGTGAATCTCCCCCCACAGATGAAGGGGTCAGCTGAGCTGCCGAAGATGGACTCGGCTGAGCTGCTGTGGATGTGCTCGGTCGACTTACTGAAGGGTTTCCTCTAGTATGTCGAGCATTTGTACTAGGGTGTACATCCTCAAGGTGTCTTAACATAGTGTGATTCCCGAAGGAATACTTCTTATTAGGATTACCTCTAGAAAGTACACGCTGGCAAAGCTTGCAAGTCACTAAAGCAGCATTTACTTTTTTCTGGCCCTCAGGAAAAGTAAAATACTCCCATATAAAAGAGCTCTTCTGTTTCCTCCTTCTCTGCCTGATGGTGGTGCTGCTAGCCTCACTCTCAGAAGAGGAGTGCTGGTCTGCCATCGTATCCCAAAGACAACTCAGCTCCTTCTCCTAAGGAATCACAAGCAGAAATGAGGGGAATGGGTGTGGTGTAGGAGAGTTCTAGAACTGAAAGTACTTTAAACCAATCAATAGTGTTGTTTCTTGATCACATGACCCACCGTGCGCGTACGTTACGCTTACGGAGCGCTTACGGAGCGCTTACGGTAAAAGTACGTATGCGCGTAAAAAAGACACGCGCACGCGCGCATGCGCATAACAGGCACGCCCCAACACTTCTGCGTAACGTGCGCGTGTAACATATGCGCTCACGCGCCGCGTACGCAGTACGCACGTCTACGTAAATTGCGTAACCATACGCAAAAAGAATAGAAATATTACGTACATTACGCAAAACGTACGCTTACCGTAAGCTTACCGTACGCGCACGTAAAAAAAAAAAAAAAAATTGGAAAAAAAGAATTACTATGTTATACTAATATATCTTACCTGTTTGGTAAAAAAAAAATGTGAAAAAATAATATATTGCAGAATTTTTAAAATGTAAGCATAGTGTTTAAAGAGAATATCAAGTAAAAAGAAAAAGATGTAAAAAATCTTGCAAAAAAAAATAAAAAATCACACGTTTAATATAAGAATTTGTATTTAAAAAACCATACAAAATCACTGAAAAAACCATGGGTTTCACACACGTTATAAGTAAGAATTAGCATTTAAAAAACCATACAAATTCACTGAAAAAACCATGGGTTTCACACACGTTATAGTTAGGAATTAGCATTTAAAAAACCTTGCAAATTCAGTGAAAAAACCATGGGTTTCACACACGTTATAGTTAGGAATTAGCATTTAAAAAACCTTGCAAATTCAGTGAAAAAACCATGGGTTTCACACACGTTATAGTTAGGAATTAGCATTTAAAAAACCTTGCAAATTCAGTGAAAAAACCATAGGTTTCACACACGTTATAGTTAGCTGGACATTTCACTCGTAAAAAACCAATGAAATTCCCCCGTTATAGTTAGTTAAGCTAACTATAACTCGCGCACCCGCAATCCACTGCTGATGACGTCACATATTACATCACTCATGACATGGTCAGTGACATCACTCATGACATCACTGATGACATCTCAAATGGGAACCACTGCGAGAGAAGCATTTTTATAACATTGTGTATTTGCTGACAGATAACTGTTTTAAAACCTGTCATGTTGTCAAGTTTTAGTAGCATTAGAAGCCAGTCTTTGCTTATGCATTGATAAAATAAGTCATGCTTTGACACTAATGGGCTGTACATTAATAAGTAGATTGTGTGTAGTTTCCTTACCTCCTGCACAGTAGTGAATGAGTTTTGGTAAGCTGCTAGGGATAGTGTTGCTTGTCTAGAATCACACTGTGAGTCTGTGTGCATTTGGGAACCACTGTGAGAGAAGTATGTGGTAATATCGTGTATTTTCTGACAGATAACTTTTTTAAAAAATGTCATGTTGTCAAGTTTTAGTAGCATTACAAGCCAGTCTTTGGTTATGCATTGATAAAATGATTCATGCTTTGACACTAAAGTGCAGTATTGAAATATGTAGTTTGTGTGCAGTCCCCTTACCCCTTCCACAGTAGTGAATGAGTTGTGGTAAGCTGCTAGGGATAGTGTTGCTTGTCTAGAATCACACTGTGAGTCTGTGTGCATTTGGGAACCACTGTGAGAGAAGCATTTGTTAACGTTGTGTATTTGCTGACAGATAATTGTTTTAAAACCTATCATGTTGTCAAGTTTAAGTAGAATTAGAAGCCAGTTTTTGCTTATGCTTTTATTAAATGAGTCAGGCTTTGACACAAAAGTGCAGTCCTGAAATATGTAGATTGTGTGCAGTTCCCTTATCAGTTCCACAGTAGTGAATGATTTTTGGTAAAGTCCTAGGTAAAGTGGTTGTTGTCTAGAATCACACTGTGAGTCTGTGTGCATTTGGGAACCACTGTGAGAGAAGCATTTCGTACCATTGTGTATTTTTTAGCTGATGACTCTTTTAAAACCTGTCATGTTGTCAAGTTTTAGTAGCATTAGAAGCCAGTCTTTGCTTATTCGTTGATTAAATGAGTCATGCTTTGACACTAATGTGCTGTACTTAAATATGTAGATTGTGTGCAGTACCATTACCTCTTCTAGACTAGTGAATGAGTTTTGGTAAACTGCTAGGGATAGTGTTGCTTGTCTAAAATCACACTGTGAGTCTGTGTACATTTGGGTAAGGATTGTGAGAGAAGCATTTGGTAAGATAGTGTATTTGATGACAGATAACTGTTTTAAAATCGGTCATGCTGTCAAGTTTTAGTAGCTTTAGAAGGTATTCTTTGCTTATGCATTGATAAAATGAGTCAGGGTTTGACACTAAAGTGCAGTACCATGTACTATTCTCTTCACTGTGCCAGAACTGAAAATTTAAAAGTTTTACCCAGGCACTAATCTAGCAGTAGTCTGATGATTTAGTCAGTTTCCAAGTACTTATGTTGTGAACCATACATTACCACGTAGATTGTTTCAAATGTCTATGCAGTATGCATGCAGTGTTATAACATACTATACACTTGTCTTTCACATTTTCAGTTCGCTAGTCAGTATCCATACACTTCCAGGAAACACCCTGTAACTCCCTTTGCAGTCCTCTAGTGACCCATTCAGCATCATGTACTAATCCATTCACTGTGCTAAAACCCAAACACTTATAAATTCACCAAGACACTATCTTTGCAGTACTCTAATCATTTAGTCAGTGCCTAAGTATTCATGCACTGAGCCAGGCCTTAGCCCATGGACTGATTCAAACCCCTATCCACTATGTATGCAGTCTTCGAACCACCTAGACACTTGTCTTTCACACTTTCAATTCCCTAGTCAGTATCCATACAGTCCAGCAAACATCCTGTCACTCCCTTTGCACTCCTCTAGTGACCAATTCAGTACCAAGTACTAATCCATTCCCTGTGCGAAAAGCCTACCACTTATAAATTCATCTAGGCACTCTCCTTGCTGTACTCTAATCATTCAGTCAGTACCCAAGTACTCATGCAGTCAGCCAGGCCTTAGCACATGGACTGCTTTAAATGCCTATCCAGTATGGATGCAGTCCTCTAATCACCTACACAGTTGTCTTTCACACCTTCAATTCCCTAGTTAGTATTCATACACTTCTAGCAAACACCCTGTCACTCACCCAGTGTGTCTCCTTATAGTACTGTAATCATTTAGTCAGTTAGCATGTCGTCTTTTAGTGAGGTATGCACTATGCATGTAGTGTTTTAACGATCGTCACACTTGAGGTTCAGGGCTATAGTTTCTTAGTCAGTTTTTATATAAAATGTGTTTGTACAGTAATGGAATAGTATAAATTTGAAAGTTATTAATATACATTTATTTGTGATTCTTTTTTACAGATACAGAACAGGAGTGTTTCTCATCTGTTTGCACTCTTCTCGTGCAAGATTGTTTGGATGAAGGGTCCTTAGGTGTTTCATCATAGTTGCTGTGCCGCACGAGTATTTTTTGTTAGGATCCCCTCGTAACAGAACTCTTTCACAAATCTTGGGCGTGACGAAGGTGGCATTTGTGTTTGTTTGCCCCTCGAGAAAAGTAGAAAATTTCCTCCTAGGTATAGTGGTTGTTGTCTAGAATCACGCTGTGAGTCTGTGTGCATTTGGGAACCACTGTGAGAGAAGCATTTGGTAAAATCGTGTATTTTTTAGCAGATAACTCTTTTAAAACCTGTCATGTTGTCAAGTTTTAGTAGCATTAGAAGCCAGTCTTTGCTTATGCGTTGATTAAATGAGTCATGCTTTGACACTAATGTGCTGTACTTACATATGTAGATTGTGTGCAGTACCATTACCTCTTCTAGACTAGTGAATGAGTTTTGGTAAACTGCTAGGGATAGTGTTGCTTAGTCTAAAATCACACTGTGAGTCTGTGTACATTTGGTTAAGGATTGTGAGAGAAGCATTTGGTAAGATAGTGTAATTGATGACAGATAACTGTTTTAAAATCGGTCATGTTGTCAAGTTTTAGTAGCTTTAGAAGCTATTCTTTGCTTATGCATTGATAAAATGAGTTAGGGTTTGACACTAAAGTGCAGTACCATGTACTATTCTCTTCACTGTGCCAGAACTGAAAATTTAAAAGTTTTATCCAGGCAGTAACTTAGCAGTAGTCTGATGATTTAGTCAGTTTCCAAGTACTCATGTTGTGAACCATACATTACCACATAGATTGCTTCAAATGTCTATGCAGTATGCATGCAGTCTTCTAACATACTATACACTTGTCTTTCACATTTTCAATTCGCTAGTCAGTATCCATACACTTCCAGGAAACAGCCTGTAACTCCCTTTGTAATCCTCTAGTGACCCATTCAGCACCATGTACTAATCCATTCACTGTGCCAAAACCCAAACACTTATAAATGCACCAAGATACTATCTTTGCAGTACTCTAATCATTCAGTCAGTACCCAAGTACTCATGCAGTGAGCCAGGCCTTAGCACATGGACTGGTTTAAATGCCTATCCAGTATGGATGCAGTCCTCTAATCACCTACACAGTTGACTTTCACACCTTCAATTCCCTAGTTAGTATTCATACACTTCTAGCAAACACCCTGTCACTCGCCCAGTGTTTCTCCTTATAGTACTGTAATCATTTAGTCAGTTAGCATGTAGTCTTTTAGTGAGGTAGGCTTTAGGGCATGAACTGCTTCAAAGTAGTATGCACTATGCATGTAGTGTTTTAACCATCGTCACACTTGTGGTTCAGGGCTATAGTTTCTTAGTCAGTTTTTATATAAAATGTGTTTGTACAGTAATGGAATAGTGTAAATTTGAAAGTTATTAATATACATTTATTTGTGATTCTTTTTTACAGATACAGAACTGGAGTGTTTCTCATCTGTTTGCACTCTTCTCGTGCAAGATTGTTTGGATGAAGGGTCCTTAGGTGTTTCATCATACTTGCCGTGCCGCACGAGTATTTTTTGTTAGGATTCCCTTGTAACAGAACTCTTTTGCAAATCTTGCGCGTGACGAAGGTGGCATTGGTCTTTGTTTGCCCCTCGAGAAAAGTAGAAAAATTTCCACACCACTGAAGGAAAACGTTGTGGGCGTGGTGCATCCTCCAAAAATTCATCCTTAGATTCGGTGAATATTTTAAGGCGACAACATTTACAGTTTTTGTAAGTTAAAGTTATAAAATTTTGTTAGCTGTATGCATTTTATATATCTGTGATTTGTATCTTATTGTTTTTTTGGGAGAATAGCATGTTGTTGTTTTTTTAACAATTTTTTAGATTGTGTTTTTTTTTGCCCGCTAAGTGATGAGTACGATTGAAATCACTATTTTTAGTGAAATTTAATATATTCTGAGAACAGCAAAAAAGGCAATAAAATTACTTTGTGGAAATTATGCTGTGTTGTAAAAAAGGTATTATTACATGTTATAATTTTTTTTTTCCTATTCTTTCACAGATCCAAATTTTAAAATAAGCAATTTTTATGAATTTAGATTGGAATGAAAATGTGAAAAAAATGTGCATCATTTTTTATTCCTATTACTGTGAAGGTGAGTTTAAGTACGTCTCAATATGCAGAATGAGGAGGTCTGCAAGAAGCTACAAAGTTGCAACATGTTTCTAAAAACACTCTGTTTATACCTATGTAGTTTTGAAATCTGACCATAATCAGATATCATGTGACCTGCAAAAAAAGAGATTTGAGGGGTTCATAATATTTCCTATTTTCGCTATTGAAGGACCGCAATTATTTCAATCATTCTTCTTTGAACATCTTTGCAGACAAAACTCTGTGCTTACCTTGTATCATTCGCAAGGAATTTTAAAAATGGAAATATGTCAGTTTTTGTAACATTGTTATTGCGCAAGACACTCTTTCATATTTACAAAGAGAGGAAAAGGCACTCTGTGCACTTTGTATACTCCATGTAAATACAACCTCATTATACACACCACTTTGCGTTGAAAGGGTGTTCTATAAGTGTTGTTGTGCATGATTGCAGTGAATACTCATAGAACAAGACACAGGTCTAGATTTATTAGAAATCATGAATCTCGATATGTGTGTGAATGCCTCACCATTCTAAAATTGGTGTAGGAAAGCACAACAAGGAGAATTGTTTTAATTTCTCCACATTTTTATATCTTCAATGCATGCTGAAATGTTCAGCATACATTGAAGGAGAAAAATGCATTTTCTCATTGTTTTTGTGCAGGAAGGTGTGTCTTCCTGCAGAAAAACAAACAGCACATGACACAGATATCCTTGCACTATGGTGCAAGGGTGCCTGTGTTATCACATGGCTGCAGTTTAAGCAGCCGTGCAGAGAGAAGCATAGATTTGCAACATATTTATGTACATATGTTGCATCCCTGTGATTCGGAAGTACTACAGCACACTGTAGTTAAAGAGGTTACTGTGTGATGCTGCAGCAATTCCTCATAGTTCTGCACTTATACATAAATTTAGCTCATTTTTTAAACCAGGAAAGTGATTTTCTTTTTCTTCTTTCTTCTTTTATATATTTTTTGGGGGGTTTTCTAACAATTTTGTGATTTTTTTGGTTTTTCTGAAAGAAACAAACAAAAAAATAACAGGAGAAACCAAACAATGAACTTCAGGGAACAATAAAACAAAACAAACAACAAAAAAAACTAGCAAATGTGACTTTCTTGCCGGCGGCAGATTAGATCGATCGACTGCTCACCGTAGCACAAAGTCGCATTGCACTTAGTGCAGAGCACTTTTAAAAATTGAAATTGAGGACGGATGTCCAAGGTTTGGGCTGATGGATGCACTCTTGATGTGCTCGGCTGCGATGAGGTGGAAGGCGCAGGAGCAGGAGTGTT
Organism: Triturus cristatus; assembly: GCF_964204655.1. Taxonomy (NCBI): domain Eukaryota; kingdom Metazoa; phylum Chordata; class Amphibia; order Caudata; family Salamandridae; genus Triturus; species Triturus cristatus. The sequence continues at coordinate 280,873,480 of NC_140588.1, read as the reverse complement.
TCTCATCCGTCGGCACTCTTCTCATGCAAGATTGTTTGGATGAAGGGTCCTCATGTGCTTCATCATAATTGTCGTGCCGCACGAGTATTTCTTGTTAGGATTCCCTCGCGACAGGACTCTTTTGCAAATCTTGCACGTGACCAAGGTGGCATTGGTCTTATTCTGCCCCTTGGGAAAAGTAAAAACTGTCCACACCACTGAAGAAAAACGTTTTTTGGGTGGTACTTCCTCCAAAATTTCATCCTCAGAAATATGAGGAGATGCAGGTGATGCCTGCTGCCCTGAAGCCATTTTTGGTTGAAAAAAGTTAGAGCTAAGTGTAAACTTAGTCTAAAAAATCTTCTTCTCTCCAAAGAGATGTTCCTCTAAAGAAGGTCAAAGAAGAATGATTGAAATGGGTGGAGTCTTTCAATAGTTAGAAGAGGAAGTGTAATGAACCAATCAAATCTCTCTTTTTGCAGGTCACATGGGATCCGCGCACCCTGCGCTTACGCAGCACGCACCCAGCGCGCATCCGCGAAATTGAATTAAAAAAAACATAGGATTAGATGTAAAAATATATTACTTTTAAGACTAGTTTAGAGTTTGTCTTCAATTAATATTCACATGAAATACATAAATATGTTTTTTTAAATGTTAAATACTTCGTGGGATCCGCGCACCTACCGCGTCATAGACGCAGATGACGCATCGCGGAAGCGCGTAAAGATCGCGTTACGTACATCGAACGTGTCGCGTATAGGCTGGGAGTCGCGTACCGGTCGCATTGGAATCGCGCACTAACCACGTACCCGACGCATACCATGCGCGGATGCTATCGCGTAGGGATCGGGAACGGTGCACTTAGGGTGCGCGGATCCAAAAACATGGAAAAAATATATATAAAATAAAGTTTTGAACATATAGTTACAAAAATATTTTGAGAAATATAAAAAAATATGTTTGAAAAACCCATTAAATTCAAATAATATTTTTTAATTTTTAAAAGAATTAATTGAAAAAATAAGTTTAAAAAATGGTGATAAAAAAGTATTTAAAAAAAATATAATTAATGAAATTGACACACTGAATTTGAAAAATATACAAATCCAATCAAAATCATTAAACATGATATCTTCAGAGATAAGTTAAAGATAGGAATTAGCATTTAAAAAACCTTTGAAATTCACTGAAAAAACCAAATGTTTCAGGGGCGTTGTAGTTAGGAATTGGCATTTAAAAAACCTTGGAAATTCATTGAAAAAACCATAGGTTTCAGGGGTGTTATAGTTAGCTGGACATTTCCCTCGTACAAAACCCTAGAAATTCCCCTGTTATAGTTAGTTCAGCTAACTATAACTTGCGCCCCCGCAATGCACTGCTGATGACGTCACATATTACATCACTCATGACATGGTCAGTGACATCACTGATGACATCACTGATGACATCTCAAATGACTTCACTGATGACTTCACTGATGACGTCATCCATGTGATAAATTAGTGCATCTTCTCACACCTTAATTTAACCTTTGATACACCGACTCAAAATTTCAGACTGCCATTTTGAAAACCATAGTTACTCCAATACCAATAACTACATACCCACTCATTAACTCTTAGGTCTACATACACCTTCACTCACTCACCTGTACAGTCACTCATACTTACAGTCACTCCGTACAAGACTATCATATGCATTTATACACCTATATAGACACTCACACACCGCCAATCATCCATTGAGGTACTGACACACCTAGTCAGTCGTGCAAGTAATTAAACACAGTCAAATTTACTCACCTATACAGTTAAAAACACTCAAGTTCACTTACTCATAAAAATAGTACCACATTCTTATGCTGTTATACATTCATTGATACAAGCACACACTGATCCATACAGCCACTCTCACAATCACACACTCTCACATATACCCACTTATATACTCTTACACACATATATACTGCCTTTCACATATGTAGTTATTCACACATGTACAACTGAGATATACATTCAATCCCTAACACACCCATACATACACTCACCCAACCATACAGTTCATCACAGATGCACTCTTAAAACCATGCACCCATAGAATCACCCACTCACACATCTATGCATAGAGTCACACACACCCTACCCACACAAACACTCAGGCAGTCATACAGATACTCAGACAACCAATCAATAACCCATACAGACACTCATATAGGTATTCACAAAACCATGCAGCCCCTTATACACCTACACACAGACACATACAGACATTCACACAGTTTAGTCACTAGTCTGCAGTAAGATACATTTAATGACTCACTTATAGAGCCAGTTACGCACCTAGAAAATCATCCATTCACACACTTGTACACCCACTCATTCTTCCACAGGTTCTTTCACTATAAATATATAAAACATATTGAAACTTTACAGAAACAAACAGTCACTGGATTACGTCATCAGTGATGTCATCAGTGATGTCATTAGTGATGTCACTGACCATGTCATGAGTGATGTAATATGTGACGTCATCAGCAGTGCATTGCTGCGCGCAAGTTATAGTTAGCTGAACTAACTATAACAGGGTAATTTCTAGGGTTTTGTATGAGGGAAATGTCCAGCTAACTATAACACCCCTGAAACCTAAGGTTTTTTCAGTGAATTTCTAAGGTTTTTTAAATGCCAATTCCTAATTATAACGCCCCTGAAACCTTTGGTTTTTTCAGTGAATATATATATATATATATATATATATATAGTTAGGACCAAAGTTTTCATAGGAAAATGTTTTTTTTTTTGCCAAGAACTTTGGTGCCACTTAGCGAATCATCATGGCATTTTCACAATGTTTCCCCTTTTTAGTTCAGCTGCTCTGTTTAAAGTTTCGGGCTGATCCATCAAGCGCGAGTCGAGTAAAAAGGGGGGCCCCAAAACACATTTTCCCCATGTTATGTCTTTAAGGATTTTTCATTTTTTGAAATCTGTTACAGCCCGAACCGCTGAATGAAATAACACCCAATTTGGCAGAAAGCTATCTGTTGGTCCAAAAGCCTGCTTTTTGTGCTTTGGACTTGCATATTCTACTTAAATTTGATTGGTTGTCAACATTTCAAACAGTGTTGACAGCCATCTTGGGACTTAGCCTGAAGTTGAGACCCACAAAAAATAATACAAAATAAAGAAAAGGGGGCAGGGTAGGAATACCCAGACCCCACAGATAGGGTGTGGGGTTCACACAGTGACCCCACCAGGGGTTAAAAGCATTTTTTTATCGAAATCCACAGATCCACACCAAAATAGGAAATATAAAGATGAACCCCCAGGTGGGTTAGATCCCAGGGGTATTTTTTAATAATAATGCAGCCCGCCCATGCCACCCCCGTGCCCCAGGGACCACCACCTCCTTGGGTCAAATATAAGCAAACTGATGCGGTGGGCCCGTGGGGGACCGGTACCTCCCAGGGCTAATGCAGTGGGGGATCTCTCGGACCCCCTTTCGCAGGGGACCACCACCTCCTGGGGCCTTTAACTTTTAACATGGAGGTGCCTGACAGACCCCCTGGGCTTCGGGGACACCTACCTCCCCGGGGACAAACTACTTTTTTAATTTTTTATTTTAGAAATGTGAGGGGACTGCATGACCTCCCCCCATGGGACGTTCTTGGCCCCGGGACCACCATCTCCAGGCAATTAATCAAGAAAGGTAGGGGGCCATGAGCCACCCCTCCTGGAGGCATGCATGGCCTTGGGGAGCATCACCCCGCACCCCAGGGCTGGCTTCTGCTATGTCCCAGGGTGCCCACCCGTGGGACATTGCTGAATGCTATAACTTGGCGGGAGCTTCACCGCTCCTGCCAAGTCATAGCAAACTGTTCTCCACTTTGAGCAAGCCATAGCGTTTTGCTCTTGCTTGCTCAACGCACAGCACAATTGCCTTACAGAGAGTGAACTGCATGTTAGCAGATCCCTCTCTGTAAAAGCAATGAAAGCTCCTGCAGGAGGTGGAGAGCTGGCAGGGACCACGGGGGCCTTAAGGCTCCATCCTCGGTCCCCAAACTTCCTAAGTGGCTGCCCTGGGTGGGACACGAGCACCCACACTAGAGACCGGGCCCCAGGGGATGGGGGCATGGTACGGGGTGCGCTTAGCCTACGTCCCTTTAATTTGGAAATAAAAATAAAAAGGTCTGGCCCTGGGGTATGGGGCCCCTGGGGGAAAAAAAATGGCTCAAAGAAGGAGTGCCACACAGGCCACCTCACTAAAAATAGAAAGAAAAAAAAGACCGGCAAGTCGCCAAAGGCTCCACCCCCTTTCTTCACCACTCTGCAAACACACCTCCTGGTACACTGCTGGTTGGGGGATGAAGTCCCCTTAGATCCTGAGGGTCCTTAAAGCCCTCCTGTTACCTCCAGTAAGTCCCACTCAGTGGGATTGCTGAGAGGTCTTCGTAGGCCAAGACACCTTTCTCCACCACTCTACAAATGCACCTCCTGGTGCACTACTGGTTGGGAGACGAAGTCCCCATGGGTGTGAAGGTCTTTATGGGGCCAACAAGGCCTCCGGTTTCCTCCAGTACGTCCCACACAGCCAGATTACTGAGAGGACTTCGAAGGCCATGTCCCCTTTCTCCACCACTCTGGAAACACTCCTCCTGGTGCAATACTGGTTAGAGTATGAAGTCCTCTTTGATGCTGAGGCACCCTGGGGGCCAAGAAGCCCTCCTGTTACTTCCAGTAACTTCCTTACAGTGGATTCCTGAGAGCTGGTCCAAGGACCTGGCCCCTTTCTCCACCACTCTGCAAACGTAACTGCCAGTTAAAGAAACATAGACATTCACTTAAAAAACAAAGGTTACAGGGGCGTTATTGTTAGGAAATAGAATTTGAAAAACCTAACAAAGTCAATGAACAAACCACAGGTCACAGGGATGGTATAGTTAGGAAATAGAATTAAAAAAACCTTAGAAATTCACTTATTAAAAACAAAGGTTACAGCGACCTTATAGTTCAATTTGAAGTGACCATTCCCGCTGGTCATCATAAAGCTGGGGGCTCTAAAAAAATAGATAGAGACCAGGGTTTGTAATAGAGTAAAGGGGACCGAACTAAAAGATTTGCTTAATACCACATTATGTCCACCAAGAGTAGAGGATGCCACCAGAGGGTACACTAACTGGGTAGACACAGCCTGCAAAAGTTATTCCAGGCAAACTCCTGCACCCCAAACGATCTTTCCCAAATGCACCCTGGTACACAGAGTAACTTAGGAAGCAAAAACTAATTTGCAAACAACTAGAACGAAACTGGAGGAAAACATACAAAGAATATGAGAAAGAAATCTATAAGCAAAGCCTTAGGGGCATATTATCAAGAACGGTGTTAATATTATCGCCGCTTTAGTGGCAGGAAACTGCAGCTAAAGCGGCGATAATAGGCTTGATAATATGCCCTTGAGAATTCCAATAGAAGCCCAGGTTCACACCAGAACATGGGCTTCTATTGGAATTCTCAAGGGCATATTATCAAGCCCATTATCGCCGCTTTAGCTGCAGTTTCCTGCCGCTAAAGCGGTGATAATTTTAATGTCGTTCTTGATAATATGCCCCTTAATGTCTATAAAACAGTCATTACTTAATGCAAAAAAGCTTTTCTTTATAAACCATATCAACTTAGCAAAAAATTCCTTAAAACTGTACACAAGCTGGCCTACCAAAGTCCACCTAAGATCAAGTCTAGCCAAGAACTAAGTGAGGAAATTGCGAGTTTTTTTCAGAACAAGATGGAAGCCATCTTCTCAGTCTTCAACCAACTCCCGCAGGGAAAAACAGGAAACCCGATGTCGGGAGTCAAGCAAGCTATTGGCGCCCTTCCCGCTTTTGACAAATTTGCCCCACTTTCTACAACTGATACAATTGTGCTTCTTGGCTCAAAAAGGTCAGGGTCTCCCTACGACCCTGTCCGGTACCAGTGGTTAAATTAGCCCTGGAAACCATTGCCAAGGCACTCATATCCATATTGAAAGCCATGTTTGAATCTAGATACTTCCCAAATACTTGGAAGATAGCCTCAATACTTCCATTATTGAAAAAACACAACCTGGATCCTAGGGACCCTAATAATTTTAAGCCAGTTTAGAAAGTAATGAACTCCCAGCTAAGTGCCTTTCTTTATGAGAATCAGCTGTTTGGATCGCGCTCAATATGGGTTTAGAGAAGGGTACAGTACGAAGTCTGCCCTTATAAAATCAATGGAAGAAATCAGGGTAGCCCTGGATCAGGGAGGCGAGGCTGCACTTATCATGCTGGATCTCTCTGGGGCCTTCGACACGGTCCACCATGATCTCCTGATGGATCGTTTGTTAGAGTGTGGAGTCCAGGGCAAGGCATGGAAGTTACTTCAATCCTTTCTAACTGACAGAACACAAATAGTGTCCCTAGCTAAATTTGACTCCAAACCTTTTTCTCTAACATGTGGAGTACCACAGGGTTCATCCCTCAGCCCTATTCTTTTTAATGTATACGTGTTGCCCTTGGCCCCCCAGATAGGGTCCTTTGGCTTCAGTCTTACCTCATACGCAGATGACACACAAATTTTTGTGACACTGCTACACGGACAAGAAGTAGAGATGTGCAAGAGGTTTCATGACTGCATGGAAGCAGTTAGAACCTGGATGACACAGAATTGCCTAAAACTAAACTCAGGCAAAACTGAGATCCTCATGTCGGGAAATAAGGCCAACTTCTGGACCCCGGACTGGCGGCCAGCAGAATTGGGTACCCTCCCCAAACCCACGTGGAAGGCAAAAAATGTGGGTGTTTTAGTGGATGATAGACTGATATTCAGGATCAGGTAAATGCCACGGACTCAGCCTCTTTTCACGCTCCCTTAATTGATTAAAAAGGTTAAACCATTCCTGCATACAGTATACGAACGATCATCTCATACCCTATTTTATCGCGGCTGGACTACTGCAATGGGCTCTACTTGAATATTCAAGAGCGGTGCTTAAATAAACTGCAGATCCTGCAAAAACGCGGCAGCAAGACTTGTGACAGGTACTGCCAAATTTGTATTGGTTGCCAATGAAATCAAAAGACTACACTGGCTGCTTATCAGGAAACAGTTGTGTTTCAAATCTTTATGCACAGTTGTCAAGGCGATTAATGGCCTGTGTCCTGAATATTTGAAACAGCGGCATCAATGGTGAACTCCCAAAAGAACTCTGCGCTCACTAGGAGCCAAACTAGTGAGCGTACTACCCACTAAGAAAGCTACGTGGGGGGAAAAAGCTTTATCACATGCATGGCCAAGGCCTGTAATGATCTCCCTAGGAAGCTGAGAAACTCACTGAGCTCCTCATATTCTGGAAAGAACTGAAAACCTGGCTTTTTAACCTATGGATTCTCCCCAGAAATCTTGATCTCAGAAGAGTCTGCTATCAGCGCCAGGACACCCCTGGGTAACCGTTGCGCTTTAAAAATTTAAATAACATCACATAACAGGAAAGATCATTACAAAATACGTTAGAAATTCACTAAAAAAAAAAGGTTACAGGGTTGTTATAGTCATGGCTCAGATTCCCCTCATACAAAATCAGTGAAATTCAGCAGTAACAGCTACCTGAGCTAACTATAACTTACGCCCTGCAATGCTTGTCACGGTAAAAATGTCTTCTATGGATGCATTCTTTGATACAGTGAAGAAGTATCGCTGTTCAATTTTTAAAAATCCTTTATGCTTCCAATGGCCAGTTCATGTTTGCTAATTGCTTCTTTGTATTTTCTTTACCTTACTTTTTTAGTACCTGTTTACTTTTTGTTGAAAAAAAAATGGTTAAAAAACTCTTCCCAAAAAAACCTGAGCCAACTCAGTGTTTTTAATTTGTAAGTGACTATTAGTGTGAGAGTCAGTGTGTCAGTGTGTGCATCAGTGTATGCCTGGGTGCGTTACTGGATGCATTAGTCTTTGGCTGGGTGTGTCAGTGTTTGCTTTGGTAGATGCCTGGGTGTGTCAGTGATTGCACTGGTGTATGCCTAGGTGTGTCAGTGTATGCCTCAGTGTGTGTCCGAGTGTGCTATTGGATGCACAGTGTCTGGCTGGCTGTGCCAGTGTCTGCATATCTGAATGCCTGAGTATGTCAGCGTCTGCAACAGTGTGTGCCTGTTTGTGTTATTGGAAGCATTAGTGTTTGGTTGGATGTGTCAGTGTCTGCTTAGGTGTATGCCTGGGTGTGTCAATGTCTGCTTTTGTATATGCCTTGGTGTGTAAGTGTTTGCATCAGTGTGTGCCTGGGTGTGTCAGTGTATGTGTCAGTGTATGCCTTGAAATGTTATTGGATGCATTAGTGTTTGGCTGGGTGTGTCAGTGTCTGGTTTACTGTATGCCTAATTGTGACAGTGTCTGCATTCGTGTATGCCTGGGTGTGTCAATGTGCCTAAGTGTGTTATTGGATGTATAAGTGTTTGACTGGATGTGTCAGTGTGTGCATTGCTTTATGCCTGGTTATGTCAGTCTACGCATTGCCTTAGTGTGTCAGTGTGTCAGTCAGTGTGTGCATGGGTGTCTCATTGGATGCATTAATGTTTGACTGGGTGTGTAAGTGCCTGTATTAAGGCGTGGTTGGGTGTGTCACTGGCTCTATCAGTATGTGTATGGGTGTTTGAAAGGCTGTATCAGTGTTTGGCTGAATGCCTGACTGGCTGTATTGAGAACGCCTCCGCACACCTCGTCCTGGACATCCCCCACTACAGCCACATCACTGCCCACCTGAGAGAGCTGCACTAGCTCCCCGTCAACAAGAGGATCATGTTCAAGGTCCTCCCCCATGCTCACAAAGCACTCTACGACGCTGGACCAACATACCTCAAGAAACGACTCACCTTCTACACTCCCAACCGCCAGCTTTGCTCCGCTGACCTCACCCTCCCCACCATTCCACACATCCACAAACGACCACCGGTGGCAGATCTTTCTCCCACCTCACTGCCAAGACTTGGAACACCCTCCCCATCCACCTGCGACAGACCCAGGACCTGCTGACCTTCAGGAGACTTCTCAAGACCTGGCTGTTCGAACAGTAGCAGCTTCTCCCCCCCCCAGCCCCTTGAGACCCTTGCGGGTGAGTAGTGCACTCTACAAATGCTTGATTGATTGATTGATTGTATATATATATATATATATATATTTGTTTGGACCAGGTCCCCGTTACTGAAAGAGGAGGAGACAGAGTAAGAGAGCTACGCCAATTAGAGGCGCGCTTCATCATTGAACTGCAGACTCGCACCCCTGGGGGCCTCAACATGGAGGAAGAATTATGGTCCTTCATTGGCTGAGTTTTCCTTGCACAATTTTCAGTTTCCATCTTTCTGTATAGCATTATTATGTCATTGAGAAATGCCTGTGAACTGAGTGTTTTCCTCCCATTACCTGTTTGTTTATTGAATGTCTTTATTGAGTATGCCCATTGGAGGGCTCAATTTTGCGTTCTTTGAATTACTGATGCATTTTTGTACATACTTTGCATAGATTGAGTGAATACCCTTTATCTTTTCGTCCTTCTCTTCTCTAAACATTTAGTTTGATAAAGTACCATCGACAGGACCGGTAGTTAATTAATTAGGTCTGTACCGCGTGCATTTTAGCTGTGGCTATGCCCATTGGTGGGCGCAATTGTATACTCCAAGCTTTTGGGAGTCAGATGCTTTTAGCCACAGATACAGTTATCGTGTCATTGGTTGGTCACAAAAATATTTTCACCGAAAATATAGTACATGAATTGCACATGTTTAATTAATTTTTTGGATAATTATCGGCATGACATTGTTTATATATAGATGTTAATTGTGATCCAATGACGTGTTAGGAGGTACAATACATGATTTACATGTCTGTGCGGCAATTCAAATATGGCCGCTGTGGTTACGATGAATTGTGGTTAACCAACTGTGAAGTCCCTTGTCGATGTTACTCGCTAGTCCCATTGACCAATGATCGTACTTATTATTTAAACGTGTGTTTCGAACATGACAAACTAACACTGACGAAGGGCAGGGTCCCGGAACGCGTGTGTTAGTCCTCACGGAGAAGAACGAATAAAGTTAATTTCTTTGGATTGAGCCCGAGTGCGCCTCACGTTTTTTCCAGAGACGTGGTGTTTGGAATTAATTGCGCTATCGCCCGCGCAAGTGGCGCACCCGCACTGCAGAGAGCAAAGGAGTGGGGCGGTGTTGTTTTTCGCATATGTACATATATATATATATATATATGCATTCAGTTTCCCTAGCTTTTTCTCACGGGTCATTAACTGTTTGTAGATCATAGTACATATAGTGCTCACGTCACATAACCAACATAGAAATAGGACTACTACACCACATCAGGGATAAGGCAAAATAGCAGCCGTTTTGGAGTTTTGGAGTGGTGACTTATTCTCCATACACTTTCACATAAAATGTTAAATACATGATTAAACTCATGAATAGTAAACATTGCAGATTATAATGTCTTGTAAATCTTTTGGTACAAAATTCTGAGCCTTTCTTTTAGACAATATAAATTAATGCACTGATAAATGTATTTTCCATCATTACATTCAAAATAACGCCCCAGTGGGCTTACATCTTCTGCACGAATTTACTTTCATTTTACTTCAAATATAAGTGTAACAGATATTACTTGTCCATACTCCATATGAGTGATGCATCATTCACAATTCTGCCCCAGTGGGCTTTTTTCAATTCATCACAGATATCTTAAACTTTTTGCATTCATCCTCATCTTATGATGAGGGTGTCTCCGTCTCCTACAATATAAAATGCAGACATATGATCAATGATCACCTGTTAGCAATTAAAATACAAACTTCATCCGGGATACATGATTTAATTCAACAGCATGTTCTTATTCCATCATTATATTCTTATTCCATCCCAGTTTTACCCTCACCCTAAGTGTACAGATAATTCCTCATCTTTGTTCAATCCTAGGGGATGCATAGTTTCATATTTAATAATCATCCTCGATTCTAATCATCTAAGTTCTTTCAGTCTATTCCCTCCTCTTTCCGATATGGGAATTCTATCCAATGCACAGTATCGTAGCAAGCTGACATTTTTGCCATGGGCATCCTTAAAATGCCTTGCAATTGGATATTGTTTGTCTTCATTAACAAAAGCCCTCCTGTGTTCCAGGATATGTTTTTTTACTTGGTGAATGGTACTCCCAATGTAAATCAATGGGCAAGGGCAGATAAGTGCATGAACACAATAATCCAATTTACATGTCAAATATCTGTTAATGACAAACGGTTTTTGATTTTTACATAACTCAATTTGTTTTTACAGGCTTTGCATGATCTGCAAGTAAAAAATCCCTTTATCTGCTGACCCTCGGCAGCGGTTTGTACAACACTGCTGCATAGCATTTCACTCAAAGCTGTGCATTTCCTGAACGTGATTTTAGGATTATCCCCCACGTATTTTCTTAAGGTCTTATCAGTGCATCGGACATTCCCAAATTTCTTAAGACATTGTCTGATTTCCCAGGATTGATCATTATATGTTGTAGTGAATCTTATGGGTTCCTCAATGTTGACATCTCTAGTCTTATCTTTCAATAAATCCATTCTATTCACTAGCTGGATTTTTTTCACAAGCTTGATTTTTATCTTGCTAGGGTATCCTCTTTCTCTAAAGCGAGTAGTCATAATTTCCATCTCTTCCTTTAACTCAATATCTGAACTACAATTCCTTCTTGCTCTTAATAGCTCACCATAATGTATGCTATTAATCAGATTTCTCAGATGGCAGCTCTCTGCATGTAGCAGACTATTACAAGAGGTTTTCTTCCTAAATAGTCTGCTCTTCAATGTGTTGTCATTTACCTCCAGTTCAACATCTAAACATTTAATTGTTGTATCAGTGGGCAGCTAGGTATGTCAGTGGCTATATCAGTGTGTCCCTGATTGTATCAGTGTGAGCCTGGGTCTCTCAGTGGCTGTAGCGGTGAGTGCCTAGGTGTGGCAGTAGCAGCAATGGTCTGTGGATGGATGAGTGTGGCTTCATCAGTGTATAACTGGGTATGTGAGTAGCTGTATTGGTGTATGTGTTTGGGTGTGTGAGTGGGTGTATCATTGTATAACTGGATGTATGACTCAGTGTATCAGTATGTGACTTGGTATGTGAGTGACTGTATGAGTGTGTGTGAATGTATGGTTGGGTGAACGAGTCTAAGTAGAAGTTTGCATGTGTAAGTGACTGTATGGGATTTTGAGTGGCTGTATGAGTGTAGATATGGGTATGTCAGTACCTGTGTAAATGACTCTATCGGTGTGTGATTTCATGTTAGAGTACCTACATGGGAGTGTTTGTGACCCATAAGTTAAATTAATAATATACATTTTTATAACTTTACAAATACATCTGATAAACACATTACAAAACTATTTAAACCAAAAAAAAAACAAATAAACATACCATAACTTATTTAACTATTTGCAAATAAACAATTACTCACAACTACCTATGGAAGCACAAAACAAAGTGATGTTTTGAAGCATCTTACAATACCGTGAAGGGATAAAAGGTTACAAATAAATATCTAAAATGCAATACTTGCAGCAAGCAGTTATAAAGGGGTACTACAAAGAATTATTTAGGTCGGATAACTTCTATGTGGAAGCACTTAAAAACAATTCTAGAAAGGGGCCACAACTAAATGATGTGGCACAAACTAGGTGCAGCAGTATAGTCCACCTGTACAGCACCCTTAGGAGAACCACAATCAACTGCATTCATTTTAATCCCACCTATCTTCAAAAATGTAAGTGAGACGCTTACTCACTATGCGAAATGCCACATGCTTGTCACCATAAAAATATCCTCTGTAGGTAGATTTTCCCTTTTTTACTGTTCTCAGGTTCTATAATCATACACCAAAAATGATGTACTGTTGAAAGAATCATCAATGAACAGTGAGGAGAAAACAATCATAAAGTTGTACAAAAAAAACTTGATTTCTACCTCTGAGCTGTTCAGAATATATATGGAATGACTTACATGAATTTTTCACACAAACAAACTGAAATATTAAAGACAGCAAGTTCAAGAAACTAGGAGAACTTTACTGTATGTATCTTTCACATTTTACAGGTACTTTATGCACAGATTTGAAATTATACTGTCCTTCCTCTGCAAAAAAAGTCCACTTCTCTTGAGAAGTTACTGATTTCTCATTGAAAAAAGAGTACCAAGCAAGAGGTGCTTGTCCTATTCATAGGCTGTTCTCTGTAAAAGATGCAACAAAATTTGAAACCTGCACAGGTGAGCCTCTACCTTCTTTCATAGAACAGAATATTACATTCCAAAAGACACTGTAGAAAAAAGGAATAAAGCAGCAACTACTGCATTTCCCATCACTAGATATAGAAAGTACTGTCAGCAGAAATGTTTGATTATTTTCTTAGCTCCCCATTGAGCCATTGTGTTTTTCACAGTCTGAAGTTAGTTCCTTCATCCCAGTTCTCCTTGAAAAAAACAGAAAAGTATAAAACTGTAAACAAAACTTCTTGAAAAACAACAGTACTTTTTCAAAACATTTCAGAAGTACCCCACAAAATCCTCCCAGGAATAGTGACACAGTTTCTGACTGCTCCTGTATTTCAACTTACACTCCTTGGGGATGAATTCATAGTTACTGACAAGGGCCTCCTTCATGACAGGATACCTCAATCTCTTCCCCTTCTCCAGGGCCAGTAAGGCACCTTCCATTAATGTAACCTACACCATCTCTAGAAATTAAATTGAGTTCCCAGTCCTCATACCCTATGTAGACAGAGATCGACTCCACCTGAAGATCCATAGAAAAAGTACGGCAGCCAATTCTGTGCTACCTGGCTATAGCTGTCATCCCCACCATACCATTGTCAATATCCCAACTGGGGAATATCGAAGAGCACACAGACACTGAAGTAAACAAGATGATTATGACCGGAAATTAACCAAAATCACTTAATGTTTAAGTCAAAGACATTATAATCCAACCAAGCTGGTCCAGAGTCAATGCCACTTTTCAAATACTGACTGAACAACAGAAAAATCAAGGAAACCAAACCAGCCATTTGCTTCACAACCAGATATAGTAATGGCCATCACTATATTTGCAAGACACTATAGAGACAGTGTTCCCTTCTTACCACTAATCCTACTGTTACAAATACCATTCAAGATTCTCCACAGTTCAGTTTCACATGAACATCGAATATTAGAGACAAATTATGCCCATCTTTTCTCCAGGATGAAAAGGAACTGATAACCTTCCTCCAACAGTCCACTAGCTTTTACACCTGTTCAAATTGCTCAATATGCAAACTAGGCATGTCAAAAACAATGGAAGTTACTTCAATGGCCATTCACACCAGATTGCTGACTTCATAAATCGTGACAGTGCCAACGTAGTTTACCTAATTTCTTGTCCATGTAGCCAACACTTTATGAAAGTACAATCAGGCCTCTAAAAGCAAAAACTCAGGACATTACTGTAACATTCATTCAAAAGACCAAAAACTGGCACTCATAGAGCTTTTTGAAAAATACCATCCACACCAACATACTTTCTTGTTCTGCGGTTTTGTCAAACTAAAATGCCACTCATGAGGAGGTAACTTAAAACTAAAACTACGCCAAAAGGAAATCTCCTTTATCACCTGCCTTGAAACTGTAGCTAACAGCCTGAACAAAGACACTGAATGGCATTATTGGTTATACCTACAAGGATAACATGACAGGAAAGTGTCTTCATTATCTGTTTTAGAAACTGGAATTAATGCTTGACCAAAGACACTAAATAGCATCACTGGCCATAACTACCAGTATAACACAACAATATGCCATTCACGCTGAATAATGCTTTTATATTGATAACACAAATTCATCCATTGGATCACTGTATTATATTGAAAATGACCGTGAGCATCTCACTCTGAACATTGATGCAGAATCCTATAGGTATACCTGACAACTCATGTTGCGACATATCAATGTTTGCCTCACTTCAAAGGAATAGGACGCTTACAATTCAATTGGCAGACTTTGAAAATGCTTGCTGTTGTATGACAAAGACTGCTTCAGTCAGAAAGTAATACTGACACTCATGCTATACTTGATCCTTTCTTAACTTTATATATATGTATTAATTACAGTGTGATTGATCATGTGCATTCTATTCTGTACACTGCAGCATCAACCAATGGCTGTTTTCATTGAATGATGGCCATTCTCAAATGAATACAATATCGACTTCTACACCCTAAATTAGCATTTAAACATTATTGCAACTCACCCCATATCCCATACAACACCCTATGATTGTTATTTGGTTGTAATTTGACTTCTGTAAACTGCTCCAAGATGGCTGACCCTCATCTAGCCATTACACCTCGGAAGATAGTATGCATACCCTGGAAACATCTTTTGGCCATTTTTCATTAAAATAAAATGATGTTAACATCGTGATTATTCCATTTACATTTATACCATTGACGATATAATGCCTCCTCTAGAATGTGACATATTTGTTTTTCCCTTTTATTATGTCATATGACCGTCACGTATTCCAGTATGGCGACCCATTTTGAATGCACTTCCCTAGGGCCGTGAACCACCTTTAATACCAATCCAATTAGGCTGACTCATATAGATGGTGCATTGAACACCCCGCTGTCAATCGCCGGTGCACATTGACTCCAGGGATTCAGCCTGGGACGGAATAAGAACTGCTGACATTATGTGGGACCTGTGAGTACCTCTCTTTCGTATCTACTATTCTGACTCGTAAATTAATTTATGAGGTAATTTTACAATGTTACAGCTATATTATACCATCAATAGTGCCATAACACCATTCACCAGTACTTACAGTCGCCCGAGTTATATTCAGCTCTTCAAGTAGAATGCAACCTCCATCTAGAAACATGCAGCAGGTTCCTTTACTTTGCTCTCGTGCAGAATGTATAGTGCAACAAGATCTTGGTGTAGGCATCTGTCCTCATTTGCCTTTTTATGACATGCCAAACCTCGACCTAACACCACTCTTGGAATGCATAACTCTTGTTCCTTTACAATAATTGCATGTTATCTACTTACTTACACCATATGTTCGACCTGTAATACTTCTGAGATTTGTGAGTGGTGCACTATAGAACCTCTCTCTGTTCCAAGTGTACTGCTTATGGGCAATTGACTCATGCTCACAGGGACTATTTTCCTCAGTTTGAAAAGCTGCATTGTATAAAAATGGCTATATCTTTTTGATTGAATTTCCATGTACATATTACCCTAACTTATTTGAAAGCTGGTACAATGATAGCTCAGTGGTAATGCCAATTATTTTTGGAGCACTACAAGTGCATTGGCCACACACATTGCTATTTTTTTTATGTAATTCATGATAGATCAATAGCAATGATATTAATCGATCTTGTTGCATTTTAATTTTATAGCTTGTATGCATTGTTCTGGTTTTTTTTGGATGTAATGTATCAAGCTGACTTAGCCCACTGTCAAAATTGATTTATGTGGGCTATTTTAATAAATAACCTTGACTGTTGATGTCTGGTCCTACTTATGAGGTATTCTGCCTTGTCTTGCATTGATACAACACTCTTGCAATGCCAGTATGCTTACATATATGGAAAAGTTGACTTTTTCACTCGTAATCATCATTTTGATACTGGGCTGTTGGTCCTATTCTGTTTCTCTTATAATGATAATTGTACTAACACCATCCACTGTTGCGGTGTCTCAAATATAGGATTCCTATATCTTGCCCACATAAGACCTTGACTAATTTATTACTTGATAAGAGTAACCTGATAATAATACCAAGCTTGTCAGTGCTGCCTCTTGATACCACTTCTGACAAAAACTATTTCCCTCGGACTACCTCAGAACCTAATTAATCTACCACATATCTGTTACACAAGCATATTATTCAACCTGACGATCAACTAAAATCAGGATGTCCCTTTTTAAGGCATAACATTACATAGCAATACAGGGGTGTTTTATTCTCACTCTCCTTGCTTTCCACTTGGTAATGAATTCACTTGATCCTAGCTTCACCTGTATCACTCACTATGGGGCATATTAACAAGTCAGGCGATAAAATTATCGCCGCTTTAGCGGCAGAAAACTGCCGCTAAAACGGCGATAATGGGCTTGATAATATGCTCTATGGAATTCCAATTGAAACCCATGTTAAATGTGAAGGACGTCTAACATGGGCTTCAATTGGAATTCCATAGAGCATATTATCAAGCCCGTTATCGCCGCTTTAGCGGCAGTTTTCTGCCGCTAAAGCGCCGATAATTTTATCGCCTGGCTTGTTAATATGCCCCCAAATTTCATCATGTCTCCTGCAGCCTTGAGAAACCATAAGGCTAATGGGCCATCAGAGGGCGAAACACATGTAGGCTGCCTTGATATCTGTCATATTGTGGAATGTTCCAACTATGATGGATTGATGGAAACATTTCAACTGTGAATAAAACTTATAACTGAGACAATATACAAGACGTGGTGTCTGTACTTACTACAGTTCAGAACACCTTTGAAAATGGAACTCTGAAAAGCTTGCGATACGAAAGGGATAACACACTCATACCCTTTAACAAATTCTGAAAGAGAGGTATGAATGCTCCAAACATCAAGTAGCGATCCACCTACAACAAAACGGCTACTGCTTAACAGAAAGAGAGAGCTTGGCCTTAGAACCTATTACTACAACTTCAAGAGCCAACAAGACTCTTTTCTCCTCCAAGGCTCCCTCAGCTTCAGGTTGTCTGTCCTCTTCAGCCCGCAAGGCCAGCTGCAGCCTCAGCCTGTCTGTCGTTGAGCTCCTCAGGGGACTGGGTTTGGGAGGAAGCACTACTTCCTGTAACAAATCCAATAGGGAACTCTCTCTGTGGGGGATACCATTTCTCTTCTGAGGACTGACTTTGCCCAGCCATTTCTCTGCTGCTTTCCCGCCTTCTCCGAGCCACTACTCTTAGAGGTCCTGATTCTAAGATCAACTGCAAACAGGATTCGAAGTTATCAAAATTGCTGAAGTAGTCCTCCTTAAAATCTTCTTGTGGTGCAGGTTTAATTCTGCTTTTGTAGTTCCAAGTTCTAAGGGCAAAGTAGCTGTGAAACCTGGATGTACAGGTGAGTAAATGGGTGTGTGATTGATTTTATGGGTGCACGACTGAATCTTGCAGTCACTGTCTGGCTATATGAGTGATGAACAAATAATTGCTTTTGTGAAAGTGTAACTGGGTCTGTAAGTGCCTGCCTTACTGTGTGAGTGTGTGCAAATTGCATACTATTAAATTACATATTATAAGCAAGTACCACATCCTATTTCAAACACATTCATTCGTACTGGCATAATAAAATTAATATAAATTCAGTATATCCTTTCCTATACACTGGGTTTTTAGTTAATAGTCTCATCTAAGCACTCTTCTATTTTCCCTTCTAATGTATTGTCTAGACACTAAACATTGTCTTGCAGCTTACATACATTCACTATTGTTTATCTAAATATACTTTTATATACTGCTACCTAATTAACATACCTGTAAAAGCTCTTTGCTGTTCTCTCTGGTAACATCTGTTTTCATTCTGAATCTCAAGTCAGAACTCCTGCAAACCACCTCCTTCCTCTGCAGAAAAGCAGCTAAAAAGGCTACCCTTCACCATGTGCTCTTACTTATGGTGATCTAGTTAACAAATTATAGGCTTACTTTAATCTTTCGTTTTTGTTATACTACTTCTAAATGGTCAATATTTCTTTAACCTTTTGCATGTTTCCTGCGAAGAAGCCCAATTTGGCTGTTTTTTTCCCCACGAATCGGCGAATCCTCTGCAACGCTCAGTGGGTGTGAGAGTGTCCGTATGGGTCTGTGAGTGGGTGTTAGAGTGACTGTGTAGGTCTGTGAGTGGGTTCGAGAGCACCTGCATGGGTTTGTGAGTGAGTATGTGAGACTGTGACTGGGTGTTTTTTTTTTTTTACGGAGTTTTATATAGCGCGAACTTGACCCGGTATCAGGTATCAGAGCGCTTTACATAGCACCAGTCCCGTTACATGAGGACACGTTCATTTTTGTGGAGATTAAGTGATTTGCCCAGAATAATTCATTGCCGAGACTCGAACCCGGTTCCCTAGACTCGAGTCCGACCGCCCTAGCCGTTAGGTCAACTACTCTAACGGCATGTGAGTGTCTGTGTAGGTGCGTTAGTATATATATATGTGAGAAGAGGAGCTGCAGGCCGTCAATACCCCCAATTTGAGTGCAGCTTCAAAACGTTGGTCTTTGTTGAAAAATAATTCCAGCGGCTGTCCTAGTCGCGAAGCTGCACCACCTGAAAATAATGAAGGGACCACAGAGGCAGAGAACTGGGCGACGCCTCGGAATTGGTAAATTCGGTATAGGAGAAAACTGCGGTGACTTTTTAATCGGAGGCCCACTGAGGGCCAGTGACATTATTGACAATAAATGTGTTTGCAGGACTCACTGTGGGTAATTACATTTTAAAGGGGGCACGGGAGCCTACTATAGGTAAAGTAACTATTACTACATTAACCAGCATGCAGCACAAGTTATTCCACCTGCAGCCCACTGGAGGGCAGAGCAAACGACATGCTGAAATAGGTGCCTCCACGCCTGCATTCACTTTCAAATGCCTGTGAACAAGGAGCTGAATAGCCCCAAAACGCGTAAGGCGAGATTAAATGTCTGTGAGAAGAGGAGCTGCAGGCCGTCAATACTCTGAATTTGAGTGCAGCTTCAAAACGTTGGTCTTCATTGAAAAAAAATTCCGGCGGCTGTCCTGGTCTTTGTTGAAAAAAACGGTTTATAGGGGGGCCTGCGCTGAGCCCTGGGGTGGGCCGCAGATCTCGCACATGGCAAAAAAATCATTTGTAGGCAATTTCTTGCCCATCCTACCTACTTCTGACACCTACGTAACACAAACATGGGGTCAGGGAACCTTTACCCTGACCCCTTCGTTGAAATTGCAGCCTACAATTCAGCCCCAGTGACGGTTCCCTGATACATAAAATGGCAGCCGCAACCGTCCGGTCATGTTGTGGTCAGCCAAGCACAGCGTTGCTGGTGGCGTGTGACTTCACTGAGCCACCGCGGAGGGTTCATGTCCCTAGATATACAAATTTCTTTTTCCTTTAATGACTCAATAATTACTAAACAGATTTACACCAAATAACAAAAAGGACTCTTTCTGGACAAAGAGCTACCTCTCTGCCAAATTTGGTGTAATTCCATCTAGTAGTTCGGGCTCTAGTCATGTTCAAAATCCCTACAGAAAATTGCATGGGAAATGCAAATTGTTTCAGCCCTCCTTTGTCTCAGACCCCCCACGTGACGGATCACCCTGAAAGTTTCCATGCACAACTAGACAGAGTAGGATACTTTTTGGGAAACATTTGTGAAGTTCATCAAGCGGCGCCAATATTATAAACAAGTCAAAAAACACTTTTCCTATGGAAACTAAGTCTTAACTATAACTACCTACTGGTGACTGCCAGTAGTTCATATTTATAGATTTACTGTGTTTAACTCAATATCTACATACCTTGTGTTTAAATATATCGTCAAGCTACATTATGTGGCTTACCTATATATGCTATATATGCTAACCTGTCCATATTTTGGTCCTCAATATTTTGGCTACAATATTGTGGTAACTAGATATTCCCTACCTAATATTTGGTGCCTCTAACACATTCTTTTTGCAATCTTGAGATTAGAATGCCTGTCACTGCTATTTGCATGTGATGTTATTTCCACTGAAGAATATTGCACCTGATAACCTGCTCATTCGTATTGAGTTGCTCTTTTCTGCAAGGCATCTTTCAAGATGAACAATATAGAAGAGGCAGAAGACTGTAGAACGTAATGAAGTCAAACAGCATGCTTCTGGACTCCACACTTAACAATCTTCTTTTGCTGTATGCGTGATTGTTACTTTTTGATAAATATAAACTGCTTTTAATAACACATAATACTATTTTTGCCATTTCTAATCATTGTAACTATGATACTCGTACAAATCGAATAGCACCCACATTGCATGACATACTGATAAAACTGATGTTAGCGTGAATAAATAACGTGCTGCTATAAATATAAGCAACAACTCTGACCCTTTACTTATGTATTTTCTTTGTTTTGCAGTTTTTCTTGTTTGAGCTATAAGCTGGAGAGGTTCTGTTTCTATGGTTCTCTTCTTGCCACACAAAGAATCCAATCTGACTTTCTTCATTCTTTATTTGGAAGGATTAGCTTTAACATGCAGGCTGACATCTAGGATATCTACCATTTCCTCAGGATGCCCCACAGAGCTTCAATCCCTTCTACATGTGTTATGCTGTTCTGCAGTTTGATTGCTCACCATAAGCAACCTTTTTTTCATCTATGTCAGGAGACACAAGAGTCTGGCTCTACGGGATGTGTATATTTGTCCTCATCACCCCAGTTTAATTCCCTGAAATTATAACTTCTTTTGTTAATGGAGGGACCTTTTGTTCAGGTGTGGGTTTGTTTTAGGCAAAGAGGGCCTAACAATGTGGTACATCTTTAATCCCCACATCTTCTGTCTTGATAGTAGCCCCTTTCAAGGTTTAGTACAGTTATACCTGTTGAAAGACTCAGGTCTAGTGTTTGTAATCTTGAACATTTCCCATGGATACAGTTTCTACTTTCCTTCCTGGTTACTTTTGGATGCTTGGGGCTTGATAAAAACATCCTTTCTTCCAGCAGGTCATCACTTGTATTTGCCTCATCTGTTGTGATACTCTTGGCATGAAGGATGTCAAGAATGTACAAGCTAATTCTTCTTACAGCCTTCTCCCAACTCTTCTCTAGGCATAGAAAGTTATGGCTGCCGTTGCATATCTCTCTCCTCGCAGTGCTTTTTTGTGGGCTGGCTGTTCTCTCTCATGGTCTATGTAAGTATTATTGTCCCTCAAACTATGCAGTAGTGCCTTCGCTGGCATTTTTCCTTTGTCACTGAAAAGTGCCATTGTCATTTGGCTTATAGACTACAGCTGGTAGCATATAAAAAGTACTCCTCACATTAGTGTACCTTGAGTGGGGAGACTTCAATGGGCCCCACACGCTGTGTTCTCAAGGTGAGCTTGAGCATCTTCATGCAAATCTTGGCTTGCAATAGCTCATTTGTAGGTTTGCGGAAGGAGTGAAGTTACATCCATGTGAGCTATTTAATGGCTTCTGTAAGACATTGGATTATTGGTTGAAGTGGGTGAGAACAAACTTCAAATAATAATGGCAATCTTTGTCAGGGTGAACCACAAATATTCCTAAAGAAACATTGATTTGAACTTGTATAGCGCACAAATGCCAGGGGGCGTCTAGGCACTGAGCGGCAAAGTGCCTAAAAAACATTTCTGTTAGCAAAGAGCCACGTTTTTAGTGCCTTTCTGAAGGAGAGCAATGTTGAGCTGTTTTTTTATGACAGTCTGGAGTTAATTCTAAGATTTCACTGTCCCCAGAATAAAGCTTCGTCCACCCCAATGAGTTTTGTTGAATCTGGGGGCTTGTAGGAGTTTCCTCTGTGCTGTCCTTAGCTTTCTGACAGGTAAATACCCGATAAGGTGTTGTTTCAAGTACTGAGGACCATTCCCATGCAGCGCCCTCAACGCTAGGCATAAGGATTTGAATGTTATCCTTTGATCCGCTGGGAGCCAGTGCAGCTTTCTTAGTCCATGGAAGATTAACTGGAATTTAGGAATGTCCAGCAGCAATCTGGCTGCTGCATTCTGCAAACGTTGCAGCTTAATGCTGCTTTTGCAGGCCCATATAACGAGCATTTCCATAATCAAGTCTGGACAGGGCTAATACTCTCACCAGTGTTTTCACTGAATTCAGTGGTATGAAGGAACAAACTTTCCTGATTGTCTTTAGAATAAGGAAGATAGTGGAAGAAAGCTGTGCTTAACCTTCTGGTGGTTTGGCACACAAGCAGTCAAGCTTAACTTAGAGGCAAAGTGTAGAGTATTTATTTTGCACTCAAACAGTAATAATGTAAGAACACAAAGCAAGAATAATCCGAAAACAATTTAGAAAAATCGAGGATTCATTTTTAAATAAAATGACACCAAAACAGCAAAAATTCAATCATTACATCCGGAGTTATGTGTTTTTAAAGTTTAAAGTAAAAATATAGCCAGCTGTGGGTATCTGGTTGCGCCGCACTGGGACAAAGTCAAAGTTCAGGCCAATCACGGTGGATCACCAGCTGGGTATAGAACAGGATTTCGCCTGCTGGGAGTTGTATCTTCTGTCCCTGGTGTGGGAGCTGCAAGGTGGTGTGATATAAGTCTCTGTGTCTCTCTGTATGCGGTAAATCCATCGATCAGGACCTGCGTGGTGCTGTGATATGGGCCCTGATTCGCTCTGCGCCACTCTGCGTCAGATTTGATGAAACCTTCAGTTAAATACAGTCAAGGGTTGATGATGTTGAGGACTGCACTTGGGGATCAGGACTCAGGTAAGCACAGTTCGGTCTGGTCAGCTGGAAGGCAGGAAAGGCCTCTGGAAGCTGATTTGTCTCTATAGCTCAAACAGAAAATCAGCCATTGGACTCTTGGATTCACTTCTGGGGTCCTGGGTTTAAAGCAAGTAGGCTAGTCTTCCTTCTGGCTTCAGACTGCAGGGCAGTCCTACTTCTGAGTCATCATAGACCCAAGAGTGTTCTGAGTTCACGTTCTGTGATTGCCACTTTATTGCCAGTGCCAGATGGTGTTTGGGGGACACCACTTTGTCTAAACCTAAACTGGCTTTGGTCAGTTATTTCCCTGGGTTTGATTCCAGACTGTCTAGGAAAACAAAAGTCAGATAGGCCCAGGTGTGAGCTGCAGCTGCCAGTGACAGGGTAATCATACTCGGAAGTATGGGAGGGGTTTGGGTACAGCCCTCAGGTTACCCTGTAAAGTGCAATCAGGGCAGGGGCACAGTCCCTTCCCAGCCAACCTGTCAAGAAGACCCATTCTCCCTACACTCAGTTCTTTGTATACTATATTCATAGCACAACACTGACAACTAATATAGACAAGTAATTGAGGAGAAAATTAAAGAAGATAAAATAACGTATCCACAACAGTTATCTGAAAAATGTTTGTTACTGAAAAATAGTAATAAAACACAACAAGAGTGCAATAATCAACTGGTGCTCACAAAGTTGTACTAGACATCCAAAAATGAAAAGTAAAAATCACAGTGTAAACAAAGGACAATGGCAGAGGGAAAATTCCACAGGAAAATAAATCCATCAAGTGATAGTAACAGAACACAACATATGCTTCCTCTTAATTTACCAAAGGAAGGCGTCAAAGGCATTTAGAACTTGTTAATTCATTAGGTCATTATCAGGACACAAACCAATCATTGGTAGCAACCATCAATTTAAGTTTGTAAACTCTCAAGTGGATCTAGAGAGGACATCCGGCATAAACCATTATTCGTGCAAGCAAATAGAGCAGAAGTCAGGATTAGCTGATTAGATTTTTCCGAACCTCCTCCAGGCTTAAATCACCTTCTGATTTGGTACTGGTAGTATTGCCAGCTCCTCTCGCACGTGTCTCCGATAATTAATCAACTTTCTAAAAGTGGAATTCCCACAATAGCAATTTAAAATCCGACTTTACCATTAAAGTGTTGGTCTATGGTTTGCTGGCCTTACCATAGTGAGAAATAATTTTGGGGGATTTCACTGCCAGGACATGTAAAACATGAAATATACATGTCCTACTTTTTTAAATACCATGCACCCTGCCTCATGATGAGCTGTTTGGGCCTAGCTTAAGGTGTGACTTGTAATTATTTAAAAGGAAGGTTTAGGCCTGGCAAAATGTTTATTCTGCCAGGTCAAATTGCAGTTTAAAGCTGCACTACAGGGTACAGTGGCAGACTGAGACATGTTTTACAGAGCTACATTAGTGAGTGTCGTGAGTGCTACCGCCCACTAGTAGCATTTAAATTACAGGCCCTGAGTACATGTAGTATTATATACTGGGGACTTATAAGTAAATAAAATGTGCTAAGTAGGTGGAGGCCAATAGGCCAATGTCACCATGTTTAAAGGAAAGAGCACACACACTTTAAATCTGGTTGGCAGGGGTAAAGTTCAGAGTCCTAATGCCTACAAAACAAGTTCAGCTGCAGAAGGTAAACATCTGGGGTGAGCGTGCAGAAAGGGCAAATTCCTGATAGCCTTCCCATTTAAACAAATCCAGATGCTAGGATCAGGCAGAGGGGCCTTGATATGTTTTAGTGTGTTTGTGATGTTTCCATACAATATGTGCCATTTTTTGCAACATTTAGTTTGATCATTAGAACACGTGGCTATGAAAAATCGTTCTCCAAAATGAATATTGCACTGTGCATTTTATTTCTTATAACTGAATGGTTTTTACAATTCTATGTGTGAGTCATGTCTTTTATGACAATTGTGTTGAATAAAGATATGTTTGACTTGTTTGTCTTGAATACTGAATGTGTTGGCATGGTTTTTCATTGTGATCATTAGCATTTGTGTAAGCATCTTGATTCCAAGATGGAGGGTGGATGTTACTAAAAGAAAGCTATCCCATAGTTAACATCTTCTTCCTATTCTGCCCTTTCGGTTCCATTGATGTCTTCATCAGCTGTTTTTTGGTCTGCACTGGTGTCTGGAGGGACATCATAAAGCTTCCCATAAAAGCAGCTGCATAGAAGTTGTGCCTTTGCTTCAGAATATAGGTCCCATGCACAGCATTCTGGGGAGGAGACCTCTGCTTGGCAGTGAGGTTTGTTTAATTGCCTGTATTTGGACATAATCACTGGGGTTTCACTCCAAATTGTTGATCTAATTTTGGGTTTGACCTGAGTGGGCCCTTCTACCATTTGTGATTCTAGAGTATGGACCTGAGTCTTGTCCACTTCTTGTTAGCTGAGAATAAGAAGGGCAGCACTGCAGAAGTTCTGCTCTCCTGCCCAGCTGCTGATCATCCCCTCATGAAAGCCCCATTTCATTCCCCAAGGTGTTGAGAGGCAATCAAACTGCCAAAAGCCCTTTCTACCCCTAGCCAGATACTGCAGAAGGGTGTCAAAGAAATCTACTGATAGCAGGTGAAGGCCTAAAAAGTGGCAACTCTATATGAATTTCTCACTGCACTAACCTTTGGAGAAGTGTAATCTTGAGATAGTCTAGGAGTGCATCATATTTATGCATATTTAAAGTATTCCACATGACATACTTGTGTATAGAATGTGAAAAATAAGGGTTTATGTGATACTTACATATTACTGTGATAGGATAAGCTGACATAATTGTGTCCCATTGTGAGGATATTAAGACTGAATATGTGTAAATTTATGTTTACGCATTTATACGTGCAATGAGAATATATTTCATGCAGGTGCATTTAAAATGACATTTTCGTAATTCATTACAATTTATACGTGTATTAAGGAGCTGCATTTAGTGTGTGTGTAGAAATGTGCACATTCTCTGTAACCCTGTGCACTACTAAAGTTATCTAGAGTGGGCCTCGAGAAATAGTTCGGTCCCTGCTCTCATTTAGAGTTTAACATATAATTTGTATTCAACCTTCAGTGTAGATTGTGTGCAGGTATGGAGAAAGAAAGCCTCATTAGTTAGCATAGAATGGTTTTGTTTTCTTTAGATAGCAAGGTATGAGAAGACGAAGTTGGCAGGGAGAAGTGCAGTAACGAGCAAGGAGGAGACTTCTCATGGGAGAGGAGAGGAATGACCAAGGACGAGCAAAGTTGCAACTTATCAATGTGGAAAAGGTGGTGAAAGTATCCAGGTGTACTTGAACTATGGAATTTCACCGGCAAAGATCATGTGGGATTGTCTACTCTGACTGCTATTGATATTTTATGCGAAACGAAGTGAGGGACAGGAGAGTCATTTGAGTTTTTACAGGGAGCAGACCTATGCTTCTGCTTGTGTGGCTTTATGCTACATGATCAAAAACGGAATGGGCCTGCACACCTTTTCTAAGAGTTTTTTTTATATTCTAATTATAAGTGCTATGTGAATAAAACATGTATCCATTGTAAAGCGTGCAATCACGTGATGGGTTATTAGCCCAAACCCCAGTGAAATCAAACAGAGACTTGAGGTCTGGAAGGATCCAAACCTACGTGTTGCACAGCTCAGGACCTTAACGTCTCAAAAGGTATAAACACAATTGACTATAATACAACAATATACATACACAAATTAAATTGAACCACCATGTTGTAGCAATTGAAAGAGTAAGACTTGTATTTAACAAAAATGCAAATAACAATATATAAACATCTTACCATCCTTATGGATTAGCAGTATCATGTCATACAAAGTACATAAATTAAATGATATGGGAGGATATAAATCCAATTTTACAACATAAACTCCAATTAAAAAAAAATACCAATGCATTTCGGGTTAATCTGATTATTTTGTATAAATCCACCGTTTGGAACTAAAACAAAGGTGAAAATAGACCATAAGATTTCCATTGTGGTACATTCCAATTGGCTGAATTAGGATTTGCACTCAGGTTACAGAATGAATATCTGTGAGATTGTGTGAAACGGTGCTCAGTGTCGCTAAATCAGCCTAAGCAAAATGAGTGTGGCCACATTGGTTGCACTAAAATGGGATGTTAACAAGTGATAGTTTTCTCCCTTTCCCTCTCTGCTGCTAGAAGGGTCACCCCCCTGGAGATAAATGTTTGACTGGGCCCAAGCTCAAACAGTTCCTTCTTTTGACCCTGCTGCCAAAGAACTGGGGAAACAGAAGGTGATGAAAAGCTAAACAACTGTTAGGGATGTGCAAAATGCTGCCTCAGGTACAATAATTTTGTCATCAATATTTCACTTTTAGAATTATCCACTTCCTTAAGGAAAATTTGGCATTTTATGGTAACTCATGAGCAATTAGGAATGCAACTGATTCTAGAAAATGGCAGCCACATTATTTTCAAGCCTCAAGTAGAAACATTGGCAAATATCCAATTAAAACACTGGCAAATATCCAATTGCAATAAAAACAGCATAACAATATTGGAAAGGTATGAGATAAAAGAGAAATTAATAAGGGCAAAAACAATTCCATAGGGCCCAAAAAAGCATATCAGCTTTCTCTCATATGAAGCTTTATACAACATTTAAGGCATCCCTAGCTACTGAAAAGGACAATTTTAATGGCACTGAATGTAACTGTGCCACATTTCACGGGATTTAAACTTGTGACCAGCACTTCATAGTAGATGTCAGAACTGAGCCCTTAACTCACAGACTCTTCATGCCAGGAGTAGAACGACATGTTCGCTTACTCGTCCCGTTCTCCTTGCGGGTCCCACAGTCTAGGTAACTCAGTCACCCTGATACTGCAGTGAAGACCGGCATTGGTCGAGGACTGTTCCCTGATACATTCCCTGAAATGAAAAGCTGGAACAGCATATTACATATGATGAGTGAGTGCTATTTGGCTACTTGTCAGATCCTGGCAACTGCTGATGTTTTGTAGCAGACGCAATCGTTTTTTGCACTTTGTCTTTGTTATTGAACAAATGGAGGTGCACTGAACATAATACAAAAGTCCAAATTGTTTTACTTTATTTTCGTCTTTTATTTCAAACTTAACAGAGGTGCACAGAGCCAGCCAACGCGTTTCGTACCTCAAAACCGCAACAGTTTTTGGAACTTCATCAGGGCTTAGTCAATAACGAAACAGTGTATATAAATCTCACTCCAAGAAAATAACACTCAGTGCTTCTCAAAAAACAGGGATCTTCATCAGACAATGCTTGATAACAAACCTAAAGAATCACATTGTTAATCAAAATAGTGGAGGCACATGAAAAAATAAATAACACGTGCTTGTGAGAAGGTTGACCCAGACTTCGCCTAAAATACCACCTTCCCTGATGCAGTGCGGGTAGATAAGCATTTATTCCATATTAGCTGGCGTCTGAGAATGAAGACCAGACCGCGTATCACGGTGGTCGTATTACTTGATGCTGAACGAATGAATTATGAAATTGAAGTACAATAGGAATAAATGCTTAACAATATGATTCTTTAGGTTTGTTATCAAGCATTGTCTGATGAAGATCATAGTTGTTTTGTGGCTGGAAAAGGTATTTCTACATAAGGCTACCACATTAATACACCGAAGGGTCGATTTAGAGTTTGAAATACAGGCAGTCATTCCTCCGTCATCCAGAAACTGATCCATCTGTCAGGCTGACAGAATTCTGTCCACCATATTTACAGTTTGGCCTGAAGGACCACCATCCATCAAGATAGAGTAAGATCCATTGTCCAATTCTCATTACTCCACCGTCAATGTATAAATCTCTATCAACTCTGGCATGGCAGACGGTGGCAGACATCCGTCTGCCATATTTAGAGTTGCCTGCCGTCAGAGTGGAATGGGAGGACCGCCACATTGCAGTAAATGGAGGATTGCTTTTCAGGTGTCGGTCACATGCATCATAATGAAAGATGTGTCCATCAACACAAAACCGCTCTATATCAATTTATCAATGACCCCAGTACCTCACACTAAAAAAGCCACCACTCAAACCACACTAACAATTTACTACTCACACCTCACACCACAGCAGCAGCACACACACTTCAGAACTTTCTGTTCTTTTTTTAGTTTTTAAACAAACCTTCTGGTGGAAACCCACTATATTGTCAGAAAATGAGTAAACCATTATGGTGGAATGAAATAATAAGCGCTGAGCTACAGTTGTTTTGAGCCCTGGTCCAGACACCAAAGAGTCAGAGAATGCACATGTAGGACAGTACAGTGGACAAGGTGAATGCTCTGTCCAGCTTTAGGCACTTGCAGGAGGACATCGTCAAGCACTGGAATGGCCTGTGGTGGAGAGTCCCCTTACTTCCGGGGCACACAGATGTCCTGGCAACTGGTGGTGGTTCTTTCAGGCCCCTCAACCCCATTTCCTGGGAGGAATGTGTTGTTGGGACAGGGAGCAGACCTATGCTTTGCTTGTGTGGCTTTATGCTACATGACCCATGGTTCGAAGACTCAGACAGCGGACAACTTTCTGATTTCACCCTTACCAAATGCTTCTTAGCTTAGGGTTGCCCTTTTAAGGTAGTGTAGAGAGAGGTAGCTTGCTTAGGCTTACCTTGGAGAGTAATCAGATGAAATGTATTACTCAATTATTTTTCCTGTTCGTCTGCATCATCATCATAGAGCTAGTAGTCTCCTTTTTATTTTATAGGGTAAACCTCTTCAAGAGATTTGGTCCTATCCTGGTCTTTCTGTACTTTTATATGATTATGTTGAGATTGGTCTGCATTGATTTGTTTCGAAATTTATAATTGAACCCTACTAAACTCAGATTAAGTCAAGTGGATTATTGTGTGGCCACATTGGTTGCACTAAAATGAGATGTTAACAAGTGATAGTTTTCTCCCGTTCCCTCTCTGCTGCTAGAAAGGTCACCCCCCTGGAGATAAAAGTTTGACTGGGCCCAAGCTCAAACAGTTCCTTCTTTTGACCCTGCTGACAAAAAACTGGGGAAACAGAAGGTGATGAAAAGCTAAACAACTGTTAGGGATGTGCAAAATGCTGCCTCAGGTACAATAATTTTGTCATCAATATTTCACTTTTAGAATTATCCACTTTTTAAAGGAAAATGTGGCATTTTTTGGTAACTCATGAGCAATTAGGAATGCAACTGATTCTAGAAGATGGCAACCACATTATTTTCAAGCCTTAGCCAGAAACATTGGCAAATATCCAATTAAATCACTGGCAAATATCCAATTGCAATAAAAACAGCATAACAATATTGGAAAGGTATGAGATAAAAGAGAAATTAATAAGGGCAAAAACACTTCCATAGTGCCCAAAAAAGCATATCAGCTTTCTCTCATATGAAGCTTTATACAACATTTAAGGCATCCCTAGCTACTGAAAAGGACAATTTTAATGGCACTGAATGTAACTGTGCCACATTTCACGGGATTTAAACTTGTGACCAGCACTTTATAGTAGATGTCAGAACTGAGCCCTTAACTCACAAC
This sequence comes from Triturus cristatus, assembly GCF_964204655.1. Lineage (NCBI taxonomy): Eukaryota > Metazoa > Chordata > Amphibia > Caudata > Salamandridae > Triturus > Triturus cristatus. The sequence goes on along the minus strand of NC_140588.1, from coordinate 280,842,364 downwards.
TCTTCATGCCAGTAATAGAGCGACATGTTCGCTTACTCGTCCCGTTCTCCTTTCTGGTCCCACAGTCTAGGTAACTCAGTCACCCTGATACTGCAGTGAAGACCGGCATTGGTCGAGGACTGTTCCCTGATACATTCCCTCAAAAGAAAAGCTGGACCAGCATATTACATATGATGAGTGAGTGTTATTTGGCTACTTGTCAGATCCTGGCAGCTGCTTATGTTTTGTAGCAGATGCAATCGTTGTTTGCACTTTGTCTTTGTTATTTAACAAATGGAGGTGCACTGGACATAATACAAAAGTCCAAATTGTTTTCGTTTCTTTTGATCTTTTATTTCAAACTTGACAGAGGTGCACAGAGACAGCCAACGCGTTTCGTTCCTCAAAACCACAACAGTTTTTGGAACTTCATCAGGGCTTAGTCAATCTCACTCCAAGAAAATAACACTCGGTGCTTCTTAAATAACAGTGATCTTCATCAGACAATGCTTGATAACAAACCTAAAGAATCACATTGTTAATCAAAATAGTGGAGGCACATGAAAAAACTAAATAACACGTGCTTGTGAGAAGGTTGACTCAGACTTCGTCTAAAATACCACCTTCCATGATGCAGTGCGGGTAGGAAAGCATTTATTCCATATTAGCTGGCGTCTGAGAATGAAGACCTGACCGCGTATCACTATGGTCATATTACTTGATGCTGAATTAATGAATTATGAAATTGAAGTAGAATATGGAATAAATGCCTAACAATATGATTCTTTAGGTTTGTTATCAAGCATTGTCTGGAGTAAGATTTATATACACTGCTTCGTTATTGACTAAGCCCTGATGAAGTTCCAAAAACTGTTGTGGTTTTGAGGAACGAAACGCGCTGGCTGTCTCTGTGCACCTCTGTCAAGTTTGAAATAAAAGACGAAAAGAAACAAAAACAATTTGGACTTTTGTATTATGTTCAGTGCACCTCCATTTGTTCAAAAATATTTGTAAGAATCTTTAACCAACGGCACCAAAGGGTGACAGGTGCTGGAGTTTTGTGCATGACCATCCTAATAAGGTAGCAGTAAAAGAGTGAAGTGCTAACCGTTTGGTCCGTCACCTTGTATTCATTTTTGACTTTGTCTTTGTTAATAAACATTGATTATTGCTGACATGTAACAACACTGCAAAGAAAATATATCAAAATGGCAAGACGATACACTATGTAAAAAGCAATAAATATCATTTCTATGCAAATTATCGCTTGCCATACAGTGTATGTAACCAGGTCTAGACCTTAAGAACTTGCCTTCAGTGCTGTATGCATCATAAGACACCGTGGAGAGAGGGGTGTGGCATCCACAGCTATAAAAATCGAAGGGCCTCATTTACAAGCCCATTGCCCTGCCGGTGCATCACTTTTTTTGGCACACCAGCAGCGCAATGGGCTTGCCTATATTTAGAAGGCCACGTAAAGTCACCCTGTGTGACTTTTCATGGCCTTGAAAATATGGGCCCCTTTCACGCATTACTGTGCTTGAAAGGGGCGTTCCATGATTGTTGCTGTGGGTGTTCCCACACAACATCTATGGAACCTGACACATTTCCATATTTACGTTTTGGAAAACTGGAAATGTGTTAGAATCCTACCCTCCCCAAGGAGAGGAATCAGATTGGCACAACAAGGAGAGATATTTGTGTTCCTCCTCGTGTTCGGCACAATGCATAGAAAGATGAAAATTATATCAATGGTTGCTTTGATGCAGGAAGGCGTCCCTTCCTGCACAAAAACAATCATCCCCGCAACGCAGGCACCCTTGCAACATTAAACAAGGGTGTCTGCATTGACACATGGCTGCTGTTTGTGTGCCGGCCAGAGAGGAAGGACACAAATGTACTGTATCCTGTAGATATGGCGCATTCCTGCACTTTTATTTTGATGCATGACAGTGCAGCAGGAAGGCTTGCTGCGCTGCTGTGCGTCAAAATATAGTAAATGAGGCACTGCATCTATCTGGCATGAAAATTGGACACTGTGCACGTTCTCAGGATCATTTTAATTTTAATTTTCCTGAAAGAATCGATGCGGTTCCATTTGCAAATTGTTAATTCAACACATTAATACATCACTCAGTGGTTCCTAATATTACTGAGAGCACAAGTATCCTGAAGCTGTGCCATTTTCAGGACTATAGACAGGGACATTTTGCAGTACAAGTTGTGAAATATCTGTATTGCTAAATTACATGTTCATGAGATCACTTTTTTTCAGAGACTCCAGAAAAGTTACCAAGCAGCACTTCCAATTGAACAAAGAAAAAGCACACATTTCTGACACAACTCTATACTGGCCTTGAGCGTTTTATTGAGCTTATTCTAGTAGATTCTCTTTGAGGTAAAAATAGCAACTGTTGGTTCCATGAAACATTCAATTTATTCTAAGATTAAAGGATTTGGTGCTGGCCTATGCATCGAATGCCTAGGAGCAGCGATTAGTGACAACCTGTGAACCACTTCATCCCAGGCTATGAGTCATATCGCTAATCCTATCTTGAAGTATGGAACCAAAGGGATACAAGGCGCCTAACAGCGCGATGCACTGCTGGGATAACACGATTGTTTAATGAAAGGTTCATGCAGTACAACAACAAAGTACAGCATCTTAACCTTCATAAAATATTATGGCAGCCTGTTGCACTGGCAGTATGATTTTGAGATAAAAGTTGGAGTTTTACCATCTTTCTGAGGAGGAGGGAGAGCAAAGAAATGGTGGGGGGTGAGGTGTACATATGTGGTGGTAAGGATGGGGAGTTGTAGGTGTTGCTAACCTATTGACTGAAGCAACTAAGGGGCATATTATCAAGACAGGTGATAAAATTATCACCGCTTTAAAACGGCGATAATGGGCTTGATAATATGCTCTATGGAATTCCAATTGAAGCTCAGGTTAGATATCCTTCACATCTAACACGGGCTTCAATTGGAATTCCATAGAGCATATTATCAAGCCCATTATCGCCGTTTTATCGCCTGTCTTGAGAATATGCCCCATAGTTGTTTTGTGGCTGGAAAAGGTATTTCTACATAAGGCTACCACATTAATACACCGAAGGGTCGATTTAGAGTTTGAAATACAGGCAGTCATTCCTCCATCATCCAGAAACTGATCCATCTATCAGGCTGAAAGAATTCTGTCCACCATATTTACAGTTTGGCCTGAAGGACCACCGTCCATCAAGATAGAGTAAGGTCCATTGTCCAATTCTCATTACTCCACCGTCAATGTATAAAACTCTATCAACACTGGTATGGCAGACGGTGGATGTCTGCCATATTTAGAGTTGCCTGCCATCAGAGTGGAGTGGGAGGACCGCCACATTGCAGTAAATGGAGGATGGCTTTTCAGGTGTCAGTCACATGCATCATAATGAAAGATGTGTCCATCAACACAAAACCGCTCTATATCAATTTATCAATGACCCCAGTACCTCACACTAAAAAAGCCACCACTCAAACCACACTAACAATTTACTACTCACACCTCACACCACAGCAGCAGCACATCCACTTCAGAACTTTCTGTTCTTTTTTTCAGTTTTTAAACAAAACGTCTGGTGGAAACCCACTATATTGTCAGAAAATGAGTAAACCATTATGGTGGAATGAAATAATAAGCGCTGAGCTATAGTTGTTTAGAGCCCTGGTCCAGAAAACAAAGAGTCAGAGAATGCACATGTAGGACAATACAGTGGACAAGGTGAATGCTCTGTCCAACTTTAGGCACTTGCAGGAGGACATTGTCAAGCACTAAAATGGCATGTGGTGGAGAGTCCCCTTACTTCCAGGGCACACAGATGTCCTGGCAACTGGTGGTGGTTCTCTCAGGCCCCTCAACCCAATGTCCTGGGAGAAGAATGTGTTGTTGGGACTCCACACTGAAGGCACTGTGGACATTCTAGGTGAAATGAAGACTGGTATATACAAATAATACCTCTCTAGCACTAACACATTGACTCTCTCTGCACTCTGGCACCCATATTCTCGAACATACATCCCCTAACTACTCACTATATAACATTTCATCTTGGTTACACTTTTTCGATTGAAGTAGTCTTTAATATACACTATACAAACAGGTGTCGCATTCTATTTTGAGCATAAATCACACCCTTATATAACTAAAGGTGTTGGAAAGAGGATTATTATTAGGGGGGACAAGTGTCCACCCCAATGGATAAGGCCACCACCTGGGGATGTCACAAAAATAATAAAAATTTAACCAGTGTTTAATACCTGGCTAAGTGTCACAAAGTAGTCATGTTTCAATTAAATCCAATATGTCAACTATTTAAGCAGTGCATGAACGGCAAAAAATGCTTAAAACAAAATATTCACTATGAGCAACATTTATGCTCTTATTCAGAATTCGTTGGATGGGTTTCTCTTTGCATACATGAGGGATATCTGATCAGCCTTTTTAACATTACATTTAATCCAATGCACTTGTAATAAAGTAAACAGGATATGTGTCACGTTTGTGATGGAGTAACCCTCTATGTAGCTGAAAATGATTTGAAAATAATTTAACGTGGAGAAGTGTGGCTCAATGGTTAGAGCGGCAGACCCTGATGCAGAGATATGGCCTGGGACCAGGGTTCAATTCCCGCCTCGGTGGGTCTTGGGCTCCATTTCCTCAGACCTGTTCATTCTTACCTCGGTGCCTATTCTAATCATGGGTCCCACTCTGCAACTCCGGGCAATAGCTTGCTTAATCTCCACAACGGCCCCAACAGCGCTGGGGTGCCCAGGAGTGGACATTTCACAGGGAAAAGCCAGGAAGGGTTCCACAGCGGTATGAGTACAGCGCCAGGACACCCTAGGGTAACAGTGCGCTATACAAGTACAATACATTTACATTTACATCGTAAAGTTTGTAATAATAATAAAAAACACATCTCTGAGGATCCTCAGTGTGATCCGATGCCTCATATGTCAGCTATCTGTTAATCATGCCACAAAAATTAGGAAGTATAGAAAATATTTTTAGAAATAATACACTGTCATTCGACAAAAAATATATTTACCAGGTCAACCATCCAGATTCCAAACAACACATTCTAATCGGATGGCCAGTCAGCCTGAAGGAACAGCATTAGAAGCCTTCACTGGGAGGAGCTCTCCTGCCAATGAAGAACTTCTGGAAGAGAAGATGGGCCCATCTGGTTTGTATTACCAGCACCCTACACCTAGCCTCCACCATCTAGACATTAACCTTAAAATAGGCATCAGAGTCATGACTCCATTAGAAACATTTACCCTCCTCAAGATGCTTGAGTGTCCCTACATCCACATGAACTGTGCCACTGTTTGCTGGCTCCTGTGACAATAATAGCCATTACAATTGCTGTGCAACCAGGACTGACAACACCTGTGGCCATCCAGTCGAGTTTACAAGGGTGTGCACCATCTCTGTGAGGACTTCAATATGATCACACACTATCCCTCCAAGGACTTCAACATGATCAAACTATCCCTGTGAGGACTTCAACATGATCACGCATGCCATCGCAGTGTAGACTTCAATACAATCACACACCATCCCTATGGGGACTTCGATATGATCACACACTGTCCCTGTGAGGGATTAGCTATGATCACATGCCATCACTGTGGGGATTTCAACACGATCACTCACATCATCTGTGTCAGGACTTCAGTTTGATAAAACACCATCCATGTGAGGACTTCAGCATGATCACACACACCATTCCTGTGTGGACTTCAATATGATCACACACCATCCCTGCCAGGGTGCCATTATAATTACACTATCCCTGTGAGTTTCAGCGTTCCCATACACTTTCTAATCTGGGACATCAGTGTCAACATACAGCCATGTCGTTAGTGATGCAGTGTTAAAAGACACAATTCTGTACTTTTGGTGACCTAAACATTGTTCACACCATCTCTATAAATAGTCTGACCTATATTCAGTTGTAGCAGTGTAAAAGAAACAATCATCTAGTTGAGACAAACTTTTAGTTAATTCTCTAGTAGTTCTTAGACATCGTAATCTGCAAAGCAGATTGTGATCCAAAATAAATGTGTTACTTAAATCCAGTATAGCGCTCAGTCAGTAAATGCATTTTATATGTTATGTACTGCTTATATTGATTTCAGTACATCACGTTTAGAACAATTTATATATGAGCAAGGTAAATTTCATTCACGGGTAATGAGCATCTTTTACCTAGCATTGTTTTCTTGTCTTGTTTTGGAGGCTTTACGCCTACTCATGTTCATTTTATTCTTATACAATATAGAACTTTTGGTTAAAATTATTTTTGATAGCAAATAGAACTGCACTGAGAATTGGACTTATCATCTACACACTCATGATGTTAGCACAAAAAAATGCTAAAAGAAGCCCAATGTTTGAGGACTTCAAGGTGAGAAGAGTCAATGAAACCAACCTGCACCTTCATTACATCCTACATATATACATGAAATAGCAGTATATGTACATTTCTTAAAATGCTTTGTGTAGGAAAGTCAGATTGAGACTATGCTGCACAGATTGACTTCCAATTCTTTGCAGCCTCCTATTTCAGAAATACAATTGTTAGGTTTTGCACTAGGGCATTTCAACAAACGAGTCTGCAGTTTCAGTATCTTAATGGAAGATAATATTTTATTAGGGCCTGTGTTTTTTGTATTTAGCATGAATGTCCACTGACCATTTTTGATTACATGGCCATGGCCAGAGTGTTTTCTCCGTATTTATGAACTTAGGGGCTCATTTATGAGAATGTCACATAGCGCAGCACAGTAAGTCACTTTACGTGTGCTGCACTGCGTGACTGGGAAAGGACAGGAATGTGCCATATTTTAGGCAATATTGCTAATTTCTGTCCTTTCCCTTGCACTGGCGCCCTTTTGGCAGCCTACGCCAACACAGGCACCCTTGCACTATGGTGTTGCAAGCAAGAATGTTTTTATATGACGTGACCCCATAGCGATAGCAGTTCTGCGTAGACAATTCTTCGTACGTTTAACACCAGAATCCATGAACAATATGTAATAAGTTTAAAATACAAACAGAGAGAGAGACCTGATTTCTTCATTGCACGTGAGATTCTTCCCCAAGAACTATAACATTTCCTTCCCCGAGACCCCTCAAGTTAGTTGATAATCGGTGTCTTCAGGCCGTTCTAACAGCCGGAATAATCCAAGGTTTCCTTTTGTTAACCCCAGTCCTGATGAGGCCCTAAGTAATCGGGCTGGAACGCATCGACATATATTTTGGGAGAAGTCCCAAAGAATCAGAATTATATACAAAAAGGAATTATTCAGCACAACCTAAAGAGTGAAGAGGGTTCAAGAGCCTTCCCTCTCGTTGTGTCTATGTAGATGGGCTATCTCCACTTGCAAAAGATTATTATCATGTTTTCTAACAAATCGTGTTTTGCATCTATAGTAATATGGTAAACAGGAACTGTATATATTTGTGTACAGATGTGTTTGTGATTGTTTTTGTATATTGAATTGTGTGCATATATGTTGTACTTTGATTTTTCCCAAACATATCTGGATATAAATATAAACACAACTTTGGACCACATACTGGTATATGGTTTTTGAATGTATAAAGAAATCTTTTGGATATATATTCCTGGTGAAGTATTAATTCAAGTGTCCTTCCATTATAAAAGATTGTCAGATCGAGTCCACCGCATCACTTTCTCTATTTTCTAGTGTTTATGCAGGAAGGGGCACCTTTCTGTGCAAAAACTAGCCTGGGAGGCATGATTCTCTTACTATGTGTGCTACAGAATGCAGCACACATAGAAAGAGGAATAAACGAGGAGAAATAGAGATAGCTCTCTTTGTTCTATATAATCACAAAGGTAGAGGAGCACAGTGACCATAGGTGTTAATAGCTCGCATCAAAGAGTCCCACACAATTAAGGAAAAGAGCATATATCCTGCATTCCTAAAAGAAGTTTTTTTTAAGCATGAGACAAAACAGCCACTTTTTCTCACGAAGACAGAAACTCTTAGTGTCCTTGTTATTTCTTTTTTTCATTTGTATATCTTCATATCATTATACAAAAAACACGATGGGCCCGATTCACAGAACTAACTTAAGATAAAATCCTAAACTTACTACCATTTTCGTATTCACAGAAGGCACTTACTCATTTTGGTATTCACAGAAGACACTTACTCACTTCGGTATTCACAGAAGTTAGGAGTCCTAACTTTAAGACTCCTAAATGCCTTCTGTGAATACCAAAAGTCTTAAAATTAGGATTTTTCTCAGTTTATGAGTCCTAAAGTTAGGACTCCTAACTTTACTACTACTAAACTGAGAAAAACCCTAATTTTAAGGCTTTCGGTATTCACAGAAGGCATTTAGGAGTCCTAAAGTTAGGAGTCCTAACTTTACAACTACTAAATTGAGAAAAATCCTAATTTTAAGACTTTCGGTATTCACAGAAGGCATTTAGGAGTCCTAAAGTTAGGAGTCCTAACTATACTACTATTAAACTGAGAAAAACCCTAATTTTAAGACTTTCGGTATTCACAGAAGGCATTTAGGAGTCCTAAAGTTAGGGCTCCTAACTTCTGTGAATACCGAAATGAGTAAGTGCCTTCTGTGAATACCAAAATGAGTAAGTGCCTTCTGTGAATACCAAAATGGTAGTAAGTTTAGGATTCTGTCAGTCAGTCAAAATCTTTATTCGGTTTAAGTGCAAACCATAAAAGCATACTACGAAACATAATATATAAAAACAGTTGAAGGTACATAATTCATTTTGCGCAATCATAGCTCCTAAAAGCCTATAAAAACATTCAATAAGACAAATAAAAACGATTCCATTTTTAACACAATAAAAAGAGGATATACATAATATAATTTTAAATTCATTTCCTCAAAATTCTAATAGCTGCTGATAAAAAATTTGCAATGTTAAAAGTTTCCCAATCGTCAGTTAGCATTTGGAGGTAGAGAAGGGCAGGTCTCACCTGCACAAAGCCTTTGTTTTTTAAGATAGGGAGTATAAAACATTTCCTGATAGCAATGAGGTGTTCACAGAAAAAAAGGAAATGTATGATATCTTGTTGTGAGAAATTATCACAAGTGCAAGGGCCAAGATCCTCTACCCTTTTCCATCCTTTCTGTTCTCCGATGAGTAGATGCAATTGGTTAGGTCTAAATCTAGTCAATAAAAAACGATGGTTATTATTTGTGACGTATCCTAAATATGGTTCCATGGATGGTGTTGTTTTACATAGCTGGTGAGCCCTTACTGTTACCTTTAACAACTCACTCTCTTCCCTATCCATGGTGGCTATACGCAAATACATTTCCTTGCACCATTTTATGTCTCCCTTCACTAGGACTTCTGGTGACTGATATAATTTTGGGCGGCCCAACTTTATTGCCAGTCTCTGGATGTATTTAAGCCAGGGTATACACAACCCATGGTCAAGTGACATACAATCTTTCATGATGATATGGCTAAGCAGTAGGTCAGGATTTAACCAAATGCCTATCCATTTCAGTAATGGTGCCACAGCAATAGAATCTTCCACAAAGCCAATTCCAAGCTCCTGATGGGTATTGTAATTGGCTGTTGTTTTCGGGACAGATAGGAGGTTCTTTAAAAACCTATCTTCAACAATCTGTATGTTCTTTACATTCTTTATGCCCCATAACTCGGCCCCGTACATGGCTAGAGAGATACAGTTGGCTCTGTATATTTGGATAAGGGCCTTCATTGGCCTGGCTCCTAGCTTTCTGGCAAAACCCAATACGGCCAGAGTTGCTCTGGTTAATACAGTTTTTTTCGCTGTAATTTGGGTTCCCCAGGATCCTTGGTCGTCAAAAAGTACGCCCAGGTATGGGAATGACGACACCCTAGTTAGTATATGCCCCTCACAGTTAAAGGTTTTAGCCTTTAAAGATTTCTGTCCAATGGCCATTACATGCGATTTTGAAAAATTTACGCTTAGATCCAATGCCTTCATAAAACCCGAAAAAGAGTCTAACAATAATTGGAGACCCACTGCCGTTCTTGCAAGTAGGGCGGTGTCATCCGCATATAAAAGTGCGGGAATCAGGCATTTCCCTGCACGGGGAATATCTTTACATGAAGCAATTAGGGCATTGTCTAGGTTATTAATATATAGTGTGAAGAGCAGGGGTGCCAAAATGCACCCCTGTCTGACTCCATTAGATATGGGTATATCTTCCGTACAATTGCCCTGTTGATCATACCTAACCGTTGCAGATAAATCCCTATGCAGGTCGGCTAAGAAATAGACGATGTTTTTGTCTACTCCATAGGTTAGGAGCAAGGACCACAGTTTTGACCTGTTTACACGGTCAAAGGCCGAGGACAGGTCCATAAAAGCTACCAATAATGCTCCATTCTTAGCCACCGTATATTTACCTATTAATAGTTGCAAGTTCAGGCATTGATCTATAGTACCCATCCCTTTTCTGAAGCCGTACTGGGCCATAGAGAGTGTTCCAGATTCCTCAAGCCAGCCAATCAGTTGGCCAAGGACCACCCTACCCAATACTTTCATAGAAGAATCTATTAGGGATATCGAGCGGTAGCAACTAGGGTCACCTCTGTTGCCCTTTTTATATATGGGTATAATAACCGATCGAGCCCAAGTAGAGGGCAGGCCCAAATTACAGGCATTGACAAAGACATTGAATAAGATCTTAGACCAGGTTTTTACGTCTGATTTAAAAAGGTCTGCCGGGACTCCATCGGGTCCCGGAGCCTTATTACTTGTCATTTGCATAATGGCATGTGTAACTTCTAGTTCTGTGAAGGTCAAAGAATATTTCTCCATATTTAAAATTGGGCCTTCCAACATCCCATTTCCATCATACACCTGTTTAAAATGACTGTGCCATTTTTTTTCCTGGATACCACAGTCAAGCTCACTGTTACTTTTATCCTGGAAAAAAGGCTTATTAACCACAGTCCAGAATTTAGCACTATTCTTAATTACATCTATTGATAAAAGCTCATTCCAGGCTTCCTCCCTAATTTCATTTTTTCGCTTACTTTGTGCCTTTTTGTAAGCATTCCTAAGGACAGCAATTTTGTCAGGCGGCACGGCTTTCAGCGCTACCATCAACTTCCGTTGGGCTATTGAGCAATTATGATCAAACCATTTTTCCCCGTTTCTGGGTTGCCCCTTCCATACTTTTTTAAGGTCACTATCGACCTGGGTGCAGATTCTGCCATAGGCTACTAAGACTTCATCCCCTATGATGCCATCTTTCAAACAAGTAGACATATCATCCCCAACCTTTCCCATCAGATTTTCCTTGAAGTCCTTCGATACCACACGGCACCATTTCAGGCGACGCATTTGATCGGTGGGCCTTATATCAAGGATTCCAGCAGTCAGGATCGGAATTACTTTTTTCCTTAAATCATCTGACAGAGTCACCTGAACAGGGTTGTGATCACCATAAGGAGTCCAGCTAACATTATACTGACTCACCCTACTTGCTATGTTTACACTCACAAAGATATAATCAATAGTGGACCCCAGACCTCTTCCTTTATAGGTTGGGATATCTCCTGTATATTTGGTGGGGTAGATCAAATCATTGCCTACGATCAGATCTTCTAAATACATTCCCTGCGGGGTGTGTTCAAAATTAATATTATCTTGGTTTGGTGGCCCTAAACTGTCCCAAACAAAAAAATTACCTATACAACAATGAACATTAAAATCACCAAGCAAAATAACCGAATAATGATTCGTACTATTAACATTATACATTTCCAAAAAATCATGTAGACTGACTAAATGTTCGTTAGGCGTACTCTTAACAAAAGAATTATAAAAATTGACAATAAGCCAATTCCCAAATGAATTAGTTTGAATTTCCACTGCAAGGCAATATGGTGAACCTGTCTCCACTTTAATATAGATCCCTTCAAGTTTTAATGAAACAAGGGTTAAAAGTCCGCCCTTTGCCCTCTCCATGGAGGAGATAACTGCAGCCGACCAGAAAGCCGCATACCCATCCAACAAAAAGGTGTTCTCTGTGTCCCAGGTCTCTTGTAACCCAATGATTTCACAGTCTGTTAAACAGTTCCTCCACTGTGGATCATTTGCTTTGCTATTCAGCCCAGCGATATTGCAACTGAGGACCCTCGTACCTAGACGTAGGGCCGACACTCCCACCAAACCATCAGTGGTGCCGCCATGGGCATCCCCCTCTGTATTCGTAACATTCAGGGTACCACCCTCCCTAGGGCACACTGAGTTTTCATTTGACCGTGTACCTCCTCCATAGTCAATGTGGGAGTTTCTATAGCAGGTGTAAGATGGTACCGGCCATATTCAAGTCAATCGTTTGAGTCTAGGTCACTCAAGGGTTGATAACGATTGAATGTGACAACACCATGGGCAATACACCCTTCAGAACCAATTCCTCTGCCCCTGCGTAAGTCATTAATGGGCTGCTTTGTAAGATGTCTATAGAAATATCCCAGTGAGCGAAGTGTGATACCCTGATCAGTATGTGGCAGCGAGGACGCTCTTAACAAGGCAATATTAACTAGAAATGGGTTACTAAAATTTATAATGACACAGTCCCCCTTAATATTCTTATGTGATCGCCCTATCCATGAGACTCTCCTGGTGGTTAATATCTGACGTGATAACTCTACTGGGAACCCACACTCTTTATTTAGCCACGAGACAGTTTTATTCTTTAGAGATTCGTGGGGTTCTGGCTTGTTTAGCAGACCACCCTCTATTAGAGGTGGAACATTAGTCAACACTGCCACAAATGGGGCACATTCAGGAGGTAAGTCTGGTTGTGCACTAACCGTGCGACTGGACCTTACTTTGGCCGACCCCCTCTTACTCCCTGGGCATGTTTCTAAAGATGGAGTTTTATTCACAGTTGTCAGGGGCACAGCATCTGCTGGTTCTACTAAACTGGGTCCTTCCTTAAGGGGCTTATATGGCTCGTTTTTTCCCCTCGGGCTCTTTACGGCAGTGCTAACAATTGCAGTTATATCACTACGGGGTCCCAGAAGGTTTCGTAATCTTTCAATTTCCGCAGATAACATGTCAATTTTGACTACTAAGGGTTCAACTATCTTGGTGATTTTGGCCCCCACCATTAATTGTGGCATTGTTAGGCAAAACCTCATTTAAACTATCCCCATTAGTGGGTGGAGGGCCTGTTTTTTTGTTAAAATTTCGGCCACCCCCCGTTTAGTTTGTGTATACTTACGAGGTCTCAACACACTCTGAGTTGCCGGGGCCGAGGAACCCTCTACTGGTGCTCGTGTAAAGTGCTCTGATATCTGATATCTTCGGGTCAAGTTTGTGCTATATAAAACACTAAAAAATATTTTTTTTTAAACTTTGAAAAAAGAGTGGGCAACTTGTGCATTTTCAAGCAAATTTGAAAAAGAGGAATGATAGTAAGGCAACTGTGAAAGTGAAGTTATGACATGAATGAAGAGATTTCATATGATAATGAGGGACCATTTTACATTTCAAGTGTACAGTGAATAATCACACATTGCATTCTTTATTTTATAGGTGCACTATAAATAGAAAGCAATATGTTGTGTTTCGTTTTTTTTCACCGTGACTACAGAAGGCTTTATAAAAAATATTTTAGCCAGGACTCACAATGCAAGCCGGGCCTATAGACTTTGTCAATGCTTCATGTGTGCTGGGGACTTTGTGTCTCTTTGAGCATGTGGGTGGTGAGTGAAATGATTAAGCTTAGTCCCCCCCCCACACTCTGGGGTTCAAAGAGACTGTAGATGCAGGGAGTTACAGGGGAAGATTTGGTAGCCCAGAGTGTGCAGCACAGAGAAAGACGTGTTTGCAATGCATCGACAGTTAGTGGACAGAAGTACAAGACAGGAAGAAAGGTGAGCTAGGAAAAGGAAGGTGGACAGAGACATTGAGAGAAGGGGCGAAAGAGACACAAAAAATTAACTGAGGAAAGATAGTGAAAGAGTGTACATCACAGTCAGATAGGGAGATAAACACGAAAAGATAAAAAGGGGAACAAGTGAAAAAAATTGGGGAACAGAGTAAGTATGATATAAGGACATAAGGTCAATGTGGCAGAATGAACAGTCTGGCCCTGCCAGCATGTCATTCAGCAGCCAATTACAACATATATTCTTCAAATCATGTATCTGGATTCTACCGGTACGGTGCACAGCATGCACAACCTACTTTGTTCAGCATCTTCTCATCCAACAAGAACAGCTGGTGTAATGATTCTGTGGCACTGTGAGCCCAAACCAATGGCAAAATGCACACCACATAAATGCGGAAAACATAACATCAGAGCATAATATACGTAAAGGGGCGACTTTCATTGGGAAAAAGCAACAGAGTGACCCATGCCTTCTCATTATAGCAATATGCTACTACTTGGTACCTTAATCACAAGTGCCAAAAAGCTAATGTGTAAATCTTTGGAAACATTTGTAAACCCACAGATGTTAGATAATACGCCTAAAGATTTTCAGCTAGTAGTAAGTATATAATGACCATAATGCAGCATACCATCATGTAAATCAAAATATTATCAAATGAAATGTACCATACATTAGCACATTTATTTATTTTGCAGATGATTGTAATGTAGAGTTTGAATCCAAGTGCTTTATATGAGACAATGAGCCTGTGTACATTGTTTAGTTAACTTTAAGCAATCTTCTGTGCCACATATGAAGCAAATTAGCCACAAGTTATTGAATTCCATTGCAAAACATGCAATGCTGTACCATTCCACTGTTTGCTTTGAGCGAGTGGCAGAAATGTCTTCAGAACATTTCACATTATACAGGAACTGTGCCCTTATCTTAAAAATCGATACATGTCCATTGAAACAAACCTCCCATGCAAAATCAAGACATAACCTTATTTATATTCTCACCACATTGTAAAAAAAAAAAAAATGAAATAAAAAGCAGCTGTGTGATAACTTTTTAAACATGAAAAGTTACCAACAGCTGTGCTCTCTTACCTTGGAAATCTGCTGTGCTTTGCAAGCTGCCCTCCTGTGTCTGTTCCAACTGGCCTGGGCAGAGCAAATAGCAGCAGGCCAAATTCGCAAGCGGCCTGCCCTTACCAGACTCAGACTGCCCTGGCTATATAGCCTTAGGTCCGACCATGCAGAAAAAACATCCAGCAGCAGCAGGCCCAGTCTCCCCCAAATTCCCACACAGACTGAGAAGAAGTCTCGGGGGAACATCGGGGCATATCACCAACAAACTGCGATAAACATCGCAGAGCGCACATAGCATGAATTTGCATAACGCCGGCTGTCGCCGGAATTAATCGCCGAGATAACACGTTACTATCAACGGCGATAGCGGCGATTCCGGCGATAGTGGCATTATGAGGGAACATCGCTGGAAATGCAGCGATGCAACTACAGCGCTAAGGGAATCCTTGATATTTGGGAAATGTGGACTTAGGCTTAGAATCCACCTCCAATTATAAATATAGCTAAGTCTGACATTTAGCAGAATTTAGCTGATGGCGATAACCGCGGTTAGTGCCGTTTTTTATGTCGCTATGGGAATCATGATATCGCGATGTGCGGTTAGCGACTTTTCCAGGGTTGTTTCCAGAGGGAACGCCTAGGGAACGCCTACTTTGCATGTCATTAGCGATTACTATCGCTGACATGCAAAGTGGCATTGACACGGGCGCTACTGCTAGCAAGCCGTCGCTAACAGCTGTTAGCAACAGCTTGCTGATAGGGCATTAAAAATATCGCCGCTTTAGCGGCAAAAAGTGCCACTAAAGCGGCGATATTGCCCTTGATGATATGCCCCATCGACTCTTGACACAAACGTCGTCAAGTTCTGTGGGAATATCGTATCTGTCAGGTTCACAACATCTTTAGAAGCTCTAGTTCTCAAAGTAAGTTAAGGTACAATTACCAGTGGTGAGTGAGTGGCTCACAGTCACCGTGTCGAATAGTTGCAGAGAAGAGTGAACGCTCCCGTTGTCTGACTTCTGACTTGCTGCCTCTCGTCTCCGGACGTGGATGGAGGAAGATGTGAGTTCAATGAGCACCAGCTGAGAACTCCAGTCTTAACCCCCTTCTCCTAGGCCAATCAAAACTCTGCTCCCTTGCTGAATAAACAGATGAGAGCACCGCAAGGATGGTCTCGGTCAGGCACTGGCAACGCAAGGAGACTTGGGGGCTATGTCTGTAAACCCCTGGACTCCTAACATTGCAAAGCCTGGCGAGGGTGTAAGTGCGCATATCGGGCTGGGCACAGCAAGGCACCCGTCCAACCCGACATGTGTACTTCACCCCAAGGCACAGCTGAACCAGAAGCACCTGTGTCATGTCAATCATCATATTGTTCCACCTCCTCCCTCACTAGGTAAACTCCTTGACCTCCGCTGCAGGGTTGAAATGGATTCTGAAAGATTTATGGGGCCATCTGGAGGATCAAAACAACAGGGGGAGAATGGCCCAGTGCCCTAATAAAGAAACTATCCCAGCCAATTTCTTGTCAATAGTTGATTTACTGAGGATGGGCTTTTGCCTGCATCCTGAAAAAAAGCCTTGTACACTGGAATGTAATTCAGAATGAGTGGAAATGAAGAATCATTCAAATTGAATAATATATACATATTTTTTTAAATATTCATGCAGATTCCTAATACACTAGAAACTCTGTTCTCGGGGTAGATATTTTTCAAGAGGGCACCCAGAATACAGAAAAGTTCCAACGATTTTATCTCACTTTCTAAGGACTAAGAGGCATATTATCAACGGCCAGCGATAATTATCACTGGCCATGCTTAGCGATAATAATATTATCACAGGCTATCTCTGGAATTTATCGCCCTGGTAGCACGTTATTAACAAAGCGTTTCTCCAGGGCAATACAAATTCCAGAGATAGCGAGGTTATCGCCCTTTTGCAGGGAACATTGCTGGTTTTCCAGCGATGTTCCCTGCAAAACGGCGATAACCTTGCTGATACGACCCACAGGGTCGTATCAGCATAATCCACCCCCTATGTTAGGGATGGCTAAGTCAGGATTTTAGCAGACGTTAGATTTTGGCAAAAACGGCTGTTTTCGCCAAAATCTAACGTCTGCTAAAATCATGTGGGCTGTCTTGTAAATATCGCATTGTAAACATCAGCGATATTTGCGAAGTAGTCAATACGGGGTGTGCCCAGTAATGCCCACTTTGCATCTCATTGGAGATGCAAAGGGAGGCGCTGGGAAAAAGGGTGCTAACATGCGATTATGCATGTTAGCACCCTCTTGTAAATAGGGCGCTGGTTTTATCTCCGCTTTTTTTACTTTGTTAGCCAAAAAAGCGGAGCTAAAGCCCTTGGAAATATGCCTATAAAATCTTAATATTACAGTACCTTGACACTCGCATAAAACAGTAATGTAAAGTACAATATTATGTTTTGGGTTCTTTCTTAATTTAAAGATGCACTTCTAAGGGCTAAAGTGTGGATACACAGTAAAATAAAAAAAATAAGGCCAGTTCTAACAAATACCTGTAAAGTGAAAAGTAAAAGAGACACTCTTTTTATTACAGCAATATTGCTGTGCTCAACATAACACAGGCCTACTTTCACAAACTTTCTGTAAAACACACTATTTTACTTTTGAAGTTAGAGAAGACAGTGTTACAAAAACTAGTTTTCCTGAGCTTCCATTAACAACAAAATCATTATTTGACAGTGAACAACATTTTCAAAAAGATCTTGTGAATGGATGAACTGGTCAGTGTTTGTTAAGATGACAAAAAACAGTCAGAATATGTGCCACAAAATGCTGCATAACTTGCCTTATCCTGGCACTAAATATAATCAGTTCTCTTGCATAATTTAACACTCCATTGCTACATAACTCCAGAGGCCAGACAACGTGCCACATTATTGAGGTTGTTCATATAAAGCATATGCAGTTTGTCTCCACAAAGCCATATGTAGTTTACTAAGTCTTCTGCACTGTACAAGAATAATCACTCAATCCATCACCCACCATATATAAATACTGTCAAAATACCATATATGTTGCTTGCTAGCATGTCATAAAACCAGCTAGTTTAAAATGAAGGTGACATATTTCCCAGAACAGCTTCTAATTAAAAAGGCACAGCAATTACAACAATTTCTAACTACAAACATCTTCATGAAATAAGTAATACAGTCCACTACAGTACTGAACTGATTCAATGGTGAAGCGTTTTGTGATTTTTAAAATTATGGGCCTTATTTACGAGGAATTGGAGTAGGGCAGCACTGCAAGTCTTTTTGCTGTGCTGCCCTATGCCAATGTGAAGGGGCAGGAATGCACCGTATTTATGAAATACAGTGTTTTCTTCTTCTTTCCCTCTGTGCTGGTGTGCAATTTGCTGCCTAGAGCCAATGTGACACCTTTGCACCAAGGTGCAAGGATACTTCCATTGCAGCCAGGATAGTTTTCGTGCAGGAAGGCACACCTTCCAGCAAAAAAACAATCCTGAGAGGCGTTGTCCTCGTTCTATGCGTGATATACAATGCAACACACATGGAAATTAAAACATGTCTCCTTCGTTACGTCTACCTGGGGAGGCGTAAGGTATTTGCGCTGCACCAGGTTTATGTGATTTTGTAAATCTGGGGCCATGTCAAAATCCATTGGTGTTGCGTGGGAAAACCCACCGCAATGCCCATGGAACGCCTCCTTGATGCAGAGTAAGGAAAGGCAGCACTTTGCGCTGCCTTGCCTTACCCCATATCTGTGAGGCCCTGCAAAGCATGCAGGGTGGCTTTGGGTTGCCTCATAGATACGGTTGAGAGGCTTGCGCCACTGAAGCGTCAAATAAAGTGCCGCTCCAGGAGCGCAGGCCTCTTGTGTCTAGTAACAATTGGTAATAGTTCAAAGTAGATCAAATTGTTTAACATTAGGGGTGGGCGGAATTTGCGGAATTAACCTTCGCAAATTATCGCGAGAATGTTTAAAATTATCGCAAACAAGCAGAAATATCGCGAAGATGCGGAAGTTTTTTTCCGGCATGTTCGCGAGATTTTCTGCATGGTTGCGGGTCGCCAACTTACCCATGTGGTTGCTTGCGGGCGCGGCCATCTTGTTTTGAGTTGTTCTCGCGGTGCATGATCGCGAGAAGAAAGACGTGATCGCGCGACGCATGACGTCACTGCGGGCGCGAACTGTCGCGAGACAGCGCAAATGGCTAAAAACAATACAACATCTCATGGAGAACGCGACCGGATCAAGAAAACTTGTCGGCGAACGCAGGGATTCAGGTAAGGCGATCGCGCGCGCGAGAGAATGTATCATTTTACAGCGCGAGCAAGAAACAAATTATCGCCAAGCTGCGGAAACCGGAATTTTTGACATTTTCGCGCTCTCCGCGGAACGCAAAAATGTCAAATTATCGCAATTTCCGCGAACGGAACGAAATTTTTGCCCAGGCCTATTTAACATGCATTTACCCTTCCTAAAATACCACACACAATGTATGAAGTAGAGCTGCACTATGTCTATGTAATTGATCATTTATTTTAGAAAGAGAGAAAGTGATCGTCACATTAAAACAAAAATGTATTTGGATGTGGTGTATCCTCACAGGCATGCTTCTTTTTCATTGGAAAAATCCCCCAGTCTGATGCTAGCATAAAGTGTGTTTAAATTTCTTGGTGTATTTAAGGCTTCAATACCACCACCTGCCTATGTGGGTGAGCAAGCACAAAAAATAAACAAACTTGATGAAACCCCTGTCCCCACAAGGTCAATTTTTAACAAGCTGTAAAAATTGGGACTTATGTTTCTAAAGTAATTTTTTTTATTGTTTGGAATGTATTACCTTGTGGGGACTTGGGTTCAGGTCCTAACAATGCAATCAAGTCCCCAGAGCGTGAGTGTGTTATCACACCTTAGTCCCAATAAGGAGAGTAACGCAGCCCCCACCCCCCACACACACACCCACATTAATGTTTGTATACATTTTTTGTGGCTTTGTTAATAGATTTAAAAACATGTTTTTGTAATAAATCCAGACCACTACCATGAATGAGGGATTATAAATCTGATACAATAGAATAGTTTTGGAAACATCTAAACCCCAAACTTACGTTGTGATAGTAATCAGATGAATAGAACATTGTTAAGGGCATGCAGGTCCAGCCTTTGTCGTGGGGATACTGTGTGACATATATATATGTACAACAGGTATAACAGCCCCATGGTGTTACTGTTAATTTCAGATTTCGCTCTGAATGTTGTTCAAATGCCATATACATTTCATGACATAGCACTAGCAGACCCAATGTATCTCTTGCATTTTAAAATTAACTTTGTGCTCTTTGACTTCATTTTTATGTGCCGTCTGCAAATTCATGTTACTACACGTAAACGATGACCATACATTTATTTATTGTGGCCTTTGTAATCCCTGACATTTCAAAATTCAATGACCTATACAGTAAACACAATGGCCTATAGCCACTTAGAGAGTTATGGCCCACTTCGTCACAATGTGACATATAAGTCACGCATTGAAAAAAAAACTAAACTAGTACTATAGTGCAGTGCCCTTCCATCGTAGAGTTATGCATTAACATTGAAATCAAAATTAATGCATGTGCATGAATCAGTCCACAAATGTCATCATACAACATTGTTCCATGGTCACATGAAGAGTTTTCAAAATATTACCAGACAAAATGCTAATAGTACGGTTTGGCTTATTTTACATAGTATTTCACAATCAATTGACTTGAAATGTAACAAATATGGCATCCAGCTGAGAAAATACTATATGGCACATTATGTACTTACACTAAGGTGGGTGGTATTTCAGTCAGTGTGATGACAAACAAACACATAAAATAAAATGCCACTCAACAACATTCTTGGTTGTTAGAATTTATACATATCTAGACATAATTGTATTTGTTACCTATTAGGCTCTGGGCAAACATTATTGGTAATATATATTTTTAATTTTCTTGTCTTACTCTTTGTAGGTCAGCTATCATTACAAGAACAAAATCTGGTGGACCATTGAAATGAAATGAAATAAAAAGAGAGACTTGTAAAGCGCACTTAACCCGCAGTTATCAAGGCGCTGCACCTAAGAAATTCCAAAGCCCTATTCAGGATCCCTGAAAAGAAAGAGCAAGAAGACACCACTATAAGTTACAAACAATAAGAAAAAAAGAGGAAGCAACAACTGATCTACTATATCCTGAAAGAGCATGCCTAGGATGTACAAAGCCAGGTTTTTAAATGTTTTCAAAAGGTGACAAAGGAGTCAGTCTCAGCAATATGTTTAAGCAAGGCGTTCAATATTTTACAGCTGCCACAGAGAAAGAGCGAGTGCCCCCATCTTGCTTTTTTAAATTTAGGAACCACCACTTTTTTGCCAGAGGCTGACCTCCGAAGCCTAACCGGCCTGTACCAGTGGAAAGCGGACCTGATTGCAAGGGATCCGTTATCATGAAGCGCAAGGGGCCCTATACTGAGTCCCTTAAAAAGCACACACTTCTTGATTGGAAGCCAGATTCTGCAGGCCTTCTTTCACAGAAAGGTGTTGTGGGATGTTGAGGATGAGTCACGCAGCCGCATTTTGCACCATCTGGAGTTTGTTTATCAAGTAGTTGTTAATATTCAGATACATAGCATTACAGTAGTCTAATTGCAAGGTGATCAATGCGAGAGCCACTGCTTTGCGAAGTTCCTCAGGAATAAAAGGGAAGATTTTGAGAGCCCGAATAATAAGGTAACAGCTACTCGAGGTGCAATTTACCTGTAGATTAAAATTAAGAGAGGTATCCAGTATTACACCAAGATTTTTCTCCATCTACAGGGGAGGGAAGGGGCCCACATGACTCAAGCCACCAGCTCTCTAACCATGCAGAATGTTGAGCTCCAAAGACCATCACTTCGGTCTTGTCAGCATTCAGCTTAAGAAAATGTTCCTTCATCCAGCGGTTCACCTCTGTCACATAGGGGGATATTAGCAAGGGCCTTATCGCCGCTTTAGCAGAACATTTTGCCGCTAAAGCGGTGATATTTCTATCGCCCTATTAGCAAGCTGTCGCTAACAGCTGTTAGAGACAGCTTTATGGCGAAAGCGACCATTTTGGTGCCGCTTTGCATGTCAGCGATATATATTGCTAATGACATGCAAAGTAGGCGTTCCCAACTTAAAGCGACTGAAAACAGTCACAAACACAGCTTCCCCCTATTAGCAATGCCCGCAAAGCGATAACAAAATAAACTCTTACCGTGACTATCGCTGGAATCTAACACCTGCTAAAAACCTGACTTAACCATTCTAGTCAATGGGAGGTGGATTGTAAGTTTAAGTCCTCACCTGCCTATTAGCGCATTGAATTTATCGCTGGATTTCTCGCGCTATTGCTGGGTTTCGCCACTTTCGCTGGATTTTCTATCGCCTTGGAGATAAGCGTTGATAATAACGCGTTATCTCCACAATGAAATCCAGCGATAGCTGGCGATAAAAAGAACAGCGCTAAGCGCGCTTTGCGATAATTATCACAATTTCTTGGTAATATCCCCCTCAGTGTTTAAAACTCTCAGCTGCTTCAGACAGATTATCAGCAAAATACACAATGATTTGAATATCATCGGGTATAACAAGACATGGATCCTGAAAGATCTCACCAGGGCTGCCAGTGGCATGACATACAAGCTAAAAAGAGTGCAGCTAAGAGTGGAACCCTGTGGTGCTCCACAAGGGAGACTAAAGGCCTTAGCTCTGAAATGACCACAGCTAACAAGCCGACATTTCTCAACCATGAAGGAGTGAATTATATCTAACACCTTATCACTAGGCCTGGGCAGTAAATTCCGTTCCGCTTGCGGAATTTGGGTAATTTTGCGTTCCATAGAGAGCGCGGAATTGCCCAAAATTCTGTGCTGCGCGGCTTCGCGGAATTTTTTGCTTGTTCGCGTTCTCAAAATGCGAGTTTGCAAGATATTTCCCCCCCGAGCACGCAAGCAGTGTTCGCGAACAGGAAAAAAGCATCGTGAATAAGCAATTCCGCGTGTTCATGGAATTTCTGCGTGCTCGCGAAGATTTTTTACCATTTTGCGGAGCTTTGCGTAGCGCGACTACGCAAATTTCGCCCACCCCTACTTATCACTGACCTCTACTTGCTGTAGCCACTTAACCATATGCAATGGGGAGCCAAGTTCAATAGGACTGAGCTGGCAGTTCCACCCTGGTCAACTTGTATTCTAATCGTGTCAGTGGCGCAATCAGAGCTGACTCCATGCTGTGGCTACTTCAGAAGCCACTTTGAGTAGGGTTCACGAGATAATGGTCAGTAATGTACATAACTAATGTGTTATTCAGGTGTTTCTCAAGTATTTTCGCAGGAGTGGGGAGAACAGAGAGCCAGCTGTAGTTTTTCAATTCATCAGGATCTACGTTTGGCTTTTTAGGAAGTGGAATAACAATAGCTTCTTTCCATCCCGCAGGGAAAATACTAGGGGTGGGCGGAATTTGCGAAATTAACTTTCGCAAATTATCGCGAAAATGTTTAAAATTATCGCAAACAAGCGGAAATATCGCGAAGATGCAGAAGTTTTTTTCCGGCATGTTCGCAAGATTTTCTGCATGGTTGCGGTTCGCCAACTTACCCAAGAGGTTGCTTGCGGGCGCGGCCATCTTGTTTTGAGTTGTCTCGCGGTGCATGATCGCGAGAAGAAAGACGTGATCGCGCGACGCATGACGCATGACGTCACTGCGGGCGCGAACTGTCGCGAGACAGCGCAAATGGCTAAAAACAAATACAACATCTCATGGAGAACGCGACCGGATCAAGAAAACTTGTCGGCGCACGCAGGGATTCAGGTAAGGCGATCGCGTGCATGCGAGAATGTATTATTTTACAGCGCGAGCAAGAAACAAATTATCGCCTAGCTGCGGAAACCGGAATTTTTGACATTTTCGCGCTCTCCGCGGAACGTGAAAATGTCAAATTATCGCAATTTCCGCGAACGGAACGAAATTTTCGCCCAGGCCTAGAAAATACCACATCTGATAACGTAATTAAACATTTTTACCAAGAACTCAGCCACATGGCCAGGAGCTAGTTGCAGAATTTTCAGGGGCATGGGTCATTGGGGGCACCAGATTTAATCCGGATTTTTTTGGCCTGAGACGCTGACTTCAGAGGAAATGACAGCAGCTGAGGAGTATCACTAGAAATTATTTGGCCGAGGTCATCCTCCACAGGAGTTGCCGCCGAATTGAATTCAGCATAAATGTTGGCGATTTTATCCCTGAACAACGTAGTCATGCTGTCACAGAAAGTTTGTGAAGCATTTATTTTTTGCTTACTGTGAAGGTTAGATACGTTTTAATCACTTCAAAAAGCTCCATATTAGAGTTTTTCCGCTAAAGTGATTTGAGCTGTATAGTAAATGGATTTAACTTTGAAAATCACTGCCTTGTATGTGGCAAGTATGGCCTTTTGTTTTTTCTTCTCCTTAATATCTAGCTCAGTGTGCCATTTTCTCTCCTGCTTACAGCAAAGCTGCTTCAATTCTCTTAATTCCTTAGGGAACGATGGGGCAGACTTTTTTCTTTTGGGTACCTCTCAGCCTAATAGGAGCTGTCTTATATAAAGCTGCCTCAAGCCACTTAGAGTTGGTTAAATCCGGGGGATATAGGTGAATATCAGCCTCTCTTGCTGAGGGCTGAGTGAAGGTCCTCTGGATTGATTTTAGTCCAATTTCTTTGGGCTTGATGCCCCTTCTTTCAGGCATGACTGGTGCAGGTAAGAGTGGCGGGTGGGGGGCAGTCGACAGACAACAGAATAGGGAAAATAACATTTTAAAAAAGGAAACCACTTACTTTGCCCTCACCACAGAGCGCAAGGGAAGTGTAAGTAAGTAATAATCTTTATTGCTTGATTACTTAAAATCATTGCAATCACAACAACTTCACATCTCAATCTGAAAAACTAGATTCATCATTAAAAATTCATTATGAGCTAAACATCTTCCCATCACGTAAAATAAGAAACAGTCCTATACATACAATTTTAAAACGTATCAATAAAATAAAATTCAATCACATAAAATCAATAATTACAGAATAATACTGCACATTTTATATTTTAAAGGTGACGGCGTGCACAGCATTCTATTTCCTCAAACATAATGGAAAGATATTCTAATGAATAACCATTAATTTCAGCTGGAAAACTTTACACATGTTGTAATTCAAAGCATTAATGCTAAGATGCAAAATTACCTGAAACAAAAAAGTTTCTAATGTACATTTCGTGCACAAATTACATTTCAAAAGTGCTAATGTGAAATTATTGCAGCAACCATCATATCAGAGCAATAATAAAGTGCGTCAATGTACAGTAAAGTGCTAATATGCAATTATTACAACGACCATCATATTAAAAGAATAATAAAGTGTATTAATTTACAGTAGTAGTGGCATGTCTGTTTTAACATGTCAAAATGTCACCCTTGCAGCATTATTATTAAGTAGTAAAGATTATAAGCCAAATAATACTATTAGTCAGCACAACCATGAAAATACTGGAGATCTACCTCATTGTATCAAACATTTTTTCAACTGCCAATAAAAATTTCACCAAATGACACAATAATGGAATCGATTCGCCAGATAGTGACATTAAGGCCTGGCGAGCAGATCTCACCCCGCTCTTCAAGAAATGTGGCCTCAAAATGTACGTCGAAGCTTAATCAACTTGGGGCACACACATACTATATGGACTAGTGTTTCATGTGGCCAACCACAAAGTCTGCAGTTAGAGTCTGGCCACTGCTTGATCCACAATTGCGTGCCCTCCTTTGTTGGGTTTAATCCCATACGTAACCTTAAAAACTTATTTTTAAACTTCGCTGAGAAAAAAACATTCAAATACGCAGAGTTTGGTATGAATTAATCACATACCATGCATAATTTCTCTCTGCTAATTCAATTTTATCCAATTTAAGCGATTCAGTTTTAATAAGCTTTTTAAAATTAACTTGCAATTGGGCATTTTCAGATTTTGCAGTGCAATTTGCAGGCCGATATCTCTGAGGGAAGTTAAAATATAAGATCTCCATTTAGCCGCATAGACAGACTTGTCTACTTCTTGCCAACAAATGTTCCTAAGGATGCTGGTACTGATGTTGACAATGAGACCATGCATTTAAAAAAAGCTCCTTTGATACCAGGCTCTGTCTCTGGAGACCAAACTCCATTCTTATTTCTGCTTGGCACACTGATTTGGCAATCCCAAAAGTTGCTTTGAAGACCTTGACAACCTATAGTTCAAGCATCTTCAAATCTTTCCCTCTAAAAATGGGAGAACCATATATGAGGGTTGGTTGTAATTTGGCTTTAATTTCTTTAAGAATAAAATCATATGATTGGCAGTTCAGTAACTTTTTAAGACATTTAAAAGCGTGGATCAAGGTCACAGCCTTGGCCCTTAGATCCTTAAGATGAAATTTAAAAAAACACAGTTGTCAAACACCACCCCATGGTATCTATAAGCCTAAACAGTGTCAATTATACCAGCTCTGGCCCTCCAGGAATTAAACTTCTGTTTTACTACACCAATTTTCATCACTTTGTTTTTTTTTTACATTCAATTCAAGGCCATTGTGTTGGGTGTAGTCATCAAAGGAGGTAATAAGTCTTTGTAGGCCTATAGGAGTATGACTCACGAGGATGGTGTCATCGGCATACTGGAGGTAACTAATCCCCCCCCCCATCCTAGGAACATGCTCATTAACAACATCCAAATGTTCGGAAAGATCTGATAAGAATAAATTAAATAGACAGGGGGCAAGGACACAACCCTGCTTTAGGCCGTTATATATTCTTATTCTCCTTGATAAGGAATTGCCATCACCCAACTTAACTTGAACCCAAGTATCGGTAAACAAAAGAATGATAGCCTTCAACAGTTTCCTTGAAAAGCCCCGATCCACCAATTTTTTCCATTTCAGGTTTCGTAGCACAGAGTCGAAGGCTGCCTTAAGACCAATAAAAGCAATGTATACAGCAAGGTTAAAGCCAGCAGATTTGTGATAGTGGATTGTCCTTTCCGCAAACCAGTCTGATTAAGTGGAAGAATGCCCACCTGCGTAGCCCAATCTTCCAATTCTATCAAGAGAGTAGAAGTGAACACCTTTGCATCGACATCAGTAAGTGATATTAATCGATATTTAGCAGGGTTGCAGTATGCTGCCTTGCCAAGATACTGGGACCATTCCCAGAGTCAACACTTCCCTGAATAAATGATGCAAAATGCCAGCCCACAAGTCACCATTAGCACAAAACAGGGCATTAGGTAACCCATTGGGTCCGGGGGCACCATTTGCTCGAAGCCTACTTAGGTCAAGGGAAGTGTTTTCTTTTTTTATAATTTTATTTTCACTATTCCATTGTCTGTTGACTTCCACCCTGCCCCGCCCCACCGCACCTACCTGCACTGGCCACGCCTGCATTTTGTAGCTGTTTTGTGCTAATAACCGATTGAGTGAAAGAGACAGTGAAACAAACCATGCAGTGGTCTATCCAGCTCAGGGGGAGATTATCTTACATGGAGCTTACTGGAATTAGTAAAAATGCAATCTATCATGTGGTCTGCATTGTGGGTAATGGTTTTCGCCATTTGAGAGAAACCTAGGTTAGCCATAAGCTCCACTAACACAGTAGAATCTTTATTAGAATGATGGCCAAGCATTTGTGGTGGCACGGGGATAGAGAGTCCCTACTTAATGCACTCCGCTTCGCTGTAGCACAGTGGACACGCACAGACGGCGCGCCGCCAGCATGCCAAAGGCAAGCCCGTCTGCGCCCGTCCGTGCCTGGCCTGTGCCCGGCACCAGCCATGCTGCCCATTTGAGCAGCAGTGGGGGGATGTTCTGGTCGCGAGACTCACTTCTTGTCCTTGGTAGCAACTCATGTATTGGAGTCCATGGTGATCGCTGGGAGAATTTTGATTCCAGCTTCCATTGTAAGATCTGTAACTTTAAGCGGGGAATCCCAGGAAGGACATCTAACGGTCGGGGTAAGCCTCCCAAGATACAGAGAGCATTGAGCGGTGGGGTAAGAGCAGTTCTCATTAACTGCAGATCGTTGCCAAAGCACACTGATGACATTTGGCTCTTACTTATGGACAAAGGCTGGAATATAGTGTTCCTTACTGAAACCAGGCTGAAGGAGGACACCCTTCCATCATTAACATTGGCAATACACCCGAGTCTCAGGATAGTTTGTGTCAGCAGGACAGGCGAGAAGCGAAGGGGCGGGGTGGCAATTATTTTTTAAGGAGTCATGGGACATTACCTCCTCAGAATTGAGTGGTTTTGGCCCAATTGAGGGCATGAATTTCTGCATCAAGATGTCCTCAATCCTTTCAATTGCAGGCCTATTATTATATAAACCTCCAGTTGATAGCTGTCCTTAGGAAAGACTATAAGTTAGTAATAAATACACATAAGTTGGAT
Organism: Triturus cristatus; assembly: GCF_964204655.1. NCBI lineage: Eukaryota > Metazoa > Chordata > Amphibia > Caudata > Salamandridae > Triturus > Triturus cristatus. The sequence goes on along the minus strand of NC_140588.1, from coordinate 280,813,823 downwards.
ATTAAAAAGGAAATTTTGAATGATTTATTGACAATTGATGTAATAAGGAATAGTGCCAAGTTTTGGTATGTTGTAAATTAACCATTCTTCTTGGATAACAAAGGTAGCCCGTTTGATTGTAATATCCCGGAAGAGGATTGGTTCAACCATTTTAAAGGTATATATGGAGATCAGGGGAATCATGGTCTTCCAAGTACTTCATATGTAGGTAAGAAATATTCTTTAGTTTTCACGGAGAATGAAGTAGCGGTGGCCATTGATCAAATGTCAAGTAATAAAGCCCCTGGACCGGATGGTATTCCGGCTGACCTATATAAAGCTGATGTATTTTTATGGTCTAAATTACTAGCTAATGTTTTTAATATGGCTTGTGAATTTGGTTTACCCCAATCTTGGTCACATTCAGTTATAGTCACGGTTTTTAAAAAGGGGAATAGAGGAAAACTGCGTTGTTATTGGCCTATCTCATTGATTCTGCTGTGAAGGATTTAGGAAGAGTGGTTTTAGGCAAACTCATTGTGTGGGTAAATGACACTAACATACTCTCAAAATTACAGTATGGGTTCAGGAAAGAAAGAGGAATCACGGACCAGTGCCTAAATTTGCTTTTATTATCTGGAAAATACCCGATCGCGAAGAAAGGGTCACTTCATTTGCCCTTTCTGGATCTTTCTTTGGCCTTTAACCGTGTAAATAGATCCAAATTATGGCACTTGTTATTAAAATTAGGTCTGGATGTAAATATTGTAAATATTTTGGCTGATTTGCATCGGGATCTTACAGCCACAGTGAGATTTGACCAAAAAGGTAACCTCACATGAAGCATTCGTATTATTAAAGGAGTTAGACATGGTTGCATCTTAGCCCCACTTTTATTTATTTTTTACGTCAATAATCTTGATTCAGTTTTAGTGGGTGCAAGTATGGATATTCCCCGTGTAGGGGAGTGGTTAATCCTGGCTCTCTTATATGCAGATGATGCTGCCCTACTATCTAGAACAGCGATTGTCCTACAGCAGTGTTTCCCAAACTGTGGTCCGCGGACCCCCAGGGGTCCGTGATACATTCCTAGGGGGTCCGCAGGAAGCAGTTTTAAAAGCATTGCAAAGTATCTTGTACAATTAGCCGTTTTCAAACAACAATAAAAGTGTCAAGATAACGCCAGTGATTAATGTACCTGCTGGAGGGAGATGAGAGTTTTGTCCAGTGGCAGCTTTGACTTATCTAATGTTGCACAGAGGGTTAATATGCCTACTGCAAAGAAAGTGTACCATGCATTAAAAAAAAAAAGTATTTTATGTGCATAGTTCAGTGGCTTACTGCTTTTTGTCACAGAGATTCTTTTGTTACTGTGCAGTTTATAAGTGACAATCGTAATCTAGCACAGTGACCTATAAACTGTCATCAAAGAGCTGCTTGCAAACTGCTAGGTACAAGTTAGTGACTTATGTTTTTTCCCAGTCTTTCATTATCCTGATGCTGCTAAAAAGGTTTATTTCGGTGGAAATACATTTATATTGTTAAAGTCAACGCTAACCACTGTGTTATGTTCTGAATTCTCAGTTTGTGCTCCTCCAGACTAAGCACTCTTTAAAAATGCCTACAAGTATGAATGACATGGGAATTCTACACCTTGTAGTCCCCTTTGCCTTATGTAACATTTTCTATACACTGATTTACATGTATGTGTCACTGTCTCTATATGTGTGTGAAGTAAAGTGCTCTGACATCCTACAATGGTATGAGAGATGCTATAAAAAATAAAATACATGTGACAGAGGGGCTATGGAGAGATAGAGGCAAAAGATGGTCGTATCCTGGTGCATTGTAAGGTCCGCCACTTCAGAAACGCAGGGTTGCACCATATTTACAAGAATATGGTGTAGCCCTGTATTTCCCCTGCGTTGGCGCTACACTTAACAGTGTAGCACCAATGCAGGCACCCTTGCACCATAGTGCAAGGGTGTCTGCATGCAGGGGAAGTTTGTTTATGTGCAGGAAGGGCCCCCTTCCTGCACATAAACAATCTTGAAATGCTGTTTTATCACTTCTATGTGTGCTGCTTAATGCAGCACACATGGAAGTTACAAAGTGAATTTTTTTGAAAGATTATTTAAGTGCAGGAAGGGTCACCTTCCTGAACATAAACAATCAAAGGCGTTTTGCATAAACGAGGAGAAATAAAGCATTTCTCCTTGTTTCGCCAAGTTAAGACCAGGTTTTCCCTGGTCTTAATTTTGGCTCTGCCTCCCATTTACGCTGCCCTTGTAAATAGGGGGCAGCGTCAAAATCAATGGGTGTTGCGGTGGAACGCCCACCGCAACACCCACTGCCCACCCCTTTCCCTCGAAGGGGGTCTTATTTACAAGGCACTGTTAAGCCAAGTAATGGGTCAGATGTACGACCTTTTTGCGGCCGCAAACGAGAGATCCTCCCGTTTGTGGCTGCAAAAAAGGGTAATAGCATGTACAAATGCTATTCTGCGAGTCAGTGACTCTCAAAATAGCATTTGCGACTCTCGCTATTAGGAAGGGGCGTTCCTTCCTAATAGCGACTCGATATGCTATGTACTGATGTTTTGTGGCCGCAAAGGGGAAGGGGTCTCGAGGGGTCCCCTGCCCCTTTTTGAGTATGTGGGAAAATATTTTTTCAGAGCTGCCCTAAATAAAATGAAACGGAAGAGTTTCATTTTTCTTTTTTTGAATGCATCCCGTTTTTCTTTAAGGAAAACGGGCTACATTTGAATAAAAAACTGCTTAATTAAAAAAGCAGTCACAGACATGGTGGTCTGCTGACCCCAGCAGGCCACCATCCCTGTGAATGCTAGCCATTCCTAAAGGGGTCGCAAATTGCACCTGCCTCATTAATATTAATGAGGCATGCAATTTGTGACCCCATTAGGAATCACAAACAGTGTCTGAGACACTGTTGTGCATTCCAATTAGCGAGTCGCAAATGCGAAGCAATTTGTGACTCGCTAATTGACGGGTCGCACATCTGGCCCTAAGTGGCTTAACGCTGCCTTGTAAATAAGGCGAAGCCCCTATCGCCATCGGAATGTTGCAAAAAGTGTTGTTCCCATGGTGATAGGGGCTTGTAAATATGCCCCTAAAATCCTTAGTAATTCAATTATTTGTTTTCTGTGCACACATGGGTTTATTTCTTTCGAATTACTGTTTTAATGTTTGAAATTTAAATCCTACAAATTGCTTGGGGGTCCCCGGCTTCCAGTGGTGACTCAATGGGGGTCCTCTGGAGTCAAAAGTTTGGGAACCACTGTCCTACAGCATCTTTTAACAACCTTTGCAGAGTTCATGAAGTCATTGGATTTTGATGTCAATTTTTCTAAATCCCACACTATGATCTTGGGTGTACAGCCCAGGAAATTTAAAACTCATCTTTGTGAAGGGAATGTAATATCATGGGTGATGTCGTTTACATACCTTGGGATGTTATTTGACGAAAGGGGAACATGGGTCCACAAATGAAAGCCAAAAGAAATGCAAAGCCCAGATCCACCCTTGCTGTCCTTGTTTTTGCACGTAGATTAAAGTCTAAGCCAATGCATGCTATACTAAACATCTACAGGGCCAAATGCATTGCTATAGCAAATTATGATTCTGACCTTTGGGGATACAGAGAAGCTAGAGATATCCAAATAGTGGAAACAAATTCCAAAGAATCCTTCTATCCGTGCCACAATCAACACCCACTTATATTATGCATCAAGAAACCGATGTAGGTTTTATATCAGATATAATTGGAATGGCCCCTTTACTTAAATGGATAGGTATTCGGATAAACCTGGAGCTTGGGATGAACCGCGAAATTATTCGTATTTGCTTAGCTCTTGATCTAGCAAGTAGTATCCCCTGACTAAGCTATGTGAAAAGGACAGCCTTTTATTTGGGAAGACCAGAGTTATTTAACTCCCCAGAGAAACTCTTAAAGGCGGATATGCTCTGGGTTAAAAGTACTTACCTGCAGTTATCACAGAAGGATAGTGAGGCTAGGGAATTAAGCAAGCCTCTTGTGCAGGCACACCAGTTGTTGTCCACCTCACAAATGATTGAACCGTATTTAAATATAGTCATCTACTTCTCGCTGAACCAATGGGATGGAAAAAGCATGAGGACCTAGGTGTTTGTAGATGTGATAATTTTTCTACTCAGAAATCAATGCATTTTGTCTTATTTTGTGAGCATTTTTTGCACATCCAAAATCGGTTCATTTTACCCATCTTAAAGGGCAAAGGTTTTACACAGGCTAGACCTACTTTGAAATATTTAAAAATGTTAACCAATGTTTGGGAAATTTTTAATATAGCTAGTTTTTTGACTGCAGCAGTCAGAATAAGGAAAAAGAGAAGGATTACTATCAATTAGAATACTTTTTAATTAATTGGGGAAAATCCAAAGTTATCATACAACGAATTGTTCCTCTGTATATTGATGACCTAGATGTCTTTCCTCTTGTATTTTCTGATGTTTGTGTTATCTTACTGTTTTAATATTTATTGTGTTTTATTGTAGCATGCTTTTTTGGTTTTAATTAACCGAATAAAGTGAATTTGACTGACTGAGACCTCCAGTTGGCCCAAATCTTCATCTTTGGGAGTTGAGTAATCTTATTGCGCAGAAATCACTACAACACACCAACTTCATAGCTCTAGGTGATTTTAATCTCCATGTGGACGACCCCTCATGCCCCCAGGCCTCGCGGTTAGTGCAATCCCTGGCTGAAATTCTGAGCTGCAAGTCAGGCTCCACCACTGACCGCTGCCCTCCCAAGATTTTCAGCTCACTTGCTCACTGGATTAATCCAATACTGAATTATATCTGGAATGTGTCCCTGTCTACGGGCATCTTTCCTGAAGTCTTGAAACAGGCTCTCCTATTACCCCTCTTGAACAAACATAATGCCAACCCCATGGAGCCTGGGAATTACCACCCTATTTCTATGCTACCAGCACCGGCAAAAATGTTGGAAAAATTAGCACAATGCCAACTCACTAAGTATATTGATTCTCATGAAAGCTTACACAACACTCAATTAGGCTTCCGGACAGGATATAGCACTGAAACGGTTCTAGTAGAGGTGGCAGAGTCTATAAGAATGTCAATGGACACTGGAGCATCGGCTATGCTGATCCTGCTGAATCTCTCCACGGCCTTTGACATGGTGGTTCATCCCATATTGTTAAACAAACTCAAACAGCTTGGTGTTCAGGGCACAGCCCTTGCTTGGATCCAGTCTTACCTAAATAACCACACTCAAAGCGTATTTCTCCCACCATACCAATCATCACCTAAGCCTTTGAGGTGTGGGGTACCACAGGGCTCGGCATTAAGCCCCCTGCTCTTTAATATCTACCTGGTACCACTCTTCAATCTTATTGACACTTAGGAGTTGAAGGCTGTTTCGCATGTAGATGACACGCATCTGATATTTTCTTTCAACAATCAGTCAAGGGACCCGTTTGCCAGATTAACGGGTAGCCTGAAAGTCATCCCCAGCTGGATGAATAACAACAAGCTGAAATTAAATGCAGACAAGATGGAGATCATGTTCTTTGGTTAGTCTTCCCCTCCTTCTGCAGGACTCTGGTGGCCTGCTGAATTGGGCACTCCGCCTTGTCCGACAAAGGCAGCCGGAACCCTGGGTGTCAAGTGAGATTCGGATCTATCTTTTAAAACACACATACGCCATGTCTCGTGGTCTGCTTTGGCAAACTAAAATGTTAAGAAAATGTCTGCAACTCTTGTCAGAAGATAGCAGGAGGACAGTTGTACATGCAATGGTTACTTCTCATCTAGACTATGCTAATAGTCTGTACTTGGTGCTCCCCAGCTATCTGATTCACAGACTTCAGATGATTCAGAATGCGTCATCACATTCCCCTCACATCAGGTTCCTCCATTGGCTCCTGCTTGTAAAACGCATTGAATTCAAGGCCTTGACCCTTGCTTTCCAGGCTATGCACAACATAGGACCTAGATACCTCAGAAAAAGACTTCTCCCATACCAATCGGCCCGCAGTCTTATATCTAACTCTAAGTTCCTAATGTGCGTTCCCCGGTTTGTCAAGGCTAGAAAGGGAGGAAGGGCCTTTGCGGTCAGGACAGCTATGCTATGGAATGCACTACCTCTACAACTCTGCATCCTGGACTCTGAATACGCCTTTCGTAAGCACCTCAAGACGTGGCTCTTTGGGGAGGTCTAAACGCTGCACCAATCTATTCACTTGTCTGCCGCTAAGCGCCGGGACACCTGAGGCAGCTGTTTGCGCTATAAAATAAAGGTAGAGGATCAGACACTGAGGGACAAAATGGCACTGAGGTTGGTGAGGCTAGCGGGGAGGCCAGTACTACTACAGACTTTGAGGCCTCCAATTCAAGCCAGCCCCTCATGATGGCAGACAAACCATCCCAGGAAGTGACATATATTCTGTATCCACCACTAGTGACATCAGCGCCTTCACTCCTGTATACCCAGAAATCAGCCAACACCAGATCTGGAAATGGGCTGGGGTCACCTTGTCCCAGATGCCTTTCCTCCAGCCCCATCCATCCAGCACTGAACCTCAGATGAGGCCCCTGAAGTCCTGAAGAGATTGTCTGTAAGGCAGACAGCATTTTTGAATACCATTCAGGAATTTAGTCAAGAAATGACACAAGTCATCACCATCCTGGTTGGCATGCACTCTGTCCTGTCTACCATACAGATAGATTTACTTACTAGTAGAGAATTATCTAACACCAGTGCTTCTGCCACACCTACCTCACTTATCGTTCTGCCGATATTTGCCCTGGCATCAATCCCCCAGTCCACATCCAAATGCCTGACTCCACCCCAAAATCTGACCATGTTCCACACCCCACCCCATTTTCACCTTCCCGACAACTTCCTCCAGCATTCCAGCTGCCCCAGTAATACCCAAAAACCCTAACCTCTCCCACACCTACAAATTCTTCAAGGCACCCAAACATTCTAATTCTCAAAAACCTTCATATTTCCCCAAACCATCCCATTCACTCAAGCACTGCCATACACCCAAACTCTCACAAACCCTCATACCCTCCAATACACCAACATTCTCCCGGCCATCAACTGCCAAGCAATTGCCTGACCTTAATGAGGAGTTCAACATGCTATCAGATTGAACAATGGCTTAGACTTGATGACTGGGAAAATTAATGGGTATCAGGCCAAGAAGGACATTTTCACTGATCCCTGGAACTTCATTAACTTGAAAGGGACAGAGATGAGCCCTTCTCATTCTTCGTTTATTGTATAGCAGACCTAAAGGATAAAAAGCCCTTTGTCCACGAGACACACACTATCCAGGCTTATTTCAAACCCAGTGGGAGAGAAGCTATCGCTGGAACTTGTTAGGAGTGGAAATTTGAAAGGGCACTACCCATTTCAGTGGCATGTACCTCTGGTTGGACATGCATTTAAAAAAAATCGTATCTCTGGTTCCCTTTATAGGAGTTTATAGGAGTTGTGCCAATTTTGTGTAATTGTAAAATAAACAAAAACAAGCTTATATCTTATATCTGTTCTAGTGTTGGGAATGTGACTTTATTTGTTTTTTGTTAATAAAAAACAGCATACAGTAAGTGAAGGGTATCCTGTCTGTTTTTTAGCTACAGTGGGTTAATCACTCAACTTACCTTCTCTTTCAATATATCTTTCCCGGCAGCTCAAGCCACCTTCTCTTCCGGCATGTTGGCAATATCCCAATGGATGCTTAACAATTTTCTACAACTAAATGCCGGAAAGATCGAGATTATGCTTTTTGGAGAGGATCCACTGCTGTGCACACCTGAGTGGTGGCCAAGAGAGCTGGGGATTGCTCCAGCACCCAAGACAATAGTAACACATTTAGGGGTTCACATTGAGCAGGCCTTGACCATGAAGGCGCATATGACCCACATGGTTGGCTCCTGCTTCCATGTGCTTAGCCTGCTAAGAAGAGTCTTCCCCTTCCTTCTCGATTCCACACAGAAGACTCTCATTCAGACTTTAGTGTTGAGCAGATTGGACTACTGCAACGCCTTGTTGATTGCAGCTAACGAGTCCTCTCTGGACTGTCTACAGGTAGTGCAGAATGCGGCGACTTATTTAACACTGAATGCCCCTTACAGAACAGCTTCACTCTCCCTCCTCCAACAGCTCCACTGGCCGCCTGTACGCAAACAAATAAAGTTCAAGGTTTGCTGCATTGCCCACAAAGCAGTGTGGGGTAAAGGACCTATTTGCCTGGCAGAGAAACGTAACCGTTACATTCCTCGTAGGGATCTCCGCTCTGGTTCGAAATCCCTCCTCAAGATACCTAAGGTCAAGAAGTTAAGGACAGGGGGAAAGGCCTTTCCATATTTGAATCCCCTCTATTGGAACCAGCTTCCCATCTCACTGAGGCAGTGCCCGGACCATCTGCAGTTTAGAAAGGCTTTGAAAACTGTTCTGTTCTAGACTCGCTCCTGTGTGACAGCTTTCTTATCGGGGTGATTCAAGCGCTATATAAATCCATAAAATAAATACATTCATTAATTAATAAATACATTTGATATGAAAGTTTACTTACATTTTTAATTTTAGTAACATGTTTTAAACTTTTTCTTCAATAATACATAATTCTCAAAATTGACATTTAGAAAAAATGTTAGTTCAGATACTGAACTGAGGTGTAGCCGTAGTCAAAACGGCATAGGGAAGAAATGTGTACGGGTGTGAAATGTGAGTCATATGGCCAGAGAGGGAGACTGGCTAACTTGCATATCTCAAAATTTGGATGTTTTAAGGTTGCATTCATCAGCAATGTTATTTAACATGACCTTATATTGTGTGAGGGGGGTGGGGAATTGCGTTGTTCTTCATCAGACACGGCCAGATAGAGGCCAGGGCTTTGGAGTAGCAGGGACACGTTAATCAAATCTTTTCGTGGCTGTTGGGACAGAGTTTGTCTATTTATTCTATTTTCCCTTCTCTGGTGTCAAAGTTCAACTGCCATAGTTACGTCGACAGAAAGTTTACTCTCTGTCAATAAAGAAAGAAAAACGTGATTGAGCTGGAGAACCTACCATAATCTAAATCCGACAAGCATACCTCCATGGTGGCATCCACCAAACTCTAAATGGGCCTAAAATTACAGTGGCTGTGCAGTCACAAACATACTGGGCCGATTCACAAAGGTAACATGAGACGAAAGTCTAACTACATCTTTTGGTATTCACAAAGGGAATTTACTACTCGTAAATGCCCTTTGTGAATACCGAAAGTCATAAAGTTCAACTTTTAGTATTAACAAAGGGCATTTAGGAGTAGTAAATGCTCGTTGTGAATACCCAAAGCCGTAAAGTTAGACTTCCATCTCAGTTTACCTTCTTGCCACTTATTGGCACTGATAGTATTACTGCAGAAGCACATACAAAATTAGTTGTGAGGAAGGGCTGAGCTCCTTGCCCAGGCAATAATTTTTAATTCCTTTCAACACTTAAAAATGATAACTTTTAAAAAATGTATCAGAGTGTTAATAAGCAATTAAGAACTTTTTGCATATAATGGTTGATAAACGGGAGTGTGTGAAATTCATGTAATTACTGTTTTTGAAATTATGCAAATTTGTCAAAAAAGGAAAATTTGCAAAAAAAGGCACCAAGTGCAACAAATTTGTAAATATGCATTTTGTGTCCAAAAATAATGCCAAAAGGCATGCCGTGTGATGCATGAGTGCGGAAATTTTGATCAGGATCATTCATGCCCATCTCACCTATTTTTATTCAACTTTCGTTTCACTTTTTTGTCCCCATTTCAAGCCCCTGTGCTATTTCTCTGCTTTTTTCCTCCTGTCAGTTTCGTTTCCTTTTTTTCCTTATTTTTTTTGCTACCCCTCAGTTATGGCTGAGGCAGGCAGTGTGTTCAGGAAATGGGGTGGCTACTATTACCTCTAGATATTCTTGTGTGGAGGCCACCACATGGAACTTTGTTTCAGAGGAGGAGGTGGCTGTGTTTATGTTTTGCACAGCAGCAAGGCATGCACTCCTGGGCTGACATGTAGGACTGGGAGCAGGACCTGCCCAACCTGTGCGCCATTGATATTGCAAAGACAGGTAAGTGATGCTTAAAACGTTATAATTTTATATTTATTACTATGCAACGGACATAATTTACTTCACATGTAAGCTTAAGTGGTTGTGTGTGTGTGTGTGTGTGTGTGCGTGTGTGTCAGTGTGTGAGTGTTTGTGTGCAAGTGTATTTGTGAGTACACGTGAGACACAGTTACGTGTGGTGGTGGGTGAAAGTGCATACGTGACAGTGAGAAGTATATGGATTTTGTGACAGAAAAAAGTCCAAGACTTGTAATCAGGATCTAGCGCTTTATTTAAAGTGAAAGGTTTATTAGAAAAGGACAGGCACAATGATGCCTTTACATTATTTGGGAACCTTTCTCATGACTGTGAGCAGAAAAAGAACAAAGATTAAAGTGACATTATGGTTAGGTGAAAATGTCAGTTATAACATATTATTTTAAACAAAAAAAACCACTGAAATTTACAAGGTATTATTAACTGAAGTGTATCGCTCATGACCTAACCTATTACATTTCTTTGTATTTAAAATGCTACATTTTGATGGGCATTCCCACCTAAATATAATGTGACTTAAACCTTTGATTTCTTGGGGTGTTTCTGAGGTTTATCGTAAAGTAAGTAAGGCAGACCTACTGGCTTCCTCAAAGTGTCAGAACACAAGAATATAAAAGGCAAGCCTATTAGCATTATCAGCTTTGTCAAAGAGTCACCAGAATAAATTCTAAATAACTACAAATTAATGCATTTATTATTAATGGACACATAACTAACTGTCACTAAAATATTTAATATAGCTGAGCTTTATTCAAAATAAACGTAGGTTTAAATCTTCCTTTAACATTCTTCAGGTCACAAAATGCAGCCATGGAACCAACCACAAGGGGCTCCAGTGCTGCCTGTTGCCCCCACAACATTAATAAAAATGGTTGGTAGTGCCTCTGCCCCTCTGGGAGCACACACTTGACTGTTAATAATTCTAAAAAGCCCTCACAGGGCATTAATGGCACTCCACTCTTTTCATATTCCTGCTGTGGGATTATTTAGTATAAATATATTTTTACGGTTGTCCCAGTCCCTCCCAGGGCATCCAGAAAATATATATAATGTTGGGGGCCACTGCAGGAGTCCCAAGGTTCCTGCAGCCACACCGGCTCCCCATCCAGCCCCTGTTAAGGGTGCCAGTGGGAGCCAGCCATGACGTTTTTAATGGTGGGTACCCCGATCCCACCTGGGGCACCCACAACTGTGATCTCCTTGTGGGTTACAGATGGATGCCCAAGGCCCCTGAAATCGATCCTTGGTACTAGCGGATGGCGGCAACAGTAAATTTGCTGCCACTATAGGGGCAGCCCTAATTCCTGCTCCCATGTTGTGCTCAAGTTCCCTGTTCCCTGCCAAGCTTTTTAAGGGTAGGTACATAGATAACTGCTCCCGCCCGGCAGGAGCTGTTTTGATCTCGCACCTAGGTTGGAGCAACCACAACTGCCTCGGCCCCATAAAATAGCAGGCCCAGGACCACTATCTGATTGGGGAGGGGGGGGGCGCAAAGGCCCTCCTCCCCAATATACAATTGAAAAAAATAGAAAAATATCCTCAGGCCCCAGAGGATGGGGTTCATGGGGCCTGTTGGACTTGGCCCTTTTTGCCGGGTCACCCCTAAACTTTTTGCCTGTCTCCCAGCCTTTTCCCTGTGTAGTGTTGGTGGTTTTAGGTCTCCAGGCACTTTCGCACTGCTGTCCAGTGTAAAGAGTGTGCGCTCTGTGTTACATTTAGTGATATTGGCCTGCCCACCCATAGGAATGCATGGGGGATTCCCTGATGAATGTGTGTAGTGGTAAATCCTGATATGAGAGGCGCAGCACGGTCAAGTCTGGTATGTATGAAATGGTATTAATAAATGCTGCGCAATGGTGTGCGCAGATTTATTGTGGTTATTTTAGAAATGCCACTTTTAGAAGTTGGCATGTCTCTATGCTATGTGCCTGCCTTCCTGATGTGAATTGCATGTCTGGAGGTGTGTGGGGCTCCAGGAGGGGCAGGGTGAGTCAGCGCTAGGCTGAATAGGGACATCTGCATTCTGAGTAATGGGAGGGGAAGTCCCTGGTCCCTGAATATTATTGTGCCTGCCCTAGTAAATGCTGGCTCCGCCCCCCTGTGGTGTGTCTGATGACGAGCCCCCACCTAACAATAGGAAAGGGAAGCCTGGTAAACAGAGTGCTCCATGACCAGTTGGGACTGGTTTCCCCAGCTCTGTGCTTACAGACAAAGGAAAACTAAGTATAAATGAAGGGACTGTGACCCCCATGAAGAAGGTTGTGCGTGTACTTACCTTGGGGGGACACTCTGGCAGGAGGAACTGCCTCGGGACACAGCTGCTGACTCCTGGGGGTCCCTGCATTCTGACCTCCCCAGCACCAAGGACCCTTTATTTATTTTGCCTGCTTGCTAGCGCCCGTGAGCACTTTTATTTTAAATGTGCCAGGAGAGAGGAGCTGGCACAGCTGTAGCGCGAGGCTGCGAGGGAATCCCCGGCGTGTAGCATTTCCCCCCCTGTGCTCCTGAAGTCGGTGGGAGCCCAAGCCCGCATTTGTGCTGCATCGTGGGAGCCCCCCCACCCCCCTTTATCCTTTTTTTGGTTCTCCTGGAGTGATAGCGGGTGCCCACCCCACATGTAGAGTTAACGAGCGGGTGCCCACCCCACGTATTTGTGCCTTCTTCGCGGGTGCCTACCCCGCCGAGTCGCCGAGAGAAAGCACCGCCGCAAAACAGGAAGTCAGGCACCCTGTGTTGGGACGCGGGCGGGGCCGGAAGTGAGGCGGAGGTGTTGCTGGCTGAGAGGGGCTCCCATGGTGTCGAGGGAGCCCTATGAACACCAAGAAGCCAGACGGGAGCCTACCCCACTCTTACAACCGCCCAGAAGCCACGCAGCCAAAGAAGAAGTCTGGGCAAAGGAAGGCGGACCCCCGTGTACTGGAGGGAGCCCCGTGTGTGGACCGGAGAGGTGTCCCAAGCACTCCGGTGAGTAGGGACTGCCCCACATGCATTGTTGGTGCCGCAAGAGCTCCAGAGTGGTCCCGGTGAGTGGGGGCTGAGTTGGGAGCACTCCTAGGGCTCCCCCCCAATCGTTTGCTGTTCTTTACAGCTGTGCCGCAGTTGTGGGCAACTGCATCAATGGGGCACTTTTTGCCTGGGAGTCCCAGAGAGAGGCTCCGATGGCCCGTGGAGGGCCAGTGCCATTTTTCTAACATTGGGGTAAAGCGTTACATCGTCCCAGAGTGGGACTCTACAGGGCACGTTGAGTGCCCGCCCTCATTGCTTGTGGGGCATTGTTTTGGGCGCCAGAGGCACGGAGAGTGCCAGGGCAGTTGGTTGTCTCCACAGCTGCACAGCAGATACCGGCAGCTGCAACGTGTGGGTCATCTTTTCTGTTAGAGTCCCAGTGGGGGACAGAGGGCACAGTGAAAGCCAGTGCCCATCTTTTTGATTTCACAGCTGCCAAGCAAGTAGTGGGCAGCTGCCACATTTAGGCCAGCATTTGGGGGCATCGTTGAAAGAGGTAGGAGTGAGAGACACTCCTCTGCCCCAGCGCAATTGTGCGCATTTGGTTCCTACTGCATTGGCAGCCCTGACATTCTGGATGTAGGGCATTTGAGCCCCATTGAGTGGGCCAGTTGGCCTAGGGGTCATTTCAGTGTTTAGGCTCCTGGGGGTTAGGATAATGTGTTTATGCCTAATGCGATATTGTAAAATGTGTTTATGCTAGTGAGGCCCTTTGCGTAATGTGTTTATGCTGATAAGGTTTGGGCCTACTGTGGGTTTATGTCCAATGTGATGGTCATTATGGTACCAGTAGTTACTGGTTGTGTTTTGCATTTACTTACCTGCATTCTGATGGTTCTGACCGTGGCCTGATTGGCCTGGTCCTGTATATAATCCCCTGTAAATACTGCCTAGTGCCAGGTGGCACGCTGTACATTGTGTGATTATGATCTAAAGTGTTTTTGATAATACAAAGGCTATTATTTATATAACCTTGTGTGGAGTTCCTTTTGTGGTGTGCCTAGTGGGTTGCTGCTGTGTGTGTATGTTTCACAAATGCTTTCCACATTGCCTCCGGGATAAGCCTGACTGCTCGTGCCAAGCTACCAAGGGGGTGAGCAGGGGTTATCTTTGGTGTGTAACTCCCTTGCCCTGACTAGAGTGGTGGCCTCTGCCTGGCTTTGGTGCAAGCCTTAGCCAACCAGAGATCCCATTTCTAACAGGGCCAGTAACATGCTCGGCAAAGGATGAGGGGCTCATGTACGCCCGCTCCCCTTTAAAAAAAAATATACATCAATGCACTGACACCCCCAAACACACATTCCAAAAGGCTCACTTCTGATTAAAATCTAGCTTTGGTGTAAATTAGCTGTGTCTAAATTTCATATGGAAAATTGTATGGGGAAAATGCATTTTGGGATAACCCTTTTTCTTGATTCCCACTTGAAGGATCACCCTGAAACTTTCCAGGATGGAGGAAATTTTTTCAGAACGTTTAATAAAGATTCATCAAAAGATATATACATATAAATGGTGCAGATTGTCACTGTATAGTTATTGTTGAGTCAATGTTTCCAATAGAAGAGAGTTTTTTATTACTTGTAAAGTTTTACGTAGATCCATCAAGCCAGGAGCAGAAAATAGGGGATCTTAAGATATTGTTTAAAGTAGCTACAGAAAGGTATGAGCGAGCAAAAGACAAAACCCTCCTCACCTGCCCTCAAAGCACGACTTCGCTGCTTCAATCTCAATGCCTACATTGCCATGATGCATCGATAGAGAGACAAATCTTCTTGCCTTCTTGCTCAGCTTGCATGGCAGGATGCTTGCCCGAACCATATCCTGGAGATATCTCTGCCAGTAGGGGATAGCCTATACACACAGCAAGACATTTTAAATACTTTCTTTGGATACTACTCCTCCATTTATAAGGCATCACCATCATCAGGCATTACCCAGTTGATGCTTTCCTGATGTACCTCACCTTTCATGCATCACAATCCCTGAAATAAGACAAGCCATATGGGACTTACCCAGAACTAAAATCCCAGGCCTAGATGGGCTACAGATAGAATAGTGTAGCACTTTCACCAAATGCCTTGCCCCTAGACTGGCAGTGGTATTTAATGAAGCCCCGCAGACTGGGAAACTGCCTTCGTCCCTCCAAAAATCCCTCCTGGTGTCACTCCTATAATCCGGCAGAGATCCGACTCAACTATCGACTTACCGACCAATCGGCATCCTTGGTGTTGATTATAGGGTTCTGGGCAAAATATTGGCCAAAAGCTGTGCTCAGATTTTGCCTAAGCTATTTCACTCAGACCAAAGTGGTTTTGTTCCAGGGTAATGTACATCTCAGAATATCTGACCACTGTTTCAGACAATGGACCAAGTCTCCAAGCAGTTCCAATGCGCGGCCTACCTGATATTTGATCTGGAAGAGGCTTTAAACACACTTAAGTGAGACTGCCTTTTCCAAATGCTGGTCAGACTGGGAATCGGTATGCACCTTCTGGCCAACACAAAACTGCTAAAACTGGACTTGACTCCAGAGTTCACTCTGGCCACCTTATTTCGCAACCCTTCTCTGTATGCAGGAGTACCAGACAGGGCTGCCCCCTGGTCCCCCTATAATTCACAATAGCCATGGAGCCCCTTGCTGCCCGGTTCACCTGGAAGGAAGGGACTGGGGTATTTCTCTTGGATTGGACAATGCAAATATGTGGAAGACCTACTCTTCTACCTCTGGGACATTCACTTCGACCTCTCCCCATCCATGCTACCCTTCACGTATCCGCACAGGTGGCGGGCCTCCGAGCCAACTGGGCCAAGTCATTTGTGTGCTCGCTTAGCCACAAAATGTCCCCACTTGAGGTGAGGCTGTAAGGTAGGAAAATTACGTTGTCTGCTACCTCATAGACTGCATCTATCGCTCCCCAACCAATCTCTATGAAGACGACTCTCTGCCCTTAAACTTCAAGTACAATTCTGGAAGAATCTGCCTCTGCAACAACTGGGAATATATCCCTTTCCAAAAAGATAATCTTAACTTGGCTACTCTATTACTTTGCAAACATCCCTGTTGTTCCCCCACAGTGATTCTTCATTTGACACCATGCTTGGGGAGCTTATCTGGGGAGACAGGGGCCATCGCATAGCACTGAAAAAGCTGCAGCTCCCAGTCGGTAGAGGCGGGCTTTGTGTCCCATCTTTCGAGGCATACTACCTGGCACCGCAACTGCAGTTGGTATTACGCTGGCTGGCAGGGAGGAATATGGGAGAGACATGCAATGGATCCGGACCCCTGACAATATCCTTGCTTCAAAATGTCCTGCTTCCCCAGGCCACATGTTCCTTGCAGGTCATGATCACCTGCAAATGCCTTGCAAGGGTTTACTACATCAACTTCCACATTCCATCATACTCTCCAGCACTCCCTCTGCTGGGCCTGCTGTGATTTCCCTCAGCACCATAGGAAAACTCTTCTCTGAAGAACACTTCCTCCCCTTCAAACAGCTTGTCTCTGGCCATGCTGTTTCCCGTGGACAGTTTCTCACATTCAGCAGCTGGACCACATTTGCCACGTACTCTGGCCCATGCAAGACGAAGAGCTCCAGACACACTCTGTCATGCAGATCCTACTGCGCATAGAGACGTGGCACCATTTACTAATGTGGTAATACAAAGCCATCTGGAAACATACAGTATACCCACTGGCAGTTCTGAGAGGCAAATGGGAGGGAGCTATAGGGTGGGTCTTACATGACAAAGAGTGGTAATGGGCTCTGGAAGTTCCTCAGCTAATGCCAATAAATGCCCAGTTTAAAAGTATACAGTTCTTCATTTTATGCAAGGCCTATTTAATGAGAAGAAAGCTCAACCACTTCTTGCCTCATGCACACCTTAATTAAGGGCGGGTGGAGTTGATGGAGTGGCACTATGCAGAATTACCAGTAGTTTCTTAAAAACTCGGTGAAATTCTGCAGAGCTATGCTCCGCCCTATGCAGCAGCAGAGTCCCAGACCTGGCTGGGCAGCATGCTGCACGTTTGTCATGGAGGGTTCTTTACCCCCAGACTGCCCCCTGCTTTCACCTGCTTACCTCTGCCATGGCGGTGATCCACGGTGTTTCTTCCCCAGTCTTGGGCTGTAACTAATGAAACTGATTTGCTGCAGGACTCATGAGGACTGCGCATGCGTGCACATGGAGTGTCGAGCCCTTAACCCGAACTCCACTCTCCATGCGCATGCATGCCCAGTCCTCGAGAGTCCTGCAACGAAGCGGTTTCATAAGGTACAGCCCCGGAAAACAATCCTGCACCGCCGAGGACAAGGAGATATCCTGGGGACGCAGAACGCCACGCTGAGATCTAGGTAAGTACTTGGGCAGGCTTGGTGGGAAGCAGGGGCAAACTCCGCCAAGCAGCTGAATTGGAGTTTTTTTGGTTAACTCCATGCTCCCTTTGGAGCGCGGAGTTGGCAAAACTCTGCAAACTCCGCTGGTGGAGGGGGGTTCGCCAACCACCCTTAACCTTAACTGCCCCCAATTCTGGTTGGTCTCCACGGATCTACAGAACAAGCTTTGGTCCTACCTGGCCACTTCCTAATACTGTCATTCCATCCACACAGTACTACAAGATGTCATCAAACTGACAGACATCAACACATGGGAGGATTCTGTTCTTGGGGTATTCAAGTGTAGGACGAGACACAAGTAGAGGGCACGCTTTGCTGGCAAGTTCCTCCTGCTGGCTAGGAGAGGCCGAAGCCTACAGAGGAGGGCGGAGCATGACACAATGAAAAGGTACCGTGGGATGGGGCAATTCAGAAAGCGGGGAGGGCTGAGGAGAGGCACTGCGATATGAAGAAGTCCGGCACCTAGCCAGGTGACCCATACCTTTCTTGCCCCACTTCAACAACAACAGACCAATGACCTTCCCCTGTGAATTTGGCACATAGGCCAGAGATATGTGCATCTTATCTGCCTCTCTCACTCTCCTCAGTTGGCGGCACCAGGCAGATTAACTATCCATTACCCTACATTATCCCTGCTCAAACATCATTGCACCCACAGGATCTTCTCCAGCACAATACCACATGGTCCACTGAGTCAGGAACACTGGACTGCCACCTTACTCTTCAACCAGATTTGCAAAGCCCACCACGTCACAGCTGGAACTCAGCACTGGGCCATCAGTGCCTCCACTACAGGTACTATTCCGCCCATCACCGATTCTGAATCGTCATCCCCATTCCACCCCTTCCTAGTTCAGGGACACTACCACAGTTTGCAGAATGGGCATATTGAAGCAGGCCAGATTAATGCACCTGTTTCTCTCACTGCATCTTGGGGCACTATGTTGGCTAAACCGCCCGATCCAGCCACAAACTGGCATCCTACCACCTAGCGATCACCGGAACAGGACTGTGCAACGACTTGCAATGTTGCAAATAATCTGTGCTGCTCTATCTTTGTTTTCTTTGTGTGTATATTAAAACCCTAATGAAAACAAATTTTTTAAAAATGAATTACTCTCTTGTACCTGTTACTGATACCAACGCTGCCTACTTTACTCAATAGCACAAGTTGCATGGTGCAGCCACAGTGCCTTTAATATACCTCCCCTGCTGAATCCAAGTGCAAGGAAATTGTGTTTTTCACATACACCCCCTTGTCCAAAAGGTGGGAGTGGTCATATTTTTCATCTCCAGCTCATCGACCTAGTGTATAGGGCATTTTCTACCTCTTCCTTAATCATCCTAACTCTGCTATTTCATTCATCCCGAGCCCTGCCTCTTTTGTGGTTTATTTACTTAAAGCAAAGACACTAGATTTCAAAATAGCTGCTAGACAGTCATTTAAACATATGAATGACTTGTATCTCATAGTGGCATGCACAATATTCTATTAACATGACGAGAAGTTATCATGCACTTCTGACATCAATCACCACTAATAAATGGGCCAATAATTCATCATCACTGAAGTATGAAATTAGGTGGTTGAAAGGAAAGGGTTGATGAAAATAAACCGCAAATGGTGTATTGCTTCTGGAGCAGAAATGTGATGGAATTAAATTGATAGGGGTAGAGAGTTTAGGTTATGCTAACTTTTGCTGAAAGACAGGCTAATGTTTCTCACAGTTGATTTTTAACAGACGTGACATTACCCCACATCAATCATATGATTTGTACAGTGTTCAAAACTAATAAAGTTGGTTTCCAAGAGCGAACCAAATAGATTCAGTAATTTGGACAAGGTTATAGAGGGGTTATGGAGAGTTAGGACTCAGACAATGAACCCTGCATGACCCATTCATGTAACATCGATAATCAAATCAATCCATCATTAACAAGAGAATGAAGTTGTTGCGCTGTGTTGTGTAACTAGAGTTAGCAGAACTGTGCCATATATACAAAGAAATGGTGCAGTTCTAGTCTCTCCATGTGGTGGCCCACTTTATGCACCCATGCACCCCACAGGTGCTCCTGCGTCGTAGTGCAAGGGTGTCTGAATAGTTTTGTGCAGGGAGGCGTTCCTTCTGGCACAAACCATACGCTTTAAGACTATGCACCATATGTATGTGTTCTGCAGAATTCAGCAAATATGCAAAGAGGGAAAAACAAGGAGAAAATAAAGATATCTCACCTTGTTACACCAGCCTCAGGTGGGGAACAGCCATTACAACGCGGTTTTTACCACGCGTAGCCATTACATCGCATGCGTTACAACGCATGCGATGTTACAACGCTATGCCATTACAACGCAAGTCTTTACATCGACTTGCGCTAGATGGCGTGCTAACATTACAAATAGTGTAGTTTACTATCCCAACACCTTCCCTACTGTTAAGTGGACTGGAGTTGGAATAGTAAATTACACTTTTCTAATGTTAGCACGCCATCTAGCGCAAGTCGATGTAAAGACTTGCGTTGTAACGGCATAGCGTTGTAACATCGCATGCGTTGTAACGCATGCGATGTAACTGCACACGTTGTAATGACTCGCGTTGTTACGTCATACATCCGCCTCAGGTAGGTGCAGGATTCTGGAGTAAATCCATGTCTACAAGTCTTTGAAGACTTAGGGTCATATTATCAAGGACGGCGTTAAAAATTATCGCTGGTTTAGCTTCACTAGATTCACACCAAAACATGGACTTCTATTGGAATTCTCAAGGGCATACTATCAAGCCCATTATCGCTGCTTTAGCGGCAGTTTTCTGCCACTAAACCGGTGATAATTTTAACGCCGTCCTTGTTAATATGCCCCAAGGATTTCCATCAAAATCCAGGGGTGGGTGCCTCGAAGCCCCATGCACTATCTATGATATGGCTATCTGGCACATAGGGCCTGATTTAGATTTTGGCAGATAAGATTCTGCCATCGCTTATTCGACAATCTTTCCGCCCGCAGACTTGGCAGTCCGGCCACCATATTGAGATGTTAGCTGGTCCATAGAAGAAACATGGCTGGAGTCCTGTCGACTTCATCAGGTATCCTCAACTGCGTCAACGGCAGTATAGGCAAAAGCAACTGTTGGCGGGACTCCAGCCCAGATTCCTGCCTACCCTATTACAATGTGCCTTTCTACCATGGCAACTGTGGCGGTAATCCCTCCTACTTCAAGTTGGCGGAATCAAAGGAAATGAAGTAAAAACATACCTTTTTTCCTGCTTCCTGCTTCCATTTCAGTCTTGTACCCCATTGTTCAGGTCTCTCCATTGCTGCACCGACTCCACCACAATGCCAAAAGACTCCATTGTTGCCGAGATCTACAGTAAGCTACTTGTTCAACTGTCCTATTTATCGTATATTGAAAATTGCTGTAGAGTCGTCTACTTCTGCATTGCTCTTACATGCAACATTTTCGTTAGGTGTAATGCAGTAGTGTTTATTTGCCTACTCACCAAGGTAAAAGGAACACACCTGTATTGACCCTTGAAAGAAATATTGTTACCGTGGTGCTTGTGGTGCCTGTAGGTGTGCATTCAATAGTGTGTGTACGTTGTTTGTTTGGCATGAAATATGTACCTGATAGGTGCATAACACATTACCTACACATACATTATGAGACATTCACAACATATATGTGTACAAAGATAATGATCAGTATTACTTACCTGTCTCCACAACACTATGGCCTCACTCCATCAGTCAGGGTGCCACCAGCACAACGGGAACATCTAAATCTGCTCACTGCCATCCTGCCAGCATGACGGCGGCAGAGTGCCATTAGCCAGCAGGGAAGTCCACCACCTGCTGGTCTCCTGTCTATTGCCACAAGATCTATACTGCGGTCGGACCACCATCAGCTTGTCAAAGTACTTGGGACTGTCGCCATGGAGGGATGGCGGTTGTCCCTCCAAGATCTTGAGCAGGCCCAAAGAAACACAAGGCAGAGCATTGCGCAACATTATGGTTTTTTTTGTTGCAAAGCAGGTCAAACCATCACTTGCAATGATTTTTGAATAACAAACAAAATTTTGCATTTGGTCTGCGTTAGAAAAGTATTGCAAACACAAGGCAAAACTTCTTTAAATCTCGGTCTAAAACAATGAAATAGGGCTGTGCAACATTCTCTTAATTTGCTTTTGGGTAATGGAATGCAAATCCGTAATTGAACACTATATTTTGTTCACAATGCATCCTTGCATCAGGCAAGGACACCTTTTGTGCTAAAAAAGCACAGAAAACATAAGTGCCATGAACAAAAGTTACTCACATGATGGTTATTTAGATAGTTCCTGTGCCTCCACACTATTATTTTGCCATCAGCCACTGCCTAATTATGTGGTATAGTAAATAAACAAAGCAATGACGGTTGGAATGTTTGAATTAATCTCAGCCACTGGTAATCACTCGGGCTGCATCCCAATCCATAATTATTATGTACACCATGCCACCTCAGTTTGGAATCAGCTGTATGCAAATCAGTCTCAAACCTGCTCCAATAGGAAGAGTCCAGCCAAAACTGCCAAGCCTGGTCCTTCCTGAACCGAAACACAAGCAACCCAGAACTAGTTTCTCCCTAGTTATGAGCTCATCAGTTGGGTACAGCTTGGTTCCAGTGACACGGTGTGCATTGGACACACATCTGGGCATACCCGTACCACTAAGGATGACACAGTAAGAATACAAAACAGTGATGGATGGAATGCTTGAAAAATCTCAGCCGCTGGTAATCACTCAAGCTGCATCCCAATCGATTGTAATTTTGCATACCATGGAACCTCAGTTTGGACCTAGCTATATGCAAATCAGTCTTGACTCTGCTCCAATAGGAATAGTAAAGTCCGACTGAAAAAGCCAGATCCTCCCCAAACTGGAACACAAGCAACCGGTTTGGCCCTAGTTAGGGGCCCATCAGCCGGGTACCACAAAACAAGGATTGCAGGTTTTCTCCCCCGAATGGGGATTGACCACATGGAAACTTACTAAAGAATTCACAATCGCAGTCCATGTTAGAAAGTATAATAGAAAATGTATCCACTTTCTCACAGTTGATTGGGTACACACGCATATTGCCCTCTAGCCCTGGGCATAACAAAATACTGGAAAGAACACGTTTTACTGGTAGGGGAAAAAAACTACTATTCACTCCACTCGGTAATAGTATCCTTGTTTGACCGGATAGTCCTAGCTTTCTAATGATTCATTGACTCATCACTGTTCATCCACATGAATTGAACACCACGTGAATAATATCTTCATTTCCCTGGCTGTCTTCTATTCCAATCTTGGTATATTCTTTTACTGTGCTGTTTTCCATAGTTCAGGATTTACATTCAACGTTGTTTCAGCCTTATAGTACCATGGTGAAATAACTTATGGGCATATCAACAAGGCGGTGCTATAAAATTATCGCCGCCTTTGCGTCCATTTTCAGACGAAAAGCGGCAATAATTTTATCGCTTTATCAGCAAGGTCACGCTACCGCGTGAATGCTTGCCTTAGCGCCCTTTCCCATAACGCTCACCTTTGCATCTATAATGAGGTGCAAAGTGGGCGTTCCGTCCCAAAATAGCTGGAGAAATGTCGCTAACCGACATTTCTCCAATTATCAATGGGCATGCTAACAAGCATAGTGATAAGAAAAGTAGCGCTAACCTTGGTTATCGCTACTTTCCTTACGCCTGCTTTTCCTTTGACTAAACAATGGTAGCCAATGGGTGGTGGATTATAGGGCTGAGACCACCCAGCCCTATCAACAAGGATATTGCTGTTTTCCATGGAACATCGCTGGAAAACCAGCGATATTCCATGGAAATCATCGCTATCACAGGAATAATTATCGCCATTGCGCTATGCGTTGGTAATACAGCGCTAGCATGGCGATAATTATCTGCGATAGCCGGCGATAAGATTCCTCACGCTAAGGGCTGCCAGCGATTATTATCGCTGCCGCTTGTTGATATGCCCCTTACTATGTTACAATGCACTACGCCATTCGAGACAGTAGCCAGTAGTTCCCCATACTGCACTGCAATTATTTCTCGCTTTAGACTTTGTATGATTCTACTCACTGGTTGGCAGTTCGTGTCAGCTCTAGAATCTATCCTTACAGCATCTTTATTGCACACTGTGATGGTTCACCAAAGCTCTGTTTATTCCCTTTATTTTTAAGTGCCGGGTACCAGTCATGGTGATATATTTTTAGATTCAAGTATTTCTTTTGGCAGTACTGTCCTTTTTGCATTATATTGGTCATTGAAGGTTTTGATTATTTCATAGGAAAATGTTCTCCCGAAGAAGGGCTAGGCTAGGCCCAAAATGCATTGGGATTACATAATATATGTATGTCGGGATAAGTGACGAGCATAGTGTGATGTCTTAAAACTATATGTTGAAGAATAATTCTTGTGAATAAATGAAGATGTTATACATATGGTGTTGAATTAATGTGGAGGAACAGTGACGAGCTGTTGATGAATCATTAGAAAGCTAAGACCACCTGGTAAAACCAAGTGACTATTACCCAGCGGAATGCATAGTGGTGATGTTTTTTCTTTCCAGGAAAACACTTTCTTTCCAGATTGACCACATAGACTCATAAATACTAGGGTCATATTTATGAGCTGAGTAGCTTCACGCTTGCACCATGCAACATGGTACATGCGTGATGCAACTCAAAAATGCCATTATTGAAGCCAAGAAGGCCCACTTTGTGTGGCCATGTGTGGCTTCATGATTCTGGAGTAACCAAACGCAGCACAAATCACTTACTCTACCCTGCAGAGGCATTCCATGGGCACTGTTTGGAGGTTCTCAGGCAACTCCTGTGACTTATGATGCATGCATTTCCAGGTTTATCAGAATTGGTAGACCTGGGAAACCCAAAAAGATGCACCTTCTTATGAGAGGCGTAACAAGAAGAAATAACGTTATTTCTCCTTGTTACTTCCTCTTGCCATGTATGCCTCTCAGGATTGTTTTTATGCAGGAAGGTACCCTTTCCTGCACAAAAACAATCCTGTATGCAACACAGGCACGCTTGCACTATGGTGCACGTGTGCCTGCATTGGTGCAAGGAAGCAAAGATTGCACCAGCTCAGGAATACGCCACATTCTTTTAATAAATACAGCACATATCTGTCCTTTCTCTGTTAAGCAGCGCAGCAAGGTGATTTGCTGCACTGTGTAACGTTTTTGTAAATATGCCCTAGGTCCTTTTCCATGTGGTTTTACTGTTTCCAGGGAAATAACTTCAAATATTTTTTGCCTGCTCACCACTGGGAGAAAGTGTCAGCAGGAAGACTTGTGGCATTCTGGTGGTGGGGTCAATGAACAGTTAAGGTTAGGTTATCCAGTAGGGAACATTGTCTGCTCCCCTTGTGTCTCTGCAGAAGTTTAGGCTGTGGCCCTGGCCACTATTCCTACATATATGTTAATTATTGTATACATTTAAATTGTTATTTTGAAATATGTATTACATTTTTTATTTCTGATGATGTGGTTCATTGGACAATTGAGTGGGTAGTTTTTTAAAATGTTGTTCTACTGAATGATAATCAATCCATATGTTAAGCTATATTTTTTTGATGTGATGTGCTTTTTGTTTAATGCATAATTCTTTAGAATGGTGTACTAAATTTTAATTTCAGATGGTTGTAGGATTTATTGGGAGAGTTGGTGGGTAGTTTAAAAATATATATATACACCTATTGATATTAAATTATTGACATAATAATTCCACAATTATTTTTTTAATTAATTGTATGTTTAAATGTATTGTATTTATTTCTTATAGTTATTTATAATGCACAATAAACTAACACTAATGAATAGAGTCTATTGGTGATACAATTGTAGACACTGAGAGTGAATAAGAGAAGCCATCCAACTAGAGGGAGAAAGACACATTTTAGGAAATTTGCGCAATTGCAGGGTGTCCACTTCAGCGTAAATGTGAAGAGGAAATGAATTCCATAAGGAAGGCCCTCAACCAGAAACCTGAGTTTTGAAGAGGGACACAGTTCCTAAGAAGGACCGTATGTGCAAGAAAACATGGTGCTTCACCATATAAGATTCTATGCATCAGACAGTCTGCTTTAAAGTGAATATGGCTGGATATTGAAAGTCGGTGCAACTAAGCATGAAGAGAGAATAAGGTCAAATTTCAAAAGGATAAGAATGACTCTTTCTATGGCATTTTGATTTTTTGGGGAGGCAATCCAAATTTTTTTAGGAAGCCCTAGATAGGCTGAATTTCTGCTATTCAGCCTAAACTGGACAAAGGGGTTGGTGACCATTACCTTGTCCTGTAGTTCCTATAAAATCTATACAGGATCTGCACATTTAGACAACATACACTGTAGGATTGGTGTGCGACTGATTCTAGACACCCCGGGTATGTTGGCCTGTGTACCACCTAGCTCACAGTGCCACTAGAAACTCCTCTTACCAAGGAGAGAATAGTTCTTGGCAACTATCGAACATGACAACCCTGATCCCTCAGGACCGTGGAAACAGTGTACTACTTTTCACTCAGTCACTCATGCTCACTTAGTCTCAGAGAGATACACAGAATAAACGGCAGGGACGTTTTCAATAAGTATTTATTGAGCAGTCATTATTCTAGTGCAAAATAGGTGTGCAATCATTAGACAGTAACAGATATAGATGATTAGAAGCGCTAGGAAAGTAAAAGGAAGGTAGATTTCTACCATTTTGCTATAATCATGAATACATGCAAGTATATAAAATACTTGAGAATAAAACGCGTACTCCTACGATGCTACCCTAACTAGATGTACCTATGTGCATCCAGCATGTATGTAGGAGTTAAGCCAAGAGTCCATCTAGGATAAAGTCAACCCTCATTACCTGAAGTGAGAAACTGTGGGACCCCATCCTTGTCTCGGGTTGGACACCACGCAAGGGATGTCAGACCACTGCGAGCTGGAGTATCTGCATGCAGGGGCGTCATCGTCTCGCGTCAGTGTGTCGGCATGGAAGTCCTGATCTCCTCTGTCTGTCTTAGCAAGATGTGATGTTTATATACTCAAAGGTCTCCCCAGGGGTTCTACCTTGCTTTGCCAGTGTCGGACTTAGGATGACATCAGGAATGAACTTCATACATAGTTATTATGCAGGAGATGAGAGTCCTACTGAGTTTCCAAGAATCCTCATGCATAATGTATGAGGCTGATACTAGGGAAATCCTGCGTTCTGTGTGCAGTGTCAGATCTAGGTAAAAGGTTAGTCCCCAAGTACCGTTATGTGTGTAATGTAGGGGAGAATATAGACGATATTACCTGAGCCTTTACTGGGGTACATATATGGAATATAACAATATTATGAGTGAAGGAGAGGAAAGGAAAAATCCTCCTAGACTGTTTAAGGTGGAAGAGACAGGATGTACTAATTCTAGGGATCGCAGGTTATAATGAGAAGTTGATATCCAACATAATACCAATGTTACTGGCTGGCTCAGCAGGAGAGTGCACTTACCCATTTTAATAAGAAAATAGTTCTATCTTTTGACTGCATTGCACATAGAGAGGATCTCAGTCTTGTCAGGACTGAGTTTCAAAAATTAGCTTTCGTCCAGCAATAAGTGGTCAGTAAAGCCAATTACACATCTGCTGGGTTAGCAACAAAATAGTTGATTATGATCCACATAAAAGTAAGGTGGGATCTTAAACAGCTTAAGCAGCAAAGCAAGGGAACTAAGAAAGAGACTGAAATGCAAAAGAGGCATAATGCCCCCCTTAGGGGACTCCACAGCTAAATGATTGCGGAATTGAGTGAAAACCCTCACTTCATTTAGATTGGGATCCATTCAATAAAAATATGAAATCTAACTGAATGCAACACTACTCAGCCAAAAAAGTCAAAGGTGCTTTGGAAGAATGGAGATATCTATGGTCTCAAAGGTGATTGAGTGGGCCAAGTGAGTAAGTGCCCTTCTTTCACCTTCATGCACCATCACCCAGAGCAGAAGTGAGCTCTCTGCTTTTGGCCAGGGCAAAAGCTGGACTGGGGATCCTAAAAAAAATAAGAATGTTATGAAGTCTCCTTGAAGTTCTGTAGTGACGATTCCCTCAATGTTTTTTTTTAATTAAAGAGATAAAAGAAATTGTATTGAAGTTTTTAGGGTCTGAAGGTGCCAAGCAAGGCTCTTGAAGAGGGTTTGGACAATAGCATGCTTATACTACTTTGGACAAATGCCAGAGAAAAGTGAGGAACTAATGATATCAGTTACAAAATGGGGCAGCAACCCCTATAGTGCATTTCAAAATTGACCCAGGAATAAGTTATCTGGAGAGCCAGATGGCTTGCTAGTGTTCACAAATGAGAGACACTTAGGTCAGATGATACGTTTAAGAGAATTAAAGGAAAAATACATGCTAGATAAAAGGAGAAACTGGTAAGCTAGTCCTTTTCAAATTGTCTGCCATAACTGATACCATGGACCACAGCATCTTGCTTAAGGCCATGGAAGCAGCAGGTATTACTGGTGAGTTCCTGAAGTGGATAAAATATTTAATTTGAGGGAGATCGCAAGTGGTCACTCTGACACGGTGCTCTGCAAGGGTATACAACATTGACTCTGGGGTCTTGCAAGGGTTGATACTCTTGCCCTTTCTGTTTAACATGTACATGCAGCCCCATGACCAGTTGCACCACTAATTACATCTCTGCTGATGATACTCAGCTTATCTTTAACCTATCTAGTCCTGATCAAAAGAGAAGGCTTGTAGCAGAGGCCCTCATCATTGTTCATGGACCAATAATCTACTCATGATGAACGCTAGCAAAACCCCAATCGTAAATACTTTTGTTACACCAGTCACAGAATGGGGCCCAACCTTATGGACAGATTTAGAGGACACACCCAGATCCTTTAACAGTGGTGCATAATTAATGACTTGTCTTTGACAGTACCCTGTGCCTGAAGCCCAATTAATGAATGCAGACGGCACCTCTGTCACTCATCTCTAATAATGATTTTTGCTTCACTGATCTTTTTTTTAATACAGCTGTAGTGAACACCTTGACTGTATAAATTGAATCAACCTTGAACCTCCACACAAAATTTTACATAAACTACAATTTTCATAGCATGCTGAGGCCTAGGTGTCTACAAAAACTTTCAAAATATCGCATATACCACCAGTACTGGGATCTATTCACTAGCTTCCCATGCTCCTTCAGATTGGAAAACCAATTCTTGCTTGCTACTACTATGACCTGAACAGTCACTTATGGGGTCTATACTTTACTTCAGCCGAGGCCAAACTGTGGAACTCTCTCCCTTTGAATGTGTGGGCACAAACAAATCTACTCTGCTTTTAGATGCCAGCTGAAAATGTTGCTTTTTAATAACTAAATAATGTCTGGCCTTTTTCCCTGGTCACCTTTAGGTTTTAAGTTTGTGCCATCCTAAATCATCAAGAAACATCTGCGCTATAAATAAATTATAACAGAGCATAACATAAACTCACATAGTATAACATACGATAATATAACACATCATTGCTAACAAGAAGATGCACTAAAATTACCTATACATGTCCAAATAAACACACATTAATGTACATCAAGAACAAGACTACAAATAGTAAGGAAGACAATATGACCTTAAGAGAAGACCTTAAGTTTGTCTTAAGTCTGTCTTAAGTCTGTCTTAAGTCTGTCTTAAGTTTGTCTTAAGTCTGTCTTAAGTCTGTCTTAAGTCTGTCTTAAGTTTGTCTTAAGACAAACTTAAGATACAATCCTAACTTCTGTGAATACCAAAAGTAGTAAGTTTAGGATTTTGACTTAAGTTAGTTCTGTGAATCGGCCCCTACCAGTCCGCGTTGAGAAAGCTGCCGCTCGAGTACAAATCTACTCAAGTGGCAGAAAACGACCGCTTGCACTGTGCAAGATGCCGTTTGCAATGATTGCACAGTGCCGACAAGCATCCGGCACTGTGCAATCAGTGCGAATAGCATTTCCCTACCGCACTATGCAGTTTGCGTAACGTGCGTAGTGCGAAGTGCTCTTTGCGTAGGTACGCATAGCGCTACTACGCAAACTACGCCCAGGGTTAAATATCACCGAAGTGTTGTGTTGTGCCCTTACACAGGTTGACACAGGAAGCCAGGTAGAGTTTCATTGACTTCTTTATTCGTTCCATGTAAGTCAATACATAAGCCCTTGTTCATGTTGCCAGACATCTCTTCAGCCCAGTTTCCAGCCTCACCATGAGTAGCCTCCCTGCTGCTCGGCCCATCTCCAACTGTCACCACTCATCCACACAGCCACCCAGGCATTCCATTCATCACAGTCACACCAACATTCCATTCCCATCTCTCACTCTGGCTGAGCAGCTAGAAGACAGCTATGCTGGGTAGTAATAAATATCACAATGAGGATATAACATTATCCCCTGAAGGAAAAACATGAGAATAACTATAAACAATAAATTTACAAAAGAATAAAAAGTTCCAACTCAGGGAAGCAAGGCAAATACCACTTCAAAAGAGTTGAAACACAGTGTAACCTGAAGGAAGGAAAACTGTTTGACAAGTAAGATAAAATCAGAAACAAGCAATATCCCCATCCTTCCATACAAACAAATTCAAAATGATGAGAGGGGTGGACCACACCCCAAGACAAACACCCCATAAACAAATTCAAAATGATGAGCGGGGTGGACCACACCCCAAGACAAACACCTGATGCCAACATCAGGCAACAAGGGAGAAACCAACACCAAAAATACACGTGGACCACAAAGTGAACAACACAGAGGGTACACAGAGTGAGGCACAGAGCAACTTACACACTACAACATCTGAAGCACAGGGCGACTTACACACAAGACACAAAACGTGAGGCACAGGGTGACTACACACAACATGACAAGACGTAAAGCGTAACGTGACATACACACAAAGTGAAAGTGGGGCTAGCACCCATAAACACACACCCTATGTCGGGATGTACCTCTGTACCGCACAACATGTAAATGGGTCCAAAACCCATAATCCAACCTTGTGTAAGGTTAACATCAAAAATCGTGTATATGGGAACTCACCCATAAACCTACCTCCATGTAGAGGTCAATGGCTGTAAAATGTAAAAATGGGACTGCTACCCAAACCCATCACTCATGTAAGGGATAAACCTGTGACCCCCCCCCCCCCCCACTAAAACACATGAGCCACCCATCCATAGAAAAGCATAAAACTGTGGCATCACAAAACACAAAAATGTTCCATAAATCATGCAATAGTAGTACATTAATAAACTGTAACCCACGCTGGTGAGTGAGCTCTCACCCGAGTACTACAAGAT
The DNA here is from genome assembly GCF_964204655.1 of Triturus cristatus. Taxonomy (NCBI): domain Eukaryota; kingdom Metazoa; phylum Chordata; class Amphibia; order Caudata; family Salamandridae; genus Triturus; species Triturus cristatus. The sequence goes on along the minus strand of NC_140588.1, from coordinate 280,782,900 downwards.
GCAATAGAACAACACCATTTTTAAGTCAACTGTATGTTCTCTTAAACTACAATAAATCAGACCACAGAGAAACAAAGCACAAACCACTCATAAATCTGGAGAACAAATAAACAAATCTCCAAAAGGTTGCAAGTGAGAAACAAATACTTCACTCTCGGATGCAAAGGACTGTAGAGAGTACGGCCAGATTGAAGGTGACAGTATTAAGAAATAGTACTTTAAATCAAACAATGTCTACTGTGCGAGCCCAAGGTCGAGTCCTCAAGTCTCTTTAACATCAAGAACACAATGTACAAGCGTACACTTACCCAAGCAGACGTGGCGTGTGCAAGTGCTGCAAGCCAACGGATGATGCCACTCCAATGCAGTCCAAGACGTAGAAGTGTCTAGAGCAACAACAGCAAACAACAGCAACATTACCGGACACCACCTTAGACTGGTCGAAGTTGTGGTTGGAAAAGATAAACAGGAACCAAAGTAACAGCACTGTAGAATGAGGCAGCCAACCACAAGATTGCTGCACGTACGTGACGCTGAGCCGGGTGGCAGATGGCACGTTAGTGCACCAAAGCATCCAGAAGGATAGCTGAACCTGCCACGAACGTCACAGCTGAAGACTCCACAATCGTGATGGGAGGACGTCACGGAAAAAACAACGAGCGAACCCCAGGTTGAAGGTAAGCGTGCTTGCGTGTTCCATATTAAAATGATGTGTTGCTGTTTAACTGACAATACTACCACGAATGTAAAATGTTCATAGTAATGTAGAAAGATGCACCTGAACCTTCTCGTGCCACAATATAATTTAAAAACGAACGCTACAAATCCATGTGTATCAGGGCAGACAAGACATTATACAATTTAAAAAAAAACGAAAATCAGCATTTCTCTCACCTAGATGGAACCCACTTGTTGCAGGCAGCGAGACCCAGAATTAACTCTGCACATGTTTCGCTGCTACCACCGGCTCTGTGAACAAGAAGCAATCATAATGATCACATCCACAACACACCTGTGTGGCCACAAGGACATACTCACGTTGGCACAGTTACCAACATGCCAACACTCAAGGTTAATTAAACAAGAATCGATGTGGCTGGAACACCAGCATGTGGCAGTAGTGTAACTACACCTCCAACTCACAATTCCATATGAAAGATCAATGGAGCAAGTCCAGGCTGGGCAATAGTGGTTGGAGCCGTCCATTGACAAGGACACTGGTGGGGCTGGCTAGCCTGTAGCTCCATACTTGACGCTTTACTTCAAGTTGCCCATTGTCTCTTTGTTTCTCCTTGTCCAAACCAAGTTTCTTCACATGTACAGTTCCTTTAAATGTAGTATCACGCTTGAGTACAGGTCCAGGTCATCGCCAAAATATGTCGTAGCTTAAGACAGGTTGACACAGGAAGCCAGGTAGAGTTTCATTGACTTCTTTATTAGTTCCATGTAAGTCAATACATAAGTCCTTGTTCATGTTGCCTGACATCTCTTCAGCCCAGTTTCCAGCCCCACCATGAGCAGCCTCCCTGCTGCTCAGCCCATCTCCAACCGTCATCACTCATCCACACAGGCACCCAGGCATTCCATTTATCACAGTCACATCAACATTCCGTTACTATCTCTCACTTTGGCTGAGCAGCAAGGAGACAGCTAGACTGGGTAGTAAGAAGTATCACAATGAGAATATACCATGTTGCTTCTCCCTGAAACACATTAGTCTAGAAACACTCAGAAGCTACTTAAAATCCACCTTTCCCCCAAGTCTTGAAGTACTAGGACCTGGGGAACTGGGTACGAGTCTCGGTAATGACGCTAAACATCCTGTGATTCTGGGCAAATCACTTAATCTCCCTGTGCCTAACAAAAAAAAAAAAATGAATGCGTGTCCTCATGTAACGTAACTGGTGCTATGTAAAGCGCTCTGATACCTGATTGGATTCGGGTCAGGTCCGCGCTTTATAAGACTCTGCAAACAAAAAAATGGCATCGCAAGGTTGATCCAGTGAAAAGTTAGTGTGACATATATTCAAAAAACATAACGTGTCCCACGCATTCAACAGTTTTTCATCTATACTGGAGCTGCATTGACATGCATCTCGTGGTCGATAGTAACAAAGACACAAGGGGGCAGAATTATGAGATTTTGGCGCAGGGAAGCTCAGTAAATCAACTTGCTGCGCTGCCCTACTTCAAAGGGAAAGTGCAGGAATGTGCTGTATATATGGCATAAGGCACATTCCTGTCCTCTCCTCCTGCACTGGTGCCATTTTGGCAGCCTATCACCAATGCAGACACCATTGCACCATGGTGTAAGAGTACCTGCGTTGCATTTAGGATTATTTTTGTGCACCTTCCTGCACAAAAACTGTCCTGGGAGGCTTTTTCCTCTTTCTATGTTGAAAGGGAAAAAACAAGGAGAAATTGTGATATTTCTTCTCATTGCTCCTCCCCTGGGGAAGCGTATGGTTTTGGCGCATCCCCAGGTTTACAAGGTCTTGCGTGGAAACACCAACCACAATGCCCATGGCACGCCTCCGTCGCACAGAGTAAGACAACGCTGCAATTTGAACTGCTTTGCCTTACTCCATATTTATGAAGCCATTCAAAGCCACGCAAAGTGGCTTTGCGTTGCTTCGTAAGCATGATTTAGTGGTGCGCGCTGTCTTTGCGTCACAAAAAGTGATTCAACGGCAGCACAAGTGCCTTGTAAATATGGGCCAGAGGTCGCTGATAGATGCTATCCACATAGAGGCAGTGGCATAGCAAGGGTGGCATTTGCCCCAGTGCAAGCAGTGAATATGCCCCTCCCTAAATGTCGTGTAAGTAGTGAAATAAAGCATGAATCAAGCGTCAGAAAGCCACTCAGGACTCCGGGGCCCCGGTGTCACTAGTCCTTTTCATTGCTTTCTCCGCCATATTTAGATCCTTCAGGTATGTGATTTCCTTTTCTTACCTCACCCAACGCGGATAAAAACAAAACATTTTTTTTTTAAAGGCCTAAACATTTCCCTTTGGATATTTCCCACCTGGAGCAATGCTGTACGTATTTCGGAGGCCTCCCAATAACCCTTTCCCCTCCTCCAATCCACATCCATAAACATGAGGCAGCAGTATTTAAAAGCGAACAAAAAGGCAAAGCTTGCAATGTGCGCTCAATCGTGCGGCTCTGGGATTGTCAGTGTTTAAATACTGCCATCTTCAGTCAGGCTGAGGTACTGCTCTGTAGTGGACACGTTCTATCTCCCGGAGGGCTTTTCTCGGTTTTTTGGGAAATAATCTGCGGCCAGTGTGTTATGCAAAGTGACAATTTACAAACAAAGCCTGCAATATATTGATAGCATGAATTAAAAAGAATATTCATTTTGGAACGTCCTGAAATATATTGCACAGTTATGAAAGTAACTTACCAGGTCATCAATTTACCGCAATATCCGCTCATTTATAGTTTTGTTTGGGCATCCCAAGATTTATCATTTTAAATTAGACGTTTCACACACGTCTTTAATGGATGTTGCTTTGACTGTACGGTTATACTTATTTGTGCTATTTTTCTCTGTGCATGAGGCCTCAAGGAAAGAAAAGGAAGATTCTTTGAAATAATCTTCTTAGATTTTCATGTTTGAGTGCGGGATGATTATATTCAAAATCTAATGATACTCATGAGTACCATTGAGGAGGATTTCATGCTGCAAGGAACTGTAAAAATGTTCGTATGTGTTTAAACATATGGGGGCATATTAGCAAGGGCGTCTTCGCCGCTTTAGCGGCACTTTTTGCCGCTAAAGCAGCGATATTTTAATCGCCCTATCAACAAGCTGTCGCTAACAGCTGTTAGCGACAGCTTTCTGGCAAAAGCAACCGTTTTGGGGGCCGCTTTGCATGTCAGCGATATTCATCACTAATGACATGCAAAGTAGGCGTTTCCGACCAAAAGACCACGGGAACAGCCACTAACAGACCCAACGCCTATTAGCAATGAGGCCCCAGCCCCGGTTAGCAGTGACAAAAGTTGCGCTAACCGGGGTTAATGCAGGAATTTTTACACCTGCTAAAATCCTGACTTAGCCATTATCCTCAAAGGGGGGGTGGATTCTAAGGCTGAATCCTCCCCTGCCTATTAGCAAGCTTTACGTTAGCGATAAAAGTTTGATCGCTGTTTTACTTGTGTTTTCAGTGGATTTCGCCGCTATCGCTGGATCTTTAATCGCATTGGAGATATACGTTGGTAATAACGCGCTATCTCCGCAATAGGATCCAGTGATAGACAGCGATAAAAAAAATGCGCAAAGCGCGATTTGCGATATTTATCGCACGCCCTTGCTAATATGCCCCATAACTCTCTGACCAGTTCACACGGTTTCAAAATACAGCAAGAATACAAGACATCCATATAATAAGACAGGAGCAACCATTATTCCGAATGGGAACAGAGGTATCGAGCAAACAAATAAAAACAGTGGCCCCCATGTAGTCGTTTTAATAATATTGTAAAATCAACATATCCAGTAAACAAACACAAGAACTGAAGAAACTGAGGGCCTCATTTACAATGAATTGGCGTAGGACTGCACAGCAAGTCTTTTCGATGCACTGCCCTACGTCATTTCGAAAGGGCAGGAATGCACCGTATTTATAAGATAAGATGAATTTCTCTCTTTTCAGCCAGTGCACAATTTGGTGCCTCCTAGCGCCAACGCAGGCACCCTTTCTCCATTGTGCAAGGGTGTCTGCATTGTTTGCAGGATTGTTTTTGTCCAGGAAGGGACATCTTCCTGCACTAAAACAATCCAATATGGCTTTTTTCCTCTTTCTATGTGTGTGGCAGAATGCAGCACACATAGAAAGAGGAAAAAACAATGAGAAATAAATATATTTTGCCTCGTTACTACTACAGTTTTGATGCATTACCAAGTTTACAGTTCCTTGTAACTCAGCAAATGTGTCAAAACCATGGGTGTTGCAAGAGAAAAGTCACTGCAATGCCCATGGAAAGCCCTCCTTATTCAGTGTAAGGCAATGCAGTGACTTGCACCGTGCTTGTTTGCACCATATCTAGGAGGCCATTAAAATCCATGTACATCGGCTTTGCGTGGCCTTGTAGATATGGGTCTGCACTCTGGTCCACCAGAGTACCATAAAAAGTCACGCACCGGGGGTGCAACTGGCTTGTAAATAAACCCCTCAATTTCTTTCAATGGATTTTCCACAAATCATTTGCACACTGCATGTATGACATATAGAATTTCAAAGGAGGCCGGACAACAATATGCAAGAGAATGTGAATAGATTCGTATTTCCGGAGCTCAAGGAAAAAAATTGGAAATATAATAGACATCGGGGACCTCTGTTGCCTCCTCATAACCTCCACAGAGCCTTTAAGTCACCTTCACGATGGAGTATGCATTCCTGCCCTATACTAACACTGTACGAGTCTGACTTGGTGACAGGGGTGTAGCACAAGCTCTTGCAGCCTGTGCAATGGGAGAGAGGGCCTTCTGGGGCCCGACCTTTCAAGCGGCCCTCAATTAGTCCAAGGCTAATGAATATCTGTGATATATAAGATACTCTTGGGCCCCTCATCGTCTGCAGTGTGCCCCATCATTTTTCTGTTCGCCACTGCTCGGTGTTTGGCACTGCGGGCGGGGGTCTCAGTCATTGTGACAGAACTTCTAGAGCGCATTTAACTTTCCTCCACTGTGAAATTTGCATTTCTGCCCTACACTCAGGGGCCTATGTACAAAAATGTCATTCAGTGTAGTGCACCAAGTCACCTTGCTGTGCTGCGCTGCATGACAGGGAAAGGGCAGGAATATCCGGTATTTAAGGCAATATGGTGAATTCCTACCTTGTGCTGGCCCCCTTTTGGCACCTTAGCGTCAACGCAGGCACCCTTGCACCATGATGGAAGGGTGCCTGTGCTGCATGCAGGACTGTTTGTTTGCAGGAAGGGACACCTTCCTCCACAGAAACAATCCTGAGAGGCACATTTCTCTTTCTATGTGTGCTGCAGCATACAGCACACTTAGAAAAAGGAAATAATGAGGAGATATTTCACCTCGTTCACTTCACCTGAGAAAGCGTATCTTTTCGGTGCATTCCCAGGTCTACCAGTTCTGTTAAATCTGGAAATGCATTAAAAAGCATGGGCGTTGCATGGGAACGCCCACGGAAAACCTTTCCAGGGCAGAGTAAGGCATTGGAGTGATGTATGTAGCTACTCAGGGCCACGCAAAGTGACCTTGAGTGGCTTCATAAATCACATGTAAGGTTCGCGTCACTTTTGCACCACAATGCATGGTGCTAGAGTGGCTCAAACTGGTGAAAAATAGGCCCCTCATACTATACGCGTCCAACTCTGGGGGAGGTGTAACACAGGCCCTTATGTTGCAGAGGAGGCACTAACCCATCAGGCAGCACCTAGTCATTCCAAGGCAGATTAATTTCTCTGAGATATGGGGTACTCAAGGGCCTATCATCATATTCTGCATGAGGCCACTTTAATTTTCTTTATACCACTGTTCAGTGTGTGCCACTACTGGTGGGGTTCTCTGTTGCAGGGACACAACTGGCAATGCACGTTTATTTTGCCTTTTCTGTGGACTGGAAGTTTCAGCCCTGCACTTTCAAACCCAGTTTTGCTGCATCCATTACCACCAATTGACTTTATGAGCATTTTTGCCTCCATCATCTTGGCTGCCTGCATGTCTAGTATATGCCTGCATTTTTCATGGATATTCTGGCCTCATAGTTAGAGCTCGACGAGCCTCAATATTTCTGATCAGATGAGACCCGCGGACCACTGGCCATAAGGCTCAAAACGTTGACAATATACGCATTACTTGACTGAACCCATGTAGACTTGATCTGAATGAACATATGATGACTAAAATACAGTTGTTGTATTCATCAGAACTGAATTCAGCTTGGACACATCTGACGCATTCATTATAATCTTTTTCACATTTATCACTCTAGTTTTGAGAACCACATCAGCATCAATAACTACTGCTTTTAAATTGTTTGAAATTAAATATTTAAAGCCAAGCAAATTAGTAAATATGGATGTGATCATGTTTGAGAATTGATTAATATTTTGGTGTGTAATGTAGGAGACCCAGGTAGTCTTTCTTTCTAAAAACAGATACACATTTTTACACATCTTCCTATGTACTCGTCTTCCCACCTCTGAAACACTAAATGTTACATATGTAATATACAAATGACTATGTAATCCACTGAAAGAAATATAGTTCCTTTAGTTATTTTGTTAGTATATCAGATACAGTGTACCTTATTGGTTCAATTTACAATATTAATCCTGCATCAAATGATGTAGATTGTGAGGTGATCTAAGGGCAGACAAGCTGGGATGTTTAGCAGCTGAGGAACATTCTCCTGGGATGCTGCTTGAATACTCAGGAACTCAAGGCATTCATTCTGGGATGTTCAAATTATGAGCACATATGCTTGTTCAGGAGTTAGGAGTTGGCTTCTTGAATACTCAGAGACTGAAGTCAGGCATTGAAGAATGCCCTAAAGATGAAGGCATATATGGGGCTGTGGAAATTTAGCTTGCAAACTGAACATTATCTGCGCCATCTTGTCTCTCCCCAGCGCGACACACAGGAAAGCGCACGGCAGCCATTTTAGGCACCCTGGTCTCTCCCTGCCCATTGCCGATCGCCAGCGCGTCCCCCTGGCGCTGCAAGCATCCCCCGCGCGCCGGCCACCCCCGCTCTCTCATACACGGGCCATAAACCCTCTCCTTCTGCGCGACCCTGCCATGGAACCACATCCCACGCCTGACCGACATCCCATACATGGTCATGCATCTCTTTGATAACCCCCTTCCTCTGCACCCCATTGTCCGAACCGATCCCAGGCCATCACCTAGCCCTGCGGATGCAGTTTATTACCCCTACTGTAAGGGAAACACCCCACATCAAAGGGATTACAGTAGATCAAAGCCCCTACCCCCTGAGACCCGGCCGGTCGCACACACCCCCGGGAATTGGCGGAATGTCCAGCTGTGTGATAGCCATCTCCTGCTGTGAATGGGGTGAGGACTTCCACTGTAGATATGCGTGGGAACAAGCTCGAAGTGGGGATTCCGAGGATGTTCTTTCATGTTCCAAGACAATCTCAAGAATGTGCCATGTATGATAACTCTGCAATAAAGTCATAAACCTGTGTATAAGAGGCCAGGCCTCAGAGATGCAGTTAGAGCACCTCGTGACGATACCTTGCTGTCTGATCTGATGTGTTCTGCTCCGACGGAATAAAAACTTTGTTTCCTGCCTTCCAGTCTCCGGCGCCTGCCTCTTTCATTGGTAAATTATCGAATGGTATGAGAGGCGATTACCGCCGGGCAATACTTGAAGGGTTATCGACTGAAACTGCCGCTACCATTTAACAATTGGCGTCCCAAACGTGGGGCCCATCAGCGACACGTGGATCCAGTGGGAGAGGTCCCGACGACAGAGTGAACGACTGCAACGATCGGGAGAGCTCCTGCCCAATAGACCCTCGTCTGGCAGCCGATCATCCGAACTTCACTGGTTCCGAGCAGACCTCTCTCGAGTGATCTACGGTCCTGACTGGGAACCATCAGGAGTGCCGCGGCAAATACGGAGAGTAGAGGACGATCGGGCGCTGGAGGCGGAAGACGAGAAACTGTCCACGCGGTCCGGGTAAGGTCGTGAAACACGACAAATTGCGAAATAATTGATTGATTGTTTGAAATTTTGAAATACTAGTATTGCTCATTGATTGTTCTCTTTGAGATATTCGCTGTCTACAAACGGGGAGGAGTAGAAATACTCTCTCTCTCTCCCTTTGCAGATAGTGAAGGGTAGGTAACGCAGACTTTTGTCCCCGTTGTAACCCGTCGTGCCTATCTTTATCTCCCCACTGATTGATTGTCCGAACATTGATTGTTTTGAAGAATAGTGCTCTTTGAGATATTCTCTGTTTGCAAATAACGTAGAATAGAAATATTCTGTCTAGTCTTTGCAAATAGTGAAGGGTAGGTAACGCAGACTTTTGTCCCCGTTGAAACCCGTCGTGCCTATCTTTATCTCCCCATTGATTGATTGATTGATTGATTGTCCGAACACTAGTTGTTCGATATTGGTTCTTTGGAGGTATTCTCTGCTTACAAATAACGAGGAATAGAGATATTCTGTCTAGTCTTTGCAAGCAGTGAAAAGATAGGTAGTGCTGACTTTTGTCCCCGTTGAAACCCGTCATGCCTATCTTCTCCCCACTGATTGGTGGTTGGTTCTGCCCGGACCGCTTATTAGAGGTGGACCATCCGGCTCCACTGGAAGGCACCCCTAATAAGGACATGTTCACTAAATATGGACTAGTCGCCGTAGCTTATAGCAAGCTATGGCATAAATATACAAGGAAGGACCCCGAGAGTCAGTGGCCACTGATGGGATCCTTCGACGACCGTAAGATAGAAATGCTAGAAATAGCTCTGCGTAGCAATAAGACGACGCCTACTATGCTTGACAGTATCGGCATGTGGCGCAAAGAAGCAACACAACGGAAAAAGAGGGAAGAAGTAAAAGCAGAAAAAGAATTACGAAAGGCAGCTCACCTTGCCGCTAGAAAGTTAGAAGAAGAAATAAAGGAGAGAAGGGAAACTAAACTAAGACAGGAGCCCGAAACATCAGGCCAGTACGCTGTTAGGACCCCCTCTGTGCTCTACCCTGAGTTGTCCTCTAAGCAGCGAACGAATGATGAATTACTATTAGGTCCCCCGATCATTTACATGCCCCCTCCATACGCACCCTCCCAATCGGTAGTGCAACACCCACAACCCCCAAACATGAGCGAAAGCAGTACAGGGGCCTCGGTCCTCACGGCCTCCGCGCCGGCCGAGCCTCTTGTACTGAACACAACGTCGGCAATAACGTTGGATAACCCTGAGATGAGAAAGAAAGAGTCTACCAGAATGAATCGACTAACGAAGGATGAACGAACAGGAATCGACAAGATAGTAAAGACACTGGTGGAGCGTAAGGAAAGTGAGGAGTATATAACAGACGTGTATAACTCGTATGCCGACAGCCGCAGACGACACTTTGTCGTACGACTTTGTTATCACGCTCTGAGTACATATGAGGATAGGTACCACGATAAAGGTCCCGAAGGCTTAGCGGCCCTATATAGGAAGGTAGACATTGGGGAAGAAGGAGAGGGCGATGTAACAAACCTCTTCACTCGTACACTCGAGGTCTATCGACACCTTAGAGAACACAGGCAGACCACCAAAGCAGAAACCCCCATAGCGACTAAGCCCCAGGAAGGAAGGACTGATACCATGATGCCCATCAAAGAGGCCGCTCCCTACTGGGTCCCCCCACGAGGTCAGGGAACACATGACGACATCAACCACCAAGATGCGAAGGGAAGGGTTGTTTATAATTGGGTCTACCAGCCATGGGACCGACAAGATATTTTGACCTTTAGAAAAACTCTACCCGACTTAAGAAAGAACCCGACTGCCTTCTACACCGAACTAGGTACAGCCTTAGGCTCAACAATAATGACTTTAGCAGATATCGACTAGTTCTTCGGATTATGTCTGCCGGCTGATGTGTGGAAGCAAATCCGGAAAGTTGACCACGCTGAGCCGTTCGGATATACCTGGGTACAACTCGATACCATAGATAAACAGCGAGAACCGGGACAGAAACCCCCGAAAGCCATATTGGAGCTCCCAGACAAGATTGTACAGAAACTGAAGACTCTAATCCCAGAAAGAAAGGTAGACTGGTCGATAGTGACGGCTTGTCGCCAGAAACCCCAGGAGGATGTGTCTGAATACTTCTCCCGATTCGAGACTGTGTTTTCCGATTATAGTGACCAGGACATGACCACTGCAACCGGACATCACCTCATTGTCCAGAATTATGTGAAAGGTCTGTCACAAGAAGTATCCCAGAAGCTACAGACCAGCGAGAGTAGTTGGGCAGCCTCCAAACCCGCAGCTATCCTCCAGATGGCCCAATACTACGAAAACCAAAAGAATGAGAACGATAGGGCGTCAGAGAGGAAGAAAAAGGAACTGAAGGAGAGGGTAATGGTAGCACAGTTGCAAGGGGTGACCATAGGAAGGGAGCCCCCGAAAGGGAATTACCAACCAACCGCCCCTAGAAAGCTACCCCCTAGAGACCATACACCTGCACCCTACAACGGACGGAGAGACTTAGATGGGAACCAATGTGCGTTCTGTAGAGGGTTCGGACACTGGAAATCCCAGTGCCCGGTCCTTCTGGAACTGAACAAAAATAGGGACCCCAGAGACACAGCATATGACCCCAGAAATAGAGGACAGGGACGAGGGTACACGAACGACGCCATCAACGACAGGCCAGGCAGACCAAACACTTTTGATCGCCCCCGACAAAACCAGTGTCAGCAGTCCGACTACGAAAGCACCCATGACTTCGCATAGGACCGCCAGGGGCAAGGGAGGGATCCAGTCGAACTCCGTGTTGACCAGCAAGGTCCTTACGTCACTGCTAAGGTCTTGGGCACCAAGTCTCCATTCCTGGTAGATACTGGGGCGACACGTAGTGCGTTATCTAAACGACTGATTCCTAGGGCACCCTTGTCTGGCTCACATGTAACCTCAATAGGCTTCGATGGAACGCCCTCCACTAACCCCTTATCAGCACCAATCTCCTTTGACTTAGAAGATAACGCCACTGACACGACCTTTCTACTCTCCTCCAACACCCCCGATGCTATTATGGGACTTGATTTGCTAAAACATTTTCGAGCTACCATCAGATGCTCCCCAGACGGAGTTCGAGTCATCCTGCACGATAACCCAGATCCGTTCAGACCTTGTCACACACGGCGTATGCTCTCTATAACCGATGCTGACCTGTCCCTACTCGACACGTTACCTTCACATCTATGGGCTAAAACCGACTCAGATGTAGGGCGCATGGTGATCGACCCAGTACACATAACCGTCCGACCGGACGCAGTGCTCCCAAAGCTTCCACAGTATCGGATATCGCCCGAAGGCGAGAAGGCATTGGTGGAAATCATCGAGTCCCTAGTCGATGCAGGAGTGGTAGAAGAAGTAGTCAGTAATGTTTGCAACAGCCCTATCCTACCCATTGTAAAGAAGCAAGGCGAGGGAGATGAGAAAGCATACCGCTTTATTGTTGACTTACGAGAAGTTAACAAAGTAGTCATACCTCAGTACCCCGTGGTCTCAGACATCACCACCATCCTCACCCTGATTCCATCCACTGCCACCACCTTTACCGTTATTGATCTCAAGAACGCATTCTTTTCCATCCCCATCCACCCAGACAGCCGCTACCTGTTCGGCTTCACTTTAAAAGCCCGTTCGTACAGATTCTGGAGGGCACCCCAAGGCTACACTGAGAGTCCCAGCATTTATAGCCAAGCCCTCAAGAGGCAAGTAGATGCAGTCCAACTACCCGATGGAGTGGTGTTAATACAGTACGTCGATGACATTCTTTTGGCGGCCGACACCACTCCACTTGCCGTCACAGCCACCATTCACCTCCTCCACTTCCTCGCAGAGAACGGTCACAAGGTCTCCAGGAAGAAATTGCAATTCTGCCAACCCCAAGTAACATATCTAGGCCACCTACTATCCAAAGACGGGAGAAAACTTATCCCTGACCGAATTCAGACCATCCTAGAAACCCCTGTTCCCAAAACTCAGAAACAAGTGAGGTCCCTAGTAGGCCTCACCTCCTTTTGTCGACAATGGTTGCCAAACTTCAGTCTTATCGTAAAACCTCTGCTTTCCCTGCTGGCTAAAGATGTCCCCTTCCCCCTCCCCTGGACACCCGAATGCCAATCCTCCTTCAAAGAATTACGAGACGCCCTCTGCTCGGCCCCAGTCCTAGGAACCCCAGACTACACTAAACCTTTCTCCCTCTACACCCACGAAAGGGAGGGATGTGCACTGTCTGTCCTAACCCAATCCATAGGCCCTAAGCAATGCCCTTGTGCCTACTTCTCTGCCACTCTTGACCCCGTAGCCAGAGCTTTGCCCGCCTGCCTTCGAGCAGTAGCCGCCGCTGCTGTCTCCATCCGACAAAGTGAGGGGATCGTGCTCTCGAACCCCCTCACAGTATTGATACCCCATGCGGTTGACACCCTCCTAAACCAAACCAAGACCCAACACCTGACTAGCGCACGACTGACTGGTTACGAACTAACTCTGCTTGCACCCCACATCACATTGAAACGATGCACCACTCTGAATCCAGCTACTCTACTACCTCTCCCTGACGCTGACCCCAATGCGTCCCCTATACATGACTGCGTGACCCTCACCGACGAACAGACCAAGAGTAGGGTTGACCTCCGGGATACTGCCTTCCCGGACCCTGACGGAGAACTGTGGGTGGATGGCTCATGTATCAAGCTCCCCGATGGCACCACCTCAGCTGCCTATGCAGTCACCACAGCCCGAACAGTTGTTGAGACAGCCCGCATCACACAGCGATCCGCACAGGCGGCGGAACTAATTGCTCTCACACGAGCATGCATCCTGGCAGCAGGGACAACCGCAAACATTTACACAGACAGTCAGTACGCCTTCGGGGTAGTTCACCACTTTGGGCTCTTATGGAAAGAGAGGGGATTCTTGACTTCCCATGGCACACCCATCCTGCATGGAGATCTAGTCTCTGCCCTGACCGAAGCAGTCCTCCTCCCCACACGGCTGGCTGTGATTAAATGCCAGGCACACAAGAAGGTGACAGACACTATAGGACAGGGAAATGCACTAGCTGACATTACTGCCCGAACCACAGCCGAGAATAGGTCCACGACCCATATGTACGTGACCAGGTCAGAAACTGAGAAATGGAAGGATGCTAGGGAAACGATTAGGGATATCCAACTAGCCAGCACACCACACGAATTAACTGAATGGGCCCGGGTGGGATTGAAGGACGATGACGGTTGCTGGCGAACTAAAGACTCGAACAAATGGTTGCTACCCGACTCATACTTGATCCCCATGCTGACCATGACACACTCCCCCGCACACATAGGGTCTGCCCCCATGATCGAACTCATCTCCAAAGTCTGGCACAACGACAAAATCCCAGACTCAGCCAAACGTCTGGTCCAACAATGCCTGGTATGCCTCCAACACAACCCTGGGAAGGGAACTGCTGTACCCCGGGAGGGTTTGGGGTTCCCAATCACCCCTTCGAAGTCCTACAAATGGACTATGTCCAGTTAGAAAGGTGCCAAGGTTTCAAGTACGTACTTGTCGTTGTGTGTGCCTTCAGCAAGTGGGTGGAGGCCTACCCAACCCACGACAACACCGCTATGACTACCGCGAAAGTACTCATGAAAGAATTTTTCCCCCGATACGGCCTTTGTCGAATTTTGTGGAGCGATAATGGCCCCCACTTTGTAGCCGAGGTTATCCAACTCATCTTAAAGGGGCTGGGTGTGAAACAGAAATTCCACGCGGTCTTCCATCCCCAATCTGCAGGCTTGGTTGAGCGACATAATGCCACATTGAAGCTTAAGATAGCAAAAATAGTTGCCACCACAGGACTGAAATGGCCAGACGCTCTCCCGCTAGCATTGCTATCAATGCGTTCCACCCCCACTAAACACCACTTAACCCCCTACGAGGTAGTTTTTGGACGGCCCATGAATCTTTGGACTGCACCAAAACCAACATCCATCCACGACGTCCTGGACGTCCTCATGTCTGACTATTTGTATAACCTAACTAAAACGTTGTCTGTTATCCATCAGCAGGTGCTGCAAGCCATTCCCGATGTTTCCAGGGGCCCCGGGCACGACATCCAACCCGGCGACTTTGTCTTAGTGCGTAACTTCCAGCGCACCAAGAGTCTGGAGCCCCGGTGGACGGGCCCCCTGCAAGTCCTAATCACCACCCGAACAGCTCTTCGAGTGGAGGGGAAACGCAATTGGCTGCATGCACACCACTGCAAGAAGGTATCACCGACCCTGACGACCACGGACAACATCACCGCCCAAGAAGAACTTCTGGACAGAGACCGACCATCCCTGAACCACCGCCCAGATACGGAGACACTTGAGCTAGTGAAATATCCCGATCCCACTGTACCATCCAAGGAAGGGTATAACTTGCGACGAAAGGAGAGAACTTCGGCTAAGCAGACCACAAACTAAGTGGAAATCTCAGAGCGGTAGCCTAGTCACCTCAAAGGCCACCAGGAGAGAAACTAAACAAAGTCTGTGGTTCTGCCCGCTACCGAGTCTCTTGAAGGTGATGGAAGCGCCCGACATGAAGATGATGGAAGCAACCGGACGTCCGAAGATCCACTACAAAAACCCAAAGACTGACAGAATGCACAGCTCAAAGACTATTACACTTTTCATTACCCTTCTCTTTTGCCTTCTCCTCATGGTCACCTTCTGGATCATGGAGGAGAGCACACCCGCTCATAAGACATTGCTGACCACCGTTCAACCTACCACCATGAAAGAACACCATCTGATCTCACTTTCACCACAACTCAGAGAAAGGCGTAAGGAGTTCTGGAATAACTCTTTTGTGCAGCTGCTCCACCAACACAATCTTGCCGCCAACGCCACTAATTGTTGGATCTGTGGATTGCTACCACATGCTACTGGACACTCTATCCCTTTCATCCCTTCACCTTTTTCTGTCCATGGTTCCTGCCTCGCCTGGCTAATCCTCCTGCAAGAAAGCTACAAGGACAATGCCACTTCCGGCAGAACCATGTCACACTTCTACCATGGGTTCTGGCTGAACAAAACTGGAAGAACTTCTGCCCCCTTCTGTCCTCTGAGATCAAACACTTCCTTTCACATGGACATCCCTGCCAAAGAACGAGTTGAAATGCAAGTGTTCAACAACCCAGCCAGACCCACCTTCTCTTACCTCCGGAAACGGACGGCCGCCACCCTAACAGTGGCCCTGTCCGTCATCAACATCACTGGATTTGTGTGCCTCGAAGGCCTGGGGGCGCAGCTGGTGGGCCACAGCTCCTGCCTCATCACCCGAACATTGGACTCAGTTGATCCACCCTCCTTTGTTGCCTCCCCGAATATGTACTTCGTCTGTGGTACTAAGGCCTACACCTGGCTTCCGAAAGGTTGGGGAGGCACCTGCTACATCGCCTTTGTCCTTCCTCCGACATATGTGGCTCCAGCGAACCATCACCGACAGAAACGTGCCAAAGACATTGTGCAAGCCGACTCCACCGGAGCACAGTTCATGGACGCAGTAAAAGGTCTTGTTCCACTCTGGGGTCCAATGGCAAACAGCCGTGCCATCCGCCACTTAACCCAGGCAGTCGAAACGGCGATGAACATTACGGCTGGCGTCCTCGCCAACAACACCGCCGAGCTCCAGGCCGTCGCCTAGTGGCCCTTCAGAACCGCCTCGTTCTAGATGTGGTTCTGGCTGATCGTGGAGGAGCATGCCGCATCATTGGGTCCAGCTGTTGTACCTACGTACCGGATAACTCACCCTCAGTCTACAAAGCAATTGAACACCTCCACAGACTTTCCGCAGAGGTTCATCAGGAGCAAGAAGAATGGTCACTGGGGAGTTGGTTTTGGGACTCTATTAGAAATTGGGGATGGAGGCTGTTTTCATTTATCCTAATACCAATTGTGATACTATGCGGATGCTGCTTGGGGATTCAGTGTCTGCCACCTTTATGTTCACTTTTTATGAACTGCATCTGCCCTAAGACTTTGAACTTTGAAGCGGAACGAATGAAAGCTCTGTATGAGATGGAAGTTCGTAGTATTATGGGGATAGATCCGAACTAGACAAGCTGGCGAGACATGTTAAAAGGGAGGACTGTGGAAATTTAGCTTGCAAACTGAACATTATCTGCGCCATCTTGTCTCTCCCCAGCACGACACACAGGAAAGCGCACGGCAGCCATTTTAGGCACCCTGGTCTCTCCCTGCCCATTGCCGATCGCCAGCGCGTCCCCCTGGCGCTGCAAGCATCCCCCGCGCGCCGGCCACCCCCGCTCTCTCATACACGGGCCATAAACCCCCTCCTTCTGCGCGACCCTGCCATGGAACCACATCCCACGCCTGACCGACATCCCATACATGGTCATGCATCTCTTTGATAACCCCCTTCCTCTGCGCCCCATTGTCCGAACCGATCCCAGGCCATCACCTAGCCCTGCGGATGCAGTTTATTACCCCTACTGTAAGGGAAACACCCCACATCAAAGGGATTACAGTAGATCAAAGCCCCTACCCCCTGAGACCCGGCCGGTCGCACACACCCCCGGGAATTGGCGGAATGTCCAGCTGTGTGATAGCCATCTCCTGCTGTGAATGGGGTGAGGACTTCCACTGTAGATATGTGTGGGAACAAGCTCGAAGTGGGGATTCCGAGGATGTTCTTTCATGTTCCAAGACAATCTCAAGAATGTGCCATGTATGATAACTCTACAATAAAGTCATAAACCTGTGTATAAGAGGCCAGGCCTCAGAGATGCAGTTAGAGCACCTCGTGACGATACCTTGCTGTCTGATCTGATGTGTTCTGCTCCGACGGAATAAAAACTTTGTTTCCTGCCTTCCAGTCTCCGGCGCCTGCCTCTTTCATTGGTAAATTATCGAATGGTATGAGAGGCGATTACCGCCGGGCAATACTTGAAGGGTTATCGACTGAAACTGCCGCTACCATTTAACAGGGCAGCATCAAAAAACAATGGGTGTTGTGGTGGAACACCCACTGCAGCACTATTGCACACCCCTTTCATGCAAAAGGGATGCATGTGCAAGGGCCATATTTACCGGGCAGCGTTAAGCCACAAAAAGTGGCTTAATGCCGCTTTGTAATTATGGAGAAAGGCAAAGCGCCACCAGAATGTCGCTAAAAGTGAATTTCGGTGGTGATATCCCCTTGTAAATATAACCCCAAATCTCTTCAAAGAGCATCTCATTGACCTTTGACCTTAGACCACATTTGCCCCTGGTCTGAACTATTAGGAGAATTCCTTTACCCCTCAAGTATGTGCCACTACTAAATCATTGTCCCATACTCTGACCATTCCAAATGAAATTTGTACTGTATGACCTCAAGTACATACCAACATAAATAACTTGAGGTCTTTTTATATCTTCTGTGTCTATTCTCATTTTCATACTGAAACACTTGTCTCAAAATCCCAAACTTTTAACTCTTGCAAGGTGCTCCATGAAGCACTTCACTTCATCAGAGTTTGTTTCGTCTCACTGAATATAGCCATTCACAAATCTAACTCACACCATTTAAGTAGATAGATCAACTGGCACCTGATAACGATTGCTAATACACTGCTACCTCTTTTGTTATCTTTTGTTAAGGGCTGGGGATTTAGGCCAGTAACTTGGACCAATAGACCCCCTTCCATTACAGATTCACTTATCTTACCCACACTAGTTTAAAATTAATATATTGCTCATATTAGCACATCAGCCAGCCAAATGACTGTAGTTCAAGTTTGCGTCTCAAGGGGACCTGGCCTGGCAGTTTGGACTGGGTGGCTCCCCGAGTACAACCAAGGTTGGTTTGGATATACTTGCCTCAGTCCAGAGTCTCACAGTGAGTGAAAAACAATGAGCTGGAATTCAGCCCCAAGCAATTTGCAATTTGCTGAGATTAATCCAATTACTCCTTCCATCATTTTCTTGTTATTACTGTAGCTCAGGTAGAATGCATGTAATACATTTTTGGATCACAATTTGCGATTCAACAATCAATATGTTTGTGAGACTTTAACTATATACTGGGCAGCTTGGGGTTTAATTTAGGATACAAAGCCATGCGCCTCTTACCAGTAATAATGTTTGGTTATTGAAATGTAAATGCTGTATGGGGATGTATAACTCACTCATCATTTTAGATTTAAAAGTTCTGTGTATTTGATACAAAAATGTCTATATAGACTGCGTTGGCTAACATGGAGTACCGTGATGGGACACAGAGGTTGGTGAATTTATGGAGAATTAGGATGAAATTCATGTGTGTACTCACCACTGAGAATATATTTATTTATTTTTTAGTAGTCAGCTGGCTTGTTCTCTGAACAACTGGCAGTAGAACTCATGGAATGACACTGCCGACCTCACTCCTGCCATGCAGTAGTGTCCATGGGGGTCCTTCTCTGGGTGTACTCTCCGCAGGACCAGTCCACAGAAGTTTGAAAGGAACCCTATCCTAAAAGTTTACCAGGAAGTCCACTGTCTAATGTCCGTCAGGGAGAGTGTGTAAACCAGTCTCACTGATCATGGACACACAGGTTTGGCACAATCCTATCTAGTACAGAACTAGTCTCCTTTCACTTACGACTGTGGTTGCGGGAGGGGGGAATCATCCACTCGGTGGCTGTCTCAGAACTTCTCAGAGCTGAGACTTCTCCCCCATGGCTAGTGGTGATGGAACAATTTTCAGAGTGGGGGTGCTGCCATCCATGTTACATCACTGAAGTAATGGGGACTGTGAAAAATCCAAGCGCTTTACAAAAAACTAATAAACGTTCATTCAGCAGTAGAGTGGTATAGGTGGGGTATGTATCCAGTGGTGCATTATGGAGTACACTCTTTAATATATTTTACTAAAGCATGGTGTGGTAGCACACTATCATTTATAGACAATATGGGGCATATCATCAAAGAGGCGATAAAAAATTGTCTCCGCTTTTGCGTCCCTTTTCAGATGAAAAGCGGCAATAATTTTATAGCCTAATCAGCAGGGTCACGCTATCGCGTGAAACCTTGCATTAGCGCCTGTATTCTGAACGCCCAGCTTTGCATCTCTAATGAGATGCAAAGTGGGCGTTCCTGCCCTGACATAACTGGAGAAATGTTGCTAAGCGTCATTTCTCCAATTATCAATGGGCACGTTAACCTGCAGAGCGACAAGCAAAGTAGCGATAACCTCTGTTATCGCTACTTTCCTTACGCCTGCTTCAAGACTGACTTAGCCATGATATCCTATGTAAGGTGGATATCATGGCTAAGTATGCCTTGCCCTCTCATCAAGCTATCGCCAAACTTTGTGAGATTATCGCTGGATTTCCAGCGATAATCTCACATTTGGCAGTTAGCGCTTGGAATCTTATCGCTTTTGAGATAAGTGTTGCTAATAGCACGCTATCTCAGCGATAAAATTCCACGTTACCCGGCGATAATTATCCTAGCGCTAAGTGTGCTTAAGCGATAATTTAGGGAAATTGGGTTCCTTCAAATATTTACCATTTGTACATCACCAAGTAAGTGTCTAGGTTTGTTTTGATTCTGTTGTTTTCATTACACTGCAATTTTCACAGCAAATTACTTCATTTGTGGTTTCATTTACAGGTATTTAAATGTTGACATCCTAAAGCCTTTCCTTTCACACTCCGTGTACCCAAGCAAGTTTGGCATATAGTTCACTTACAAAATCCTGTAACTTTGCAGTCGGAAAAAGAAAAATACGCACCAATCTACAAGTTAAAAGAAGAAACAGCAATCTGTCCAAAGACTTAGCCTGCCATCTGGTCTCTTTGAACGTTCAGCAAAAGTGACAAGGTAAACACAACATCTAAAGAGATCTTTATTGCTCATTCATATCTGAACTTCAGCATGGTTTTTCTGGGGGTGCTGTGCCAGTGCCTATGCTCATGTGCATGGGTGACAAATTCTAGAATGTGGGCATCCCTGCCCAATCCAGAGACGCACATTATCCCTTCACCCCAGATCAATCTCCTATGCCTCTATTCACTTGGCCATCCCACACCCAGTCAATATATTAACTCAGCCCATGATATGGGGCAAGCCTTGAAGTATGACTTTAAATCTACATTGTTTATGAGAGCAACAAAAAACACCTAACAATTCTGCCCAAAGCACTCAGGTATCATCCCAATTTACTAAGAAAGAGTGTACTATTCCTCAACCCATGTGCTTGTGAACATTTCTCAAAGCAAGCCTCAGAATAAAAAACAAAATCTCAATTTAAGGAATCATTAGACATCTTCATTCTTGGTTTATTGAGCTTTATGTCGATGGACCATAACAAAAATGCTAATCAAACGGGCATTTAAAGAGCCAATAGGTCTGAATTCCATATTAAGTGAAATGCCAGACCTACTGACTTTGTCAAAGGTACTGGGTGTGCTGATTTTTGTATATCAAAAAGAACAAATGATGGGTGGAATGCTGACCAAATCAAACATTCACCCCCAGGCACAAACCTGGGTTTAATCCATCATTTATTAAAAAAAAAAAAATTTAAAAAAAAATCACCACTCCTCCCCAGATTTTCCTATTCCAGCAGCAGCCCAGAAAATTGAGAGGAGATGCTGCCAAGCACACTGAATCTTATCCGCTGCCCAGTAGCTTAACATGGCTGCTAGGGCAGCAAGATGATTGCTTCTTCAGTGGGGACAATTTAGGATTTGCCTTTTAGGATCCTGAGCAATTTGTTTGCTCTGGTGTAAAGTGAAGAAATGTATCTTCTAGGAAAAAAAGTAATATTTTATTCCAGGGGTCTCCAACCTTTACTGTAAAAAGAGCTACTTATGTTCAATGAAAATCACACCAAGCTACTAATATTATTAGTGTTGTAATAATGACCACATCAGATTACATTAGTGGCACCATAAGCAAGATTACCTTCAGTGGTCACCTCAGTGCATCAGGCAAGGTTGCAAGAAGTAATGTAAAAAAGGCTTTGTCAATTTGGGATGTTTTTACATAGGTAATTCAATTCAATTCAGCTTTATTCGATTAAAAATCATTAATCATAAAAGCAGAGACACAATGCATAAAAAGACATTAAACATCATTACATTAGCAGCTGATTTCTTGATTTAAAAATAAATTTTAAAAATGCAGTAACAGAGGCTCTAACATAGGGTGAATCTAGCATTTGAAGGGCTAGCAGTGCGGGGCGACACTGCCTAACCCCAAAGGATTTCAGGACTGGGAGGATCCATCTTTTTCTGGGAATGCTATAAAATTTGCACAAAAAGACAACATGTAGTGTAGATTGGATTGATATATCGTCACACGGACAAAGGCAAAGAGATTTAGACCAATCATTACAAGCAGGGAAACTTAATAGCCTATGGATAATGCCGAGGCGGAAACGGACTAACAGAAATCTGTCAAAATCTCCAGTAACAATTGTAACATATGGTTGTATTAAGAAATGAATGGAGATCAACTGGTGTGCCTGTACAGTAATTTTCTTCATTTCTGTGCACAGTCTAGAATCATTTAAGTAGTCCAGGCACATTTATTTTAGAACCTTTCTCGCAATCAGAGTCAAAGAGGTAGGATCATCGTAAAATTCAGGGCGATTCAATTTACAGAAAAACAATTTAATATAACTTAACCATCTTATCCTAAGCGCCCCTTCCAACTTTAAAACATCCTTAATAATATTGCGATTCAGGTCCAGATTATCAGAAGTCCAGATCCTATGCCATTCGAGTATTGGTTGTATTTTAATTGTATCTTCTAGGTAACCAGTACCCAATTCTGCATGGCATATGTAATACATAACAGCCATAGATGCAACACCTCTTGTCAAGTTAACAATATCAGTACTAAATCTCCCCAATGTTCGATTATGTATCACTTAAATATCAGCTTTAAATGCATTTTAAAAATTCTAATATTTTTTCCATATATCAGCTTATGAGGTCAGAAAACTAAAAACATTTTGTCTCGGATAGAAACTTTTCAATTTTGGTATACATATAGTAATTCACCAAGCAAAATCTTCAAATTTAGTAGACTGGAATGGACATGAGAGAGCTACCTCCAGGCAGCTAGACAGCTACTAGTAGCTCAGAAGCTACTAGTTTTAGAAGCCTGTTTTATACAACCCATGCATGGGGGTCAAGAATTGCAAGTTTGAAAAGTATGAATTTTGAGTGTATGGTTCAGATGAAAGATAGTTCCTTATTCATTTGAATGGAACCAGTGACTTGCAATGCAGATGCAAAATGGGTCACTTCCTTCCTTTTTTCCAAATTGCACATACTTTAACTCAGAAAATTTACAAGTTAATGAATGATCTGCAGACGTCACAGCTTGAAAACACAGGCAATTTACAGCATTGCGTTTAGGAGCTTTCGGGGTATATTGATGAGAGGCTTGCATCACGTTTCCACCACGTAATGTGGTACATATGTGACGCAAACCTCTAAGTCAGATTTATGAAGCCACGCAAAGCCACTTTGTGTGGCTCTGAACGGCCTCATAAATCTGAAGTAGCGCAATGCAGTACAAATCTCTGTGTTGGCTTTTCTGCTCTAGGTAGACATTCCATGGGTATTGTGGTGGGTCTTCCCAGGCAACTTCCATGGATTGTGACACATTCACAGATTTACAAGGACTTGTAAACCTGGGGATGCCCCAAAATCTTACGCCCTCCCAAGAGAGGCGTAAAGAGGATAAATATCTTTATTTCATTCTGCAGCACACATAGAAAGAGGAAAAGTCTCTCAGGATTGTTTTTGTGCAGGAAGGTACCCCTTCTTACACAAAAATAATCCTGCAATACACGCCCCCTTGCACGATGGTGCATGGGGATCAGTGATGGCGGTAGGCAGCCCATTATGTGCCAGCACAAAGTAAAAGTCAGGAATGCTCTGTATGCCTTAAATATGGTGCATTCCTGCCCTTTCCCAGGGACACAGTGCAGCACAACAAGTTAACGTGCTGATCTGCCCTCACCACTTTTTCATAAATTTGCCCCTTGGTTTCTGCAATTCGTGCAGTAGTTCAGATTTTGATTTAATGAAAGTGCTGCATATAAAGTAATATCAAAAGGCATTGACCAATCCTGTATCTTCACAGCACTAAAAATGGGATTTTGATACGGCCCTTGGTCAGATCCAAAATGTGACTGATGTTGTCTCAAAGTGGTGGTAAGAAGTGGGCTGACTCAAACAAGCTAATGGTTGAGGGGAGCTGAACCAAAGCCCACTGTATGCTGTATGTTACAAATAGTTCTTACAGACAATTTCACTGTTAAGCAAGACGTAAAAAGGCTAAAACCTGTCAGGGCAAATCTATTCAAGAAGGTATTGCAGTATCGTGTCTATGTTTAACCCCTTCGCCGCGGCAGGAATTCCGCCGCGGCGCTGGGGGGGTTTGGGGGCAGCGCGGTGGCGCTGTGCTCGTGATGGAACCACTCCGTCACGAGCCGCGGTTGAGCTGTGCTCATGACGGAGTGGTTCCGTCACGTCTCCGCCCACTGCGCTAATCGCCTGCACAGGCGGGGAATAAGCGCCGCGTGGGCGGAGCGGCCGCCAACGGCCGTAGCATGACGGAACCACTCCGTCATGAGCACAGCGCAACCGTGGCTCATGACGGAGTGGTTCCGTCATGAGCGGGGAAGGGGTTAAGGAAAGCTCTCATGCTGCACAATGTATCAAGACACAAAAATGTGCGATGTCTTTAAGTATACCATGAGAGGACAGGACCAGAATCCATCAGAAACATTCAGTGCATGACTGATAATCACTGCTGTTGTCTGCTCTTACTCACTTTCTTTGGCTTATAACTTACAAAGATCTGTGCCACCATCTGGACAACACTGAGTAACTCTACAACCTCATAAACCTTGCTTGGACCAACTTTCCTTGGCCTTATTAATACCAAATCACATACCCCAGTGTGTGAGGCAGCAGACATTACACCTTCTAATCTAGAGATTCCCAGCAGTATTGCTCAATACTATTTTTAAGATTGATATGATGGAGCAGATGAACACATTCCTCCTTTCAAATGCCGTTTCCAGGCTCTTATACATACAACAAAGGTAGGAAAAATATGTTAATACAAAACCACAAATATCCAGATCCTTCATCAAGATCAGCTATAAGATGTTAGGTTAGACAACTCATTTGAGACTCTCTTCACTGAAATGATAGAAAACCTTCTTAGCTCACTACTTAACCCCTTCCATGCTGCGCAGATTCCGCCGCTGTGCTGACGGAATCTTGCGCGGGCGTGGTCATGACGGAACGGTTCCGTCATGAGCACAGCTCAACCGTGGCTCATGACGGAACCGTTCCGTCATGAGCACCGAAGGGGTTAATAGCTAAACACTATCCCTGATTAGGATAGGTCTTAGCGGCAGAGGGCAGTTCGGACCGCAGCGCGGGGACACACTGGCCTAGTGTAACCAGGCACTTTATAAAATTAAATTTTTATTTATAAATGTAATTATTATTATGATCAACCTCCACATTGTACTTATCCTTCGACCACAAATAAGTTACACACTGTAGTCTCTTCCCCCTCCTTTTTCTCCCATCCCCATTCTCACTCTGCCAAGTGCACAATTTTAATCAGTCCCTTGATTAGCTCAGCATATTGTTTTCATTACCATACAAAAGCCACTAACACTTATGACACTCCATGCATAGTTGATTAGCAGCATTTTATAATAGCATAGTTTGAACATAAGTATACGCCAATTCAACATCGGGCAGCACACCAGCTTTACGTCTTCATTTCCACTGCAGTCATAATGCTACTGTCTTCTTTTGCACATCAGACAGCCATTGATTCTGCCACTTATGCAATCCTTTCATATATGTCTGCATTAACTGAAAACAATGAACCTTATAAATTATGGAATAAAGATTTAAGTTCTCACAGTCTTCAAGGCATCTGTTATGACTATGGAAAACTGGCACCATGGGAACATTAAAGTGTTGTGATTAGTACCTGGCTGATGCCTTCATAAAGACCATATGCAAAGTGGGGGCTTCATTTACATTTTAAATAACCCACTGTGGACTAATAAACAATTTTAGGGTGCTGAATCCCACTCATTATGACATTTCTCCTGATCTGACTTGCTCTGACATAATCTTATAAAATTAGTAAAAATCTGGAAACTCCTTTGCTAAGTCATTTTGGTGAGCCCAGGGCTTTACCACGTTAAAAATGCTACCGCGCTATCACCAAGTGTGAGTACGTTTTTTTTTTTATCTGCACAGGTAGTAGGATGCCAGCGTTCTGTCTCTGCTCAAAGCATTATTAGTTTAATTAGAATTGGTGAATATCTTTTGTCTATTTTAGTACGATATGTCTGAAATTATATTTTTACCATTGACTTCGCTAAATATAATACATGATTCCATATTTGTCATATCTCTAGTTTAGTCCCAATTGGTCTACGGAAATGCCATCTACCTTGGACTTGAGGGAAAACTTACCATAAGGCTTCAACATGTGAAAAATGTCTTTACTGACTAATGGTTAACAAAAAACTTATTCGTGCAACAACAAACACACATGACCCATGATTAGCATCAAAGGCCATTTATTAGGACATGGTTGCAAACTTATTGAATTTTAATCAAATAACACCAGCTTTGCAAATACGAAAAACATCCCTCGACTACTCACACCTCAGCTCAACTTTCAATCCCCCAAGCCATTATGCGTAACCAGGTTTGCAAAAACATAATGGGTCATGTACAAAGCCTATTTAGCGAGTCTCAATTTATTTGCGACTCACTAAATAGCTTTTGCAACTCGCTATTTGGAAGGGGCATTCCCTTCCAAATAGCGAGTCTCAAAACCATGTACTAATGTTTTGCGACCGCAATTGCGTTCACAAAACATTTACCACCTACTTTGAGTAGGTGGTAATGCATTC
Organism: Triturus cristatus; assembly: GCF_964204655.1. Classification (NCBI taxonomy): domain Eukaryota; kingdom Metazoa; phylum Chordata; class Amphibia; order Caudata; family Salamandridae; genus Triturus; species Triturus cristatus. Next base: position 280,756,217 of record NC_140588.1, on the reverse strand, counting down.
ACAAATGGGTAGGGGACACCAGGGAACCCCTTCCCCTTTGCAAATGAATGCAAAAAGATTTTTTAAGGGCAGGCAGTGCCTGTCCTTAAAAAATGAACCAAAAACGTTTCATTTACATTTTTTTTAAATGCATCCCGTTTTCCCTTAACCCCTTCCATGCTCATGACGGAACGGTTCCGTCATGAGCATCGGTTGAGCTGTGCTCATGACGGAACCGTTCCGTCATGGCCCCGCCCGCACTCGAACCCTTCAGCACCGCGGAGGAATCCGCGCAGCGCTGAAGGGGTTAAGGAAAAACGGGCTGCAATAAAAAAAACTGCTTTATTTCAAAGCAGTCCCAGACATGGTGGTCTGCTGAGCCCAGCAGGCCACATCCCTGGGAGGGCCTATATTCCCAATGGGCTCACAAATTGCGAGAGGCTCATTAATATTAATGAGCCTCGCAATTTGCGATCCCATGGGAATCACATACAGTGTTAAACACACTGTTGTACATTTTATTTTGCTCCTCGCAATTAGTCTCAAATTGCGAGGCCCAAAATAAAATATTCGTACATCTGGCCCTATAACTTGTTCCATACTTCCCTGATCCACTCCTTGTGCTCTTGCAGTCTATCTAGGCTCCTGTTCCTTTTTCTCCCAAACCTCCTTCCCTGAAAACTTTTTCCTCAGTCGACAACGTACCGCACACTGAGTATTCACCTGTAGTCCATTCCCCCCCCCCCCCCCCTAGGGTGTTGATACAGCCGGATGTGATTCTCCACCCCTCACAAACACCGCCAAAAAACCCTGCAACCTGTCCTAACCTTGGCTAATAGCACGCTGTAACTCAAAAACAGCCGCCCCGCACCCAAACCCTACCAACTTGTAGGGTGTGTGGGTGCGCAAAACTTTCAAGACCCATGCTCCCCCAGTGATGCTCAGAGTCAGGAAGAGGCTGGACACACCTCTCCTGACTCTTATAGTACCTAACTAACTCCTGCCCCTTCCCATCCTAGCTACCTATCCTGACCCATGTCCTCTAGGGCACAAATCACCCTGGGGGAAGACTAGTCTGCGACTTGCTTTCCCCGGGGGCCATCATCGTGCAACAACAAACACACATGACCCATGATTAACATAAAAGACCTTTAACTTGAACTTTAATCCAATAACATCAACTTTGCAAATATAAAAACCTCCCCATACATCCCTCGACCACTCACACCTTATGCCAACTTTCAATCCACCAAGCCATCATAACTTGTTGTGTACTTCCCTGATCCACTCCTTGTACTCTTGCCGAGTATCCAGGCTCTCTTTTCTTTTTCTCCCAAACTCCCTACCATGAAACTCTTCTCACACAACAATGTACCGCACTCCATTATTCTCCACCCAAGGGTATGGATACGCCCACATGTGACTCTCCACCCCCCACAAATACCGCCACCCAGAATAAAAACTGGAGGTAATTTTTCTGCCCCCACACAAACTGGCAACCTCTCAACGGTGATCTTTCCTGCACCATATGCTCTCATGCCACAAACAGCTCACCACATCCCACAATTCCATGATGTAGTATGCATTCCACATACGAGAAAGATGCACCCCATCCTCCTGAAACAAACAGACCCCCTCTTCCTTAATGCCTCCATGAGAGAGGACTATGATACCCATCTCCATGCAGAAAACGTTCATAGCTCTGCTGAGTTTGCAACAAGCCTTATCAATTGCGGGGAGAACATGGCGGCGGTCGGCTGATCGCTGCAGCGCTCCGGAATCAGGCTCCCGATGTGCTCTGCTTAGACGCTTGTAAATGCACGTCTAAAATGTTCCCCCGTAATCCGGAGTGAAGGATTCCTAACCAGGTTCATTTCCTAAAGGAAAAGCGAGTGTTGGGAGGAATCTCGAAGTGGTTGTGTTCTAACGATCTAACGATCTTACCTGGTTTCCAGCTCCGCTCGCTGTAGACGGGGTAGGCGGGGTAGGCGGGCTGCTTTCCCTCTCTATGACCGCAGGAAGCGAGTTTTGCGGTGGAGGCAGCGGCAATACAGCGGGGGTTGAGGATGTTGCCCCCCCCAATCAATATGCTTTGCCAGCTGTTTTAAAGTTAGGATTGTGGTCTGTAGCCGCCCTGGAGCTGCGCCGTGGGAGGAAGGCGCGATGTTTGTCACTTGCTGCGTGTAATATTTCTTCCCAGGCTCAGAAGCTCAAATATATTTCTCAAGGTGCAGTGGAGGGTAAAGGAGGGGTTGACTGCCCGGCGGGCGCGAAGAACGTGGAGAGTGGAGAAGAGGGTGGGGGGAGCTCCCGGAGGAGTTAGCTAAAAAGTGTCCACAGCCGCTACAGCAGCCACAGCAGCAGTCGTCTAAAGGCAGAGGGTCACGTAGAAGAGGTAAGGAGCCCGTAAATGTACAGCGGAAGAAGCCTGCTCCTACCTCACAGGTAAATCTGGCTGATTTGGTACACGGCGGACCCTCATCCTCTGAAGGTAAGAAAGCCTCATCTTATTTGTCTGTGGAAGTGAAATAGAAGGGTACAAGATTAAACGGGGTTAGAGGCAAAGCTAAACATAAAAGGGATTCAAGTGTGCCACCTGATTTGAACTCAAGGATAACCCCGTCCCTGCGCTCATACTTTAAAGTCGTACCACAGGTGCTTCGTTTGACGGATGCTCAGGGCATGTCTTCCTTCTCAACGGCAATGGATACTGGCGCTAAAGGTATGCCCGCCTCGAGTACCCTAGGTGTTATGGGAGTTCCAGCTATCAACTGTCTTTCTGCCTCTGGTGCCCCTTCTGGCGGAGACTCTGGCCCTAAGCTCACTTCTGAATGTGTTTTGTCTGAGGTGGACTTGATTCAGCCAGATTTAGAGACCAGTGACTCAGTTGAGACTCTCAAACCTCAGTTTCCGGGGGGGGGGATGCCATGGTAACGCAAGTGGGGGGGCAGGAGATTCTGCTAGTCCCGACCCGGTATCCCCAGTGGATTCAGATACGGGGGGTGTAATCTCTGCGGCTTCTATTCTGGCAATGTTCTCAACCCTGTCCCGTGATATTAAAAAGGGGTTTGAAGAGTCTTCTGCTAATCAGGCGGACATTCGGAGCTACTGTGAGTCCTTAGACAAAAAGATCGATGGGTTAACATCTAGGACAGGGGAGCTAGAAGATATGGTTGCTGCAATGTCTATCTATTTGGACAAAGCTAAGGAAGACATCGTCAAGCTGCGAAAAGAGGATCAGGCCCTTCTCGATAGGATGGAATTATTGGAAAACAATGCCAGGTGAGCCAATATACGCATACTTAATGTGCCTGAAGGCTCCGAGGGTTCTGATGTTAAAAACTTTGTGGTGCAACTTTTAAAGGAGTCATTATGTCTCGATAATTCTTTAGAGGAACTGACCATCGACATTCAGAGGGTCCATAGAGATCCGTTCAGGAGAAACCCACAAAGACCTAAACCTCGTAAAATCTTGGTTAATTTCCATACCTATGCACTCAAAGAACAGATCCTCAACTTAGCCCTAAAACAAAAATCCCTCCTTGGAAAAGGATTTACTTTTCTCATTAGATCTGACCTTTCTAGGGTCACGTTAGAGAAGCAGTGGGAGTTTGGAAGGCGGCTTGAGGCTTTTCGAAAATTGGGGGCAACGGCTCAGCTGGTGTTCCCTGCAGCCCTGAAGGTGATGTTCAACAATAAGATGTTTAACATTAGGTCAGTGCAAGCCGCTGACGAGCTCCTTTTGGAGTTGGGCAATAAAGCAGCTGGTTGATATGTACCCTGTGTAAAAATACAGATCAAATAATAAATAGGCCCCTGAGTGTTTGAACATATTAGTAGTTTGTAGATATTGAATTTAGTTTTTTTTCACATTTGTTGAGGTAGTATATGCTACAACACAACTACCACGGGGGAGAGAGAGGGGGAATGGGGGAGACTGGGAAAGGGAAAAAAAAAAAAAAAAAAAAAAAGAGGAATGGTGGAAGGAAAAAAAAAAAAATTATATATATATCTTTGGTGAAGGACAGAAAATGTTATTCGGTTTTCTCTTCTCCTCTCCTTTCTCCTTTTCTTGTTCTATCCTTGCTGTATTTACAAACTCCCAGGTACTTATACCGCATTCACAGATTTTGTTAGAACACGTGAGTAATTAGATTACTTTTTGAGGGGGGATTGGTTTTTAGCGTCAAGGGTGGGTCACGGGAGCCTGAGATGGAGGTGCTATCTACTGGATCTGTTCCGGTTGGATACACCAAGGGTTCTCCATGGGTGGGAGGGGGGGGTGGGGGGGGGTACAGGGGTCACGGGGTAAAATGTCTTATAAAATTCCTCATGTGCCAACCTTGTGCATTTTTGTATTCCACTGGGTGTAGGATAATTTCAGATATGCATCTATCAGACAGTAGCTTAGGTCATACAGGTGATGTCCCAAGTCTCTTGGGGGAGTTGAGAGGCATTGAAGACAAATGGCTAATTTAAAGATAATATCCTGGAACGTAAATGGCCTGCGTACTAAATCTAGGGCAAGGAAGATACTTCAATATCTTCGGGATTCTGAGGCACAGCTGATCATCCTGCAAGAGACGCATCTGGTCCAAGACGAAATGGATGCGTTAGTTAAGGAGAATAAGTGGATCGACTTTTCAATTTCTACTTCTCAGTCCTTGACTTGTAGAGGAGTATCAATTATCTTCAAAAAACAACTCAGGGCTAAAGTGTTAGATTTTAAGGTTGATCCAGCGGGTAGATGGGTGATTGCCTACATGTCTATTTTGGGTAATCAGTTTACTATTGTGGGGTATTATGGTCCTAATCAGGACGATCCGTCATCTTTGGAGGCAATTTTTTCTCACCTTATGTCCCTCCCAGAGCCTGTAATTTTTGCAGGCGATTTTAATATCGTCTTAGACCCCACTCTTGATAAATCACGTAATAGTCGATCTCGAATCCCATCAAAATCCAGATCCTTTTTGCTTAGTGAAATGAAGCAGTACGGTTATGTGGATATTTGGAGGTTGAGGGCAGGTGAACAGTTGGGTTTCTCTTTTAGAAACCAAAAATACCGCCACCAATCCAGAATAGACTTTGTATTAGTGAGCCATACCTTAGTAGATTCTGTTAAAGATGTTAAATACCTCCCGTCACATTTATCAGACCACTCGGCAGTAACTATGGAGCTTATTTCGATGCAAAGTTTGCCAGCTAGAAGTTGGTCCTTTGATCGCTCCTTACTTTCTCACCCGGATGATGTTCTTTTTTTTAAGTCTGAGGTGAGTCACTTTTTAACAACAAATGTAGGATCGGCAAGCATCGGAGTGTTGTGGGATTCTCTTAAAGCTTTTGTTAGAGGTCTTATCACAAACAAAATGGTTTATAGGAGGAGGCAATACAAAGAAGCAGTGACATCGGTGGAAGCAGACATAGCTAAGACTCAGTTAGAACTAGACGCTGATTCCACTACAGCAGAAGATCGCTCTCTTTTGTCTGGAAGGTTAATTTCTTTAAAAGGCCACCTCGCTTCCGTCTTAAATCAGCGAATACAAGAGAGATGGGAGGCCAGTAAGCTCGCACATTTTCAGTATGGAGAGGGAGCAGGGAAGCTATTGGCATGGAAATCCAAAACAGACCAAGTTCGTAACAACATCGAGGTGATTAATGTCAATGGCTTCCCTCTCTCCCGGGATGAAGATATTAGATCCGCCTTCAGAGATTTTTTTCAAAATATCTACTGTGAGGATAAGAACATCAGCTCGGTCAGAATTAAAGACTGGCTTAGTAAGATCACATTTCCAGCGCTCTCTGAGGAGCAAAGTGAGAGGTTGGATAGTGTAATCTCGGAGGAGGAAGTCATCAAGGCCATACAGAATGCCAAAAAAGGGAAGGCGTCAGGTACTGACGGCCTACCGGCTGAAATCTATAAAGCCCTGGAGCAGGAACTTGTCTCCTTTTTGGTACTACTGTTTAATGACATTCTACTGGATGGGGGTCGGCCCCCGACATCTTGGGACAGTGCGTCTATCACTGTAATCTTAAAACCAGGGAAATCGCCTACTGCATGTGGTTCCTATAGGCCAATCTCCATACTGAATGTTGACTATAAAATTTTTGCCTCAATTCTGGCCAATAGACTAGCTTCGGTTGCCCCCAATATCTTACACCCGGATCAGAAAGGGTTTGTTAGGGGGAGACAGCTACATGAACTAACTTTCGATTTAATAGGGGCTATCGACTTGGCAGTTTTGGAGTCCCTCCCCCTGGCGGTTCTTACCTTGGATGCCACCAAGGCCTTCGACAGAGTTAATTGGTTGTATCTGTCGGAGGCCCTGGCAAAGTTCAATGTGGGAGCTGGGTTTCGCCGGGCAATTAGTTTATTGTATCAGAATCCAAGTGCCTGTGTACTGATTAATGGCATCTTGTCTGACCCCTTCAACATCTCGAGGGGTACGCGACAGGGCTGCCCACTTTCCCCACTTCTTTTCGATCTTTACGTGGAACCATTCGCTCAAAATTTAAGAAACAATGTTGACATCAAGGCGTTCACGTACAGGGGTTGGGAAAGGAAAGTGGCCCTGTACGCTGATGATATCCTTATTTTCACCTCTGATGCCCGTACGGCTCTCCCGAAAATAGTTAAGCTAGCCTCCGAATTTGGTGTCGTGTCCGGGTATGAGATCAACGCCTCTAAAACCGAGATGATGACATGGGGTATGGACAAGAACTTCTGTATCTCGGGTATTCAGCCAGGGAATAAATTGAGATACTTGGGCCTCGATATTGTGGTAAATATAGATCAAATTGCAAATATCAATTTTTCCAAAGTAGCTAAGGACTGCCGTAAGTTGCTTCAGTCCTGGTTCCATCTTCCTCTGTCTTTATTAGGAAGGGCTAATTTGGTTAAGATGGCTATTTTGCCAAAGATTTCCTTTCTTTTCAATACTATCCCCCTTTACTTCGATCCAAACCACATTAAAACTTTTCAGGCCGAGATTAATACCTTTATCTGGAATAAACATCTTCCAAGAATTTCGTGGAAAAAGTTAAGGAGGCGCAGGGAAAAGGGGGGGCTGGCCGCACCTGATATCCAGGTCTATGCCTGGGCGTTCCAGTTGTCTCATGCTAGGGTGCTGCTAAAAAAAACATTGGAATGTGGGGTGGGATCCCTATACACTACTCTGCTTAGGGGAGAGGGGGTCAGTCAGTCTGGGTTCCTATTGTAATTCGGTGATCCCAAGTTCTTTAAAAAAATTAAATTGAAAATTCTATTGGGAATGGCAAAGACTTGGGCCCAGGTTTCCAAATCTATCAAAATAGGGTACTATAGCAGTAGAACTCCCCTATGGGATCTCCCTGATAATCCATCTTGGTTGGGAGACTCACTTGCAACACCCATTAGAGAGGCAGGTTTGGAGGTCTGGGGTGATCTATTTGTTGAGGGGGAATTGCTCTCCTGGGAGTGTTTGAGTAGAAAGATTGGCCCTGGCCTTGCTAAGCTAAAATATCTGCAGATGGCTAGCTGGTTTCGTTCTTATTCTGCACAGCCCTCTCGTAAAAATAAATTCCCAGTGGGGGGTTATAGTACTCTTATTACTCTGCTAATTGATAGACCCCCTGCTAAGAAGGAGATCTCGTCCTGGTACAATCTGATTTTGGATGAGATGGACGGATTATTTAATCTTCCACAGGAACTCTGGGAGGCTGACATATTAAGTAATACGGATTTGCATGAGGTCTGGAGAACATCTTGTAGACTGCTGTGGGATGTGGTGAAACCGGCGTGGTTGCGTAGGAACCACATCTTTACTATCCACAGAGCATATTATTCCCCCCTTCGACTTTCTAAATTTACTCAGGGGAATATGGTGGTGTGCGCTAGATGTGGTCTCCTAGCAGCCTCTGACATCCACATGTTTTATGAATGCCCCCTTCTGTCTCAGTTTTGGGAAGCCATCAGTAAGATCCTGTCGTCCTCAATAGACTCCAGAATAACTGTACATCCTCAGTTGGTGATCTTCGGAGTCTTAGAGGGGGTCTCCAGCTCAGCAAAGAAGCTAGTATTTTACGCTATACTACTGGCTAGAAGGGAGATATGCAGAAAGTGGAAGGATCCTTTACCTCCCTCTATCAATGATTGGTACGCCTCTACCCTGCAGGTTTCTAAGTTGGATTTGGCTAGAGCTGGGAATCCAGCCAAAAGATCATTTTGGCATCTTCTTAAATGGGATCAGTGAGACTCTGGTTTTTTTTTTTTTTTTCCCCAGGTCCAATGATTAAGCCATATTTCCAACTGCTTGGCATAAGCGGTACTTTGATTCCCTTCTTTCAGCACTTGGGTGGCACCCCAGCTGAACTTCTGAGGTTATGGTATGGCGGTCCCTGGTATGTCAAGCTTGTCTGCTGTGGGATGAGGCCCCGGCTCCATGACTATCCCTCCCAGTTGGTTCGAACTGTGTCAGCATATTGCTTGTAATCCGATTGATTGCGCATCTATAACCTCGGTGGCATATGAGGACAAAAAAGAATAAAAAAAATAAAAAAAAAGCCTTATCAATTGCTGCATGCTGCACAGCCACTCACCAAACCCGGCTTGGCACAAATTCAGTCCACCCAAGGGATGCCCCAACAAAGTTCCATTTGACGGCTTCAAGATTTCGCTGCATATGTGGTAACAGTGTCAAACCCGATAATTGCACCAGATCGTTTTTCCCCAGGTGAAGCAAAAGCATATCAGGGCAACCCCGTTGCAGAACTAACTTAGTCAACCAAGGAAGCAAGTTACCCCATCGCATTCTACCTTTTCCCCACCATAGCACCTTGTGCCTGCTGCTGTGCAGTCTCAAATTCCTTACGTATACTTGTTGGTCCGCATACTTCGCTGTCCAATTCACAAAGGCATGTATCATGTTCCAGGTCACCTTCTTGGTCCCTGGACCTCTCCCACAACCTGCATCGAAAAAGAAAGGAATTAGGTCTGGTGCCCTCACAGACCCCCCACAGAAACACCCCATTCAACCTGTCAATGGACAAAACCTTAATTTCTGTACATTGCATTCGCAGTAGGCAGCGCAACCTCCTCCTGCCAATCCAACGTATCCGATCCCAAACCCATTCTAGATCTGGCGCTGCAGTCGCTGCCTCATTGGAAAAGAGTGGGTTCCAAAAGTAGCTGGGTCTTTACCTAGATGGTGCAACACGGTCCTGCCCTCAGAATGAGAAAAAACCTCCTTGTAACACTGCCCAGGCCACACCTAGAAACACTGCCGTTCTTGTATCTGACACACTGCTGCACTCTCCCTTCACACAACCACATCCACCTCCCCCTACCCTGCTTTTCAGTCTTGGAATGGCGCAACCAAATGTCTAGGTGCCCCGGAGCAGAACAAACTTCGTCATGCAATATTCCCACCTCCCCCGGTGATTCCAACAACTCCAAAACCCGAAAGGCCCCCAAAAAACATACAATCCATACAAAGATGCAAAACAGCCACCTCAAACACATCATAACAACAAGCTGGTAAAACCACCAAGAGATCCCTCAACAATTCAAATGTGATAGCCTCCCATGTCGCAACCCCTTTCACACTTCGTTTGTCTGCCCTAACCTTTCAACATCCCCGGCAGGACCAAAACTCCAATGCAGCTTGCCTTAAAATGAGACCCAAGCCAATTTGCCCCCAATAGTTGTAGGTGATAGACCCTTGTCAATACAGGAAAGAATGAAACGCAACACTCTCCTTTCCGCCTCCTCCCGATCCAGCTCCCAGCATCGTAGTGTAACCCCGTCAAAAGACCCACTCTCTCTCCACACCAATCTGTAACTCGTCCTGGTGGATACAGCCATCGATCTCTCGACCAGACACACAATCCTCAATCACTAGCACCCAAATGTCCGCCGACAGCTGCTCATGGATTTAATCAACCTGATCGAAGATACTCCTTTCATACCAGGTACCAATTTAATGGTTGGCATGGACATCGAATCGCTATATACCAACATACCCCACAGAGAAGGCTTAGAAGTTATAAGAAACATCCTTAACGCTCGACCATCTCCTTCAAGAATACCTACTGATTTCGTGATGTCTCTATTGGAAATTGCCCTAGAGAATAACTACTTTTTATATAAAGATACCTACTACTTACAAATCAAGGGAGTCTCCATGGGCGCATGCTTCGCACCAAATTTTGCCATTTTGTATGTGCATCATCTCGAGAGCACACTGATCCTCACTGACCTTAACCCTTTCAGAAACAATATCACCTTCTGGCGTCGCTACATTGATGACATCCTCCTTATCTGGACAGGCGACAAAATTTCTTTGTCCCACTTCATCGATTGGCTACACAATAGTCAACAACATCTTAAATTCACAGCGGACGCAAAAGAGGATAATCTTCCATTCCTAGACCTCACTTTACGTATTGAAGATGACAAAATTGGCACTGCACTGTACAGAAAACCTACAGAACGTAACACCCTACTACTCTACTCTAGTAACCACCCTCGAGGTCTACGTGACGGTCTTCCATTTGGACAATTTCTGCGGATCCGTCGCAACTGCAAATGGCGCAAAGATTACTTCAAGGAGGCAGCGATACTCACTGCAAAACTCTTGGCCCGTGGCTATCCCAGAAAATTGGTGAATAGGGCAAGAAAACGAGCATGGTATAACCACCGTGATACCTTACTTACCCCAAAAGAAAAAAGGACGAATACTCGCATCCCATTTGTATCCACCTTCTCACCTTCCAGTAACAAACTAGCCAAGACTATTAAAGCTCACTGGAACATCCTTGCTCCACTCACCATCTTCAATGAACCTCCTCTTTTCTCTTACCGCAGGGGCAAAAACATAGCGGATCATCTGGTGCATGCTATCACCTGGCCCACCACACCAAACACATCAGAATCAATTCCTAACTCATGGAAACTACCACCAGTGCTCGGCCACTATAGATGCCAAAGATGCGCAGCATGTTCCTCTACCACAAACACAAAGACGTTTGAACACAATGGGTTGAAATTTGACCTACACTCCTTCACCAACTGTAGATCTCAGAACGTTGTCTACATGATTAAATGTCCCTGTGACAAAATATACATTGGCCAAACCACCCAGATGGTGAAGGACCGCATTCTACAACATCGCAGCCGCATCAGATGCGGAGTCCTAACGGCCCCCCTGGTCTCCCACTTCAAAGAAAAAAATCACAGCGAAGCCGATTTCACCTGGCTGGTAATTGACAAACCGTCCATCCCACTAAGAGGTGGTGATACACAAAGACTCCTGAATAGGTGCGAATGCCGTTGGATCTCCCGCTTTAACTCCATCGAGCATGGCCTGAATTCCCTTGATGAATGGAACTCTACCATTGCATGATTGTAATCCTTGCATGTTTGTGATTTACTGATCTGCCTTCTTTTCAGCCGATACGTTCTCCATCCTTGCTTCTTTAATCTGTGTTTTGTATGAAATTATCATTTCCCCTTCCCCTGCACAACCTAACCCCCCCCCCCCTTTCCCCATCTCCTTCCCTTCCCCCCTTCCCCCTTTTCTTCCGACCCATTCATTGGGTAATTAGCTGCCTGTTTACTCGTTCCCCCTTCTTCCTTCCTCCTTTTCCTCCCCTTCCCTCCTTACCCCCCCCCCCCTGTTCCCCCTCCCCTTCCCTCCCAACCCACCCCAAACCCCCACCCCCCCCCCTCCCGTCCTTTGTTCCAACCCTCCCCGCCCCCTCCCTTTCCCTTCCCACCTTCCCCTTCCACACGCCTACCCCTGATGTACTCTCTAATAACCATCCTGTCAATGGCCCATGCCTTCATTATAACGAATGTATTGTACTTATTATGTATACTGTATATATTGTTATTGGCCCTTTCTGGCTTGCTTTGGGTCCGCTGTATTGACCAAAATGTTTTCTTTCTTTAATTAATATTCCTTTACTCTGCTTTCTTTTACTCGAGCGACACACGCGTCTTTTCGGGTCATCATCCACGGTTGCCATGACTCCCTCTCCGATCCTTCCGCCTCACTCCCCTTTAGTCCCTCCCAGCCTATCACACGCCAGCACCCATCCACACGCTGCTCGCCTCCGTTTTCCTTCCGTTCATTAGTAGACGCTCCTCTTGACCCGGAAGCACTGACCTCTTAAAGCTCGCGTCAGTGCTCTTCCGTCCTCACTCTCTGCCTGATTTGTACCGGCACGCTCTTCCCATACGGACCCCTTCTCGGTGATTTACTCGCCTCTGCTAAAATGTAAGTACACTCTGCTCGCATCCTATCTCCCTTGATTGCGTCTATCAGCCCCGTCTCTAAACCCCCTCCTTTCTTTCCAGCCTTTCGATTGATCTCCTTCCCCGTCCTGACGTAAGTGGTTTCCCTTTTTCCTCTCCTCTTTCCCACTGTTCTCTCCCCCTTGCCTTTTCCTCACCCCCTGTCCCTTATCCCTTTTCAGCCTGGAATTCTAGGGACCCTCCTGACATAACGTGGTCCAGCACGGCCGTTTCATTCGGCTCGTTCCTTTTTGAATAAGTAAGTGGTTTTACCGCTCCCGTCTTTTCTACTGTCTTCCCCCTCCCCCCCCCCCCCGCCCCCACGTCCTACCTGTCCCTTTCCTCACCTCCTTTCTCCTTCCCGTCCAGCTTGGACTCCCCCGGACCTGTCTGATTCTTCTTTGCCGATTCACCGGGCTCGGCCCTTCCACACGAGTAAGTTTCTTTTCTTTTCCTTGCTTTACCCTTTGCCACTCCCTGCTGCTTTCACTGTGGCGCTCCCTTGCTTCCCTGTTACCATTCACCTGTGCGATTCCTCCACAATACACCTCCTAACAGTTTCTCTACCACATAGCTCACTTTTTCTTGGCCCCAGTCCCTATTCACTCTACCTTGCCCACCCGGGCACGCCTCTCCTGACTCGCGCACCGATGTGATACCCGTTCTCGCGCTCACATTTCGTCCGATCACTGCTCCTTGGCCCACGGCCATACATTAAACCCGTACCCACGGCCACTACTTGTCGCCGTGTTCACCACCATCTGCACAACTGTCCCTCTCTTTCTTCATTTTGGTCCAGTTTTTGAGAATTGTTTTTCTTTACCCTAGCACTGTTCAAATATGTGTAACCAGTCCTGATGATGGCCCTGATTGTTACGGGTCGAAACGCCGTCGACTTCAACAGCGTTACTGTTGGCGCATTTACCAACATGGGCATTTGCTTTATTGTCCTTTGAATTCCCATACATTTACTGTGTAAATGCCCTAATTTTGCCACATTCAAAATACCATTGTTCTCTTGCTGCGCCGTTTCACCGCTGTATATACCACTTTATGTGTCACTTGCGCCGTCACAAACTGCACGAGCACTTGTGCACAGTATCTTTTTGGTTACACTTTCACTAAGTGTCACACAGTGCCTTTTTAAACCTATATGATATGTGCATATGACGCAATATGTTCATCATTTGTTGAAAATACAACTCTTTCCTACTAACTTGGTCTCCTGTTGTCCTCTGTATATGGATTCATTCCCCTGATACTGTTACATACAGCTCTCTTTTAATTACTTGTCCTTCCATTGAATTCCACGTTGAGACATTGTTGTTTGATATTACGTACTGCCCCAGTCTCACTGTGGTTTATGGGCTACCTCCTGTGGTCTGTTACTGCCTGACAGCTGCGTCTTGACAGCATCTGCTCCTGGCACCAGGGTCCGGAAGCAAAGCCACTACGAGTGAGATAAAGAATCTGCTATGTCATTCTGCACCCCAGGCACATGTTTAGCATTGAAAACAATTTTCAGATGCAGAAATGTCAGCAAGAAACTCCTCAACAATCTCAGCACTCTAAGGTCTTTGGCCCGCTGCAAAACCGTCATGTTGTCAACATGATACAGTACAGTCATGTTAGCTAGTTCCATCCCCCACACCTGCAATGCCACTAGCAATGGGAAGAACTCTAGAAAGGCAATGCTGCACCCTTGGCGCAACCATCGCTCAGGCCAGCCCTCAGCGCACCACCATCCAATCCAGAACAGACCAAAACCATGGGTACCTGCCACATCTGAAAATATCTGAACCTGCAAAACCATGTTCTTGTCCAGGGAACACATGGGCACTCCATTGAAATCATCCCAAAATGTCCCCCACACCCCCAAGTCTGCCCTGACTGCCATTGAGATCCACACCCTGTGGTGTGGTAAGGTTGCCCCGGACATGGCCATGCCCAGATGCCCACAGAACATCTGTCCCGCCCTCACCAAGTGGTATGCAAAATTTAAAAATCCAAGCAATTTATGGGCCCTCGGCAGCTCGATCTTGTGCTCACTCAGCACCTCCAGCAAGAAGCCTTGAATCTCCCTCACCTTCGACTGTGGCAGTCTCACCACCGTCAACACAGTATCCAGCTCAATGCCTAGAAAAGTCATCACCATCTTTGCAGGTGCTAAAGGTGCCCCAAAACATCCTGCCTTAGACTAAGAATGGTGCAGCACCCTCAGGCACTCACCTGAGTCTTTCCGTCCCAAAAAGAAAAAAGCGTCCAAATAGTGAAAAACTTCCCGATATCCACAAGACTTTGTAAAAACCCATTGTAGGAAGGTGCTGAAAGACTCAAAAAATCCGCAAGAAATGGCACACCCCATCGGCAACACCTTGTCACTGTATATAGGCCCCTCGAACTGCCTGCCCAGTAGTGGAACATCCTCAGGATAAATTGGTAGCAAACGAAAAGCTGATTTAATGTCACATTTTGCCAGTTCAGCCCCCGGGCTGCACCATCGCACCAAACAGACAGCATTGTCCACCGACGCATACAACACCCTAGAATCCTCCTCTGCAATGTAATCGGTCATGGAAGCTCCCTCAAGCCATGACAAATGATGAATGAGGCAGAATTCCCCTGCCACCTTCTTATCTTCTTATCTTATCTGACAATCAGGTCAGAAATGGGCCAATCCATGTAAGATCCAGCTATTTTCCCTTCTGCCACCTCCTAGGCTATTTTTGATGCCACCACCGATGGAAACTCCTTCGCCGACTGCTAATTTTCAGCCCACCTGCGTCCCCTAGGCCCTTGGCACCCAATCCTGTAACCTTCAACAAAGGCACATTCAAGCCAAAAAGCTACCTCCCTCTCCAGATACAAAGCAAGCCATGGCCGTAGGGCATCAACTTTAATGGGAGTAGTTGCCTTTTGACCGAGGATGGCCTTGTTGACCCCATCCCGGGATGTTTTCCACTGTTCGGCTGGACTGGCCAGCGTGAAACACCGGGCAATGGGATGCCTCCACCACACATTTGGTACACTCGTGTTTGAACTTGCATGGGTGGTGGGAACAAAAACCTTTGTTAAAATTCCGGCACACCCCAACCATGGATCCCGCTGGTTTTGGCACAGAACCCGCTCCCTGTGGAGAGGCCCAGGCTGAAAAGGCCATTAGATAATGGAAAAGCGGCTAGCCTTATGTGTGAAAGCTGCAGACTGAGTGGACGTCATCCACTGCATCCATAGTTCAGAGTCTAACACCCCCCAGGGCTTGTCCCGGTTCAGGCTCACCCATGCCGGGATCTCCTCTTCATAGTTAAGCCATGCAACACTCCCAAAATGCATCTGGGCCTTCCAAATGATGTTCATATACTTGAAGAGGGCAATCACCCTGCCCCCATGCTTCTCACAATATCTGCTCACATATATCAGGAAAGCAGACATCCAGTTCTCTAAATTAATCGCGCCCTGGGTCATCCAGTCAGTTTCCACTCTTCCTCCTTATATACCTTCTTAGCCTGAATATCCTGATGCAGGAGATTGAAAACATCTACATACTCGTGTTTCCAAAATCATTTTTTTGTCTTGTTGGATAATTGAGACCCCAAAGGCATTGACAGAGCCATGTACGGCAGTCTCTTCTTGTGCTTGTCATCCTCAGAGTCCTCATCCCCCTTTCCCCCTTGGAGTCCTCTGAGCTATCTGTCTGACAACTCTTCTCCGTGGCGGCCTTCCTGCCACCAGCAAGATGTTTTAGTTTTGTTCGTCTTAACCGTGACTACTCCGTTACCTACCCCCCCACAGACCTGCAAGTGGCCACACCTTTTTTCTGCTCCCCGTGCCCCCTCATGGACCATCATTCACCTGTACCTGAAGGAAATGGATTCGCTCCTTTTTACTCTTTGCAACGTTTGCCATCCTGGTACTTCACACTGTTCCTGGTGCATCTCTGGTCCACATGTGACTGCTGTAAAACAGCAACTGAAGGACATCCTCATTCAATTGAAATAAAATGAAAATAGGTTTTATAAAGCGCTCGAATGCCCGAGGGCATCTTGTTGCTGGTAGCACAGCAGAAGGATGGTTATAACACCTAGTTATAGAGCTGTAAGTTAAAAAGCCAGGTCTTATGATTATTTCTAAAAACTAACCAGGAAGATCTGGTCTTTAACTTGAGGGGTAGGGTATTCCACCGTTTTGTTGTGCCATAAACTAAGCTTCTAACCCCCAACGAATTCTTCTAAACTTGGGCACTTTAAGATTGGCTGCTGAGGATGATCGAAGTAGCCCAGCAGTAATGTATCTGGTTAGTTTATTTTTAAAATAGTCAGGGCCTTCTCCATATAAGACCTTGAAGGCGATCCACAGCTCCTTAAAGTCTATTCTTTTATCAACTGGCAGCCAATGTAGCTCCAGTAGAGCCTTAACCACTGAGCTATGTCTAAGCATTCCCAGCAAAAGATGAGCTTCTGTGTTCTGCAGAATTTGCAGTTTGCCTAGGAGACTCTTCTGTAAATTGATACACAGATCATTACAGTAATCTATTTTGGATAGAGTGAGGGCAGTTGCCACTAGTTTCTTCAGCTCCTAAGGGATAAAAGGTAAACTCTTTCTCAGAATTTTAAACGTAAAAGTAGTGGCTTTCACCGGTTTGTCAAAAGACAGATGGTTATCAAACATCGCCCCGAGATTTTTTACCTTACTGACCGGGGTTGGAATGGAGCCAAGCTCCTCCAGCCACCAATCCAGTGACCAAAACAAGGCATTATATCCCAGCAGGAACACTTCGGTTTTATCGGAATTCAACTTCAGACAGTTGCACGTCATCCAGGTGTTAACTTGTTTCATGCAGTTGCTGAAGGTGGCCGCTGTCTCTGTGGTTGCCAGCAACCGAGATGACAATTTGCGTGTCGTCAGCATAGCACACAGCCAAGAAACCCAGATTTCTAATCAATGTGGCTAGCGGAGCCATGTAAAGAATAAACAGGATCGGGCTCAGAGATGATCCTCGCGTAACCCCACAAAGGACAAAAAGAAGAATCTGAGCGGTAGCCATCCAAAGACACTGACTGCACTCTACCTGTGAGAAGGGAGGCTAATAATGATAGAGCTGAGCTACAAATACCCAGAGATTCAAAACGGTCAATCAGAATCTTATGATTGACCATGTTGAATACAGACGAAAGGTTAAGAAGGATGAGCGCTGCAGAGTTTCCCCGATCAAGCGATGCCCTTGTATCCTCTGTGGCAGTAATTATAGCCAGTTCCATACTGTGTTGGCAGTGAAACCCAAACTGTGAATGATCCAATAGATCGTTAGATTCCAGGAATGGGGTAAGTTCTTTATTAATTGACTTTTCAGCAATTTTGGCTTTAAAGGGGAGCCTGGAAATAGGTAGATAATTATTAGCAATGGAAGGGTCCAACTGGGGTTTCTTCAGCAGTGGGAGAACTGAAGCAACTTTTATATTTGTTGGAAAGGAACCCTGCCTAAACATTTCATTAATAGTTGGCATTAAAACACCCACTATAGTTCGGGAAACTGAGTGTAGGGTATCTGGCGGACAGGGATCCGATGGAGATTCGGAGCGGGTGTTGAGAATTAACTCATGCACTTGTTCCATCTATAGTGCAGAGAATGCCGAGAAGGATGGGAAAGAAACGTTAGCAGCACTGGGTGAGGGAGTAAGCAGGTGCACCAGCCCCGATTCACCCATTTTGATAGTGTGAGCAGCTGTGGAAACTCTGTTCAAGGAGCTGGCGAAAGAGTTAAAAATATTAGGAACTTTTTTTTGGAAAGCTAACACAATCTCGCCACAGAGCGACTGACTGCTTTCCACTTTCTTTTGATCGCAGTAGTTAGCCAGTTTTCTAATTGTAGAATACAGTTCTTTACTAGAGTTTTTTGCTGCCTCAATTTTCTGAGAAAAATATGCCAATTTTCCTTCATAATCTGAGCCTTGTATTCTGCAGTTTTTGGATTGTATTTCTTCCTTTTCTAATAGTTCATACTTAAGTCTCCAGCTAGAGACGCTCTTGGCGTCTACAAGACTGCTTCAATTCCCTTGAGTTTGAGGAAAACCAAGCTTGTGAGGGTGATAGTCTATTATTATTACGGGACATTTTAGATGAGGCTAACATATCTAAAGCTGAAAAGTCACAGTGGTTGCAGGCGCATTTGTGCTCCAGATCAGGCGGGACTATTACAACATTACATTTAGCCTTACCCGCTGGTCTCAAAGTCATGAGTGCCTCTCATGAATAACTAAAGAGAGTCCCTAGATCCGGTCTCTGCCAGACAGCATGGCTTGCGCTCAGCGTGGTCGAAGCGCAGACGGGCGCAGACGAGCTTTTCTTTTGTGCACCTTCCTCCCAATCGTCACTCCAGTAATCAAACTCCAAAACATCCTCACATGCACCCTCCTTGCACTCATCCTGCTATGCACTGTTTGCCCTGCCTCACCCACTTGCATCATTGCTCAGCCATGTCCCTTGGGCCTGGGCGCAGTGAAATGCGCAATCCCTCATCATTGGGGTGGCCAACGCGGACACCCTCACCTCTTCTGGCCAACCTCTTGGGCTGTCATGCACCCCACTGGCATCACCATCTGTCTGTCAGACTCTGCTGATGACCTTGTCTGCCCCTCCCCCTCCTGGCTGCCCCAACCAAGAGGATCCTGAGCACCCCTGGGCCCCTGAGCCTCAAGAGCTGCTTGTCTGTCCATGCCCCGAGCTCCTCCTGCAGGTACCCATAACCAGAGGCCTGCACCTGTCCCCTCAGCACTAACCCCTCAGCTGTCCTCTGCCCCTTAGCTACCTTTTTCTGCCCACCAGAAGCCTCCTCAGCCTCCCGGCCCTACACATTCTCTCCCAGCATTCCTTGGTCTCCAAGAAAAGGCGTTGCTGCTCCCATATCTGCGCCTCAATGCCGACTCCCGCCCACCTGCAGGCCTGGGTCACACTCCTTGTCTGCCCACAGCTGCTGGGGTCTGCAGATTCCTGGGCTGGGCCCTCCCCACCAGCCACAATGCTCGCAGGGGCAGTGCCCCCTGAACCCCTCAGTTTTTTAGTGGCAGGGCCCTTGGGCTTGGGCCCTGCCTTATCCCCATGATCTGGGGATGCCCCGCCATCTAAAACATCACCTAAGATGGCCTTGCCACCCGCAACGGCGTTCTTCCCCAAGCCCGGCCATCCTGCAGTGTTCCTGGGCTGGGCCACGCCTGTCCTGATCTGCACGGGTGCATCGTCATTTGGCCCAGCCCCTCCTGACTCAGCCTGTATACCAGAGGAGGCAGCGGCCCGCAATCAGGCTGGGAGGCTGCGACACCTCCCACCCACACCTGATGCTTCGTCAGTGTGCTTCCCGGTCCAGCCCACCCATGCGGCACAGTCCTCCCCCTCCCGCACCCTCTTTCTGTCTGGCAAGCCACCACGGCAGTGGTGTGGACTGCGTCAGGCGAGATAACCCCACCCACATTTCCTCCAGCACCCCGGCCCTCAACAAATCCTCACGGGCGGCTGCACCCAGAGTGTGCTGCGCGGCCCTTACCTCTGTGGCAGTCAGCAATGCCATGCCCCCGCTAGAGTCCCACATCTGGACTGCAGGCCCCCAGATGATTAGAGAGCTGGTACCACTTGACACTGACTGCGGTAGGAAAGGAAAGCCTTTTTTAACCCTTGCAGAACTTGGTAATTTGAACTAAACTTTCAAGATCCTTGCCCCCCTCCCAGTGATGCTCAGAGTCAGGAAGAGGACAGACACGCATCTCCAGACTCTTATATCCCCTATCTCACTCCTGCCCCTTCCCCCCCAGCTACCTCTCCTGACCCATGTCCTGTTTGGCATGAATCACCCCGGCGGAAGACTAGTCTGCGACTTGCTTCCTCTGGAGGCCATCATTTTCATACTCTCGTTGATGTACGCAGCGGGATCTATAATTCCTCACCCTCCTTTTTTGCATCCAAATTTCAACTGCACATCCCCGAACTTACATTGTGCTCTTCAGGCCAGCTGTTATTGGACATCACAAAGACAGAAACTGTTCCTTTCAACATTAGGGCCTTCTCCACAGCAGCTGCCAAATAATGGAATACACTTCCATTTGAGATTTGCTTTTTACCCTCAACGTTTTGGGAAAAAAACTAAAACCTGTACTTTTTAATCAATATTTAATCAATAAACTGGTTTTATTCTAAATAGATTTTCAGAATCCATGTTGTGTTATTGTTTTCTATAGTGCCGGATAGCTCTGGGAAATGTGCCCTTTACAAATGCAAATATTTTAACATAAAATAATCTAACATACTTGCAGAAGACAGAAGGTATAAGCATCATCACATCATCATTAAATGTGTATTCGTCTTGTATAAAACCATAAAAGAACACAATGTTTAGTAATAAAGAAAGGAGGTCAATTTATATCCATGTTTCCCCTGTCATCCCCTTGTCATGTTTGTCTCAAGTGTGGGAAACATGGTCAATACTAATCTTGACATATTCTTCAATATCCTGGATGCTGAATATATTGCTCATTTCTAGGGCAAAGGGAAGTCAATAAATTGAACTCTTCTGGCAAATTTTCAGCTCATGTTTGAGTAGGATATTATTATTCTGAGGCTTCCATCTGTACACTGAGGTCTGATTATAACACTGTGTAATTGAACTCACCCACTACATTGCTAGCCACACTTCTAGCCCATTAAGTAGTTCTTGTGATATTCAAAGTTGTCACTTTGAGTAAAGTCACTGCGGTCTAAGCCTAGATTATATCTTTTACACAATATACCAAGAAGATGAGTGATTGACCCATTCAAATTCTTAGTTCAACAGGATTTCCATGTTCTCCTTCAGCCCCATATCTCAGCTGTGATGGCCCAGCCAAAAGTAGGCACTGTAGAAGATAGTTTTTCCACCATGACTATGGTCCTATTAACATAATCGAAATACTATGTCTTTCATTACTGAAGTGATAATAGACATTCTATATTCTTCAATGCAAATTATAGTACTTCATGACTATAACAGCAGTGTGTAAGTGCTGCAAGGGAGAAGGCAATGGAAAGAGACTATGGATAATAGTTTATCCCATTGGGTAATGGGCATCCCTTAGAGCAAATAAAGATGAACAATAATAATTGTTAGGTTTTGGCAAAGATGGTCTGCTGGACAATTAAAAAGTTCAATATGGATCCTAACCCCAAATCTGAGGAAACTGTAGATGTCCAAGTGTACTGTGAGCACATGATAGAAGGGTATATTCTCTCATATCCAGAAGGTAATTCCATAAGATGGATCCTCCACTGTTTTAGCATGCTCTTGTTCAAGATGACATCTCTGAGAACATGTATGTCCCAGCTTTACCAATCTCTACACTGTACAATCTATCTATCATAGGGTCCATGCACAGCAAATACTATTGGGACGGAACTTACATCTGGTAATAAGCCTTTCAGGAAATACAGAAATATCAATGTTTCCTCATCGGTGCATACATGTTCTTAATCACATATGATCTTACAAACTGTACTGTAGTTTCTCCTTCGCTCCACTTATTGGACACCTCAAATGGTATGAACTGCCTGGAGCGCAAGACTTCTCAGCATTGTATCTTATTTTCCTCCCAATATGTGTTACCATTGCCCACCTAGTTCATGAGAGAAGAAAAAGGTCTTAATGTAGTAAGTGGGCATTCCGGGATCAGTCACATATCATGATTGTGAGACTTCAAATAATGCAGTTTTCCTCTTAGTATATGTGTTCATGCAGTTGGTATTGCTTGAAATCATTCTTAGAGCTTCCATAGGTGTACCTTCTCATTACTTGGTATGTCTTCTGAGCTGGGTGGGTACACCATTCATATTCAGTCTTCGAGACCTTCTTGTGGCGATTGAGCATCTGTTATTTTGATCATATATAGCATGAAAACTGTTTCAGTAAAGATATTGCAGATCGGCATCCACCCAAGGGCTAAATAACAAATGTATTTACATGATCACAATTATTGGAGAAAACCACTGTTCAGCTGTTTACTTGTTCTCCAAGACACAGGGCCAGGTCACATAAAATGAGCACCGAAAGTGCTGATTTAAAACAGGTATCTGTACTAGCGTAACAAAACTTGGGGGGCCCCCTGCAAACTACATCGAGGCCCTCCCCCCTTCAGACTCGATCAGGAGCAGTCCCGCCAGTGTACTGTACTGAGAGGGCCCCCTGGAGCTCAGGCCCAACCCATACCGCAGGGGCTGCGGGGGCCTTTGTTACACCACTGTCACAATTTTGGACTGACTTTTGTCGTAAATGTTTCAATAGCATCAGTATTTTACCACCTTAGACAGCGGTAAATGGTTGTTTATAGCTGTAACATTAAAGGAATGTGCTGCATTTCTTTGGAAATGTAGCATCATTTTTTGACATCACTAAAGTAAACAACAGAATATAGTACAGTAACATATATAAGGCAATATATGAACACAATTATAGCATAGGAGAAAAAACACAACAAAACAGTCACAAATTAATACAGCACAACGACCACATTAAAAAACCATTACATTGCAATAACGCAGCAAGAAAGTACGGTAACAAAAACAATATAAGACATCACCACCTCAACATCAAATATACACAAACCTTCTTGTCACACATCATTACTTCTAGAAATCAGCTTCATTATCTGGTAATAAAAGATAGTGCACCTAGCACCGCCTTTCTTACTACAAAGGGCATGCAATGAGAGGATATGGCGTAACGGCCGGAGCTGCCGATTTTGAACCTGGGCAAATCACTTAATTTCCCCGTTCCTTCCAAAAATGAATGTATAATGTAACTGGAGCTCATGTAAAGCGCTCCAATACCTTCGGGTTGAACAAGGGCAAGTAGAATGAGCTGTGCATGCACGTCCATTGGCGGTGGCGGTAGCAGGTCCCACATTGATGACCCACCCTTATAAAAAATAGCGTGAGTGCTGCACAGAAGGTTGCCCCCAGCACCAAGCCCAGCACATCCTCCCACATCTGTCTGGGCCATAGTGTTATTGTCACCTGTAATGCCTCCGGTGCTATCTATGTCATCAACCACTGCAACTGACCTGCTAAGTAGTATAATTTGTAGTCTGTAGCCCCCAGCCCCCCCCCCCCCCCCCCGCCTCCATCAGAAGGCAAAGTTTCTCCATTGTCACCAAACGTCTGCCCATGGCCCAGATTAAGTCAGAGAGCCAGCTGTTCAGATCCCTGAACACCCAGACAGACAGCAGCAAGGGTATGTTTGTGAATATGTAAAGGAAACATGGGAGGACCACAATCTTTGCCAGTGCAATGCATCCCATAGGCGACAGCGGTAGAGTCTTCCAGATCAACAATGACGTTCGGAGAGAGGTGACCCCTCGGTCCAGGTTACTGTCGTGGATATCTCTGGGGTCCCTGTTCACTGGTACTCCTAGTGCCAGGGTTGCATGCTGCTGTCAAAAAAATATAGGGGCCAGACCCTTCTAATAGTGCGACACTCCAATCGGGCAGCAGGAAGCATGCATTCATGCATAGCCCAGACAGTGCACCAAATAATTCCAGTAGACACGGAGTGGGACATATGCTATTGGTGACATCATACAGGTATATCAGGGAGTCATCTGCATAGAGTGAAATGATGTGAGACATCCCACCCACCTTCAGTCCGTGCAGGTCAGCCATGGTCCGTAGTTGACCTGTCAGTGGTTCCATGGCGAATGCGAACAGTAGCGCCAACAGCGGGCAGCCCTGACAGGTGGCTCTGTGTATCTGACATTGATCCCAGTGCTTGCATCCTACCTGTACTTCTGCCACATCATCAGCCATTGTTGCTATGTCTGCCCCGTACCATTTCACGTTATTTTTTCATTTTTGGAATGCTCTAATCACGCTCTCTGATCCCAATTTCGGCACCTTATGCCTGGGTGGAAAAACTCTTTCTTTCGAAACTGCATCTCCGGCAAAACAGGATAGGCCATGGCATTTATCTTATCATGCATTTCCTGAGGGACCTGCAGCCAAAGGGGGCTAGTTTACTGAATGTTGATTGCCAGTTCTATCACTCTCTCCAGCTCATCTAGGTACTGGTCTATTACACCATGCACAGTGGGATATAAGAACAGAGATAGAAAGAGAGAGAGAGAGAGAATGAGAGGGAGTGAGAATGAGACAGAAAGCAGGGCTAGGGTAAACATTTCCCAGAATGGCTTTTCATCCCCAATCAAGCCCTGACAATAACTTCCTCTTATGGCCAGTATTACCATGGCGTTTTGTCACAGACTTTAGTCAAATGCTGGCGGACAGTTGCCATGCTGTAACAACATGCACTTAAGGGTGACAAAGGATAAAGAGCATGGAAAACCTCGCGGCTGGTGCAGGTAAGCGCGGTGGGGCGGTGGAGTGGGGGGCGGGGGAGGAGTCGACAGACAAGAATAGGTTTTATTTATTTATTTAACTTTAGCTATTCCATCGTCTGTCGACTCCTCCCCTCCCACCCTGCCCCACCGCGCTTACCTGCACCAGCCGCTGCTGCTTTATACAGATGAGTGGAAGAGAAGCACGGTGTGAGACAAGTGGGGTGGTTTAGGAAGCTAATGGCTAAGACAAAAGGGTAACATGGGACAAAAAACTGAGACAATAGGAAATATTTGTAGTGTGTCAGCCGTCGGAAAAACGTAAGTGTCCGAACCACAAGGATCTTCTACTTGCCTATCACATGACCAGTGTTCATCCACATCCAAATAAACATCCGTATAAAACTTGAACCATAAGAACTGCATATGACCAGGCAAACCTTTTTACTGCCATTGCACCACACACTTTTCACGAGCCTCCCTGGCTCTTCATCTTTTTCTAAAATTTAACTTTACTGAAAGATTTATTGGTATATTGTCTGCCGAAAATACTTCAACTAGACTTGTCCTTTGTAGATACTGGCGCTTTTTTGTCTTGAACAGGCAACACATTTTGTATTTCTCTCGTTTTCATTTTTAGTGGATCTGGAGAATTCATCCTGCCTGATGGTGCAGCATGTTAGTGCTAATTCCTTTAAATCATTATTTTATAGATATTATCCTTACAATTGCATTTTTTATCCTTCTCACATTCACAGCTACAATCAACACTATTTGGCATCCAACCTTTATTTTCACACATATTCTATTTTCCAGTCAACTGAATGTGCGTGAAAAACTGCCTTTATGTTTCTGCTTTGGTTTTGAAACTTTATCTTCCCACTTGCATGGTCAGATTTTGCAGTCCGTGATACTGATATTAATAATAACACATAATTAATCAGTATTATTTTTAAATGACCCTTACAGAGGCTAATGGCATAATTCGTGTTTACTAGTTGTGAAAACTCATACTCATCATTGTTTTAACATAAGATTTAGCCAAGAACACTGTTGGACTTGGCCCTTTTTGCAGGGTCATCCCTGAACTTTTTGCCTTCCTCCTAATTTTTTCTGACCTCGTGTTGATGGTTTTAGGGCACTTTAGCACTGCTGTCCAGTGCAAAGTGCATGTGCTCTCTATGGTAAAACATGGTAAGATTGGTCTACACCTGTTTGCCATATTTAATTTACCTATCAGTCCCTTGTAAAGTGGTATCTCAGATACCCAGGGCCAGTAAATAAAATGCTACTGGTGGGCTTGCACTACTTGCGCCTCCCACCAAAGTAGCCTTTCAAACCTGTCTCAGGCCTCTGCCATTGCAGGGCCTGTGCGCGCAGTTTACTGCCGCTGTGACTTGGCACATAAAGTTGGTGCCACGTCTGTGACTCGCATTTTACTACATGTCAGTCACCCCTAAGGTAGGCCCTAGCTAGCCCTATGGGCAGGGTGCATTGTAAGTAAAAGGTAGGACATGTGCCTTAACTGTGTGGCATGTCCTGGTTGTGACAAACAGCCATTTAGCTTTTTCACTACTATGAGGCTGCCCTCTCATAGGAATGCATTGGAGATTCCCTGATAAGTGGTTCAGTGGTAATTCCTGATATGAGAGGAGTAGCGTGATCAAGTTTGATATGGTTGGAATATTGGTAATAAATGCTGCGTACCGGTGTGGGCAGATTTATTATCACTATTTTAGAAATGCCACTTTTAGAAGTGGGCATTTCTATGTGCTATGTGTCTTTGTGCTTGCCTGATGTGTATTGCATGTCTGGCTCTGGTGTGACAGGGGCTGGTGAGGTGCAGTGGCTCCAGAGGGGCTGGGTGAGTCAGCGCTAGGCTGAATAGGCAGATCTGCATTTGGAGTAGTGGGACGAATAGTCCCTGACCTTGAATAGGTCTGTGCCTGCCTTGTACAATGCTGGCTCCAACCCCCTGTGGTGTGTCTGGGGCCAGAGCCGAATCTAACAATGAAAGTGTTTGAGCACTGTAAAGAAATGTTGGAGTGCCCCCAGAACTGGTTTGGACCGGGTGCAGAGCCCTAAGAACAAAGACAATCATGGTATAAATATTGGGGCTGGGACCCCATATGAGTGTACTACTTGGTGCTTACTTGAGGCCGGCAGGCTGCCGGCCTGCCAGGAGGAACCGCCACCATGGGACTGACCTGCTTCCCTGCTTGGCAGCTGGAGGATCTGCTGTCTGCCCTGGAGACGCGGTGTGCTGGCTTGCCTGTGAACTTCTGGGAAGGACGTGCTGCCTTTTTCCTGGTGGTGCCTGCTGGGGTGAGACTGGTCGAGCACTGCAGGCCCTGCTCATTGTCCTGGACATGGGAACATTGGCATCAGCGCATGTGGAGTATTTCGATCCCCTTTGAATTGGTGCTGGGGAAGAGCTCTGTATTCTGCTCAAAGAGTGCTGTGCCTCGCATTCCTTGTGGTGCAGGAAGTCAAGAACTGGAAGAAGGAGAGGGGAGAGCTGAGGGAAAGAAGTGCCCTCCCTCTCCCTGCGGGTTCTTGTCGTGGTGAAGGAAATACCCAAAACCTGATGGAGACTCCGCTCCATAGTCCAAGTTTGACGAGAGGACAGGAAGCCAGGTGGCTGTTGCCTGACTGTGGGCGGGGCATCGCACCCCGAGAGAGGAAGCCAGGCCGGAGCAGGAAGTCAGGCAAAGGACGCCTGGTTGTAGGCTTTGCTCCCGTGCCGACGAGTGATAGCCTTGTGGTTCCCAACAACGGAGAAGTGAGGGTGGAAGAGCCGGCCCAGGACACCTTTCCTGAAAGCGCCCGACCCCGCCACTCCCGCCAGTAAAGGGAAGAAGACGGCTGCCACTTGAATCGCTCATCCCCCAAGGAATGGTGAGTGGGGCTGCGCCTCTTTCTTTTGCATCCATCTGGGCCGCAGTGTGGAGACGTCATTCCCGATTCCACCCTGCCAACGAAAGAAGCTCCAGTGAGTGGGGCTGAGAGGGCACATGGTTGGTGTCGACTGGTTGCACCA
Source organism: Triturus cristatus (assembly GCF_964204655.1). Lineage (NCBI taxonomy): Eukaryota > Metazoa > Chordata > Amphibia > Caudata > Salamandridae > Triturus > Triturus cristatus. Next base: position 280,728,583 of record NC_140588.1, on the reverse strand, counting down.
AGAGGAGCCCGGTGAAGGGGGCTCCCAAGGCACTGTTGGTGTCGGTGGCTAATTTTCACAGCTGCACCGTCAGACTGTGGGTAGCTGCAACGACGTGGGCATCTCTTTTAAATAAGAGAGGCAAGGGTGAGTTGCACCCTTGCCCCATTGGAGTACGGGACGGTGGAGGCCATGTGCTCCTAGAGCCCTGACTGCTCGTGTCAACCTACCAAGGGGGTGAGCAGGGGTTATCTTCAGAGTGTAACTCCCTTGCCCTGACTAGAGTGGTGGTTTCTGTCTGGCTTAGGTGCAAGCCCTAGCCAACCAGGTATCCCATTTCTAACAAACACGTTTTATTGAAGTTCATAAGGACGTGGTGCAGATTTCACTTTATGTAGAAAAACACAATCACATTGAAAACAGAGCTTGATTCACAAAACTAAACGTACACTGCACTATTTTTGTGGTACTCACAAACTACTAGTTTATTTTTACTAACAGTAATTTAAAGTCTGCAGTCAGGGTGGAGAACTCCACAGATAAAAAAGATAAAAAAGGCCTATCTTTATATGTGCGGAGTCTCCTGCTGCGAGTGCCGAGGCTTTGCAACTGTAAAATTGCACTTGTAGTTTGTGAATGTCAAAAAAGTAGCAAACTTACACAAAACTATGAGGGCCTGATTCAGATCTTGGCGGATGGGTCATTCAGTCATAACCGTGACGGATATCCCTTCCCCCGAAATATAGATCTCATAGAATATATTGCGATTTATATTTCAGCCGACGGGCTATCCGTTAATGTTGTAACAGAGTAACCCATCCACCAAGATCTAAATCAAGCCCTGAACTTCATTTTATGAATCAGGCGCATGTATTTTTCTCTTATTCCTATAAAGTTTTTTTTTTAGCTTTTTGTCTCTTACTCATCAACATTTATATCTTGATTATGAGTGTGCCAACTATTTCAATCGAATTTCAAACCACTATTTGCTCAGAAATCAGAATTCCAAATTGAGTTGTAATCACTGCATAACAATTTATACAAGGTAAATGTCATCAGGTCAAATTTGACAACATGTACAGGGAGTAATATGCTGAGATATGCGTAATTTAGAGCATGAAGAAATGAATTCAACATGCATCGCTCATGTTTCCTGTGAAATACTTCAAATGTGAGGTATTTACCACACCTGGTAAATTCTTTACCATAGGGTATCAGTATTTAAAGGGTGAGGTAAATGCGTCCGCCCATTCTGGGGCTCTTATACTTGCTTCTTTATAAATTAGCGGTGTTTCAATCATGAAAGAAATGTATTTGATTTTACCCAACTTATTTGTGTTCTTCATTGCTTAATTTGAGCCCGTGGTTGTCAGTGGGGGCACCAGCACTTATTTTTGGGTTCCGGGACTTATTTTCCCAAATCAGAGGGAACAACACACAGGGGTATATTCACAAGAACGTGTGCTAAACATCACCATAAAATGCTAACGCAACTTTACACATCGCAGCCTATCGCGGGAAAATAACCCCGTGTCAATGTGGAATTCACAACAAGGCGGTACCATGTAAATGTAAATTGATACTTGTACAGCGCACTACTCACCCGCATGGGTCTCAAGGCGCTTGTACGAATACCGCTGTGGAACCCATCCTGGCTTTCCCTGTGAGGCGTCCACTCCTGGGCACCCCCAAGGTGGAGGCCAGGCATCCTTAGCGTTGTGGGGGCCGTTGTGGAGATTAAGCAAGCTATTGCCTAGAGTTGCAGAGTGGGACTCCATGATTGGAATAGGCACCGAGGTGAGAATTATCAGGTCCGTGGAATTTTTGAGCCCAAGACCCGCCAAGGTGGGGAATTGAACCCTTGTCCCGGGCTAGACCTCTGCATCAGGGTCTGCCGCTCTAATCATTGAGCCACACTTCTCCACCATGCGATAGTCTGCTGAAACTGCAGCCAATGTCCGCGATACAACCACCTCGACGGAGATAAAAACACAAACCACAACACACAAAAAGTTGCGATGAGCCCATTCACGATGAGGAAAGCAGAGATAAGCACCGCCAGGCCCGGGACACACATGGCAGGCGGGAATAAGCACAACAAAAGCCTGAAAAAGAAAGACAAACCAAACAGAAAACAACAGCCAAGCACAATGAGGCAACCTGAGCCAGCAGACAACCCCACAAGCCCCATTGGCAACAAAACATTGTACATGGCAAGTCATCTTGGACAAGGTGAATGCAGCCTGAGTGCGGAGGAGGATAATGGAAGAAAAACAGAAAATCTGGAATGATGCGAAAGGCACAAACAAGCAGAAACACGCCAACAGCAAGAAGGCAGCAATGCACACCGGAGGTGGGAGTCCATCGCCACACTAGGAGCTGGATGACATGGAGTAAATGGTGCCCACCACATCAGTCTGGAGATGGTGGCAGGTCTCAGGGACCGGAAACTGCCGAAAAAAACAGACACAACAGCAACAGGGAGAGGAACCAGCAGGGACTGGGGGGACCGGGGAAGATGGGCACAATGGCACACATGCACAGTTAAGCACAGCACAACTGCAGACAAACCATGCCCAAGAGTAACAACACCAACCAGGAGCACAAGTCACACAACCCGGCAATATCACACCACTGAACAAGCACAGAAGTGAAAACCACACTGCCTGAAAGGGAAAAGGGTGAGCCAAATCAGAGCTAAAGGGACATCTCACACACAATGCTGCACACACACATAGGAAGCAGAGCACCCCAACGTTGGACACAATGTGGTACATACACCAACATTTACACAACCGAACACAGGACACAAGTGCACCTGCCTGTGGCCAGTAAACGGCCATACGCATCTGGCAAAGCACGAAACAGGGACATGATAATGCACAAGTACAAACCCACAGTTCTGATGGGGTAGCAATGCACGTATGGCAGGGAGCCAAAGAGTCTGTGACACACACATTGGCATACAAATCAAGACACAATACAGTTAGAGACAAGTGAAAGTGCGGAAACTTTATCAACAAGTGTGTGTCAGTACGGCCAAGAGAAGTACCACGAAATGCGGACCAATGCAGCAGCATGTCTGAATGAGGAACGTAGGAAAGCGCCCATGTCCACCTCGGGGGAGTCCATCACCAACACAAGGCAGTGCCAACCCGCTTTGGTTGTCCACGCCTGGATCATGAGTCCATGCCAATGCAGCCATGTCCACTGTCGTCTTGGGACATGTCACCAGATTCCCAACATGCAACCAGGCGTCGAGACACGTGCAATGGGTCACATCCAGTTGTGGCTGCAGGTACCTTGTCACTCGTCCATGAATGCGAGTGCAACTGCGTAGGCCAACATCTCCAATGAGCGATCGTTGTCCACCACATCTGACATGTCGTCAACGTAATCCATCAGCTGACCTGGACAGATGTAGTGGCTTAATGTGCTCACTGCACACAACGACTCGTGCAATCTCCCAGTTCCAGTTTCCAGCCTGCATGCCAAACATCCATCCATAAATGGGCATCATGGTGACACTCCTGGTTGTGGGCCAACAGGGGGCGCACACACACATCGTAATACAGGTCAGCTACCGTTACGTTGGAGAGGCAGACATCCATGTGTGGAAATATGGATTTCTCTGGTCAGTTATGTCCCCTATCTTGGACCCCAACGGTTCTATGTGCATGTCACAAGTACATGTATGTTCCCTCCAGTTCCAGTTATGAAGACGCAAATACATGTGCGTCCACCGTCAACATGTCCTCTGTCAGATCCGCCATAAATGGGCCGGATATTCCATTCCTAAATATGAAAGGCCACCGGCTTTCATATGGTTCACTTATGCCATTTTTTTTAGTTCAGGCAAAAAGGCCCTGATTCTGTCATCGAACTCCTTTTGCCTTCTGTCTCTGAAAGCTCCAGTTCAAGTCTGCATCCGTGACCATGAACTTTGTCTCATTCTCTGCGCGGCTCACGAAGCCTGACATCAGCCTATTCTCTGCCAAGAACTGTATTTCACCTTCGAATTATCTGCTTCCCCCTCAGCCGATGCATTCCTGCCTAGTAGCTTAAGTAAACATTCTTCCAGTTACCAAGCAAAAGGGCCCATCTTCTCTGTCCTCATGCAAGTAATTCATAGCCCTGTTACCATGGAATATTCCTACCCCCTCGCATTCAGTGTAGACACCTAGACGCTTGTACACGCACGCACAGTCAGTATAGAATAGATTCTGTCCGAGAGTCCTTCTTTTGTGGATAACATAGTTCTTTAAACATAGGATGTAGATATGATTTGGGATTAGGTTGACTTGACCCCCCAGACTTCTTGTCTCCACACGTAGAGCTAAATGTCAAGTCCTCGTCACCCCCTAGTTATACGTCAATTATACGTCAGACTGCTGCGCGCGCATCAATGCCAAGTATTATCTTATAGATCCACCTATGTATTACATCACAGCCAATCATGTTCCTTTTTACTCATTATTACACCCATTTTCGGCTACGCACACCAAAACGTCAATGTCCTTATCAATTGTTACGCCTACTGTATTCACTTCATTATGATGTATGTATTATAAAGGTTACTGCTTGTTAATAAAGTATGTACTTCACTTCCTGAACTCCCGTGGTGATGGAACTTGAAGCATCCGATTATAATCGCTTATTGGAATAAAGCCCATTCTGAAACTCTAATATCACGGATTCTGCCTCTCATTTCATTGAGCTATTTTATTATGTTCCTGTATCAAATTCAGTCCCGGTAAAGGAGAAATATTTACCACATGATGGCGCCCGAATAGGGACACTTTCTCATCTCACGCGCCGGCGGTGCGTTGCAGGCCCGGTCTCCTGCCACAGCTGGACGGACAACAACGCGTACCAGCAGGAGTTCCTGTATCTCCCTCCGGTCAAGCGGGGGTGACTGAGACTGCAATCAACACCCAGACGAGGCGGTGAGAAGTGCGAAGTATCCCGACCAGAGCCTAGCTGAGAGAGCAAGATCCGAGGTATACAGAGACCCACCAGTACGACGTCAAGCCCAGTGTCTGACGAATCGAGTTGAGTCCAGTCCAAATCCGAGTCAAGTTCAAGTTACTGAGGCCTTCCGTTTCCGAAGCTACCCGGTGAGTACCATTACTGGGGAGGCATTTTCTGACGTGCACATAGGTTGTGCCGGTCAAGACGGGTTTGGGTACACAAATCCGGTCTGCACTGTTTTAGCAGTGTATCTGTACTGTTTAGCAGTATATCAAGTATTCCGAAGTGTCTAGTTATTGTCTAGTTATTGTCGAGAATTAAGCTTGGTGATTAGTCATGCAGACGATCATCATTGTTGTTCCAGTTAAAGGTTTAATGTTAAATGTTTGAAGTGTTTAAGTATATCGTGGTATGAATGACTGTTCATTATCGTGTTTATTGTATTAAGTCTGTTCAAATTCAAGTATCAAGTCAAAATCAAGTATAAGGTCAGTCCTCAATATGCCGCTCTTTTCGAAATTAAGACAGATCACTACCAGAAAAGGGGTTCTCGAAGAAGCCGTCCCTATCCCTCCTAGGGACACCCCAGGGCATTTTATGTATCATAAACATGGATTAGACGCCATATTATTCCTTGATCTATGGGTAGACTATACCAAGGGATTACCAGAAAGTCAGAGGTGGCCCACAGCGGGGACCTGGGATGCAGAGTGCATCATGAAAGTCGAGGAAGAGTTATGGAAAAGGAAAGTCAGACAGTCACAGAAAGACGCCATTGAATTATGGCGTAAAGAATCACATAGACGAACAGAAAAAGCACGTAGACAGGAAGAAAAGAGTAAAGAGAATTCCACTAAAGTTCGAGAAAATCTATTAATTGAGGAAGGTATCCGAGTAAAATCAGAACAAGTAGACAGACAAAGAAATACCCTTATGAATGGTATGTATCCCCTTCTGGCCGAAGGATTACCTAAGGCTACTCCGGAAACGCCAAAAGACTTGCCAACCCCATTGTTCCCAATAAAAGTACATCCTAAGGGGCATCCTAGAACCGCAGAAGATGTTTTTCTTTCCTCTTATTTAGATGACGCAGCTCCCGAGTATGCCAATTCCGCCCCACGTAGACCACCTACCAGGGAGGTTCAACGCCAAGATCCAGTACCCATATCCCTACGGCAACAAATCGAGTCACAAGTTTCGGCAAGCACATCTGTTTCTGTATCCGTTCCTACAGCTACTTCTATGCCTGTGTCCACACCTGTAGTTGCTGTGTCACGTTCAACGAATCCTTTTACACCCGACGCCCCAGATGGAGCCGCGGGAGGAGCTGCCAATGTCTTTTCTACACCACCCAGAATAAATAAGCTTAGTTTTCAAGAGTCAGCGCATTCACGTACACCCAAACTCCTTAGTGCCCGTGCGCTTAAAGAACTTCTTATAGATTGTAGATATGACCCGGTGCCTGGAAAAGAGGACGAAATGACCCTAGCATCATTGCGTATCAGACGAGCCGCAGTGTATTTAGCAAAGTTACCAGGAATGACTGCGCATCTAGATAATCTATATCATTTTGTCCAAACAGGGCGAGATCCAGAATGTATTTACAGAGCTATGGAATACCAGAAAGTAGAGATACAGGGGGAACTGTTACGTTTCCTCATAAACTGTGTGATCAGAAATCAAGACCGACCGGGGGTAGACCCGGAAGCCATGAGAATTCTTACAAGATGGAGCCAGAATATATCAGAAGGGAGACATGATAAACAAAATTGTATAATAGCCATGTGCCGAAAGATCCGTAAAGAAATAGAACGCCTACACGAAGAGAGATTAGAGACAGACGAGTTCGAACAAAACGAGGAAGAAGGGCCAGGACTGCTCACAGGACAGTCAGACACCATAGCCTATGTAGGTAGAGGAAGATCTTGTAATAGGAATCAGACCAGATATCATACTGACTCAATGCATCCGACGTGTCCAGATAATAGCAGGAATTTTCAAATACCTATGATTAATATAAGGTCTAACGAGCATTCGTTCCAAACCGCCGACAAACTACTCCAAGAACGAAGGGGTTATCATTTCCTCGATTCTATGGATGAACAAGATTTAGCCAGGGCAGCTGTCCATTGGGTGGACAGTCCCGGAAAATATAGTGATGATACAGTAGTACGCGCATTTTTGAATCTTACCCCAGATGAACAAAGGTTAGCTGGGATTTATATGATCCAACAACTCATTATACTGTATCGGAGTCAGCACTCGGACCCTGGTCCCTTGCCTGACATACTGACTGAATTACTTATGAATAAATGGAGAGGTCCAGGTACTGAATTAATTAAAGAAATTCTAGAATCAAGAAAGCAGTATATTCTTTTCGTGTGTTCAGAACATGTTCCATTGTCCGCCAAGGAAAGAACTACGTACCACATAGATAGACAGAATCCCTTACGAGAAGTGCACCCAATAAAGGGTGAGGACAATGAGTTTAAACGCGTATTTGTATATACGCCTATATCGAAAATAGAATTATTAGAAATGAAGAAAGTAGTACCCAGTCATGACAAGGACCCAGCGGGGTTTCACCGAGAAATTAAAGACATGTTACTCATGGGAGAGTATACCAACCCAGACATTATGACAATATTAAAGGTGTTGATGCCTGCTGGCATTTATGAGAAACTCAAAGAAAAAGAGTGGGAGGTAGGTGATCAAAAGATAGAATGGTCAGCATTAGAAGCAGAAGAAAGGGCCCGAGGTCCAGGTTCGGGGCTTGGGGACAAAACTAAGGCATTACCAGGACTACTAGTACAGGTACTGCCACGATTATTAACTACAAAAAAGGAAGATTGGGGTACAATTTCAGCCTGTAAACAGAAGCAAGATGAAGACACTAGTGATTACTATGCCCGTTTCGAAAAATGTTTTGGTATAAATAGTGGCATAAAAGCAAGTAGCGAATCATACCCACATCTGTTTGTAACAAAATTAGTAGAAAATGCTCTGCCTCCAGTAAAGAATAGAGTATTGCTGCCACACAAACAACAACACGACAAATGTATCAGACCGCACAGTATGAATATCCCGAGTATCAGCGTTACGCATGAACTAGCCTAGAGAGGGAAGTTGACTTACCCCTTATCGAGATTCCTGTGGATCAAGAAGGACCTTATGTACATAGTAAATTATTAGGTCAAGATAGAAAATTTTTACTCGATACAGGGGCAAGTCGAACAACTATAAAACGTAGTGAAGTTCCAGGGGCACCCCTCTCAGGCTCACAAAATATTTCCCTTGGTTTTTCAGGCAAACCTATTGTTAATAAAGTGTCACAGCCTCTGCCACTCACGATAGGACCTCTGACCCGAACTACAGATTTACTGCTTACTAAATCATGTCCAGAAAATCTATTAGGAATAAAAACGTTAAAAGCCCTAGGAGCTATAATATGTTGTTCTCCGGAAGGAGTAAGATTGTTTTTACGCGATTTTAAAGGTCACTATGTATCTAGAGACATGGATCCCCGACTACAGACTTTACCTACACGTCTATGGGCACAAGGCCCTACTGATGTTGGTTGCATGAATATTACACCATATCGAGTCACACTAAAGGCAGGAGTGGTGCTACCACGAATGCGACAATACAAGTTACCACCAGATGCTGTAATGGCTTTACTACAAATCATTGACGAGCTCATTGCCCAAGGAGTAGTTGTGGAAACAGACTCCAATATATGTAATTCACCGATAATACCGATTCTTAAACGAACAGATCCGAAGGCCCCGCCAGTATATCGATTGGTTATTGACCTGCGCGAGTTAAACAAATGTATTGTGCCACAATTCCCTGTGGTCCCAGATATCTCGTCATTACTGACAGCTATTGATTCCGAAGCGACATTCTTCACTGTAATCGATCTCAAGAATGCCTTTTTCAGCGTCCCAATAGATCCGGAAAGCCAATATTTGTTCGGATTTAGTTTAAATGGACGTAGCTTTAAATTCTCATGCGCACCTCAAGGATTTACAGAAAGCCCCAGCATCTATAGCCAAGCATTGAAACGAGAACTTGACAGTATCCACATGCCAGTTAACACGGCTCTGCTTCAATACGTCGATGATCTGCTGATCACCGCAAGAAGCGAAGCTGAATGTGAAAAAGCGTCACTGACAGTTTTACAATTTCTAGCCGAAAAAGGACACAAGGTTTCCCCTTCTAAGCTGCAATTCTGTGTCCAGCGAGTTGTTTATCTTGGACACTCGCTGGACAAGGAGGGAAGGCAGCTTACACCCGACCGCATTCAGTTGATAGTTAACATGCCAACACCTAAGACACAAAAGGAGGTGCGGGCTTTCATAGGCCTCACTTCATATTGTAGACAGTGGATCCCGCAATATGCATTCCTAGCAAAACCACTCATTCAGTTGACAACCCAGGAGGCAGCCACATCGACTATTCTCCCTTGGACTCAGGAACATACACAAGCTTTTGAAAGCCTAAAGAAAGCTTTATGTCAAGCACCAGTTTTAGCAACACCATGTTACAGAAAACAGTTTACACTCTTTGTTACAGAGCGCGAAGGTACTGCCTTGTCAGTACTCACACAGGAACAAGCAGGAGCACACAAACCATGTGCTTATTTTTCTAGTACATTAGATCCAGTAGCTCAGGCTTTGCCTGCGTGCCTGAAATCAGTAGCAGCGACAGCTTTAGCAATCAGACAAAGCGATGCCATAGTGTTAGGACATCCATTGACAGTTCAAGTACCACACGCAGTAGAGGTTCTTGTAAATAGAACACAAACACAACACTTGACCGTAGCACGACTTACAGGGTATGAACTGACACTGTTTCAGCCGCATATAGAAATAAGACACTGCAACACATTGAATCCTGCCACACTTTTGCCAGTAATCGGAACAGACCCACTAATCCATGACTGTATTGAAGTCATTACTGTAACGACAAAACCCAGACAAGACTTGACCGATGTTCCATTGTCAGAACCAGACTTAACATTTTATGTCGATGGTTCATGCATGAGAACAAGTACAGGAGAGTTAGTAGCCGCTTATGCAGTCACAACCGATACTGAAGTTATTGAAACTAATCGTATAAATACTTTGTCAGCTCAAGCCGCAGAGCTCATCGCTCTGACACAAGCCTGTATTCAAGCCACGAATAAAAAAGTCAACATATACACTGATTCACGTTATGCATTCGGAGTTGTACATGACTTCGGCGTGCTGTGGCGAGAGAGAGGTTATTTAACTTCCCACGGTGCCCACATTCAGCACGGACCCCTCATTCATGCATTATTAGATGCAATACATCTACCCACTGCAATATCAATTATGAAATGTAAAGCCCATACAAAAGTTACTGATACCATTTCCCAAGGCAATGATCTAGCCGACAGAACAGCTAAACTGACTGCTCAAATTCAAACCCCCGATATGACAAAGACAATAGTCCCGACACCGACACATTGTATGACAGTTAAAGATCCTACTCTTGACGTAATTGACATACAGACACATGCTACACCAGACGAAATAAAGAAATGGACTGAATTAGGAGGGATCCAAACGGACCAGGGATGGATGATGAAGGAAAGGTCTGTGTGGTTCCTCCCTGATTCAATGGTCCAAGTCGTAATCAACACTATACATAGTCCAGCACATCTAGGAGAAAAAGCTATGCTAGATAGCATTCAACACATTTGGTTTAATAAGCATTTACGAGCAGCAGCCAAACAAAAGGTCCGTACCTGTATGATCTGTTGCCAGTTCAACCCGGGAAAAAGTGTTCCCGTAGAACAGGGTGGATTTCAGCCTCCTGATCACCCTTTTGAAGTCCTACAGATGGATTATATCCAGATGGAACGATGTCGAGGATTCAAATATGTTCTCGTGGTTGTCTGCGCTCTGTCCCGTTGGACAGAGGCGTACCCAGTTTCAGATTACACTGCCCCGACTACTGCCAAACAGTTGGTTCGAGAATTCTTCCCACGATACGGTTTACCACGTGTTGTCTACTCAGATAACGGCCAGCCGTTCTCATCCGAATTAATGAAACACGTTTCACTTCTGTTAGGTTATCAGTGGAAATTCCACTGTGTCCGACATCCCGAGGCAGCAGGTCTCGTAGAAAGACATAACCAGACACTGAAAATCAGACTGTCCAAAATATGCAGAGAGAAAGGTGTCGACTGGATAGTAGCATTACCAGTTGCACTCTTTTACATGAGAATGGTAGCACACTCTAGAACAGGGCTATCCCCGTATGAGGTGATCTTCGGTAGACCACCGAATATGTGGGGGACGCCTATACCACGCAAAATAACTGATATTGACTGTAATATGCTGACAGATTACTTGGCTTCCTTGATGTCTGCACTACAATCTTCTCGTTCACAGGTAGCTGCAGCCTTTCCCGACAACACTGAGGCGAAACCCCATGACGTTGTTCCGGGTAATCTTGTCTTTGTGAGAAATTTCGACAGAAAAAATCAACTGGAGCCCAGGTGGAAAGCACCCAAGTTGGTCCTGTTGACCACAAGAACAGCCGTGAAGATCGAGGGACGCAAGGGTTGGATTCATTCAAGTCACATAAAAAAATTTCATGGACTACCTTCAGATATAGACACTGTGCCCTGCACTCCCTCACAGACTGATTCAAAACTTCCTTTGGTGGAAAAAACGGAAAGCGAACTTTACAAACTAAAGCTTAGGCCCACCAAGTCGAGCAATTTGATTGTTTAAGTCCTCTCCAAGGTGAAGCGGTTGAATTGTCTCTGACATGTATCCCCTGGACCTAAGTAGAGGAAATACCGGAAAAATGTTGAAACGACAGGCGTATTGTAAATCACTGCGTAGCCACTGCATAGTGACATTATTAATCTTGTTTTTATTGAGTCTTTTAATAACTATTACAAGTATGTTGTTGCATATATATTACCCTATTTCTAGACATGTTTATAATGTTACTGCTGAACATTCTTTTAGTGACTTACCTCCGCATGAATTGTCTTATAGGCTTGCGCTGCGCAATAACACTTTCATTAGCATGTTACACCATTCCCATCAGACTAGTAACGCCACCAATTGTTGGGTGTGTGGCCGACTCCCTCCCTATCAGAATTATGAAGGAGTCCTGCCATTCTTTCCGCACCCATTTACACATAATGGCTCCTGTGGAGCATGGTTCAGTTTAATTAATTCCATAGACTCAGACACAGCAGTTTACCAAGACCATTGGATATGGGGAAACCTGAACCTAGTTTTACTCAAAGTCTGCTACCCTGACAAGGAGGGTCGCCCCAAAAGAACAGGAACTGATCTAGAAAATGAAGTATATGGATTAGGTAATTTTACACCTAATCTCATGATTCTAAAAGTCGTATCCGAAGTTGAGCTAGTCTTACCCACCATGTCAGTATTCCCAGCAAAGGGTGAATTGTGTGTAAGAAAGGTTGGTTCTATACATATGGGCCATAGTAAATGCACGACTACAGTAGAATTCAGTGATCAAGGCAAATCTTCATTCAGAACTTCTCGCCACTCCTACTTTATATGTGGTCAGACTGCATATATGCGTCTACCTCTAGATTGGGATGGTACCTGCTACATAGCATTCCTTTTGCCACCTGTTTTCCTAGCTCCTCCTGATTATTACAGAAATATTCATTTAGTACACAATAGAGAACGGAGAGATCTCCCCATTGTCGATTACACTGAGACGGCATGGGACAAGTATGTAGATTTCAATAAAGGCATCTTTCCCTATATAGGTACTGTTACTAATAGTAAGCTAATACGTAGATTAACTAGAACCCTTGAAGCAGTAGTGAATGAAACTATTTCCGCCTTAAGCAATTTAACAGAAGAACAGTCTGCTATGCGGATTGTTGTGCTTCAAAATCGTCTTGTCCTTGACGTCATCCTGGCTGATAGGGGCGGAGCTTGTAGGGTCATCGGATCAAGTTGCTGCGTATTCATACCAGAAAATTCGCCATCCGTATATAAAGCCATCACCCGCCTTCATAAGATAGTAAGCCAGATACACCAGAACCCAGGCACTTGGACTTGGTCCAGTTGGTTTTGGAATACGGTATCAGCCTGGGGATGGAGAGTTCTATCCTTCCTAGGTATAAGCCTTCTCATACTATTCAGTTGCTGTCTATGTCTGCAATGTGGACCAGCAATTTGTGGTCTATGTGCCACATCGTGCATTCCACATCAAGATTTTCATTCAAGATCCCGGAAGAAGAAAGAAGAACAAATGATGCTATATGAACAGATAAATGGATTGATGAAGATTGATATCTCGTGAAGGGCAAGAAGGGGACAAGGAGGGAATGTGGAAATATGGATTTCTCTGGTCAGTTATGTCCCCTATCTTGGACCCCAACGGTTCTATGTGCATGTCACAAGTACATGTATGTTCCCTCCAGTTCCAGTTATGAAGACGCAAATACATGTGCGTCCACCGTCAACATGTCCTCTGTCAGATCCGCCATAAATGGGCCGGATATTCCATTCCTAAATATGAAAGGCCACCGGCTTTCATATAGTTCACTTATGCCATTTTTTTTAGTTCAGGCAAAAAGGCCCTGATTCTGTCATCGAACTCCTTTTGCCTTCTGTCTCTGAAAGCTCCAGTTCAAGTCTGCATCCGTGACCATGAACTTTGTCTCATTCTCTGCGCGGCTCACGAAGCCTGACATCAGCCTATTCTCTGCCAAGAACTGTATTTCACCTTCGAATTATCTGCTTCCCCCTCAGCCGATGCATTCCTGCCTAGTAGCTTAAGTAAACATTCTTCCAGTTACCAAGCAAAAGGGCCCATCTTCTCTGTCCTCATGCAAGTAATTCATAGCCCTGTTACCATGGAATATTCCTACCCCCTCGCATTCAGTGTAGACACCTAGACGCTTGTACACGCACGCACAGTCAGTATAGAATAGATTCTGTCCGAGAGTCCTTCTTTTGTGGATAACATAGTTCTTTAAACATAGGATGTAGATATGATTTGGGATTAGGTTGACTTGACCCCCCAGACTTCTTGTCTCCACACGTAGAGCTAAATGTCAAGTCCTCGTCACCCCCTAGTTATACGTCAATTATACGTCAGACTGCTGCGCGCGCATCAATGCCAAGTATTATCTTATAGATCCACCTATGTATTACATCACAGCCAATCATGTTCCTTTTTACTCATTATTACACCCATTTTCGGCTACGCACACCAAAACGTCAATGTCCTTATCAATTGTTACGCCTACTGTATTCACTTCATTATGATGTATGTATTATAAAGGTTACTGCTTGTTAATAAAGTATGTACTTCACTTCCTGAACTCCCGTGGTGATGGAACTTGAAGCATCCGATTATAATCGCTTATTGGAATAAAGCCCATTCTGAAACTCTAATATCACGGATTCTGCCTCTCATTTCATTGAGCTATTTTATTATGTTCCTGTATCAAATTCAGTCCCGGTAAAGGAGAAATATTTACCACACATGGACCACGCGAATATGCACGAGTGACAATGCAACACAGGCTGAACGAAGGTGACGTCCGCAAGGCGGAATCTCAGCCGGTAACTGATCCACAGCACTGCCAACGGCAGTGCCCCCAGTACATGCAGCAGACGTGCATGGTACAGGTCCACATGACTGGAGTCGAGCATGTGTCCGGGATGGTTTGCCATTGCATCAGTGGCTCTGCTTGAAGAGGCACTGGCTTGCCCTGTGCCAGTCCTGTGGATGAAATGGCACAACTCAGTGCAATGAGCAGTGTCTGTGTGCAACGGGCGCAGGCCTGGGGTGGGAGTACGTGTGAAGGCCATTTCACGCACGCTAACTACAACCAAGGACTTCTGCTTGTGGGATGTGTACACGTTGGTCTCACATCAGGCAGTGCATAGTGTGGGAGTCGCAAACAAATGCTATTGTATCTGTCAGGGGATGCTGCCCACATGCAAGTTCCTGCTCGGAGCTGCAGATGTGCTACCACCTGATAGTTCAGATCATTGTCTCTATGGCGTCTGTGGGTCTTCCGGTGTGGCTCTTAGCTGGACTCCCTTTTATGCTGTAGGTAGTCGTCCTGCTTAACACCAGCAAAAGGCAGGTGTTAATTCCCTGCTGCTACCGCGGCTTATCGCCTGTGTTTGGTTCGCATCGCAGATCTGGCAGTTCGTTGTGAAAGTGGTGTTGTGGTTTTTTCATGTGTTTTTGCACAGGAACTCCTACTCTGCATCTGATTTGGGTTGGTTGGTGGTGTCCACCGTGGAGATAAATTTTGAGGAAGTTATCGCGGGAATACTGGTGATGTCTGCAGTTTGCACCAGTTTGTGAATGGGGTGTTAAATCTATCTCCACTTTTGATGCGTTAAGGTGGAGATAAATCGGAGATAAGTCCTTGTGAATATCCCCCACATATTGGAAAGACAGGGGAAGAGTAAGACAGAAAAAACGGAACAAAGGCAGAATGTTGGAATGTGCAAGAGTGAGATAAGAGGTCTGAGAGTGTCTGGTAGTAGATTAAAATGCATTAAGTGGATTTAAGACTACGAGCCTTGGCACTGGACACACTGATGTTTAATTGCACCGGCATTGGGCTTCTAAGCAGAGCTTGAGGCACCATCACTCCTTCTATCACAAATTAGGCACAGGAGTTCTTTTACTTTAGCATGATTACATTGGGAGTTTGAGACATCTCCATGTTGTTTACTATTTCCTATGTTTGCAGAATTTAGGACAAATTCAAAGCTCCTCAATCTTCTCGGGCAAAGGACAGGAAGTTGGGTGGATGATAGGTATATTGAACTTGAGTTACAGAGAATTCTTCCTGGGATACAGAGCTTACATGTTTTCATTTCCGAGATGTAGGAGTGTTCACCCCATTCATTAAAATGTTTGAGCATGTAGAAGGATAATTTACAGTTTAGGTATGTTTTTTGTGTTCACCCAACGTCAGTGCTTAATTTGTAAAAATGAATTGTCAGAACCTTCATCAGGAGACCACAGTCCCTGCCAGCATTGCCAGTGAAAAGAACCAGCACAATTACTAAACATCAAACCCTACATGTGTAACAATTAAAACTATTTGAGGCCCCCAAAGCTATAAGGAGAGGTTTAGCAGCAAGTAGTCATCAGTTTTAATGTATATTGAGTTAAGAAACAACTGTTCTTGTGTTCATCTCCAATTTAGACAAACAGTGCCACCATTTGGCAAACTGTCATAAGTGGCGATGTTGACAATTAAGTGCCGGTGCCGGTGCCAAGCACCGAAAAAGACCGGCTCAATGAAGCACTTCAAGATGCCCCTACCTCTGTGTGCATGTGCAGTTTTTACATTACACAAATTACAGAAGTAATGCACACATAGGATGAGGGAAATAATGAAACTCAAAAGATATATTTTGAATTCCTCCTTTATTGAATCATGGAAAACTTTTCCCCGTTATGTGAACATGGTTTGCAGTGGGGCACTTTGCAACATTTCCTGCTCAATTGGGAAGTGGGAATAATGTATTACAAATGTTAGTGAATACCTAGTAAACTATTAAGTTACCTTTTGCAAATATTGTTTTGGGCACACTGGACATCCCTCCTGGTTTGAGTTTTGGAAAATATAAACTCCTTAATATATTGATCTATTTACACCAGTTGCTGTCCTGCAAGTTACTCCTTGTTGAAAAGATTCACGAAAGCTATATTTTTCTGCTTGCTGGCAGGCTGTATGTTTTAGTCTTGGGGTAGATACAGCCTGGACCATAAAAATTAACAAGCGAATTAAAAGAGACATGCATTGGCTTCCTTTAACAAATCTTTTCCCAAGATATAATGGGAGAAATGCTTCAAATATATCGTGTTGAAGTTACAAAGCTTCCATAAATATGTATAGGTTAAAGCTTTTACATTGTTAATATGCTTTCATCTTATATTTATATCTAACACTTTTTCTGCGGTCCTAAAATAATAAAAGAGTGCCAATCATCTACTTTCTACTTCTTTTTTTATGTATTTCTGTTCCTTATATATGCGTGTATGTCATCTATCTATCTATCTATCTATCTATCTATCTATCTATCTATCTATCTATCTATCTATCTATCTATCTGTCTGTCTGTCTGTCTGTCTGTCTGTCTGTCTGTCTGTCTGTAAATAGAAAACAACAAAGGTTCAAATTACATTATATTTCGGTATGGTAATAGGACCCTAGCTTCCATTTAATAACTAGTAATTAATTTACAAAAACCATTGTCCTTCGGAGTGCAATTATTAGTTCTGTGTCCAAATGAAGGCAGGGCAAGCCAGTTAGACCTACTAACATATCTGAAACAGTAGGTGCAGTTGTCATTTAAGTCCTGATTTTTCTGAAGAAGGTGTGTTGGTGTGCCACGTATGTGCCTGACACTAGCTTGTGGATGGAAGTGAATCCCAAATCATCCACAATTAATAGTCTTAAAATTTCAAAGGGTAACTATACCCACTTTTTCAGATGTTTCTGTGTGCCCTGGTTCTAACCGGACCACATTAGCACAAAAGCACTAAATCAAATATATAGACACTCTTCTACTGTTGAACCTGTGTGCCCACAAAGAGATCTGGTTAGGGTAATGAGCAGATGAGTGCAAAACAAATTCTGGGGTCAGGTTTTACCCCACTGGATATGTGACTGCTTAACTGGGAGTACATATAATTGACCCTCTTTAGGTATTATTCAACATTTGCTTAGGACCGAGAGGTCCCTTTGTAAAAAATAAGTGCCTGTCCTCAGGCCAACTGGTCAAACCATCAGAGGAACTAAAATCCTACACCAGACCCTGGACATTTTCTGTGCTCCAGGAGCAGTTAGCACATCTAGTCTGGACTAAGTGCACAACTGGGTGACATTTTCAAGACTAATGCAAATTAATGCAAAGTATCCTCCAGGACCTTCAGGTATTTTGAACTGAAATTCAGCATTTCTACATGTCCTGGTTTGAAATATTATGTACCGTGGCTTATGGGCTAATTGACCTACAGAAGGCTGATTTAATCAATTAAGTTTTCACAGGTCATTTTGACAGGTGGGACTACATTTTTAATACACCAATAGTCCGGCTACAGTGGTAAGGCAGGAGTAATGTTTGGTTGTCACACTAGTAGTGTTGTTCCCCGTAGGTGAGATTTAACTTGCATTGCCATGTGTGTTTTGTAGGATACCATATACTATAGCTGTACATCAAAAAACTATTATGCCAAATACAATAGCAAGAAAGTTGCCATATTTTGGAGACTAGAGCACCTTCCCTGTTACCTGGATAGCAGTGTCTCACTGCACAGAGTCTAAAAATGGAACAGCGTAAACAAGGCTATTCCTCACAGGTATAGAAATGTGTGATGTGATTGTATTGTCCCAAAATAAAGGTACCTTTTCATACCTTCCTTGAAAAGGTCAATTCTTCAATTAAGACTGACAACAGAGATAACATGAGCTTCCCACATAATGAAGCATTTCTGTCTTTTGTAATTGTAAATGTTATAATGTCTATTTTATTATTTTGATTTAGATTGATAATAACTAAGGGACCGGACAGCCAAAAATTGAAATAGATAACAAAATAAAGATACAGACAATATCTTAGACCTTAGAATAATGGTTCTTAATGTTTTGACTTCTGTGGACCCACACCTAATTATTACAGGAATCTCAGTACCCCCAATTAATAATTATTATAATCTGGATACTCCTACTGAGTCATTAGTGTAAACAGGTTACCCCATCCTAAGACACTTTGATGATTTGTACTGCAAAACAGTACACAAGAATAAAGAAACAAGCATCTATCAAACAAATTCATAAAGTATGTTTTTTTTAATTCACATACAAATCTAATTAAATCTAAATTCGAATTTTAAGGGGAATGTTGAAGTTTTTCTCAATTCATTTAAGGCTACCTTTCGTCCATACTGTATTTGTGTTCGGAAAATATTTTTCCTTTGATAAACAGCATCTTAAACCAAGCTAAATGAATGTAAAAATAAAAATCATGGTGACCTACACATAAATACATAGCTTTAAAAACAAAAACATTTTCTTTAATTAAATGTCACTTTAGAAACTTTTTCAGGTATTTTAAATTAGAATGTATTTTAGCAAAGAAAATGAAAAGAAAAGCATAGAAGTTAGGAATCACAGGTGAACATTTTAATGAAGTTACAAAATAAAGACTCAAATAACATTTCATTCCCCATTAAAATATCTGAGAATAAAGCTACATGTAATCAATACAT
Source organism: Triturus cristatus (assembly GCF_964204655.1). Taxonomy (NCBI): domain Eukaryota; kingdom Metazoa; phylum Chordata; class Amphibia; order Caudata; family Salamandridae; genus Triturus; species Triturus cristatus. The sequence continues at coordinate 280,709,341 of NC_140588.1, read as the reverse complement.
TTAGGAAATAAATACAGTCATCCCAAGACAAAACTGCTGATGAAGTGCAAAAACACGACTTGAAGAAATGTTCAGTACTAAGGTAACAACTATACAAGAAAGTCTCATTGATGTTTATTTTGATACATAGTGTCATACTATATGTATACCTACATCTTCTTCTTCTGATAAATGCAATAATAATGGTGTGCTTGAAAGAAAATGTGTGTTAGTTGTTTACTATGCCAGATGAGAACCAAAACAGAAACATCCTTTATATTAATCTTTTGTAACTTTATACAAGTGTGCAAGTCCTTAACAAAAATTCGACTCATAAACAACAAAATAAAAAAAGATCGCTTGTAATTGATTTTTTGTTGTGCTAAAAACAGAATAATTAAGAAAGACATCATAATAAATAAAATACTGTGTATTTGTTGTAACATATCTATTTTTGTGATGTGGTGTTTTAAGGCGATTGACAAATGCAGCTTGCTTAAGAATCCTATTTCGTAAATATGTTATACAACGTGGTTACACACATTATTTTTAAAATCACATATATTGTGCGCACATATATAAGCAGGAAATACAATAAAAATATGCACTATTATAAAATGGATGCAATATCTATTTTAGAAAATAAATGTATGTTATGCAGAAACTCTAGAACGAATATTCTACCATAAAACAGCCCCATCATGGGAATTATTTATAGTGAAGGAATAATATATAAGTATATAATTTAGTCAAATATAACAATAGAAATAATTTCTAGATCTTTGCTTTAATGTTAGAATGTTTGGAATAGCAAACAGGCAGTTTATGAAGAGGGGTAGTAAAATACGTTCAGAAAAAAATATATAAATATGCATGGCTACAGTTTTTTAATACTGTCTCTTGCATATTTAAAATACGTTTTTAATGTTCACATTGTGATAAGCAACACTAATCAGTATTATGATGAGGAGACCGTTAACAATAGCTGGATACAAGCAACAGTGGTGTAGGTGCACATGACTATTCACATATATACACCAAAGCAAATTTTTATAGAAAGACAAATTGCTGTTTAAGGTTTACATTTATATGGTTTAGAATGAAAGAAAGCACAATTCTTATCACAATTAACTCATAGGAAAACTTTGGCTTGAAGTGATAGGATTAATATAGACAAATATTTTGGCGGATTGTGACAATCGATATAATGCAAAATATACAAAATAATTTCTACTGACCGAAAACTTTATTATCTTTATTTAAAACAATCATACACAACAAACGAGCAGATTAAAGGCTTATTTCCATTTACCCTGACATAATGGCAATGCCTCACGATTGACAGTTTCTATGCCTGCTATGCCAGCAACAATCTCTAACTACTGCCACCTGCTGCTCCATTGATGTCAGTTCCTCATCGATGTCAGGACCTCCACGCATTTGCAATGCCTCATATTCCATGCCAGTTTCTCAGTAGTCCTGAACTTGTAATCATGCCGCCTTTCTTGCTTGTTAATGCTACTGCTTTTATTTTATCAACTATCATTCTGCATCAAGCTTCCTTCTTGGACAGTGGTTGTTTGTAAGTGACAAACAGATACTTCTCTTATTTTGCCACCTTTGCGGCAATAAAAATTCAGCCCAGATTTACTAAGACTTTGCACCAGGCTTGCAGCACGTTTGTGATGTAAACTCGATGCAAAGTGTTAGGGTGGGATTTACTATTTACTGTGAATGAGGATTTGCATTGGATAGTGTCCCAAAGTGAGGCACTGTGCACTGCTTAGCTTTCCGTGAAGTTTTACATCATGTGGTGTGTGGACATTCCCATGCGATCACAAATGAGGTTTGTGCCAAAATCATACGCCTCCTTGAGGCAGGCGCAACTAGCAGAATTTGTTTAATTTCTCCTAATTCTTCCAACTTTGCAAGGGTTTTGCATTGTACAGCACATATACAAAATGGGAAAAGCCATAAAGTATAGTTTTTGTACTGGAAGGGCTGCCTTCCATTACAAAACCTATGCTTCAGAGAATTCACACACCCTTGCACTATGGTGCAAAGGATGTGTGCATTGGTGCCTGAGTTCCAAAAATGCGCCATTGCTAGGGGTGAGAAAAGAGCACTATACCTTAGCAAATATGGTGCATTTTTTCTCTCTTCCTTTGATTTAAAACTGCGAAGCAACTTAGGTTCAATGTTGCCTTCAAAGAATAGTAAATCGGGGTATACAGAAGTGCAGAGGTGTGTGAATGGCGACTACTCAAAGCTGATCAGTAGATTTGCCAAATTTATGGACATCGTTACATATTTTTTCATGAGTGCTCTATTGAAGTTGAAGCATGATGTGTTTTATGTGTTTTGCATGCAGCACAGGGAATGGAAGTTATTTTGTTTGGTTTCATATCTGCATTATTCAGCTTTGTAAGAAAGTTAAGGATAAGTGGCTAGCTCCAGGATAAGTGGCCAGTTCGATTTGTATCCAGACAATTTCATTGCTTTTATTAAGCCAGTATATACAAAACTGATTTATTGATTTACTGACTCCATGGCAATCAGAATGTCCAAATCTGTCACAGGATGTTTTGTTTACGTTCAGACACTCTGGTGCCGATTCCGATCCTGGAAAAATTTTCCCCGTACGACTCGTATCCGGTCTTTTTACCGTACGAATCGTACAAGTAGCGTACAAACTGCCAAGTACCATTCGTATGGGAAAAAGTCCATACGAATCGCATTGGGAAAATTTCCCCACACGTCCTCGGGTCGGAAAAAGTGTCCGACACATCCCCGGACGATTTTACGTACAAATGTGAAAAGTGAAGTCCAAGCGCGCAAGTACGGTCTGTCCCGTGCGTCCGATGTTACAACCGTATGGAAAATGCACCGTACGGACCGAACTCCCATAGCAACCATGGAGACATGTGCCTGCATACACGCCAAACCCCCCCCCAGCCCCCGTAAGTACACGCCGAACCCCCCCAGCCCCTGTGAGTACGCGCCGAACCCCCCCGTGTATGTACACCCGTGTACGTACGAGTTGTACCCCCCCGTGTATGTACACCCGTGTACGTACGCGCCGAACCCCCCGTGTATGTACACCCGTGTACGTACGAGTCGTACCCCCCGTGTATGTACACCCGTGTACGTACGAGTCGTACCCCCACCCGTGTATGTACGGTGCGTACCCCCAGCGCATAGCATAGCGCTGGGGGTACACACCGTACATACACGCGTGGGGGTACGACTCGTACGTACACGGGTGTACATACACAGATGGGGGTACGACTCGTACGTACACGGGTGTACATACACGGGGCGGGTACAACTCGTACGTACACGGGTGTACATACACGGGGGGTTTGACTCGTACATACATGGGTGTACATACACGGGGGGGTTCGGCGCGTACTCACGGGGGCTGGGGGGGGGGTACGGCACATACCGGGCCCCCTAATCTGGTCGTTTCGCAGCGTACTTCGCTTTTCCGGCACTTTTTGGGTGCCGTAAAAATATTGCCGTGCGGACTGCTGTCGGTTCGAATCGTACTTCCTGGTTCGTGAAACGTTGCCCAAAAGCATCCCGACATCACGTCGGAGCATTCCCGAATCACATTCGTATGTATATTTTCGTCGGTCGGTGTTTTTTACGATTCGTACGGAAATGGTGTTTCCGTGCGAATCGTACTTCCATGTTTGTAATGTTTTTTTCCCGGGTACGAGTCGGACGGAGAAAACGCTCTGAACGACGGTTCGTACCCGGTTTTTCCAGGATCGGAATCGGCACCCCTGTGTGAAGGGTTGAAGGTCTTCACCTATGGGAGTGGATTTCTTCCTTAGAAAATCAGAAATCAGAAAAGGCTAAAGATGGCAGAGCAGACCACTGCAACTGTATTTGACAGTATAGGGGTTTTTCACTTCATATTGTGTAAGGCTGAGAAGTACCCTGGACAACTTTCTGTCGAACCTTATACCAGTAATGTTTGTACTTAAAAAAACAAACGACTTCTCACCGGCCCTGCTTTCAGAAGGATGTAGAAAAACAGGAGCAACCTGGCTCTCCTTCAAAAACTTTAATCGCAAGAGTAATTAAAATAAACAAGGTTAACTTTAGAAGCTCTAATCACCCATGCAGTTGCATCAAAGTGCATTCTGATTTAAAATTAAATGCATCGCAATTTTGATTTAAAAGGTATACAAAAAAATATAACTTTCTGGCAGAATTTAGGGAACAAATCTCTAGCTACAACTAAAGCTGTGTTTCTCTGCAGGGGAAATAAACTGTCAAATCAATTCATCAGTGAAGATTGTGCTGTCCTAGGGGTACAGCTTCTGTATCCATTATTACTGCTCCATAGGAGGTGGACGGTCTATCTTCTTCTGAAAACAGGCTTCTGGGTTACAAAGGTGAAGTGTTGAAAGACCTGACTAGGAGGATCCGCAGATAGCAATGGATTGCATAGACACCTAATTGTGCATAGAAATTTTCTTAATATTTGCTTAATGTTGACTGCTACTATAAAACTCCACACCAGGGAAAACTATGGCCCGTCTATGGGGAGCATTGCTTGCTGCCTCAAGACTGTTACAGGAGGCTGGCAGAGGTGGAGGAATTCTGCTGATTTTAGTCCCTGTTCTGTAGCTTTTGTGGCAGGTCTGATATCTCTCGGCCCAAAATTTTCATGTTCATAACTTTTGGACCCAAGATACTTGGGTCGCTTCAATTTAGTACATCCCCCTTCAATGAGTTCAAACGTGTTGTGATTACATTAGGAAAAAAGAACCTTCGCCCCCAGTCATAGATCTTGGTTATATCCACAATTTGTTTGCATGGCACACTTTTTGACTTCAGACCCAGCCATATACAAATCAGTCTTGACCCTGCTCCCCATGGGAAGAGACCAGCCGAACTGCCAGGTCAGGTCCTTCCTGGACCAGAAACAAGCATCCTAGTACCAGTTTCAGGGTATCACCCTTCATCAACCAGGCTAGCCTAAATCTGGAGGTGCATCGAGCATGGGACCCACATCTGGGCATACCCTTCCCACTTAGGGTGACAAATGCAAAAAAAACATATGATGGACAGAATGCTGAATAAATCAAACATTCACCCTCAGTCACAGATGTGGGTTAAATCCAATGTTTGTTTGCACACCACTGCCTTCCAGTTCAGGCCCAGCCATATGCAAATCATTTGTGACCCTACACCCCATGGGAACAGTTCAGCCCAAACTGCCAGCCCAGGTCCTCCCTGGCCCAGAAACAAGCATCCTGGGAACGGTTTCGGGGTATCACCCCTCATCAGCCAGGCTAGCCTGAATATGGTGGCGTAGCAAGCACAGGACCCACGTCTGGGCATAACCTTCCCACTTAGGGTGACAAATACAAAAAGAACAGATGATAGACTGAATGCTAGACAAATCAAAAAGTAGGGAAATGTGTAACAAAATATAGAATGACTGAGATATGAGGTGTGTCCAAGATGGTGCAGCTTGGGGCAGCAGCAGTGATTGAGTTAATCGAACATTATAAGGTGTGAGAGCAGACAGATGATTATTAGCGCAGCAAAGAAGGCTCGGACAGTACAAGTTAGAGCTTCAGATGCATTGCACATGAAAGGACAGCAAGCACCATTGAAGAAATGAGGAATGGCGAAAGCTGTGGGTACGGGCAACTGACAGAGTCCAGAAAGTGTGAGATGAGGTAGAATATATTTATTTATTTATTTATTTATTTATTTGCTTACTTACTTACTTCTAAAGTACACTTTAACCACGATTATATTATGGTGCAAGAACTTAAAACAGGGGCAATGTCAGCACAACTCCTCACAACAGAAAAAAAACAAGATAAGATAGAGTTAGCAAAAACAGCAATATCTGTTGGATACAAACCAAAGATCTCCTTGTAAAGCATTACGGAGCGGAGGTCCAAGAATATGAAATAACCTACGTCTACAGTGTGCCCCTCTAAAATGCTGAACATATATTATCAAGGCATGATGGCTGGTCCACAGAGTCTGACTCAAGCATGGAAAATCAGATGTTTAGAGTGATACCTCAGGCCACATTGATAGTAGACTTGATGAATCAGACAGAAAATTGTATTATCTTCTTAATGGGATGTCAGTGAAAACATATCTTATAACAGACTCATGATCATACCTTTGGAGGCCACAGGCAAGCTTTCTTATCATAGTTTGCCCTTCCAGTAGTCGTGATTTCTGCAACTCCAGCAAGCTTAAGTACAAAGCATTCTCCAATCCAAGTGGGAAAGTACACAGGCATCTCTTACCTCTTCTTTGCACTGAACAGAACCATATAACTCAAGAGCCTCAGTTGTAGAAAACAGAGTGACTAGATTTTTGGGCACTGAACCACTCATGAAAGCCAAGCATTTAGACTAGTGGGTTGGCTTTGACACTCTCTCTAAATAAGTAGCTGTCTCATGCATACTAGTATTCCACACTGACAAATGCAAAAGGGCAGAACCCCTTGTCGCGATTGAAGTACTATTCTTCAAGGTTGGGTGGCTGGCAGCTTTTTACTACAGCTCTGGTAGTCTCCCCATTGTGGAGTTTTCCATTGCAGAACTGCTGCATTGCTACAAGGTGAGCAAGAGGAAAGAAGCAGCAGGTCCTGTGTTTGAAGAGGATTAGCTTGAAGTGGCCTCCTGTAGAGACAATTGCTATCTTTTTTGACTTCTTGCACTGGGATAGGTGAAGTCATGTGAGGTGATGTCAAGTGCCCCAAGAATCCTTATCACAGCTGCTTTCTGCTAAGAAGCAACGAAAGGCAATATTTATCTCAGGAACCTTAGTTGTAGATATCTAACGTTAAACCTTTTTGGATTTGCATCTCAATTCAAAGTCAAACATTTATAGCTGTAGATTTGCCATGGGGCTCTCACTATGGAAGCAGCTGGCTGACACATGCCGGTTCTGCACCCATAAGCAGGAGGGCAGCATGGCATGTTGATGGTACACTGCTGTGCGGGTGGGTGGGTGGATAGGCATTTTAGATACAGGTCTGACAGTCTAATAATAGTTTCCTTGCTGGACAGCCTGTAGGATCTGCAGATCAAGTATAGAGTCTGGAAAACCTGTTGAAGATCTATGATGGGCCCACAAGTGTGTGGATGGGTGTGAAACTAAGTCAGTGCTCATGGACCCAAAAGGGGGCAAACAGGTATCCACAAGCCTTTGCACTGGTTTGCAGATTCCAGGGCAAGGTTCATAGAACCTTCGAACTGCGATGACGTCCACAACACTCTTTCAGGTTATGCCAACCAGGTGAACAAAATGAGTTTTCATTTTGAATTAAGAGGAGATTTCTTTGGAATTCTGACCTCAATTAGGGGATCACAAATAGAAGGACTAGGGAAGAGAAATCTTACTAAGCCACATATATCAAAGTGTGCGATCTGTATATCTCTGACAACTATGTTGTGAGAATCTCGTTAAAAAGGTAGACACATAAAAAATAAGTGGAAAGTGAAGAAAGATACAATAAACATTTCTAAATATGCTAGCCCTTGTATAACCGATAGCTCTGTAGCCAATTTGTAGAGGAATTATGCTTAGAATGCAATGTTTTCCTTCGGGTAATTGTTTCCAATTTTCTTTGGAGCGGTAAGGCCCCAAACTCATGGGAAGAGTGAGACCTGACTAATTGGCTGGGCTATCCGAAATTTGTTGGATCGTGTCTTTATTTCCTCTTCAGAATGATGATCAAGGGTAGAACTCTCCCAAAACTTCCCAGGAGGAAGGAAAGCTTTTGAATTAATTTGCTCAATTCAACATAGAGCAGATATGTACAATTGGCCAATTAGTGTTCTACTATTAATGAAAGGAAAAGAACATTGCACAGATGCAGTTCCACTTTGAAGGGCTGGCCCAGCCTAAGTATTCCTGTGAAGCCGGAGCTTAACTGAGATACATTGCAAATAGTTCAACTTTCAGGTCATCAATAATGTACTCAGAGTTATGTATTGTGACCATTCAGTGATCTATTATTGCTATTATTATTATTACATTATTATTATATATTCACATTTATATTGTTCATCCTTTTTCAAAGTCTTGGAATGAAAGAGTGTGAACATCAAATGATAAAGAGTGGGTTCAGGGCATGGATGATGAACACAAAATATAAGTCACAGCTGCGCTTACGAAGGGACATTTGGCAGCACTGAAGTATGCTTCATATATACCTGTAGGCCTTGAAGGAAATAATGATGTACTTTGACACTCAGGGCGTGATTCACAAAGGTATTTTTTGGGGTTAAGTATTTTTTATTGAAGATTCATAAATCAATAACAATATACTTAGCAAGTACAATAAAGCTCTGGTAAATTTGACCAAGAATTACAATAGCTGAATGAGTTTGTGCAAAAAAGAACAACTTATGAAATATAACACATCAATATCATTTTATATTAAAAAAAGGAAACAGAGAAAGAAAGATAGATGGGAGAATTGACAGTAGGAAGAAAGTAGAGAGATATGGGTAGAAATAAAAATATATAGAGAAAAATAGAAATAAGAGAACTAAGATACTGTTGATAAACAGGATACATAAGTAGTAAAAGGTAAATAATATAAATCTGATTTAAACTTCTGGCGTAATGATAACGAGGAAAGATTAGAAATTCTATGTTCATCAAAAATGAAATTCTACCATGCTGATACAGATAATTTAGAAGTATCTTTCCAACAAGATAATATAACCTTAAAGGCAAGGGCCATAAAAAGATCAAATAACAAAGGTTTAGGTGAAAAATGATCAAAGTCAGGTGACATATATCAAAAGAAAACATTTCGGATTGATAGTTGAATATTACATTGGACTATCTTTAAACATTTGGACCAAATAACTTTCCAAAAACTAAGCACATTAGAGAAATAATGAGTTGCAATACCATAAGAAGTGAAACATGACTGACATAATAGGGAAGTAGATGGATCAAATTTAGCGATAAACTCAGGAGTAATAACAGCTCTAATATAAACAACAAAGAGAGATTGTGTACTGACTGCAGCTTTGGAGGTATTAAACACTTTAAGTCATATTGTATCCCATTGATGAACAATGAATAATACAGAAAAGCAATTTTCCTATAATTATTCAATAGAATTTTTTAACTGAAAAGACGTTACTGATAATAAAATATTGTATTTATAAACAGCTTGGGGAATAGAATCTTTATCAATATTATGAAATGGTGTCAAGGGTGTAAAGGGGCGAGGCCAGGAGGAAAATTATGAGTCAATAAAAAGCATTGAAGAGCAGAAGCTGTTCATTCATATTCCTGCAAAAAAGAACTTGGTAAATTATGTTGTGTTTGTAATTGGGGAAAAGGTATAACAGAGTTATGCCTTACCAATTGGTGTACAAATAAAATAACTTTCTCTTTCCAATATTTAAAATAAACTAATTTGCGGCAAAATTTAATATGCCTATTTTACCAAATGGAAGAGGATAAAAAACATTGATGAAAATCAAGATCAGATGTAAATGTGGTATGCAACAAATGCTGGGACTGTTTTAAAATCAGGTTTTTGTAAATAAAAGTACGATTAGACATGTGAACCGCATCTTTGAATGTGAAATACTTCAGTTAAGAGCATTTATGAAACAGAAGAGTCTTGAAAATCACTAATTAAGGCATTAAACTGTTAATAAAAAAAGCAGAATGATATAGCTTAAAATCAGGGAAACGGACACCCCTTCATTCTTTGCATGTTTAAGATTAGAAAAGGCAATGCTTGAATCTTTGTTGCTCTAGAAAAATTTGGTACAAATAGAATGAATCTGAGAAAAATAATGATTGGGTATTTTTGAAAGGTAACATAGAAAGAGTGTTAAGAAGTGTGGCACAATCATGATCTTGATGGTATCTAACCTAACCCACCAAGATAAATGAAAGGGGGACAAAGATACAAGTAATTTCTGTATTTTAAGTTTTAAAATATTAAAATGATGGCAAGGTATTCTGGAAATAGTAGGCAAAAACCACAGACCCAGGTATTTTATTCTGGAATGGCGCCATGTCAAATATGTGTTTGTAAACATATAATGATAACATAAGAAATTTGACTGTAAAATGTCCATTTTGGAAAACTTACGTTTATATCCAGAGATGTTAGATTATAACTTGATCTCTTGTAAAAAAGGGATTAAGGAGGCCAGTGGATTTAACATGTACATAAAAACATCATCAGCATAACCCGATTGCTTAGTTTTGAGGAAATTATATTTAAATCCGGAGATAAGTGTGTTGCAACGAATACACTTAAGGAAGGGTTCTAAACTAAGGATAAAAGCAAAGAAGAAAGGGGACACCCTTGCCTCGTGCCTCTATCTAAATTAAAATAAGGGGGAAAACGCCTATTAACAAAAACACTGGCACAAGGGTCACAGTGTAATAATTTTATGAATGAAATAAATTTAGGGCCACATCCATACCAATGGCCAATTAATGCAGTTGAATGTGAAGAGATAGGGGAGAGTGATATTTCTTACCCAACGCAGGAATATTAGAGAACATTCTGGCATTAGCCACAGCAAGTCTGGCTTTAATGAAAACAGAGTGATCATGTTTATTAAGAAGGGGAACCACATTTTCAAGCCGAATTGCTAGGATTTTGGCAAATATTTTGCAATCAGAGTTAATTATTGAAATATGTCAATAGTTCTTACAAAGGGTGTGATCTTTGTCTAGCTTAGGGATAATAGCAACCAGGACTTCCAGAGCAGAACCACTGGCCTTTAAATTCAAAAGAACAGAATTAAAAAGGTCAAGTATTTGGAGGGGGCAAAACAAGATGAAAAGAAGGAAATTAGTTCACTAGAAAAACTATCTGGGCCAGGAGCTTTAGCTCTGTTTAGGGATTTGATAGCATCGAGTAGTGTTATGTCGGCTTCTAATATTTTGAAGGCATCGGGGGTAGAGGGAGGACTGGGAAGACCACAAAAAAAGTCTTCATATCATGTTCAGAAGGAACGGTGTCTTCTGCATTTAATGATTTGTAGTAAGCTTGGACTTGCAATGTTGTTAGTGAGTTCATTACGAATGGGCCCAATATTTTTACGTTGGGATTAAATGTTTTTGAAATTAGCCAACATTTAATCCACTTTATTTTGACCATCATGAAATTTAGATTTAACCTTAAGTAGGATATTACATGCGTCAGTGGCAGCAAGCTTATAAGAGTAGATTTGACTGTAATCAAATCATGTAAAACTGAAGAAGATTTAGAAGTGAAGTAAGTATGATGATGTGTTTTGAATTGCTGAAGCAAAATAAGGTTTTGGGAATTCTCTTTCGTTTTTTTTTTTAGCTGAATAAGCTATAGCGAAACCCGGTAATGAGGCATTGAAAGCATGCCAATTAATAGGCATGGAAGTTTCTGTAGATTGATACATTTGAAAAAACTCTTTCATAATAACGGTGGCTTCTGTAACTAAATTTTGATCTGATAGCAGGAAATTGTTGAACCTCCAATGATCCGTAATTGAGTTATTAAGGGATAAATAAAATGAAGAAAAACAGGGGCATGATCTAAAATAAAAATGTAACTGATTACAATGATTGAATAGAGGGAAGTAAGGACTTAGAAACTAAAGTATAATCAATTGTGGACAAGTTATGGTGTACATTTGTAAAAAATGTAAACTCACAAGTATCAGGATTACAAGTTTTCCAGACATCAAATAATGGACGATTGGTAATGGCTGATTGGAATTCCTTATGAAATTTGATAGGATTAAATTTGCATTTAGATATCCTATCAGTAAAAGGATCTAACTAATGATTACAATCACCTGTTAAAATAAAGTTTTGATTATCAGTGGAAAAAAGTTTTAATTTAATATTATACCAGATATCAGGTTTAACTGGGCCATAAATATTGAAAAAAGAAATCTGTTTATTATGAATTATGGCATTGAACAATACCCATCGCCCATCAGTGTCACCTTCAGTTGATACAATCTGTACATTTAGCAATTTATGAAAAAGAATGGCGACACTACCCTTACAATTAATGGCAGGTGAGAAGACAACCTGGACTACCCATTGACATTTTAGTTTAAGTGATTCAACATTATTGCAATGAGTTTCCTGTAAAAAAGCAACATGTGAATTAAATTTTGACAAATGAGAGAGTACCTTTTGTCTTTTGACTGGATGTTCCAGATGACGAATGTTCCACGACACAACGTTAAACATAGTGGGTAATATGAATGGGGAGACAGGAGCATGGTTGACAAGCTGTAAAAACGGAAAGGGAAACAAAAAGACACCATTTACTCTTAACAAAATGAATAAGAAACAATAATAATTGAAGACATATGAGTACTCACATAGTCACAGAAAAAAAGGACAGGGACAGAAAGAAGAAGAGGATGAAGAAACAGATCAAGGTTCAAAATCTAGTGAGCATGAGACTTGTCAGCACCAGAGTTAGAGCAAAGGCAGGGGATAAAGACTAAAGTATATTAAAAGAACAATATATACAAGAAATGATGAAAATAACTGAAAAGAAAAACATGCACATATCAAAACTCTTAGGATTGTTGAACAACAGTATCCAAATTATGAGATAAAATATTTTGAAGAAATGTTTTTAATTTAGCAGGATCATCAAAGGAGCCTGAGGTACCTTCATGAGTAATTGTGCAGAGACAGGGATGTAGAATGCCATTGCGAATGTTCAATTGTCATAGGGCAATGATTTCCTTTCTTCTAACATTTGTTGCATTAGAGAGGTTTGGAGAGATAAAAATGTTGCGGCCAGACCAAATGAGGTGACACTTCTCTTTGGCTGCTTTCAAGACACGTAAAAAGCCATACATTAAAAAAATTGCATGATGATACCTCAGGGTCTAAGAGAATGAGGCTAAAGAGGACCAAGAGGAGGAGTAGTCAGAAAACCAAGAAGATCAGGTAGAACCTTCTTCAGGAATGCAAGGACGTCAGGACCCTGAAGGTTCGCTGGTAATCCATATAAGTGAAGATTATTTGATCTATTCCAGTTTTCAAGATCCTCAGTATGCAACTTAAGTTTTTGAATGTTTTGTTCCACAAAAGGAATTTTGGTTGTGCTGTCTTGAAGATTGCTAGCACTTTGCTCCATTTCAAACATTTTACCTTCCTTAATGATCCAGCGGTCTTCAAACTTTTTAAGCTTTTCAGTAGTAGCACACATGAAAGTTTTGAGACCACTCACCTAATCGAGGATAGTGTCTAAGACAAGATTATGCGAGGACATAATAGGTGATGGAGGATCATTTTTTGCCCTTTTGGAGTTCGTGCTAGAAGGAGTATGTTTAACAGATACAATCAGGTTGCTAGCCATATTGATTCAGTATATAGATTGATGCAGAGTCTTTTGAAAGGGCCTTGTTCTGCCCATGCAAGGTAATGATGGCATTAGTAGAAATCGCAGTCAATAAATACGTAGCAAAATGTCATGAATGAGGTATGTGTGAAGAAACACTGAAACTGGGAAAGGACTTCATTTCACAGAATCCTCTGAGATGGTGCAAATGTGCCTCAGCTGCTACACATCACACTAATGAACATTGAGGATGAATACTTCACTTTTTTGAGGTTCTGGTGCTTGACAATCTTCCCTTGTATTCAAGACCATTGGAGTCTAGACTAGTTGCCTCGAGCCACTTCTGGTGGGTGAGTCCCCAACGCCGACCACGTTCCAGTGTTGGTGTATTCACAGGCTACATCCAGGCTATGTGGGTGGCAGAGCTCCCTGTGCCGGTTACTGGATTACTCACGGCAGGCATGTTGCTAATATTTTTCCCTGCTGGCTCCTGTTTCCGCCGGGCTGACAGGGAGCCCTTCACTTGGCGCTTACTCTACACGCTGAGTTAATCTGTGGATTCTGCTAGGGAGTCTACATTTCAGGCGAGTGTACGTCCCTATTTTTCTTTTTTGGCCAGCATTTCAGTTTGGCATTCAAACTCCGTGCATTAAGAAGATGTGGTGTGGTAAGTTACACACACATCCTCCTCTACTTTCGAGGAGTTTCTTTCCATGTGATCTTTATTTATTTTTTATTAATTCTTTGTGTTATCGTGCACTGGAGAATTCTTTGACAGTCTTGCAAGATTTATGGCTTCCTGCATTCCGCTCTTAAACACAACTTTGAAACTTACGCATTCTGCTGTGGGCAAACTTGCTTGCCTTGTATAAACTTAGTTTGAAGTATTTAGCTAACTGAATAACTTTGCCTTGCCTAACCTTCAGAGGAGTTATCACAGGATTATTTGGATGTTCTTTTTATTTTCTTTGCTTGGTAAATGGATGTATGAAGCAGAACTAATGCCTCCAACGTTTGTCTGCTAAAGAGCCCAGCTTCGTTTGTGTGTTGCATGAGTGAGTGTCAGAGGTTGGGGGATTAGAGCTGGAGGGAAGCAGGTGATTGACATTACAGTGATACTCTTCCTTTATCTGCAGGCTGCACTCACCCTGACCGGCCTTCGTTGGTAACCTCTCTCAGGTACATATTCAGCTAGAGGGCCATCTTGTACTGTGTGGCTGTTCTTTATTATTTTATCCACTCTCCCTTTCTCCTGTGTGTTCACCTTGTGAGGGCAGTTCTTATAAGTCCTTCAGGGAAAATATGAAAGGGACTGTTCGGATTGTCGTTTCTTCATCGCACCCGCCAACCAGAAGATTCAGTTTAGTGTATACGTTTTGGCTGATCTAACACACAAAAACCTCAAAGAAATGTGCAACAGCAGTGAAATAGAAATCAGTAAAGGTCAGGCCATCATTAAAATATAATTCTGTGTTCAAAATGCTTTTGTGAGAAAAGCAGAAAAGAAGTATAGCAGAGAAAACTCACAATATTGTGTTGAACAGAAGGAAGAAAACCATTGTGTATGTCAACATTAGGCTGTAGAATTAACAAAAATTGCACCATTCAGAAGCATATTTCAAAATCTTGCTTGCAGAGATATTTGTGGAGTGAGTGGCGCCTTGATAAAATGGCTTCCACTCGCTAATTATATACGTTTTTTCTCACAGATTCACTGTAGAAAAAGGCTCCAGAAATGATGAGTATTATAATGGTGAAAAGTGCTGGGTTCCTGGGTCACATCTGAGCATGTTAAAAAGGTGTCACGAATTATCAGGCAAAAGCAACTGGAGGGCAGAGATACTGAGGGGTGCACTGCCAAAATGGCAGCCACTCACATCTGAGAGAACTCATAAACAATGTGGGAATAAGCACCATCAAGAATGCATGCCCAGGTTATCTAAGTACAGTCAGAAAGGTGGCAAATTGCAAATCCATTGCTCCGCGATGCAACGAAGCTCAGGGATCCGCCGCCATCTTGTTTGGTGCAGAAACCACACAACCCAGAATCACAAAGGTAAACTTACAATTTTGTGTGCGATCATGATTGTTTGCTATTCATAAAGGGATTTATGATTAACATCTTTAGTAGGGCGGAGTCTCCACACATAAAAAGATAGGACATTTTATGTGCAGAGACCCCACACTCGTAAAGATACTTCTTGTAAATCCTTTTGTGAATAGGAAACAATCATAAACTTACACAAAAGAATATGTTTACCTTTGCTAATCAGATGCTAAGGTACATCCTCCAACAGATGTTCAGGCTATAAGCAGGATGGTATACAGCTGCAAAATGTGTATTGTATGCAGAGCATGTGAGCTGTGACAATGAGCAATGAATGGCATTAACACTTCTCGAACTTGTAACAAGTTACACAGGCCCTGAACTACTACTTCATGTTCAAAGGCAACAGTTTAATATGGAGATCTGATTACCTTCCTCCGCGGGGATAACCTCCTGTGCTCTAAATCCATTACAGCAAATTAAACTTTCAACATCTTCTCGGCCTCTCAGACAGTAACCTGCATTATGTTGCAAGACTCAGCAGTTTACTCAATGCTTAGTCATTCATTGTTTACAAGCCTAACATAGGGGATTGCTATAAGCAAAAAAAGTTTAACTTTTTGATCTGACACAAATAACACACAGATGTTGCATTACATAGCAGAAGGTCTAGTAACCATCTTAAAATAACACTCTCTGAACCACCTACTGCAAATTGTACAGATGCTCATGCGTAAAAGGTGCAAAAACATAAATAACAGACACAACCGCACGTCATACAACTGCAACTTCTAAGAGATCAAAACAAAAGACTTCCACTATGGACCATATAGAGATCCAAAATAGCGTAAGCTAAATCAGAGCCTTAAGAATGTCCTGGGCATGACTCACCAGGATAAAACACATGCTGGCTACGAGTGGAATAAGGGAGCAATTGAAATATGTACTGAAGGCATACATTTGGATTTAATATACACTGCACATGCAGCCTTAAACACATTAGCGTTTGATAAAGCATCACCTAATTAAATTGGGAAAAATCATTAGAGCAATTAAGGAATGCTCACACATAGCATTGCATATTTATAAGATAATGGCTCTGCACTGCAAGCTATCTTACTGCACTGAGCTGTGTCATTAGGAATGTGCAGGGATGCAACATATTTAAAGCAATATGGGGGAGCTAGAGGGCGCACAGCAAGATGGCTGCGCCTTAGTGCAGCTCTTCCGGCCAAACAGACTATCTGATTAAAATCCTGCTCTATTTCCGTCATTCATCGCCAAAATTCAGTGGGTGAGGTTGACCTGATGCTGTGGGCGACACAGGAGAGACATTGAAGAGACGCTATGCCTGTAATCTGGTGTTACTATATCACCGCCATTGCAAGCTAGCCAACAGCGTGGCTGCTGTGTGAAGCCGATGCATTTCCCATCGAAGCCCGGAGAGCGGATCTGCCGGGGAGATATCGTGTGGACCCAGACAGAGCTGCGTGACTGGAGCGGAGCCTGACTGATGATTCCTGCTGCAAAGGCTGGCGAGTGATGCATCACTTACCCAGTGGATGAACGGGAGCGAGTGGGTGGAGTGTGGTGGCTTGCGCACCTCCCCCGAAGTGTGGCGTTGAATCCCCTGCAGTGGCCGTGGAGCCCAGACCATTGTTCCCCCTGGCGACTGGACACGGGTGCGGCCGGGAGAAGAGTGCAGCGGCCTTGGAGCTCTGAAGCCTAAGATAAGAGTGCGGCCCTGGCATTGCGATTGTCTCAATTTCGAGGTACTGGAGGCCTCATAGCAGTGCTGCCCCCGAGAAGAAACTGGGGACTCCATTTCAATATGTAATGGTGCCAGACTCTGTTTGAACTATATGGTGTGCTGCATGAGCGCCCCACTCTCTGAGTGTTGATTTACAGGGCACAAGTTATTACTGTCACTGCTGCGGGCCACTCTACTCTCCGAGTGGTTAAAGTTGGAGGCCCACACTGCTGAAATTGCATCTTTTGACTCGCATTAATCCTTAGGGGTGTCTGGGCTGAGCACGAAGTGTGAAGCACGACTCGCTCTGTGCTGACCAGATGAACACGGTGGTAATTCTAACTACAACAGGCTGACCTGGTTCTGGAAGCTGTGGTGAGTGGACCACGCGGTGACAACACTGTGCATCGCAGTGTGGGTGGGAGGCCTGATTGGTTGGTCGTGACCCCTTGCTGCATACTCCGGCTCTTCTGACCACCAGACAGTGGGCCCTTGGGTTTGCTCCTGCTATGTGCTACCAGGACACTGCTGCTATGTGCACGAAGGTTCAACATGGGCAAACCTGACAAAAATCAACACCCCCTCACTTTTGAGGCCTGTAAGTTGGGCAAATTGCAGCACAGGGCCACTTCGGACTCTGAACTTGATGCCCCCTCAGAGAGCCCTTCTACACTAGAGGTCACGCGTCTTGCCATTTAGAGTGGGCTGCAGTTTATAGGCGGCAATATTGATGCACTAAACCTCAGAATGGATCACATGTCCGCGAAGTTGGATAAGCAGGGTACCAGACTAGGGGAAGCTGAAAAAGGGGTTTCTGACGTGGAAAACAATCTAAAGACTGTTGCAACTAAAACCCTTGACATGGAGAAGGTGCTTGCAGTGATTCAGGCAAAAAACAAAGATTTGGAGGCAGGTCTTGTCAAAAAACCTATGAATTACTGGTCTGCCTGAATCCACCAACACAGGGAAACTGGGGACCTATGTGGAGGAAATGCTCCTTGAAATCTTTAGTCTGGAGAATCTGTCTGCGATGTTAATAGTTGAAAGAGCCCATCACACTCTGGATTCGCGCCCCCCCCCACCCCCCGGGAGCTCCGCTGAGGCCAACCATTGCCCGATTGTTAAATTATAGGGACCGAGACTTGGTGCTGCGGCTTTCCCAGGAGAAAGGTACCATGACTTTTCAGAGGAATAGCTTGGCATTCTATCCGCTCTTCGCTGCATCGGTGTAGGCAGCTCGGAGGGAGATCCAACCTGTAAAGAAACTTGTGTTGGCTGAGAACATTCCATATGCACTGCTGAACCCAGCCTGGTTACGTATCTGCACTGAGGGCAAAGCCAGAATTTGCACTACCCCTAAATCAGCTATGGAATATGCAAAGTCACTTAAACGAACCAGGCGGGAACCTTCTGGAACACCGTAGGAGGAGGAGGACTAACAGGTCGTGGGCCAGAATGGAACCTTCTGACTGCTGAATCTTATTTGTTTTTTTGGAGTGGCGGTGATCATCAGATGTGTTATGCCTTAGGGTTTATGTGTATGCACAAACTGTTCGAAAACTACTAGCTTCAGCTGTCTTGATGGTGAGTAACTGCATATAAATATGCAAGTATGGTACTATATTGTTGCTATGTGTTGCATTTGCAAATATGACCTTTTGAATTGATATGTAATGGTGGAGTGAGATTTCCGTGTTGTTTGGCCACCTCCCTTCACACCTGGGAGGCTACTTGCACTCTGGTGTCCCTACATGGGTGTACCCCGCATTTATTTCTGTATCGTGTTTTTCAGTTGGGGTTTGTTTTCTCGTTCTAGGGATGGCTTTGAAAAGATGTGGATGCTGAAGTGGGTGGGGAGGGTTAATTGCTTTTTATTTTGGCAGGTGCAGTGCAGATTATATGTATTAGTAGATCCAATGTCCAGCAGTGTTAAAACTTTCAGTAAGTATTACAATAGCTGTCTGCAATCAGATACGCTAAAGCTCTGGTGGTTGTTTTAAATTGCTAACTTGGAATATGCGGGGGTTAAATAACCTTAAAAAGATCCGTAAGGTATTTGTGTACTTAGACCGACATGATATCCAGGTGGCCTTTTTACAAGAAACCCACCTCACCAAGCATACAAAACAGAATGTGGGAACACGGTGGGCGACAATCAGGGTTGCATCCTCATATTTGGCATACGCGAGAGGGGTGTTAATATTGATAAAGGAGGAAACTCCATTTACGCTGAATCACTCCAAGACAGACAACCAGTGGAGGTTGCTCGATCTACAGGGCAACCTATGTGGCACAAAGCTTCTTTTTGTAAATGTATATGGCCCAAACACGGACAATCCCACATTTAACAATGATATCTGGAGGCGAGTGGCGGCATTACCTTCTGCGTCGGTAATCTGGTGCGGAGATTTGAATGTTTACTTGGACCCACAGTTGGATAGATTTGCCAGTACTATGTGGCATGGTAAACTGGCCGCACTGATGATTAATGAAATAATGGGGAGGGGAGGTCTAGTAGATGTGTGGCGTAGCCATAACCCTACAAGCAAGGAGGGTACTTTTGTGTCTACTGTACACAGCTTGTGGTCTAGATTGGACTATTGGTTGGTATCACAGGAGGTTAGTGTGTGGATCACGACTGTCCGGCACCTTGCTAGGACACTATTGGATCACTCCCCTGTATTAATTGGAGAGGCCATCTATAATTATTTTTCAGAAAATTAGGGCACAGTTGAGGGCGCAGGGACACTGTGGGAGGCCTTCAAAGTCACAATTCGTGGGGAGTGCTTTGGGGCCCAGGCGGGAGTTCTAAAATTGATACAGTCGTGATTGCGCACATTAGAATATAAGATACGGGAGCGGGAATGTGCATATGCACGAACGGCGGATCCTGCATTGCTGGCTCAAACTAGGGACTTAATTTCTGAATATGACGAAACTGCTGGTCAAGAGTCGCAGCATAGATCTAGGAGAAGGGTAGTGAGGCGGTATGGTGAGGGAGGTAGGCCTAGCCACTCTCTGGCTGAAAATCTCATAACGCGACGAGTCAAAATCACATTGTAGAAATGCAGGATGATGATTTAGGGGTGCACTATACCACCCAAGATATTTGCCAAGTGTTTATGAGGTTCTATTCGGAACTATATGGGTCTTTACCAATGGTGGAGGAATCGGACATTACACAATATTTAGATGACATTGCGCTAAGCTGGCTATCCCCTGGGCAGAGTGAATACCTCATGCCATAGTGTCCCTTCCTAATGGCAAGGCGGCCGGTCTTGATGTCCTGCCAAGTGAATTCTATAAGGCTTATGTGAACCTTCTGGCCCCCGACTACTGGAGGTATACACTGAAGCTTACAAGGCAGGTATTCTCCCCTGCTATCTCCGGGAAGCTTTAATAGTCACATTGTTAAAACCAGACAAAGTAGCTAACAGATGTGAGTCATATCGACCCCTCTCTATGATAAATATACACACTAAAATACTTGCCAAAATCATCGCTAACAGACTGCAACCTCTGCTCCCTAATTTGGTGCTACCGGACCAATCAGGGTTTATGCCCAAAAGATCTACAACATATAACCTACGCACAATATTTGCTGTTTTGAACCAACTGGACTACGAGCTTCTGGTGGCGCCTGTGCTTTTAGTTGAGGCCAAAGCCTTTGATTCCCTAAAATGGGATTTTATGTTTAAGGTTTTAAGGCGTATGGGAATGCCATTGTTTTTCCTGAAATGGGTGTATTTATTATATAATGACCTTGTTGCCAGGATACGAGTTAATGGAGTGGTCTCTGATCCAATAACTATTCATGGAGGCACCAGGCAGGGATGACCCCTATCCCCGATGTTGTTCTCTCTAATGTTGGAGCCATTGGCATGCAAGATAGAGAGGCATGCCGTAGCAGCGCTGGGTTTCAGGCAGTGCCCGCTAGCAATTTCACTGTATGCGGATGACATGCTATTATATGTTAAGGAACCTGTGCTGCACTTGGCACCTTTACCAAGAGAATACATGTACTTTGAGAGATTTTGCATTAATTGCAGTAAATCTAAAGTGTTCCCCCTCACAGATGGCACCAGGCGGGTGGAGCTGGAGTGTCCACTGAGTTGGTTCCATGAACCTGTCCGTAATTTGGGTGTGTGGGTGCATAGAGACCCTGACATTGTGGTTAGTATGAACTATGGCTGTGTGATTACCCAACTGGGTGAACACGTCACTAGATGGACCCGCCTCCCCCTGTCATTAGCTGACAGAATAGCTATCACCAAGATGACTGTTCTTCCAAACTGCTATATTTATTCGTGAATATTCCCTTAATGCTCACTAGGACTACTTTTCGGATCATTCAGTCTTGCTTATTGGGGATGGTGTGGGCAGGGAAAAAACCGAGATGCAGTTGGGAAACTATAGTGTTGCCATTTGAACGGGGGTTGAAGCCCCAGATATGTGCCTATGTTATCTCTGCACACAAGCTCAATTTGTGCATTATTGGTACTTTCCTCAGCGATATCTCTCACACTTAGCAGTAGAGGACGATAATGTATATCCGACCCCACTAACAGCTAAGGTGCTGCATTATAAAACATTGCGGTACGAGAAGGAGTTGACACAGTCGCATGCACTGTGAGTGCGTGGTGAGCTTTGGAAATTTGCGCTGGAATTGTGAACCTATATGCGCCAGCTTTGCCGATTGTTGCACACCCGGACATATCGGTGACACACTAGAAGGGGGCATTAAGCATAATGTCGAATGCAGGCATCACAAAAATGGGGGACATGTACCCTGATGGTAAATTTCTATCACTAAATGCCTTTATGGCCAGACCTCAGTGTACTGCGATGCAGAGCTTTGTGTATACCAGGATTCGTATTGCTGTTAGGACACTTGATCCAGGGTTCCCAGAGGAGCCAAAAATGTTGAAAGCCTTACAAATAGCGATAACAGTGGGGGATTCAGTTGGTCTTATTATTAGACTATATAATGCCTATCAAAGGGAAACAGAGGCAAAGGGTTCCGCCTCTTTCGATAATTGGAATGCGAGGTTGGACAGACCATTGACCTGGGAGGATTGGGTGGAATGCTGCACACTGACAGGTCACCTCACAGCGAATTGCAATCTGCGTATAATTCATTTCACGTTCTTGCACCAAATGTATTATACGCCGGTGAGGTTGAAGAGATATGGTCTGCGTGAAGATGCTAAGTGCGCAAGATGCGGGGTGGATGAGGAAGACTTTGCTCATCTCGCTTGGCAGTGCGGCCCCATCAATGGTTTTTGGATGAGTGTTACTTGTACACTCACGGCGATTACTGGTGAAACTGTGGACTGCTTGCCTGAGAGTTGCTTACTAGGGTTAGTAAAAAAATTAAAGCCCTGTAACAGGTGTATTGTTGCTGTCACCGTGCTATTGGCTAAACGGCTAGTTTCCAAACTTTGGGGTGGGAAGACTGCACCAAAAGTGAAGCAATGGTTGAAAGAACTTGTGTATTGTAAATAACAACTAGCCACACACGCCGAAGAACTACCTGAAGCCTCCAGACCCAAAGTCGTTTGGGCCCCGCTTACATGCTATCTACTGGCAAATCCAAGTTTGATATAGAACTTTACTATTTCTATGAACAACGCTAGGTCAACTATATTGTCATTCATAACAACTCCCAAAGGGAGAAAAAGGGGGGAGTCCTAGGGAGAGTTTAAAGACCAAACCACAGATGTAATCCCCAATACAATTAATCACAACTACAATAGAATCTGGTGGTCTCAGAGAGAGGAGCAAAAAACAGGTTATCACAACAATCAAGATTGAAACCACCCAGCGTGTGTCCAAAAATGAAACAAACCCAGAGAGAGTGCATAAAAGAGAGGCAGCCTTCGCCAGATGATAAGATGTCCATCAACTCTCTGACCACCAGATTCTATTATAGTTGTAACTATATTGTCACACTGTTGTTCTTTCACACATTGGACAGAAGTCTAGGATTTAAGGTGTAGTTATGCACTGTACTTGCTCTGCAAAGTTTGTTTTTCGAGGGAGTTTCGATCTTCTTCTATTCCCATAAAAAGTTGTATTGTCTCATCCTTGCTATACTTTTCAATGCGTAATTGCATTGTTATTGTTCCTCTGAACATGTGTATTTTGGATAACAAGTATCGCAGAATCCTGATTATACTTTGTATTCACAAAAATCAAAAGATAATAAAGATTTTTTAAAGAATAGCAATATGACACATCCTTGTGCTCTCCTCTGCATTGGTCTACAATAGGCTGCCAAGCGCCAATGCAGGCACCTTTCCACCATGGTACAAGGGTTGCAGGGTTGGTTTTTTTGTGCAGGAAAGGACACCTCCCTGCACAAAAACAATAATTGATGGTGTTTTCCTCCTGTGTATGCTGCAGAATTCAAAGAGGAACAATCGAGGAGAAATAAAGGTATTTCTCCTAATTGTGTCACTGTTTTGCATCCCCTGGGGTGTATTAGAATCTGATGTATTCCCAGATTTACGAACCCTTGTAAATCGGGGAATGCACCCGACTCACTGGTGTTGGATGGAAACACCCACAGCAACACCAATGGAAAGCCCCTTTCACGCAGATCAATGCATGAAAGGGGGCCATATTTACAAGGCTATGAAAAGCAACACAAGGTGTAAATATGGGAACGCACACTGCGCCACCAGATTGACAAAAAAGTGACTTGAATCCTAAGTGAGAGAGGGGGGACCAGTGTTTCCCGGAGAGAGAAGAGAGATGAAGAGATGTCATTGTATGCCTCACACCCCAGATCTCAAAGTCGCACTTCATAGCCATCTTGGCTGCCTTCATGCTCCTCTCTCTGCACACACGGGTTCTTCATTATCCTGCTGGCTTGGGGGCCGTTTGTCCATTTCTCAGCTTCACTGCTGAGCTGCAATGACCTGGCGCAGAGAGAGTGGACAGAAGTGGCAAGCGTGGCTCTTTTGCAGAGGTTGCAGAGTACTCTGGCTATCAGCTATTGGTAATGGGAATGGCCCATGCATAGTAAGACAGCGTTGCTGCTGGTGTACTGCAGGAGCAGCTGGGAGAGGAAAAGAAGAGCAAATAGGGGAGCGGCTGTTTAGTTACTGCTGTGTTGTCGTTGAGCCCTATGTCTGCCTATACGGCTGGACCAGGTATTAGTGTGGCTTGCAGGCCTAATGTGCTCTCCCCATTTTCTTCCTTCTGATACCTTTGCCCCTTGCCTCTTAAATTCTGGGATCCCAGCAACCTGCCCCCTTGAAACGCTCAATTGGGGTAGTTACAAGGAGTTTTTGAACCGCAAATGCAAGAAGCAACTGGTTCTAATCTGAGTTTTTGGATTAAAGGTCCATTCTAAGGGAAAGTAACTCTTTCTGGGGAATGATGGATGTTGAAACCAGGTAGCTAAACAAGGCAGGAATGTCTAACACCCTGGTGTCTAGACCCAAATCTCCTTTAAAATCCTTGCCAATAAAAACCATGGACTGGTCTGCAAAAAATAGGGAGGCTTTGATGGCAGCAGAACATATTCTAACGTTATCCCCTGTGGAGAGGGTGCTTACCCCTGACCCCCAATAACTGAGGTCACAAGTGAGCGCTTTCTATCCTTTTTTTCACAAGCCACTGCCTTCCAGTGCATTAAACTCCCAATTTAACCAGGAAAAAGAAACATCACTGAGTGGCTGCACACCTAATTGACTAAAGGACAACAGTGAAACTGAGTTCTGGAACCATTTTACGGCATGAAATTCAGAAGATGGTATACAACTATCCTGCTAGCACCGCAGGGTATTGGAACAAGGCATCTAGGTTTGCTTGTTCCAAACATTGAACACTATCGTAAAAGCGCTTGAGATTCAATTGAATACATTTGGTATAAAAATGTCTCTACTGGAGTGTTTGGCACAGTGTACCGCCATTATAGAATAACTCTTTGAAAATTGCACTCAACTGTAAAATAATTATTCAGTGAGTTAGCAAACCCATTTCTACTGCTAATAGAAGTCAACTCCTAAAATGCACATGTAGCCCCATTGTGGAAAATTTTATGGAATTCCCTGATATTGTATCTACTCTACTCTACTGTTCGGGGAAGTTAAATCCGTTAAGGCACATTTTCTTCCTTTAACAAATGTCACTCACTCTGGGGCGCCCGTCTGTTTGGAACCTTTAGGATTGGCACAGCAAAACCAATCCTAATTGAGGCCCAGGCTCATACTACATTGTGTGTAACAGCAAAGGTACACAAAATTCAGGATCATGAGGAAAACATGGGACCAAATTGTCCAACTTCAATGAGCATGCTCCTGACATACAAATGTTATCATTTTCTGAAACTTCAAGCCTTTGCAATAAAGGTCCTTCATTAAATTTCTCTATGAAAATTTCCGCTTCCTCGAGAAGTAAACGAGAAAGACTAAAAAAATGTAATTGAAAAAAACACAAAAGCTTTGAAGTTAAGAGAAACTACTGCCCAATTTTCAAACAAACGCAAGGAGTTCCTGCTGATAATGAATCTCAGGATTGTACAAACAACTTAAAGGCCTAACACAACATGAGAATCATACCATATGTACAACTCACGTGATGGTTCTTACAGATCAGAAAAGGTCACAACTTAATTTATCTGAAAGAGAAAATCATCTGGCAACTCGACCCTCAAACTCAACTTCACTTTGCAAATAACTGCCAATGAGCAAATTAGCATTTTGGAATCATCAGATATCAATAATGGACAAGAAGCAATCAATTCCTGGGAACTAACAGATGTTAACTTGGAATGTTCTGACGCCAATCAAGAAACGGATTGACCACCATCACAACATGGACATAACACAAGTGATTACTCCTAACGATTCATCTCAGGTATCTAATATTGGTGTGAAAATATTAAACATACTGGGAGATAAGCCTCTACTGCAATGTGGCCCCTCTTGTCTCCAAACAAATGATGTAAGGAACAATTTTAGAAATTGGGGGGCATTTTACCAACAAACGGAGAAAAATATCGCTAAGCGCGCTAAGCGCTATTTCAGTTATCGCCGGGGAAAAACCAAGACTGTTTTTCAGCCTCAATATAAATCCTGGGGTAGTAGTGACATCCTAAACAGACACAACATTCTGAAACTTGTAGCCACACAGAAAGACCTGAGTCATCTCCCTTCCACTGGTATAGAGGTGGTCGAATTAAAACCAGGTACCCTAATGAGGCCCCGTTGGTGACCAGGTCTTCATCTACAGTAGCAGAATTGGTGCTCTCAAAACATACAGGGGTATATTCACAAGAACGTGTGATAACTACCTCAAGAGTAGCATAACGCAACTTTCAATATCGCAGCCCATCGCGAGAAAATAATCCAGATACAACATGGGATTCACAACAAGGCGGTAGCATGCGATAGTCGCCAGATAACGTGCTAAATGTCCGCGTCAAAATCAATGCCACGCCGCAGAAATGCGATACGCGAACGCAAAAAAAATGCGATACGGCCAACCGCTGCACAAAAAAGTAGCGAAAACCAGCCACAGGCCTGCAAATCCCACACGTCTGGCAGAAAAATGCACTATAAAAAACACCGAAAAAATACACCAAAAACAATCCAAAGTGCGTAGCAACATAGATGTACCCTGACACAGCACAGGGGCCAACCCGAACCCCACAATCCCCACAGACTACCAGCAAGTAACAACGGGGTCGGGCAAGGTCAAGGAGAAGAGGGAGAGGAAGACGGGGTGCAGACCACAGGAAAACAAGACCACGGAGGTGACAGAACACCACCAGCAACTGACCCACTAGCAGACCACCTGGATTGCAGTCGGAGTGCCCAGGAGGCCAATCCAGGAGGCCAATTGGCGCCGGCATGACGTGACTACCTAAACCAGGCACAAACCCGCTGCCAACAGGAAGGCAGCAACGGCGACAGGAGGTGGGAGTCCAGCACCACCGGAGGAGCTGAAGGAAACTCAGGCCACAGTCATCAGTGTGGAGACGGTGCAAGGAGTAGGGAGTACGGACACAGCTCGAAAGGACCTGACACAACATCAACAGGGACTGGGGGGATGGGGGAATGGGCACAATGGCACATATGCACAACGAGGTGTAGCACACTGCACACCCACAATCACCCAGGTCCATGGGCTCGATCCCCTTGGCACCCTGCATCACACACACATAGCACGAACAGCACACCCACATTGATGACAATGAGGAACAACGTGCATAGCCGACACTGTAGAACAGAGGACACAACTGGCTCCGCACATGCACAGAAACATGCCTACTACATCTGACGGAGCCAGAAAATGTGGAATGGAAATGGAAATGTACGCGTACGACATCACATCCGTCATGTAGACCAAATCTACACTGTCCCGCAGAAGAATCCAGCACCCTAAAAACTGTCACAATGTACATTGCCATACAGTCTGCATGCAAACCTGCACAATGCACCAACATATATGTCAATGCAAAGTCAATACGCACCACCCCTTCACATCACAGTGGGGCACACAACACCTTCAGCAGAGCACATCAGTGATGCCGGAGAGGACCAGCACACCGTCGACACCGACGCCCTACAACAGCACATGGATATCCCACGCAACCCCCCACCAGGACCCGGACAGCCAAGCTACTCAGAGGAGAACACCGACCCTGCAACAGACCACACAGCAGGAAGCACCCGCAAGCACAGCTGGCCCACAACACTTCACCCACCCACACATTGCATCCCAATGCCATGTTCCTGCACGCCAAAAGGAGGTGGCCCAACAGGTGTGGGTGGGGGCCGAACCCATGGAATGCGAACCAGGACACATACGTAGGTGTCAATCACCCGTCAGGGGCCACCAACACCCCACTAAGGAGACCCACACTGCCATAGAGACACATGCAATTGCACTTTCACAGTACAGAACCACGGGCAGGGGCGCTCAAATTCCAGTCACACAGCCATGTTGGCTTTGCGTACGATGCCCCTGGCCACTCCCCTTACGAATTGAGTGGGGGATGACAAAGCTACACGTCCAAGCTCCAACCCGCTGCCTGCGTTGACACGTCTTCATCCGATGTACACAGCACAATGTAGTGTCATAGGGCCCAGGGCCCTCATGCATACAACAATACCACAGGGACACATGCAGATATTATGTTGAACTGGCTACGGGCAAGTGCACCCGGCCCCTTTATTGGCAGGGCCACATGTACAGTGACGCCTGTGCTGGATGTGTGTGGGGTGAATGTAAGCCAGCCCACACAGAATGCCTGGTGCTGGCAGCAACTTGAACATTGGACACCAGTGCAACAGAAACAGCAAACACATGCATAACAGAGTCAACTGCACAGCAACATGGAGGAAGCCGGAGTAAGCACAGAGGTCACCCGAAACTCAGTCAGTAGGTTCCATGAGTTGCAGTGCACTGAGGTAGAGGCACAAGAGATGAGCGCGCTCATGTGAAGGAAATGCTAGGATTGTGTCCCTTCGTGTTAGACCTGATGCAGATGCAGTGGGGTGTGTTAGACCTGCATCAACTTCCTCATCAACGTCCCAGGTCTCCCACACTGTCTGAGGTGACAGTTGAGTGCGCAGTCCACAGCGAATTACCCAGTAATGGTTCCGGGTGTGTGGCTCGACTACCACCTCCAGTCTGCATTCCTGCCTTGGGGATGATGCCTCCTGGCTTCCCATTGTCTGTGTCATCTCCGATGTTCACACTTGACACATCTTCCTCATCATAGTCCCAGCTCTTCCACACTGCATGAGGTGACATTGCTGCGCAACATCTCCACAGCACACATGTCAATTAGTAACGGACAATGGCTTGTGGTGCACTGAGTCACTGGCACCTGGAGTGCTATCAGGCCGATGATGTCATCCACGACAGGTCTGAGCAACTCCGTAAGTCTGTCAGGACCACCGTGTCAACTGTGGCAGATGGCTGTTGGAGGTGGTCCTTGCGGTGGTGGCGTGTGCCTCTTGCAGTGATGCCACGTCCGGGTCGGTCAGGGCTTGATTTGGTATGTGAGCCCTGCTGGGATGCTCTTGAGCCCGGAGGCTGCGTACAGCGCAGGGCCACAGAGAAATGGCGTTGATGACCCCAAGGCCAACGCTTCTGGGGCCATCCAATTTCTCAGAAGAACGGGTCCCGGACCTGACTAGTACAGAGTTAGTGGCCTCGGATGCACAGCGGCCGGCACAGGCACCCAGCCACGGGACGGGGACTTGTCAGAATGGCCATGCGACCTGAGCAGGTCACCATCAATGTCCGAGGTGTATGTTGCGGAGGGTTTCGAGGGACAGTGGAAGGTGTCCTCCAGGGCATGACGCTGAAAGGTTAGATTTTATCCGGAAGCAGCAAATGGAGGAGTGGAATGCGACAGCCTCATTGCCACCACCAATTCAGTATCAGCTACATAAGGATGAAAACTGCCCCCTGGTCCATAGACTCAGACACCACCAAAGTTAGGCCAGAGAGTGTCCATGATTGTCAGGGAACAGACTTAGTGGCACTTAGTGGGCTGAGAGGGGATGCAGTCTGCAATGATGCCGACATACTGATATGATCTCAGCCAATGCAAAATGAAAAGTCTGTGACCTACTGACCGCAGTGTAGGCCGGAGGCAGCGGTCAGCACGGGCCATTCACCAAGTGTTGCTGGCATAGGTTGGTGGCCCCACTGGCCTGCATAGTTCAGGTTCAGTGGCACCACGTGTTTGCTCACCTCCATGACTGTGACCCGACTTTCGTCCGGACTGAGCAGCATCTTCCTCTTACTCCTCTCCGTGCGACCACTGGTGTGGACTCTGCCATTCGTGATTTGTGCCAAGATACTGGATGTTGGACCTACTGGTCTGCAGGGCAATCCTGGTCCCTCATCCACGTGTCGCTGGCTGGTGTTGAACAGGGTTAGTGGCACCATGTGTCGCAGGCTGGCGTTGAACAGGGTTAGTGGCACCACGTGTAGCAGGCTGGCATTGAACAGGGTTAGTGGCACCACATATAGCAGGCTGGCGTTGAACAGGGTTAGTGGCACCACATCGCAAATAGCCATATGGAACTATGCCTCACTGATCGGGGTGGGTGCCGCTGGCCTGGAATTGGGGTCACTGCCATTCATGAATCTGGACACATTTTCGCACGTGACCAGCTGGGCCGAAGAGTAGTCCAAAGGCGGCAGTAGAGTACGTCAAGAATTTCGTTGCCCGACCTGCATCGCAAAATGCGATGCAGGTCGCGCAACGAAATTCATTTTATTTATTTAATTGTTTACTTACCTCCAATTATCCATATTCCGGTTTTTAGTGCCCCCCACCCTGCCCCTCCCCCGCCCCGCCTTTCCGCCCCATGGAACTCCCTCCACGGGCCGCGGCTGGTAAATATTGCATTAATTAGCTCATAAGATCGCCTCTGTTACTTTTCAAGCCCCACAAATTTTCAATCTGCTGACCTGGAATTGGCTAGCATCTTATCTCAATCAAAATAAAACTGATTGAAGCTGCCTAAATAAAGGCTCTGATATCATCATCATGACAAAACACTTGGTACAACAAGTCCTGCTTGACCGGATGACGCAAAAACACTTGGTACAACTACTCCTGCTTGACCGGACGACGCAAAATACAAATCATTGCAATAATAAGCCTCTTCATAAGATTCTATGGTTCATGTTCATTATCTCATGGAATATAGAAGGAACAAAAAAACTCAATTTCGATCCAGAACTGGAGTCTTACTTGAGGAGTTTTAATGTAGTCTGCCTTCAAGAGACATGAAAAATGGAGGAACTGCGCCTGGGGGGCTATGTGGAAATGTTTACCCCAGAGGAGCAAGCCAGGAAAAATGGGCACCCTAAGGGTGGCCTTTTAATATATGTGACACTGGGTAAGTCTTTCAGCTGAAGATGCTTGGAAGTAAACTCGCCACACATACTTGGCTTCATAATGCATAATTGGGACTTTGGAAGTTAAATTTTACCGATTATCATTTTAAATGTCTACATTAACACAAGCTCCATGCAAAAACAGCAAAACATAAATGCTAAAACACTCCCTTAAGGAACTGGAAGCGTTGTATAGTAGAGTGCCTCGAATAATTACAGGTGATTTTAATCTTAACTTGCCAAATTATCTCAGAAGAAGTAGAGGCCTGAGGAGAACAGATATGCACTGGGGAATACCAATATAAATCTCTGAACACAGCTCTATCAATAAATTACACCATGGACTCCGCACCGTAGAGGCAGTTGGATATCAGACACTCAAAAGGTGAAGCATATTGAATAAAATCCAAGATCTAAAGCCACTCCTGATGGATAATGATCACCCTATAACACCCTTTTCCTTTTTCCCACGTGAAATCAAGGATAAAATTGAGAAAAGCAGAGGAAACAGTGCACCTCGCCTAAATAGCCTCCCTGCAGCTGTATACAATCAAGGTTGTTAGTTTTGGTGCACCGCTTCCATACTTTATTCAATTTCTGTTTATCTGAGAAGGTGATACCAGAATCATGGTGTGATTCAACCAATATACAAAAAAGTCCCCTATACCTCCCCTGACAATTATTGCATCATCGCCCTTATGAAAGTGGACTAAAAGATCTTCCCTCGATTTCTATTGGCTGATTTGGAAGACTGGGCAAAAAGAAAAAACGTAATTTCATTCAATCAAACGAGGTTCACAGCTAAATCTAGCACTACAGATAACTTGATGGTTCTCTCAATTATTGCTAAGAAATATGTCATAAATAAAAAAACAGCTTTCATATTCCTGTTTTGTGTATTTCTCTGTGTATAGGCCTTTAACTATGTTAATCAAAATCTTCTTTGGAGAAAGTTGGCCGGTTGGAACATACCTGCAAATTTCTTATGTGCCATCCAACTTTTATACTTAAGCAATTGGGCAAGGTCAACCTTGGACCTAACATCGGCTTGTCATCCAAAATTGTAGTCAAGAGGGGATTCAAACAAGTGTGCGTACTTGCCCCAATGCTTCCTAATCTTTTAATATCTGAAATCATTCCACATCTAGACGCAGCCAAATCACATCCAACAAGTTACTTCATTACAGAATGCTGATGATGGAGTCCTCAGGCTACAGAGGCTCTTAAACAATCCCCATTCTTATTGTGCTGCAAATTAAATCGCCGTAAATCTTACAAAGACTTAAATTGTAGTATTCTGAAGGACAATTAAAAAAAAGAAAGGTAGCTGTTTCCTTGGTTGCTTGTCAGTAGCAAGAAACTACTGCTATAAATATCTGGGGTCTGGCTTCAGGATCACCTATCTTATTGTTTACATCTTAGCTCATTAAAGTCAATGACAGCTTCCTTAGTTGTAGCCCTTGAATACCTACACAGCAAACTGCAAAGCTCAACTTTGGCACCTCATCTTACAGTGATAAAGGCTGAGTTCATTCCAACAGTCAGCTTTGGCACAGAAGCCTTTGAATGGAAGTTTGGGTCTATTCTCAATACTACACAAGGTAAGGCATTTCGCCTTCTCTGTCCCAGATACAGCTGGAGTTTCACTTGCTTAACCAAGCACTAGTTCCAGATGGTTCCTTACTTAAGTATATGTCACTATTAAGATTGTCCGACCAGGCAACACTGCACTCTTGGTTATGGAAAGAAATTCAAATTGCTATCCCGTCAAAAACAAATAGTTGGATGCATGCTTTTAAGTTGGCTTTGAATGAGATAGAAACAAATGAATTATAGAAACCGTCTGTTGGAAATGGCCCTTTTTGCAGGGTTATCCCCAACTTTTTGCTTCTTCCTCCCTATATTTTTTCTGACCCGTGGTTGTTGGCAATAGGACTCTGGGCACTTTACCACTGCTGATCAGTGCTAAAGTGCATATGCTCTCTGTATAAATTGTTATATTGATTGGTTATCCATGATTGGTATATTTGTTTCACCTGTTAGCCCCTAGTAAAGTGCACTGAGTGTGCCAGGGCTGGTGATTCAAATGCTACTAGTGGGCTGCAGCACTGATTGTGCCACCCACAGGAGTAGCCCTAAAATGATGTCTTAGGCCTGCTTGAAGTGCCTATGTGCAGCCAAGGACTGCCATGTCGACCTGGCCAGTGCAACCACTGACCAGGCCTTATCCTTCCCTTTCTGTACATGTCAGGCATCCCTATGGTGGCCCTAGGTACCCCCCTGGGCTGGGTGCAGTGTATCTGAAAGGTAGGGCATGTACTGAGGTGGGTAACATGCCCTGGTAGTGAATTACAGCCATTTTCGTCTTTCACTGCTGAGAGGCTAACTTGCCCATAGGACAGAATGGGGGAGGCTGTTTACATGCCTATCTTCCCCTAAAGGCAAGATAGAAAATCCAAGTTTGGTATCTTTGTGTTCAGAATTTAATTATACATCTTTTTAGCAAGATGGTTTTTAAATTCACTGTGTGAGAATAGCACTTTTTAGAAAGTAGCTATTCTCCTGTTTAACCTTCCTGTGTGCCTGTGTGCAGATTGGCTGACTGGTGTCATGTGATGGGCTAGGTGGCTCCAGGAGTCTGGATGAGTCAGCAGCAGGGTGAATAGGGAGATCTGCTCTAAATGGGTGGGAGGAGTAGCCCCTGGGTTTGAGTAGGGCTGCCTCTGCCAGCACAATGCCGGCTCCACCCCCTGCTGGCCAGGCTGAGGACTCTGCCTCTGCCAGCACAAAGAAGACTCCACCTCCTGCTGAGCGTCTAACGACCCTGCCCCTCACTCTGAAAGGAACCAGGTGCTCCAGGGCAGAGCACACCCAGGAACCGGTTTGAACAGGGGAATGCCCCCACTGAAACAAAGAGAGACAAAGACTTGGAGGGGTATAAGAAGAGGACCCCAGACACCTAAACTTTAGATCACTGTGGAACTAAGAAGGAACCTCTGCCAAGGAGAAAGCTGGAAGGAACTGAAGAGGAGAAGACTGCCTGCTTGCTGTTTTGCTTTGCTGCCAAGGGGAGGGGAAGGACTTTGCAGTGTCCCCTTCTTTTGATTCTGATCTCCAAGGGCCTGAGAAGAGCTGGCTCCCTGTTAAGAAGTCCCAGGAACAAAAGGACTTCACCACCAGCTCCCATGGAACTCTACTGAGGGCGTTCTGACCTGCCTTGGAGTGCTTGCCTAGTCTTGGGGTCTCAGGAGGTCGTTTTGCTGTGTTTGGGAGCTGGAAAGCAGAAGCGTGAACAAGAGTAACTGGTACCCAACGCATCATCTGATTGCGAGTCGCAAGAGCGAGAGTGCGAGGAGAATTTCATCGCGGCGTCATCGCAGCACCCGGAGTCCCCGCATCGCCGAGTGCGTCGAGCATCGTCCCGGTGCGTGAAGATTCCTGACGCTGCGAGGGTCGTCGCAGAACCAGTTTGTGGGCCGCACCACTGCCGGTGCGTGAAAGTATCCAGTCGCTGCGTGTGTCGACGCAGAGTCCCGTCCCGTGATGCATCGATGGTTGCGGCGCCAGAAGTCAACGCCGTGCCGCGCACCGCGACGCATCGAGGGTTGCAGCGCCAGAAGTCAGCACTACGCCGCGCATCGCAGATCGTCGCATCGTACCTGTGCGTGAAGCTTCCCCCTAAGAAACCTACGCAACGAAAGCCAAAGTCATCGCATTCTCCCCCTACAGATCGGAGCCGGCGCATCCACCTCTGCTGCGTGAAGCAGGGCTGCTGCAAAACCTCCCCAAGATCTCAGAAGTATCGCATCGCCTTTGCCATCTTCCTTGTTATAGCTTTTGGGAATCTTAACGCAACTACAGGTACTGTTGGGCACGAGAGTGTCGCATTTTGTGCATTGAGGGTCGCGTTGTGCAGGACACTGACTTTTACATCCTGGAGTACTTTCTGCAAACTCTTGAACTATCTTTAAAGTAACCTTTTTTATTGTATGTTGATTTTTCTGTAGTATTTGGTCTTGTGAAGTTTTTAGTAAAGATACCTTATTTTTCTAAAACTAGTGTGGAGTAAATCTGTGGTGTTTTCACTGTGTTACTGTGAGTGTTGGTACAAATACTTTACACATTGCCTTTGATAGCCTAGACTGCTCAGGCCAAGCTACCTAGAGGGTGAGCAGGGGTTATCTTAACAGTGTATCCCCCTTTCCCTGACTAGAAGCAAGGGTCCCTACTTGGACAGTGGTACCTACCCTGCCAACTAGAGACCCCCAGATCTAACACCGTCACTATTGCATGACCTCTTTAATACTTTTCAAACCTTAAACAGAAATGGTCATTAGGTGAAATACAATGGATCACCCCAACTCCTCCATAGTCACACATTCATTAGGAGATCGGCGCAATGTAGTCACCTATCCTTATGCCCAGCCCACTGCTGAAATGTCCCCCCACACTTAGTTATGGAGCCTGCAGTTTAATATGACTGGGATATTCCCTGAATCATTAGATGGACTGGTAGGGTGCACATTTTTCACCATCTTGCACGGTTTGAATGTACACCATTGCCCTATTGTTCTTGTACCATGAAGAAGACCCTAGACATTTTTTGTCTCATACAAAGGTCGAAACATGCTGGTAACATGTAAATACTAGGTCAAGTGATCAATTGTATTTCACCTAATGGGGAGAGGAGGTGGCCTAACTGGTAGGGTGGTCGACCTCGAATCTGGGGAACTGGGTTTGAGTCTCAGCAATGACACTGAACATCCTGTGATTCTGGGCATATCACATAATCTCCCCGTGCCTAACAAAACAAAATGAATGTGTCCTCATGTAACGCAACTGGTGCTATGTAAAGCACTCTGATACCTGATGCCTTCGGGTCAAGTTCACGCTATATAAAACTCAACAAAATAAAAAGATTTTTTTTTAAATGACAGTTTCTTTTCAAGGTTTTAAACATACCAGAGGTACTTGTTGAATAAATAATATTTTGAGTATACCTCTAGGTATATTATATATTCACTTTTGTCCCCCCGCCCCAAAATAAAAACAGGATGCAGTGTATTGTCCTTATTTGAGATTTATAAAAACTTCCAGGGGTAGATTTGCTTTCCCTGGTTGAGTACGGCAGGGCGACATTGCTCCTACCCCGCCGTGAGAGGTCGGCAAATGATGAAACATGCCTCGACAAGTTGAGGGTGAGACGACTTCTCAATAATCTTTGGATTGCGCATATCTAGGAGTAATCAGCAAACCAAATAGGATAGAGCTGACAAAACAATACCCTCAAGTATATTTTTTGTTTTGCAACTCTCTACTGCCCACAATCTAGGCCTGGGCAAAATTTGGCATTTCCGCGTTCCGCGGAGAGCGCGGAAATGTCAAAATTTCCGCATTCCGCAGCTTTGCGATAATTTGGTTCTTGCTCGCACTGTAAAATAATACATTCTCGCGCGCGCGCGATCGCCTTACCTGAATCCCCGCGTTCGCTGACAAGTTTTCCCGATCCGGTCGCGTTCTCCATGAGATGTTGTATTGTTCTAGCCATTTGCGCTGTCTCGCGACAGTTCGCGTCCGCAGTGACGTCATGCGTCGCGCGATCACGTCTTTTTTCTCGCGATCATGCACCGCGAGACAACTGAAAACAAGATGGCCGCGCCCGCAAGCAACCACATGGGTAAGTTGGCGACCCGCAACCATGCAGAAAATCTCGCGAACATGCCGGAAAAAAACTTCCGCATCTTCGCGATATTTCCGCTTGTTTGCGGAGATTTTTAACATTTTCGCGATAATTTGCGAAAGTCGCTTTCGCAAATTCCGCCCACCCCTACCACAGTCCTGCGCCTGACATGGCAATTGCCATTGTGGGGCTGCCAAGCATCTGCTGTTTGCCTCTAGCAACTCTCAGCAGAAACTGCAGCGCCAGTGAAACCTGCCCTCTTTCTTCAAAGCATGAAAAGTTTGAAAGTAACAAGGCTAAGTTGTGAAACAACATACTTCACAACTTCGCACGCCCTGGGCTTCCAGGACATTTTGTTCTGCTCAGAAGCATTGTAAACATGTATAATTTTTTGGAGCTGCAGTTAAAATCCCCAGAGGTGTACCAGTAATACTGAACGCCTCCTAATAATTAACTCAAAGAGCTCCTGCAGCCTTTTGCAGCCATGGGAGATTTAGGGAAATGAATGCTGGAAATTATGTTTCAACCATTCGTTCACTAAAACCTCCAGGCATTTTATCAATTTTCCTGAAATGACTGCTGGTAATTTAAATACTGAACAAACAATTTTCGAAATATTTTACAAGCATGTTCTACATCAGGGCTGACTAGGACTTGGCTCGCCGTGATTAGTTCAGATACAAGCACTAAACACCACACAGGCAATAATTATCTATCATCAGAACAAAGTAGGCTAGCCTCCTCACTGTACACTTTGTTTCACCTCAATTTGACTTAAAAGTGGATCCATGTGGCATGTAACACATTAAAACTCATAAATAAAAAAATGGAAACAAGTCTTAAAAATAAAACTTTTTCATCCGCAGCTTTTTATCTTCCCACCATCATTCAAGGACCGGTCATCGTTTCCTTGCAAGCACTGGGACCACACAGTGAGACCCCCAGTCGATATAACACACTTACCTAGTAATCCTGTACAGCAGCAGTTTTTAAGTACCTTAAATGGCAATCCTGACATTACTATAGAGAGGCACGGTCCCCCAGGAAGATCAGAAAGGCCGCTTAATTACAAAGAGTCCCTTAGAAACTTGCTAATTATGCCTCCAGACTATTTTACTAAGTGATAAACTTCACCCAATTACATATCATCAATAATAAATTGCAAGTGCAAATAACCAATTAGAATGTGCAAGCACAAAATCAATTTAGGAAATGGATGTACAACATCTTTTCCATACACCTCTATATATCACCCTCATTGTGTAACTCTAGCTCTACTGATGCACAACACGTTGACAACGAGAAAAGAATGTTAGATTAAAAAAATATATATATAATCTAAAATCCCAATTAAGGAGTAGAATTCGTGACACCGCTGCATTAGTTAAGGCTTCCTTTTCTGCTGCATCCTTTTCCCTGTGGTGGAGAGAAAAGCTTAGTAAGCCATCAACATAGCTGGTTGTTGTAGCGATCGAGAGTGTTTTCCATTGTGGTGTTCGGATTTGAGAACTCATGGGTATGTAATCAGACAGGACACAGGACACACCTCAGGAGGTATGACAACAAGGCACTCCTTGCAGTTGCCAGCCGTCCATAGGCCTCTCGAACCAGATGCTTGTGCGAGCTCACTGGCATGCCAAGAACGTCTCCTTTTGGCTCGGGGGATAGTAAAGGCAAGTGGTTATGGCTTACTCCATGAGCAGTGTTATGACATTATAGAAATATAAGACTTGTATTTCCTTTAGAGTTCAGTACCGTAGTGAAGTGAATGCATGTCATGTCAATAGGAATTTGTAGAGCGCACGTACACCGGGGAGGTTTCATGGCGCTAGTTTGGCAGAAGTCCAGGTCCCTGAGAAAAAATTAGAAAGCCTGTCGAAAGAGCCATGTTTTTAAAAGACTTCTGAAGCCAAGAAGATTGGTGGAGAGACCAATTTCAGATGGCAGAGAGTTCCAAAAAGAGGGGGCCAAGGTTGAGAATCGGACACCACTTAAATGCAAGTAACTTTTCTACTGAAAATAACAGGAACTAACAATATGACTCGACTCTTCTTATACTGCAGATCTATAATTATGTACAGCAGTGGCACGAGGTAAAAGGGGGGATTGTTTTTCGCGTGCTGGAAAAATTTCCTGCGTGAATGGCACCATGAGCATTGCAAGATGGCGCTTCTTCTTTCTGCTGCTCGAGTAGATGTTATACTCGAGTGGCAGCGCAAACGGAAGGTTTCACTACACGAGCGGTAGCAGCCATCCGCGACCGTCGCGCATTTAGAAATCTCACTGTGAGGTGGTCTGGAGCAAGATTTTTCCTGCTTGCGCTCACCAACTTGATGCTGGCGAGTGCGAGCAAGGAAATAAACTACGCTTCACTACATGGAGCAGAGTTTTTTTTAACTACGCGCGCTAGGTGGAGAGTGGAGTGGTAAAAACTCTGCAAACTCCGGGAGCAGTGCGGAATTTCACAACCAGGCCAAATTCTTAGCATTCAGTTCTTTATTCTAATAACACTCTGGCCACTCGGTCAGAGCAGGCCTGTGATGTCCGATAGATGCTTGACAGTGTGTGGAGGAAACATAACAGATGCAGATGTGTTATTTGCTGAATGGGTTTACAGGGCCAGAGTCCTTGGGAATAAGGTACGCTGTAGGTCAGCACCCAATAAAGGGGAGTGCAGTCTTGGTGGTATCTCTAGTCAGGTGGATGGGTAAACTCTCCACATTGTTAAGCATGGGGCGCTAGCACAAACAGCCTTGATATGTCGGCTTCAAACCACAACTTTAACAGAATGGCAATCTATTTGCATTAATGTTGAACACCAACCACACCCTTAAGGAAAACATTGCCAAAGAACAAGGGTAGCCTGGCACTAGCTCATCTACCTGGGGCCAGCTCCCTCTTCTAAAGAAAGTGAAAATATATCTCCCAGAAAGCAACTTCAGAACTGCTGTTCAGGCCCTCATACTTTTGCATCTGAATGGTGGCAACACCAAGATCTATGACCTCCCAGACTCAACACTGGCACCCCTTAAGGGTATTCTATATGCCACAGTGTGTCTTATCTGGAACAAATATAGTCACATCACCCCACCCTGGTGGAACTCCATTGCCTCCCCTTTGTGGCCTTTAGCACCTTCAAACCAAACTGCACCATTTACATTGCCTTTATTACCAGCATCCTTGTGACCTAGTGTGCCATTTCATTAAAAGTGCTTTGTCAACTGTTGCATTATGACTTTCTTAATGATTACAGTGAAGAGTAGGACACGTTCATGAGGGCACTCACTATCAAATATTCAGGCCTATTTTGAAAGCAAGGTGGCTCAATCCTATTAAACAGAAACAGGAAGGAAACTGTGGATAAGTGTCTGAATCAGGGGACCACGTTATATATGCAGCGGATTTTCCTTCATTGCACAGGGCACAACTCAACGCAATGAAGGAAAATGGACCGTATTATGATGAATGCACTGCCCTGAGGGCAGCATGTGAAAAACGAAGTAGCTGCTTTGAAGCCGCGCCATGTTTTCACAGTGCAGGCTTCAACCCGCTTGAACTATTAAAGGGGATTAGAGATTTCCTTGCGGGCGGATGCAGTCAGTGATTGCACTCGCCTGCAAGGGGATGTCTGAGGGTCCATAGGGCTCCCTATCCCCCATCCAGAGGGCTACCCTCAGGGGGTGCACTGAAAGTGGTGCACTGTCAGTGCACCTCCTCACAGCTCTGCGCCCATGTCTGTAATAAGGTTTGGGTGCAGAGGCAAAGGGATTCCCTCATTTGCATGGGGTGCGCCCCTTTGAAAATGAGGGAAGGTCCCCTGAAGATAGCGCTGGTGCTTTATGTGCACCAGCGCTATCGGTATTATAGAAGGGGCCGCAGAAGCATCTGCGGCCCCTTCTGTAGAACAAAAGGGCCAGAGGGCGCGCAAAGTGGGTGTAAACACCCGTTTCAGCACCGGAGCACTTGGGATAATAAGGCCCCAGGTGGTTAAAAAAGCCAATTAATGGATCTGCTCCTCTCTATCTGTCTCAAGTGTCTAAAATAGAACT
The DNA here is from genome assembly GCF_964204655.1 of Triturus cristatus. Taxonomy (NCBI): domain Eukaryota; kingdom Metazoa; phylum Chordata; class Amphibia; order Caudata; family Salamandridae; genus Triturus; species Triturus cristatus. Next base: position 280,668,613 of record NC_140588.1, on the reverse strand, counting down.
TATAAGTAGACACAAGGCACGTAAGACACAGAATGTGTAAAAAAGGTAAGTCAATCTATTGCATTAATGTCATATTTCAAGCAACTATGTATTAGTTATTATTTTAAAAGACACATATTATAATAGTAAACTCTATCAAATAAAGCAGTAAGCACTAGTTATGGTTCATAAACCATACATTTAACTTAAAACTTGCACCAAAAGATAGATTTTATATGCTACTTGTCAAACTGTCGATTTATGAAGAAGATGAATTTCAATATTTGAAACGATTTAAGAGAAGGGAAAATGATCACTGTTAGAATGTGATGCTTGAATATCATACTGCTAAGTCTCCCATTCAGCCAGTACCACAGAAGCAGTCAAGCATGCTCCTATGAACTACCCTTCTGGCGCTGCCACTTTGGCTGTTTATTGTTTGACCTGACTCTTTGTGCAGGTTTATCCCCTGACTTTTTGTCTTTTGCCTCCTATTTTTCTGACCCTGTTTTTGTTGACTTTAGGACTCTGAGAACTTCTGGGAACAAATGGTCATCCACAGCTCATGTTTCAAAGATGGTTCTTCTGCCGCTCTCCCCAACCACCTGAAAGCTAGCCCATCAAAGAATAATGCCTTACATCAGCAGATCCTCGTCTATTTCTAATTTAGCCTCAGTCTCTCTGTACAGGGAAACAACCTGTCACCTTTCTTAAACTTGAAACTTGCGGTTTTACAGCTACTCCTCTGTATAATTATAATACATAAATTCATATCAAATCCAATTTTCTAGGTAGCAGTACTCCTCACAGAGTCAACATTGCATATTATATATCAATTACATAGTCATGTTTTTACTGGTTTACTAAGACTATTGCACAATAACAACCAGAATAATGTCCTACCCTATTCCTACCCTAATTAGATAAAGACACTTTCCCAATTATCTGAAATATTTGTTTTTATATTAGCAAGCTCAGTAGCAGTGAAGTCATTGATGCCGCTAAACAATACAAGTATGTCAGCCCAATAGATTGTGTCAAAGATACCTTTCAGTTTATTTACGGAAGCATTCATGGTTATTGCCTGCACGCCATGCCACTAATAACCCTGCGGAATGATCTCCAGTCAAAGGATTCACACCGTCAAAATGATTTTGCGTACCCATCGAGCATGCTAAACAATTCTCTTCTGGTCCCATGTCTTCAAAGGGTGGTCATGCCATTCCAATCCACCCAAACACCACCCACCCGTCCCCACCAGGATAGAACTGGCTTTAATATGCCCCTGAGTCCCATCCATTTTTGTCCTTTTTGCACAAGTTGCACAGCTTCTGGTCCCCATCGTGAAACCAGTGGCGAAGGATGGCTAAGTTAGACCATCATCCATATCACTGCAGATCCTTCAACCCTTTTCCTACCCACCCTAATAAGGAAGGTCTAATAAACCAAGCAAATGGAAATGACCCAATAGTGCAGAAAAACTGAAGAAAGTGAGTCGATCAGACGAAACAGATGGACATCTGTCAGCCCAAAGACTCTCAGCAAAGTAACATGGTGCAGCTCACTCCCAGCTAGACTAGTGTCTCGGTCTCGGAGATGAGACGTCTGGGATCAAATGAAAAGACACTGATATCAACCAACTGTGGAAATAACCTTTATTTTATTAGCAGTCGTGTGCTTTGCTATATAGTGCTTCAGATATATGATAATGCTGGGAAAGCAGAATGTGATGACTGAAGCTAGATCAGACTTCCCAGAAGGAGCGTTGGGCAGAGAGGCCGTGGGTTAAAAAAAGAACGCAAACTCCACACAGGCTCATTAAAAAACCTATGGGCCTTTCCCCATTAATGTTCCAAAGATGACTATCCGTGCAAACCCACCCAAACCCCAAGAAGACCCTAAAAATGGGACTGGCACTGAGAAAACCAAATAAAGTATGTGGCCACTCAATTCCGGTGGGACTAATATCCGGGCTCTAACATCGGTACGGGCCAGAATCACAAGTAAAACGCATTAAAATTGACCAACTGCGGGAATACCATTCTAGCTACTATCTTAATTTCAAAAGGTATTAATTAAAAATTTTAGATATACAGAGAAGCTGCAAAAAGTCACCAGTAGACACTGGCAATACAAAAAAGATGGGAAAGAGTTATATTAGGGGTTTCACAGATAGAACACATGAGCCCAGTGACATTAAAGTAATTCCTGGCTTTGAGGCATTGTCCTAAAGAGACATTTATTGCTATTTGCTGAGCCATTTTAGCATGGCATACCTTCATGGAAGAGGAATCTGGGGATCAGCGCTGGTGGCATATTAGCCCAGCACCATGTGACTCTGGGCAATAGCTTGCTTAATCTTCCCGACGGCCCCCAGTGCCTAGAGACCCTTATGGGTGATTGTTTGCGCTTTACAAATGTGGATTATTATTATAGCTGCTACTGTAGAGTAGCGAGGGTGATATGGGGCAAGCTCCCCGCCCCCTTCCCTAGGTTAGATAGTAACAAACCACAATGGGAGTACAGTGGTTCCTTCACACCTTAGGGCCTAATGAAGCTACTCCCTGGGCAACGCTTCCCCATAGCCTCGAATGTCTCTCAAATAAAAGCCGATGCACAGAGAGGCACGAGCTAGAGCGTGCCGCGTCCTTTGACCAGCGTACAGCCAGCCACACGCACGTTGTGTCTCTACCACATGGCGGGATTCGTCCAATCTGAGTGAGTGTACCAAGAAGCTCACTATTCACTTAACAATATTGTGATCTCTAGTCTTCGATGCCCATCTTTTCTTCAAATACGGATACTTTATTAGCAGTCATCCGCTGTGCCAAACAGTGCTTCAGTCATGTGCAAACTGAAGAGCACAGCAGAACGTTCAGCCAGAAGCTTTGGTCAGAAGTTGGAAAAACCTATCTATGTAAAGATTTTGGTTTATGTGTCCGCATCTCGGGGCATATCAACAACAACCAGCGATAATTATCGCTAAGCGCACTTAGCGCTAGGATAATTATCGCCGGCTAGCGTGGATTTTTATCGCTGAGATAGCGTGCTATTAGCAACGCTTATCTCAAAAGCGATAAAAATCCTAGCGCTAACTGCTTAACGTGAGATTATCGCTGGAAACCCAGCGATAATCTCACGAATTGTGGCGTTAGCTTGTTGATAGGGACTCACAAACTTAGCCATGATATCCTCCTTCCATAGGATATCATGGCTAAGTCAGTCCTGAAGCAGGCGTAAGGAAAGTAGCGATAACAGGGTTTATCGCTACTTTTCCTGCCGCTATGCTTCATAGCGTGGGGCTTGATGATAGGAGAAATGTCGCTTAGCGACATTTCTCGTGTCATATCAGGTCAGGAACGCCCACTTTGCATCTCATTAGAGATGCAAAGCTGGGCGTTAAGATTTCGTACGCTAAAGCAAGGTTTCACGTGTTAGCGTGACCTTGCTAATTAGGCGATAAAATTAACGCCGCTTTTCGGCCGAAAACGGCTGCAAAAGCGGCGATAATTTTCTATCGCCTGGTTGTTGATATGCCCCATCTTTCTTTAAGCGTTTTAAAGACCCGTCATTTTAACACGAGTGACAACAAACGTATTTATGTTCACTTATTCATTTATTACAAGTTTCAGTATAGCGCGGACCAGGCCACCTGGACGTTTGTTCCTGTCACTAACTGAGCGAGCCTGGTGCCGGAGGCCCCGGGTGGTTTCCAGGACGCTGCCCGCACAGACTCTCCCTCCCCTCCTGCAGAAGCTGAATTGATGCATTTGTGTCCTGCAGCAGCTGACGGGGAGCTGCAGCCAGCCAGACAGCCGCTCCATTAGAGATTTGAGGAAAAGGGTGATCTCATTCTATCTGATTAGTGCATCCAGCACCGGGCCTTGGATGCAATTAGTCCGCGCCAGCCTTGGACGCCGTTCAGCAGAGTAGAAAGGAGCACTTGAGCTCCGTTGAAACGGAGCGTGGCATCTGCTGCGGACTGAGGAGAAAGGTTTGGGGGTCAGCACTTGATTTTGATAAAGCGTGCCAGATTAATTGTCTCCCCTAATCCTGTTTGTCATGGTCGATGTGCGGGGAAGCCTTTGTGGCACGGCCTGACATATGGGTTGGGCTGCTGCTCTCCGACTCGTGTTGGCATAGTGCCCACTCCGTTTCTTTCCAGGGGAAGGGGCCTCCTGCTTCTGTTCAGCTGGCCGAAGGCTGTGTAAACAGCTCCCTTAATCTTCAGCCCTCTGTGGCCTGTTCAAAGAACGCGTATTTTGAAAATGTTGGAGACTGGCGAAAAGACAGAGAGCGAGAGGGTGAAAGTGATTGAGAGAGCGAGGCACAATGCCTGTGAGAGAGAGTGGGCGACGGGAAGATATAGATAGAAAGTGAGGTAGATAGGTAGAAAGAAAGATAGATATGAAAAATAGAGAGAGGGAAAAGAGAAAGAAAGAGAGTGATAGAGAAAGAAAAGACAAAGAGAGGAAGAAGTGGGAAAAAAGAGTAGGAGTGATGAAGAAAAAGAGAGGGGTAGAGAGGAGAGAAAAATGAAAAATATAAAAATAAAGAGACAAAAAGAGAGAGGTAACAATGAGATGGAAATGAATACAGAGAGAGTGACTGAGTGAGAGTAAGAAGTAGACAAAGAATAGCAGAATTACAGAAAATGTTTTGGCTATAAGCAGTGCTTTAAATGGGCCGGTACTCACTGGTACTGAGTATCGGAACTTCTTTTTTTTATCCCTTCAAGTACCGGCACTTCTCCCCCACCAAGGAGAGTACTGGTACTATTGTCTGACATGTTGTTTATTGCTAATTCTGCAGAGGCAGGGTGGCGCCTGCCTCTATGCAGTGGTCGAAGTGGGGAAGAAAAGTAGGGGAACTGTGGGCAGAGAATCAGAGGGTGGGAATAATCCAAGGATTGCATCAGTGGGCGGAGCCAGAGGTATGGCCAGAATGTGCAAACATCTCAAGTTTTAGTATTTTTTGGGCATTTCACTGCCCAGTTTAATCAATCAATGGATACACATGATTATTTAAGGTTATAATGAGTTATTGATATTAAAACATATTTACAAAGTGGGATATGCTTCTAATCACAGAATGTCGCAAATATGATAAAATGTGGAAGCACAAGCCATTTGTCGCAGAGCCATGGAGTTTCTGTCATCTGCACTTCTCCCTTTTTCCACAACAGTAGTTCAAACATGAATGGCAAAATATCCTAGTTTGCAAATGTTTTCTATATAATTATGGCTCTGCCATATTTGCCTCATAATGCAAGATCTGCTGCATGATCTGACCATTTAAACGGATACATTGTTTATAGCTTAAACGCATCAAAAGTTAATAAAACATTTGACTTGTGTTGCTGCGGGGTGGATGGCTTATTGCAAAGGTTGACTGATCACCTTTCTCACTGCTGCATTTGTATGTTACACTGGTACTAATATGGCAAAATCTTTCCAGAGACTGTTAGCATGTGTACACATGTCAAAATAATAAAATATCAGAAAATATACTGCATTACGCTGCAGCCTTTTTTTAATGCATAATTTAGTCAACATTGCGGCATAATTTTGTCCTCCTTTGCGGCATAATTAATTCCAGTGGCCCCACAGCAAGCAGCACATGTTAAAAGTGCTTGTGAATGAAGCAGAGAGACTGTGAAGTTTGCGAACTTAGATTGGTGTGCGTTCACATCCTGCATTGCCAATCCCTGGTAAGTTGCACCATCTACTTCTGAAACAGGGCAAATGGAGGTACCTGTTGGTGAGGCAGTCTGGCCTCAAGGGCAGGGCCGTCCTTAGCACTGGTGGTGCCCTGTGCATTAATGTTTGTTATTGCCCCCCAATGACCACCTCTGCCATGGCTTCCATCACTACCACCTTTTAAAAGTGCCCCTCAAGTCTCCATAACCACACTCTCTCTCAGATGCATTTAATTTGATTTACAGCACCACTCATACCAGTGTAGGGTGTCAGAGCACTTTACATCACACACATTACTCAGAGACAATCAATATGTGTCTAAATCACTGTATAGAAAATGTTACATAAGACTAAGGACTACAAGGTGTAGGAGTCACATGACAACCATACTAGTAGGCCGTATAGTTTAATAGTGATTGGTCTGGAGTAACACAAACTCAGAATTTTAAACAGAATACCATGGTTGGGAGTTCTCTTTAATTATCAGAATTGATTTCTGTCCAAAAGAACACTTTTTGCAACATTAGGATAATCAAAGACTGGGGGAAAAAACATAACGCTCTAATTTATACCTTGCAGTTTGTATGCAGCTCTTAGATGAAAGTTAATAGCTCACTGTTCTATGTTAGGACTTTAACTTATAAACTGCAAGTAACAAAAGGATCTCTCTGACAAAAGCAGTAGCCCACTGACCTATTTACATTATGTTCACTTTGTGATCGGCATGGTACATATTCTTTGCAGCAGGCACATTAACCCTCTGAGCTACCTTTCCATTAATCAAAGCTTCCACTCAACAAAATGATCTCTCTCTAGGAAGAACATTAAACACCAGAGTCATCATGACATTTTTATTGTTGCCGAACATTGCTGGAGGCCAGGAAGGAGGCAGCAACCGCTTTTAAAACCTTAATATACTTGCAAACATAATGCCTCCACACCGGTTGCACTACCCTAGAGCTGGCCCTTCTCAAGGGTGCTGTGACCTCAGTGACAGAGTCACTGTTGTGCTAGGCTGTGCTGCTTCATAGGCCTGTCCGCAAGACTGGAGGTGAACTTCAGTATGGATTGTGGTGGACAAGCCTTGAAGGTTCAATCAATCAATCAATCAATCAGGGAATTGTAAGCACGCTACTCACCCATGAGGTTCTCAAAGCGCTGGGGTAGGGTGTGTGTGGGGTTGGTGCCGCTCTGTTCAGCCGAAGAGCCAGGTCTTGAGCGTCTTCCTGAAGGTGTCCAGGGAGAAGGAGAGTCTGATGTCCACCGGAAGTTTTTTCCAGGTCTTGGCTGTGATGTGAGAGAACGATCTTCCTTCTGCTCTGGCTCTGTTGATGCGGGGGGTTTCAGCCAGTGCGAGGTTGGCTGATCGCAGGTTTCTTTTGGGTACGTGGAAGTTTATTCTGTAGTTGAGGTATTTGGGTTCATTGTTGTACAGGCATTTGTAGGCGTGAGTGAGGATTTTGAAGGTGACTCTCTTCTCCACAGGGAGCCAGTGGAGTCACCACAGGTGTTGGCTGATGTGTTTGTGCCGGGGGATGCCGAGGACGAGTCTGGCCCCGGTGTTCTGTATTGTTTGCAGCTTGTGGAGTAGGGACTTGAGGATGCCAGCATAGAGTGCGTTGCCATAGTTGAGTTGCTGGTGAAGAGTGCGTGGGTTACTGTTTTCCTGGATTCGGGGGGAATCCATTTGAAGGTCTTTCGGAGGATGCAGAGGGTGTTGAAACAGCTGGTGGTGACGGCGTTGACCTGACGGTTCATGGTGAGTGATGAGTCGAGTACAATGCCAAGGTTCTTTGCATGGTCTGAGGGGGAAGGGGGCTGACGAGGGCAGTGGGCGGTGTTGTCCCATGCTGAAGGAGTGGTTCCAAGGATGAGGACTTCAGTCTTATCAGCGTGGAGTTTTAGGCAGCTGTTGGTCATCGAGACTGCGACTTCCTGCATTTCTCTTTGGAAGTTGAGTTTTGCGGTGGTGGGGTCTTCGGTGAGGGAGAGGATGAGCTGGGTGTCTTCGGCGTAGAATATGATGTTAAGGCCGTGCTGTCGGACGATGTCTGCGAGGGGGGCCATGTGGATGTTGAAGGGGGTCGGACTCAGAGATGACATCCGTGGGACTCCGCAGCTGATTACCGTGGGGGCGTAGAGGAAGCTCAGCAGTCTGATCCTTTGTGTTCTTCCGGTGAGGAACGAGCGGATCCAGTCTAGGGCAGTTCCTTGAATGCCGGCGTTGTGTAGTCTAGCAACTAGTGTGCGGTTAGAGACGGTGTCAAAGGCTGCAGACAGGTCAAAGAGGATGAGGGCTGCGGCGTGGCCTTGATCCAGGAGGGTGCGGATGTCGTCTGTGGCGGCAAGTAGGGCGGTATCTGTTCTGTGGTTGTTTCGGAAACTGGATTGGGACGGATCGAGGACGGCATGCTCTTCTATGAATTGTGTCAGTTCCCTGTTGACTGCTTTCTCTCCCACTTTGGTTGCGAAGAGGAGAAGTGAGATGGGCCGGTAGTTTTTTAGGTCAGTGGTGTCAGCTGTGGGCTTCTTCAGCAGGGGCCTGACTTTGGCGTGCTTCCAATCATCCGGGAAGGTGCCTGTTTTGAAGGTGGTGTTGATGGTGTGTTGTAGCTGGGGCGCGAAGGTGTCTGTGGCTCTGTGGTAGATGTGCGGCGGGCAGGGGTCGGTGGGGGCCCCTGGGTGGATGCCTTTCATGGTCATGGCAGTGTCCACGGTCATGAAGGGTGTCCAGTTGGCGATGGTGGGCTGGCTGGCGCCCTGGGGAGGCAGGGGACTGGATGAGGTGTTTTGGGTGGTCGATGAAGTTGTCGTAGAGTGTTCTGATCTTGAGGTGCAAGTAGGTTCCAAGCTTGTCGCAGAGGTCTTGGGATGGGGTGATGTCTGTGGTTTCGCTGCGTGGGTTGGTGAATTCCTTAATGACATTGAAGAGTTCCTTGGATTTGGAGGAGTTGATGAGGATTTTGTTGTGGATGAAGTTCCTTTTGGTTGTTCTGAATTGGTTGTGGTAGTCCGTCATGGCGTCTTTGTAGGTGGAGTAGTTGTCGGTTGACTTGGTGTTCCTCCAGTTCCTTTCCAGGCATCTGCAGGTGTGCCTGGATTCTTGGAGGCCGGTGGTGAACCAGGCGGCTTTTCTGGGGCGTTGTTTGCTGGGGTTGTGTAACAGGGCGAGCTCGTCTGCTCAGTTGGAGATCCACAAGTGTAGTTCTCTGGCTGCGGTGTTTGCGTCGGATGCCCAGGTGTGGTTGTCTCGGACTAGGATGGAGTTCAGTTGCTCGTTGGTGACCTTGCTCCAGTTCCTTTGTTGCAGGCGGCGGGCTGGTATGGGTGCTTTGGGTTTGTTGACGGTGAAATGGATGAAGTTGTGGTCGGTCCAGGGTGGCCGCGTTGTGTGGCTGAAGTGGACGCTGTTTCCTGCAGCGAATATGGGATAGAGGGTGTGTCCTGCTCTGTGTGTCGGTGCGTTGATGAGTTGGTTGAGTCCGATGTTGGGGAGGTTGTTACAGAGGTTGGTAGAGTTCGGGTCGCTGGGGTTGTCAAGGTGGAAGTTGAGGTCTCCGATGAGTATGTAGTTGATTGATGCTATGGTGTGGGGTGCGATGAAGTCTGTGATGGTGGTGGCGAATGGTGTCCGGGGGCCGGGGGGTCTGTAGAGGAGTGTTCCACGGAGTGTGGTCTTAGGGCTGGTGTGGATCTGGAAAAGCAGGTGTTCAGTAGAGGGGAAGGTTTCGCTGGAGGTGGCGAGGCGGAGGTTTTTGTGGACTATGGCGAGGCATCCTCCCAGGTGGTTGGGGTGGCCCTTCCTCTGAATCTTGTAACAGTCCGGGATGGCACTGTTGATGTTGGGGGCAGAGGTGACGTTGGTCCAGGTCTCTGTGAAGAAGGCAATGTCGGACAAGAGAGTGTCGAGTAGATTCCAGATTTCCATGGCGTATTTGTGTACGGAGCGCACGTTGAGGAGGATGCACTTGAGGGCGTCGTTGGTGCTGGCTCTGGTGCTGTTGCGGGTCGGGGTGGTGGTGAAAGTCCGGTGGCAGTGGAGGCAGGAGAACTGGCCGTGGGTCGTATGCGGTGAAGCCTGTTGGCAGTCTGTGGGTCTTCCGGGGTTCAGAGCGAGGAGTGCAGTGATTTTGTAACAATGGAGGGCAGTAGATCCAGGGTTCCTGGCGCTGGTCGCGGTCAGGTGCAGACGGGCTTGCCTTAGGCATGCCTTCGCGCTCCTCTGCTGCCATGAAGTAGGGGAGGGCCGAGCAGCTGGGAGGCAGGAGCGGCTGGGACAGGGGGCGGGGCCGCAGGGGCAGAAGTCACAAAACAATACCAGGAATACAATTACCATGACAGTGGCAGAAATGAGACAGACACGACAATACCAGCAAATGCGAGCGAGCCCCAGGGGGCGGAGTGAGGCAGGCAACAGGCAGGGCACATGGAAGGAACACTGGCAGGCAAGGGGTCGCGAACCCTCCCAGGAGGGGGCTCGAGGCTCAAGAGGCGGTGATGTATGAGCGGAGCTGCTGGGGAGAGAGTATGCCTTCGACCAAGGGTCAGAGGATCTCATCGTGCTCCCCCGCAGCGGCCACCATGAAGTAGGGGAGGGATGAGCAGCTGGGAGGCGGAAGTGGCTGCGACAGGGGGCAGGGCCACAGGGGCAGAAGCGACAGGAGAAGGAAGCGGCGAGAATGGGCAAAAACAGGAGTATGCAAGTAAAAAGTCACAAAACAATACCAGGAATACAATTACATATACAATTACCATGACAGTGGCAGAAATGAGACAGACATGACAATACCAGGAAATGCAAGCGAGCCCCAGGGGGCAGAGTCAGGCAGGCAACAGGCAGGGCACACAGAAGGAACACTGGCAGGCAAGGGGTCTCAAAGCCTCCCAGGAGGGGGCTCGGGGCTCAAGCGGCAGTGATGTATGAGCGGATTTGCTGGGGAGAGAGTTTTCTTTAACCAAGGGTCAGAGGTTAACCCACACTTGCCACAGCTAAGGCCCACCTGCTGGTGCTAAGACACCAGGGCTTATAAGGTCTTGTGAAGCCTTCTACGGTCTAGCATGGGATTGTGCGCTCTCAGGAGAGTGGTCTGGTTCCCCAGTTCCAAATTCAGCAGCTCTGGCCATAGTGCCACATCCTCTCCTCCACGGAACACCATACCGCCCCACTGAGAAAAACTCATACTGCCTTCAACCACAACCCAATTGTTGCCGGCTTTAAACACCTGGATGCGCCTCAATTTAAATGACGCACTAGACAAGAACAATATGCGGCCTACAAAAAAAGATTAACAACATCCTGGAAAAAGCAAACACTCATAGGGAATGCAAAATTAAGCAAACCATGTGAAATGTAAGCAGGAACAACATGGTTACTTTAACGCTTTTCCACTCAGTATTCAGAAATCAGTGAGTGCCTTTGCCTGAAAAGTTAAGGACATGACTACAGGTCCCTAAATGGACCTATTTCAATGTCCATTGCTTATATCCTTACAAAACGTTTGCTGTATGGTAAAAAGACCACATCCCTGAACGCAGAGCCGCAGCACACATTTTGTTTTGCAATCCACACATTGCAGTACCTCCAGGATTGGTGCACTAGTTGCAAGCCCAGGGAAAACAAAGACAAGAAAACAAAAATAGCGCTTCACTGGCAAACTCTGTAAAAGTGGCGCTGTGGTTGAGTGTGAATTAAATCAATTTGGCCAGTTTGCTACCACTCTATATTACTTTATTTAGTTATTTTCCATATTTTTAACCTTTTATTCCCGATGCTGCACTTTGGAATTAAAATGTCAGAAAAATAGGAAATTTCCAGCAAAAGTGTTTTTCTTTTTTGGATCCATTTCACAGGGGAGCAAATAAAAGAAAGGAGAGGAAAGAGAGTGAGTGAGAACCCCGTCTTGAAGTCACGGTTTTCAGTAAAAGAAGAACTGCTAGACAGAAAAAGAGGGAAGAAGGAAAGAGTGGAGGGGCAGCTGGAGGGGCAGCTGAAGTGGCAGAGCAGAAGTGGACACTGTATTTTTCTTCTCTGGGCAAGAAGGAAAAAACAGAGTCCTGTTACTTCTCTGCCGCCCGTCCTCGAACGCCGAGCTTTATTTATAGGCGATGGAGATTACTTGCGTCCTGGGACGCATTTTCAAAATAAAAAAGTAGGGGAACGGAAACCTTGGAATTGAAGAAGTAAGGGCACGCCGTGCCCTGCTGATCCCGCCCACTTCAACCACTGCCTCTCTGATACTCTGACAGCCAAACTGCCCGTGTAGCCCTGTACTGAGCCCCTGCGGAACTGGAACCGTTCAACAGCAGCTCAGTTTCATTATGTCTTTTACGTGTAGGTGTTGAGAAGTTCACTGGCCTAAATCACAGCAACGGCTCATGATCAGACAAGGAAGGTTTAAAAATCACACAGTGTTGAGCAGTGTGAAAACATTTCTGGCCGAAGACCACACAGAATATGTCAAGATCACTTTAAGTGCAATGTGCTGCATACATATTTTAGTGGGTCATAACAGCAAAATGGCTATTAATTACTAAGCATGTGTTATGTTACATGTGCAGAGGGAATCTGCACATATGGGAATTTGAGATTACTAACAAGGATAATGCAAGTACAAAATGAATACACATCAGATGGAAGAAGTGCCATTGTATCATATCCCACCCTAGCCCCACCCCTAGCCCCGCCCACTAGCCACACCCCTAACCCAGTTTGATGAGTACCTGCACTTATTTTTTTCCATTTAAAGCACTGCCTATAAGTGAAGCGTGGGGGTATTTACAATGAAATGGCGCAGCGTGGCCCCACAAGCAAATCTGCTGCGCTGAGCTGCGCCCTTTCAGAAATGCAGGGATGCACCGTATTAACAAGGATACAGCGCACCCCTGTGTTTTCCCTAGCGCCGGTGCTAAAAAAGCTGCGAAGCGCCAACACGGACATCCTTGGCCATGGTGCAAGGGTGTCTGTGTTTCAGGATGGATTGTTTATGTGCAGCAAGGTGTCTCTTACTGCATATAAACAATTATTAAAGTCGATTTGCTCCTTCTATGTGTGTTGCAGAATGCAGCACACATAGAAAGAGCAAAAACAAGCATTTGCAATGCAATAGGTCTCGCATTTGTGCGAGTTTAAGCTACTGGCATTGCAAATAACAATGAGTTTTATTTATCTTTCAAAAACCAAAAGAGAAATAAAAGGCATTGTCATTTACAATGCCATTAGCTGAAACTCGCGTAAGTGCGAGACCTGTTGCATTGCAAATGCTTATTACTTGTATCACTCCGGAAGTGTTTCCAAATAGTAAACTAATGCCAGAATAAACCTTCTGCAAATATAGTTTTATAAGTAAAAGTGATCTCACACATGTCCTTTAATTAGTACATCCCAGGATACTTGAGCCTCCTGCCAGACTTGAACCTGTTTCTGCAGCTTCAGAGTCGGACGCCTTAGCCGTTAAGCCACACATCCTCCATATATACATGGCCTGTACAATAAGAGAAGTCAGCCAGTATTACAGTGCTCCCTTTTCCAACAGAATATTCACGTAAACGATGTGCCTGATAATGACGCCATGGCACATAATTTTTAATAAATTGCCTAACCACAGCTATTCAGCAGTGAGTTTTGCGTGTAGCTGCAACTATGTCGATAGGAGCATTAATAAATAAAAAAATGCAACATGAGGTAATGGAGGGGGAGAGCACCACACGGACTGCAGCACGTAGCTGCATCTATTCCGATTGAAGCATTTTTTTACAAGGATGGGGAGAGCACCGCACGGACTGCAGCACGTAGCTGCATCTATGCCGATTGAAGCATTTTTTAAAAAGGAGGCGGAGAGCACCGCATGGACTGCAGGACATAGCTGCATCTATGCCGATTGAAGCATTTTTTTTAAATGCAGGGGGAGAGTACCTCACAGATTGCAGCACGTAGCTGCATCTATGCCGATTGAAGCGTGTAAAAAAAAACAGCTGCATAAGTTAATGGTGGGGGAGGACGCGACATGAGGGAATGGGAGGGGGAGAGCACCGCACGGACTGCAGCACGTAGCTGCATCTATGCCGATTGAAGCGTAATTTAAAAAACAAACAGCGGCATGAGTTAATGGTGGGGGAGGGCACCGCATGGACTTCAGCGCGTAGGGTCACCACAAGACAGGAGCTGGACTTCTAGCACAGTGAAGGCCAGCAGTAGGAAAAGAGTTTGTCCAACCAACAGAGATGCCTTCACAGCGTAACATAACTGTACTTGGCCGGTGCCCTGCAGTCATCAAGGGAAGTGACATATCGGCTGCATGAACCAGTCAGGAGGCAGTGAGGAAGATTGATGGTGGAGTCAGCGTATGGTAAGTTGCAGGCGGGAAAAACGTGGTTGTATAGATAACTCCAGGTCCTCACAAGGAGAAATAAAAGTATTTCTCCTTGTTGTGTCAATCTAAGGCCTGCTTTACAGTGGCATTAGTTTTTAGTGCTGCCTCAGATTTACACATCCTTGTAAATCTGGAGCAGCATTAAAAGCAATGAGTGTTGCGGTGGAACGCTCACAGCAACACCCATTGCACTACCCTTTCATGCAGACACCTGCGTGAAAGGGGACAATATTTCCAAAGCGGCGTCAAGCCCTGAAAAGTGTATTAACGCTGCCTTGTACATATGGAGCAGGGCATTGCCCCACCCGAGCGTCCTAAAAAGTGACACTCCGGTGGTGCAATTCCCTTGTAAATATGCCCCTTGAACTGGCTCCTCTCCCAGTTTGAATCCTGCTTTAGATGAAGTAATTACACTTTGTGAAACAAATTCAATGCAAGGATCATACGTCAGGTCACTGATGATTAAGCTTAAGAGCAAAATGGGCATGGCGGTACACTTTTTAGTATAAAAACTTGCTATTGCCTTAGCACAGGCTACTCCAACGAGTAGCTTGTGAGCTACTAGTATCTTTCCACCTAAATGTAAGCAGCTATCCATCGTGCAGCCCAGCCTGCTAAATTCGACGCTTTGTCTTGGCCTCATTAATATATGCAACAAAATTGAGAAAATTTATTTGAGACAAAAAAAATTTATTTTCAGAGCTCATAGGCTGATGTTTGGAGAAAAATGTCTCAATTTCCAAACTATATTGAAAGCTGATATTCAAATACAAAATCATATGGTGTTATACTGATATCATATCCTTTGTGCCACGGGTATTGTAACTACCGCTGGTATCTATTACCTAGGTAGAGGAACTTGGAATTTATAAAGCCTTTTTTACTGCTGGCAACTCTGCCTGGTGCCCAAAGGGGTCACTGCTGACAATCTTGCATGAGGTGGCCACTAATGTAATCTTGTCTAATGTGGTCACTATTACAACGCTCCTAATAGTAATAATATCAGTAGCTCGGGATGATTTTCATCTAACATAAGTAGCTCTTTTACAGAAAAGGTTAAAGACCCCTGCCTTAGCATGCACTATTCTTTGCACACATTAATTTACCTCTTGGAAGACAAATTCTCTGCAATCTCCTTTTGAGATATTCTACCAAACTGCATGTTAGTTCTGCTGTAATATATGAGAAATTTCCATGTTTTCTTGTCATTCTCTTTTAACTTTAAAAAGCCCTCTTCACTAAACCAGCTATTTTTGCCATTCAGTCCCCTTCATATCCCACAGCGATCTTTCCCGTATCCCACTAACCAACCTCAGCCGATCTTTGAAGAGAAAGGTATCAGTCCATATAACATGATCTCGGCTGATTAGCCACTAGGCAATCAAAACTATGCATCTTATCACAAAAAAAATAATTAGTTCATGACTTGGCTGGGAGAGACCTTTGAGCGGGATCGAGGCCTAGTCCTGACACCAATGTCTGTTCACGAGCCGGGTGGCCCCCTTTGGGCGGCAGGTGCTGTGTCTGCTGCATCGTCCCCCACTTCCTTCCCTGTTACCCCTGTCATTTGTCGTCCTAAGACCCACAGGCCCCTTTAAACCTGTCTCCCTCACTGCCCAGTGGTTATCAGCCCCTACAGCTCCCTCATACAGTGACTATGGCCTGTCCTATGTGCAGCCTACTAGCTCTGGTACTCCTGTAATGTTCTGCAGGAACATGTCAGCCCTACCCCTGATAGATGAACCCCCTCCTTGATGTAATACTTAGACCTGCCGGTTGATCAACTTGTGTCTGACAAACTCCCAGCCCATGCCCTTGCAGAATTTGTTGATCACTATGTTCAGTTTCCTACGTGACACTTCCACTGCGTCCATCTTTTGCGTTCTCCAGTTGATGCTTGGTAACAGCTTAGATCACACTATGCTGGTGGATCCCATGAGGGGTGCTATCGCTTTCTTGTCCTTTTTCATTACCTCCAGCACCTGACTCCTTCCCAGTTTGTCAAGTATTTACTCCCCCAGATGTATGACCAGCACGTCTGGTTTGTGCCTTTTCTTCAGCAAGCCCCTAACTATCACGAACAGCTGATCCCAAGTCATACCGGACCTGCCGAACCATTTGACCTGTGTGCTCTCCAACCATACCCCTTTGAATTTCCGCCTTCCTCTGCTCTGCCCATCTTTGTGCTCGTGCCATGTAAGAATGCCATTACTAGCCACACCAGCTTCTACTTCTGCAGGTCCCCTGAAGGAGTTTTAAAAATGTCAGCACCATGCCATCCCGAAAGCCATCTGGTAAGCGTTTGACTCCCACCTGCCCAGCCTCCAAATTGCTTTCCTCTGCAGCCCATCTTGTGCTGGTGAAGACACTGCACCTATCCACAAGGAATACGTACCGAGTTGTTTAGCTGGCAATCTCACCCCTTTGATGGCCCTGTGCATCATTGCCATGAAATGGTATTTGCTCAAGAAGGTACCCTATGCAGAAATGAATAAGGGCAGCCCCCCCAGTGGCTTCATTGCTAGAAAGGCCTTCATTAAACACACTCTATAGCATTTGGCCAATTCTATTCACTCTAACTATAAGTATGTGCCCCTCCTCTACTGGTCCATTTTTGAATGCCTCAGCTTGAACCCCTTGTTCTTTTCATGTATGTATACAGCTTGCCCTTGTGTGCCCTACAAAAGCTTTGGCCGGGGAAACCACCTTACTCACCCGCATTGCCCAAAGAATGCCAGTGCAAATGCCGCCATTAACATTGTTTCTTCTACTGCAACATGCATAACGAAGGCAACAGCCCTGGCATGTTCCCCACTTTCTCAAAGTTGATGGGTGATCTAGTATCTTTGGGCATGCCTTGAAGACGGCCCCAACCCTCAAGGCCGATTTGCAATAGTGGTTGCACGTGGGGTCTGTACCTATAGGGGTATATTCTCAAGAACGTGTGATAACCATCGTAAAAGTTACCTAACGCAACTCTCAACATCGCAGTCCATCGCGGGAAATTCATGCCGTGTTTACCAGGTAATCACAATATGGCGGTACCATGCGATAGTCACCAGACAACGCGTCAAATGGCCTCATTAAAATGAACGCCACGCCGCAAAAAAGCAAAACACGAACGCAAAAACAGCTGCAATTATGCCAATCGCGATACAAAAATCAGTGAAAACCAGCCACAGGCCTGCAATCCACATGCGTCAGGCAGGAACAATCACCATAAAAGGTGAGAAAAACAGACAAACAAATGCCAAACTACAGCAAAGAACCATGGATGTTGCCGGATCAAGTACTGAGGAGAACTAGAACCCCACAAGCCCCCCGGAGGACCAGCCAGGGACCTCGAGGACAGGGAAGGCCAAGGAGAAGAAGAGTCGGAAGAAGTAATTCAGTCCGCAGGAGAACATGATCCTGATAACGGAGGTGGTCGAACACCATCAACAACTGTTCGTCACCTCCACTGTGTCACTGGCGACAAAAAATGGACTATGGAAGGCCATCGTGGACAAGGTGAATGCAGTCGGAGTGCTGAAGAGTACAATGGATGAGGTCAAGAGGTGCTGGAATGACGTAAAACGCAAAACCAAGCTGAAACTCGCCAACAACCGGAAGGCAGCAATGCAGACTGGAGGTGGCAGTCCTGTGCCACAGGAGGAGCTGGACGACATGGAGGAAATGGTGTCCACAGTCATCAGTGGGGAGACGGTGGCAGGAGTTGGGGGACCGGACTCTGCTCAACAGGACCGGACACAACAGTAAGAGGGTGAGTAACAACCAGGGATGGCAGAAGATGGGCACAATGGCACACATGCACAATTAAGTGCCCCAGACCCCAACTTCCACCAAGAGAACTATGTACCCAAGTATGCAACATTTCAGCATTGTATGAGCACAGAAATCAGAGGCACACCGCATGTAAGGGATAAGGGGCTGCCAAATCAGAGCTGCAGGGGCGACTCCCCCAAAATGCGGTACACACACATCACGTGCACAGCACATCAACATCGACAACGAAGTGGCACAAACCGCAACACGTTCACCACAGAACAGAGGACACAATTGGTGCCGACTGGGTGTGGACACTGGCCAATCAGAAGTGGGATTGCAGGGAAACGTGAGTTGATAATGTACAAATACAAACACACAGCTGTGATGTTGTCGAAATGTCCACAGTCCCGCAGCAAATGGGCAGCCCCTCCGAAACAGCCACGATGTACACAGTCATGCAGTCTGTATGTAAACATGTACAGTGAGACAACACACGTGAACACATTATTAAAATGCAAATCTCCTTCACATTGCAATTACAATTACAATTACCACCTCCTGCAGAGCAGTCCCAACCTCTCTTCTCTGATGACAAAGAGGACCACGACACCTTCGACTCCGACGCCCTCTGAGAGTTCATTGACAGTCTCCGCAGAACACCTCCAGGAGCAGGGCAGCCCAGCTGCAACGAGGAGAACCCACCTCCTGCACAGACCACACTACAGGCAGCACCCACCACCACGGCTGCCTCCCAGGACCCCCACGAAGAACACATGGCCTTCCAACGCCGTGAGTTGGGATGCCAGGAGCAGCTGGCTGAACAGGTGGGGGTGGGCTTCGACGGCATGGCAGACAAACTAGATACCATACGTCCCTAACGGACACCAACAGTCTACTCCATGCCCTCTAACGAACCATGGCTGACATTGCTAGAGTCCTGACTGTGAGACAAGAACGACTGTCTAGTCAGAGTGGCTCCAGAGAGCTCGCCCAGGAGTCGGAACTCATGTGGAGGCTCATGGAGAACATGGAGCGGGCCAATGTGGAATGAGCGGCTGCCATGGCTGCACACCGACGAGAGGTAGCTGGGTTCCACAATGACCTCAAAACCATCCTCATGGCATTGCTGTCACAAGGCCTGGCGTTGATGCATGCTGCTGCTACCACTACATCCACATCTTTGCCCCCTGAATTGTCAATGCCACATAGTGCCACAGACATTCTACCTCCGGCCCCTGAGGTGTCACTGCCACACAGTGCTGGAGAAAGGCCAGCACCACCCACACATGAGGCACATGAAACAGCAGAGGACGAAGATGCGGATGGATCTGCCCTCATTGTCAGAAGGAAGCCATAGCATCCATCTCTGAATCACAGCCGGTTTCAGCTTGGTTCTGCCCTCTGCATCATCACCTTCCACTGTCCCCCGATACACTCTGCGACATTCACCTTGGACCTCGACATGGACTGCCAGAAGCTGTTTGATCGCAAATGACACTGCTATCAGACTGTGGACTGAACTCTTCCACTTCCTTTAGACTGGTCATTCCCTGAATGACTCTGGCTGGCCCTCCACGTGCCAACATTTGAAAGTGGGGTTTGCATGGCCCTGTACTGCTCCAGATGCAACACTCCACTGAAGGTACATGAAACATTCCGAATCACACAGATGTGTCGTCTCTATGGTCTTTCAAGTGTGGTAGCATGGATGAATGTGGGGTCAGTGAATTCCTCTTACGTCCATGTGGCTCATGTCGTTGGACTTGGGTCACAGGGTGACACATTGTTGATTGTCGTCCGGGTGGCATCGACACAACAACACCTACATACACATTTGTTACTTCCTCGTCCAGCCCCACACGGAACCACACACAGAACCTCGGGGTCATTGTTCAAACCCTTATGCTGGAGTGGCATACGCCAGGTCAGCCCACTACGCTTATGCTCCAGGGGGGGACAACAACGCCACATGTGCCAGGACTCCCCTTTAGTGATCTGCTGCTCACAGGTCTAGTTGTCAGCATGCCACGGCCACTCCCTCATGGCTGGTTTACACCCACACCACACCCATCCAGCACACCTGTCACAGCACATGTGACCCTGCCAATAAAAAGGGCTGGGCACACGTGCACGATGCCATTTCCAACCTCTCTGGGGTGTATCCGTGTGGTGTGCATGTAGGCATGGAGGACCAGGGCCCTGCGACATCACATTCCACAGGCCCGGAGGGGACATGATGGCATCCGCACCACGATAACCAATCATAGAGGGTCCATGACTGTGGGGGCACAGACTTGGTGGGACCGGATACACTGCGACCGGCACAGGCACACCGCCAAGGGATGGTGATTTTCGGTGCACTGAGGTAGGGGCACCTTCAGTGCTGAGCGGGTGTGCAGCCTGCGATAATGCCTCGTGCCGGCGGTCCAAACGGCTCAGGTTTTGTGAGCCCTGCTGGACCGCAGTGTAGGCCTGAGCCTGCGGGCAGCGCAGGCCTACCACCATGTGGCATCGAATCCTGTATCACAGCATTAGTGGCACCTATGAGCCTGAGCGGGTGTGCAGCCTGCGATGAGGCCGGGTGCACTGGTATGTCTTCTGCCATGGAGTAATCAAGACCCAGCACCAAATGTGAGACCTGGTGGCCTGTGGAGTGGGGCTGCATGATGTGGAGTGTGCCATGTCTGCAGGCCCTGGGCTTGTGGCTTGCAGGGGCACGTGGTGGGCCCTCTTTTCTACATGCTGGTTTCACAAGGTGAGCAGTGAGGCCTGGGAGCGCAGGGGCGGACATGAACTGCTGGGCGGCGGAAGGGTCTGGGCTGCAGCTGCCTGGGTGCGCAGGGGCGGTCAGGTAATGATGTCTTGTGCAATTGTAAGTACTTTGCCATTCAGGTATCTGGACTCTGTTTCAGATGGCGGGTCTGTCTCTGATGTGGGACCTGGTGAACTGCACTACATATCGGCACGTGGTTGGAGACACACCGGTGGCAGCAGGTGGGCAGTGTGGCCTGGGTGAGCAGTGTCAGCACTCTCTCTCCCTGTCCCTCTCTTCTTTTCTCTAGCTCTCGCTCCCCCTATCTGTTCGTATATCCCTCTCTGTCCGTCTATCTCTGTCTCACCCTCTCTGTCTGTCTTTCTCTCGCTCCTCCTCACTGTCTGTCTTTCTCTCGCTCCCCTCCCTGTCCATCTTTAACTCGCTCCCTCTCCTTCGCTCTCTCTCTCCTTCGCTCTCTCTCGCCCTCGCTCTCTCTCTGTCCTTTGATGAGCGCAGGACACACTTTCTCATCATGATTTTTATCTTGCAGACTGTGACCTACGGATTGTCCCGAGGGGAGCCGACATGTGTCTTCATTTCTGTTCTTTGTTTATTTTAATACATTTTCATTTGTTGCTTTGAAGGTGAATGTGTGATGCTCATTATTGTGACGACAGACACATGCATGTCACCAGATGTGATTGTGCAACATCATGCGGGTTATTTGGTATATGATTCCGTGTGGTTGATGTGATATATCTTTGTCCGGGGATGGGTGGGGGGTGCCCGGAGTGGGGTCCATGGGGGGGAGGTGGGGTCCTGAGGGTGATGGCAGTGGGTGTTGTTGTCCTCTTGGGTCTCCGGGATGAATGTTCTGTGGCACCATGGATCTGTTGTTTTTCAGGTGTGGCTCTGGGCTGGGCTCTCTTTTGTGGTGCAGGTTGTAGTCTGACTTTGCACCAAGTCAGAGCAGGTGTTAGTTTCCTGGTGCTAACGCGCCTTATCGCATGTTTTTGATCTTATCGCAGACCAGGCTGGTCGTTGAGAATGTTGTGGTGTGGTGTTGTCGTGGCTTTTTGCTCAGGAATGCCTGCTCTGCATCTCATTAGCGATAGTTGCCAGGGTCATCCTTGGCGATGTTTTTTGCGGCTGCTCTCACCGGAAAAATGGTGATATGGGCTGTTTGCACCAGCTTGTGAATGGGGTGGTAACTTTATCGCATATTTGGCTGTGTTAAGGTGATCAAGGCGATAGCTCCTTGAGAATATGGCCCATAGTGTAGTGAAATGTGCTACAGCTGCTAGATGGGTTTGGGCTTATGACCTGTTCATCCCGCCAGAAAGGCCCAATGTATGAACTTTTCCACTGCCAGTCGCGCCTAGGCCGTGTGCCCCCATGCAGTGGTGCCCCTTACTTTCTTGAGTGCCACCAAGTACTTACAGTACTTTGTGACTGTCTTGATTGCCAACGTGCTTCTGATGAGCCCTCCTACATCTGCTCTATCTATTCTCACAGCTCTGGGGGTAGACATGTCATCTGCTGATTGGCATCAGGGGCCACTTCTCTGAAAGTCTCCATCTGTAAGTGAAAAAGGGCCTTGGCTATTAAGTTCACGCATCCTGATACATCGCATGCTTTAATTTTCATGTTTGCACTGAGCTGCCTCTCGACCAGCTAGTGGAGCAATGGTGATCTTGTCCCGTATCTCCTCTTCACATGTATGATGGGCCAGCACAATTGGGAACAATTCTAGCGTAGTTTTCTTTTTTGTAAGACCACGTGCTTTCCAGTCATTCAGCCACACCATGGTGCACTATGCATTGCCCAGTATTGCCTCAAAATCCATGCTGCCCGCTGTGTCCTTGAACAGCTGGGTCTGCCTTCACCACTGCCTTGCCTACCCTTAGAATGCCTGCGGCTAACTGTGGGCCTACGCCCTGATCCTTTATTGTCTGCCCACTAGGGATAGGTCCCATTCGCTCTGTGCCCTGGACTAACCTGCGTACAACCCAGGCAGCCACGGTATATGCACCCCAAAGCTGGCTTGTCAAATTCATGAGGGTGCTCTGCTGTCACTCGTATGTCAAAGTATGATGCGGAAAATTACCTTGAACCCCACTGCTGCTGGGTCTGTGTTGGCTGCTACTCCTGATGCATTGGTAGTAACTCCTGCCCCCAAAGCCTGTATACCATACATACTGCCCCTCCATGTCCCGTATTCTGCCCCCAAACCCTGTATACCATGCACAAATGTCAAGCATTTCTCTGGCAAAGTCACCTGCCCTTTGCTTTGTTGTAAGACACTGGACAGACTGGCATAGTATGCATACATAACTTTGTGAACATTCTTAAAACTTTCCAAGTTTTTTTTTCACTGCCAATTTCAGCTCCAAATTTCACGGCTCACCAACATCACCGCCCGCTAGAAAGTTTTGACATATTTTATGAGGTATTTGGAAAAGGATTGACACCCCAGAAAACATATTCTCCTGATTTTATACCGTTGAATGGCAGCGAGATTGTGCATGAAAAAGAAGAGCTCAAGTACATTTCCAAAAGTAATTTTGGGATTATTGCTAATCACCAAAAAGTGATCAGTGTACAGAAATATCAAATTACAGTTGTATGTATTTGAATTGTGGCATTTTAACGTTTAAAAAAAATTGAATAAATTGGAACCTTGAACATCAAGATTATTGTTTTTAAGACCATGGGAATGCAAGAGTGTATTACAATGTTTGCTAAAAGTCTGTTTAGAGACAGACAGGTAGCACCACATAAAATCTCCTGCACTTTGTAGATTTTTAAGTGGCAATGATAGAGATCAGGGTGTATATAATATCCCTACTTCCACAGATAGAGTAATCTCACAGTTGCACGCACATACATTCTTCATACACTAGGGCCCATTTCACTAACATACACTCAAATACTCTACCAGCAATAATCTGTGGAAAGAAAAACTCCTAAACACCCTGCATCTATATCGGGGTCGATAAGATCTGGTTATTGAGACTGCCCTTAAACATAATCTAAACAATCCATACAATAATAATCAAAATAGGATACTCAATAATTGACAAGAAATAATAACCAACACCATATTCAAAGTTATATTGCTATATCTAAAATTAGTCAAAGAAAATCAATCAGAATAAATCATTTTTCTCATAGTTACCTATTCTAGCTAAATGTCAGAACAGGTCAGGACAAGTCTCTCTGTAAAGTCTCTCAAGACGAAGTCCTCTCAGCAACGATCCTCACCAACGCAGATTCGGAACGCGGCAAAAGCAAATGGCAAGTGGCAAGTGGCAAAGCCCTCTCTAGGCTAACAATTCTTATAGCAAGTCGAACAAAGAAAAACATAATTTGTATTAACTTCTTCCGTCAAACCTCTGAGCAAAGCGAGAAGGAAAGGATGTAGCATCGCTACATTTAAAAATCTCCGCTCAGGAAAAATCACAAAATAAACATAACGGAACAGGAACCAAAAAATACATTTGTATCTTATAACTTCCACGTCTCCTCGGCAATGAGATCACAGTTCAGAGTCTTTCTTTAAAGCTCCTTTGTTTCCCAAAGCTGCCAAGGACGCTTCATTTCATTTGGAGATCGCCCAAAACTGCTGCTGTCCTCACGGAAAATTTCAATCAGGCAAAGCAAGGACTGTGGTCAGCTGACTTCAGGACCATATTCAGCAAGGCTCTCTCTCGTCACGAATTCTACTCGAGGCCAGGCTCTACGTATCGGCCATCTTTGTCTAGGCCACAATAGGCCACAATAGACCATCTTAATTAAAAGAGACAAAAACAACGTTACCACAGCATAGTGATTAAACAGTGTTAACCCCACTAATACCCTTATGTGTATGCAATTATCTAGCTCTTGCAACATAGAAAAGCATTAATTCGAAAAGCGTTTCGTGCTTAAAAATAAACAGCACTCAGCAATATTTAAACATGAAAACATGCACATTATTGTTAAATAGCACACTTATGCATTCCCACGTGTAATTCTCTCTTGTTAAAACAAACGAATTGATTAGTAAGTATAAACACTTACACAAGACAAATAATTAATAATTAATAATTAGTAAATTAATATAACAAATAGACATACCAGAGCTTCAAAACCCAGTTATTTTCAAACTGAAAACTCTGCTCTAGCAATCCCCCCTTTGGTGATTTTATCACCAAATAAACCCAAAAAAAAAAAAATAATAGTGAAAATTTAGTCCCATTTTAGGAGAAATCGGAAATGTATTTTTCTCATTACACAACACTATACACCAGTCACTCTTTCATCATCCCTCTTTGTTTCCAAATAAACACTCTCCCTCAATTCTTCTAATTCAATTTCTTGTGGTTCTCTTTTCAACCTTTTGTTTTTCTTCTCTTTATCCAATTTCTTCCCTCCCCTGTTTTTACAACACACACACACTAATCTCAGTATCAATAAAGCAATAATTATGCAAGTTAAAGGAAACAATATTCTACCTATAATAGTACTACCTATTTTTGCAATAAAATCTTTAACAGCTATCACTTTATTAGCTATTTTAGTCCATAAACTCTCAGCTTCAAGTGGTACTAATTCTTCATGCAAATCAGTAATATTTTTGATATAGACCTTCAGGTCTTTACTTTCGTCTGGAATGTAAGTGCAACAATGTTGAACTTTCAGCATTCCACAAACTCCACCCTCCTTAGCCAATAAAATATCAAGGGCAAGTCGATTTTGCATTGACATGGCACGTACGGCACTTAATTCCGTATTCACTAAAAGAAACCCCCCAGCGGTATTTGTCGATAAGCGATCCACCACTGTTGACAGTTTCCGAATTCCATAAGCATTTAAAGAAATTCCCACTGCTGGAATTAAAACCCCAAAAATATCACCCACAATTTCAGACCAGGTTTCTCTCTTGAAACGCATTAGTAAATTAATATGTTCTACATCTGTTATTTTATCTATATGAAAAATCTTTGGAAAGACCAAACCCACATAACACGTGCCATACCAATGGTCAGGCAACTTGTAATAAGCCTTGTTCCCACAAACATAATATACTCCTGGGAAAACTGTATCTTCTCCACCTCTGAAACCCCAACCTGTTGCAATGAAGCATGTATCATGGCACTCACTAGTCCCAACAAAATATGTATCATATTGGGATTTCCTTCTTGTAATGCATAGTTTACCCTTTTGTGGTACATCTAGAGCTAAAGTTGGACTAGCCCCATTTCTCAATTCTTTTCCCATCTCAATGTCCCAAATTGTTTCACTCACTTCATATTTCCCTGCTTTCTCATGCATGTTCAATCTCCTTTCCTCTACCATATCCAGGAAAGCTTTCTCCTCTTCTTTCAGACTGCAAGTGAAATTATTCTTAAAAATGTAATCTAATGTTAATCCTTTTTCTTCAATAAAAATTTCACCAAAAGTGTTAGCTTCTTTAGCTGGATTCAGCTCTTTGTTCATTGGCAAATGCCCAAATATACTATCTCTGTTAGACATCTTATAATCTACTTTCCCTAACAAATAAAAAACACTACTTAATATACTACATGAAATACCATATGTAGCTGGCAAATGATGATAAGTAACACCCTCTGAAACGGATGCAGGTAATTGCATACAAATGTAGCAATCCCTTACTTCCATTGTTTTCACATATTCATACAACAACTTCGAAAAAACATTACTAGAAAAATTATTTATTGACCTATCTTTGTGTATGTAAGTATTACTAATTCTATTCAAAACTATTTTTTGCGAATTCTTCTCTATATCTGTCATATTTTCTGTATGCATCTCAAATGTAACTTTAAAAGTAACTAATAAAACTAAAATTCCCCATAGTAGCATTAATAATCCAGTACAGCAGCAGCACATTCTACACCATCTTTTAAAGAAGGCACATCTACTTTGATTATCCTCTATGTTAGCCATTTTATTACTTTGACCTTGTCTTTTGACTTAGCCTCTACTACTCCACTACTATTATGCTTTGGATTACTTCAGACAACTGAATTTCAGACTTTCTCTTTTCACTTTTCCTCCAAATGATTTCTCAGTTCACTCAATTTGGATATTCATCAGTTTTCACTCCTTCTTCTTCAGCAACATCAAATTGTATCAGATCATCAACAACATCTTGTGCATCTGACTCTTCTCCAATATCAGTCAGAATAACTTTTAAGATTCCTTCTTTTTCCTCAACCACTTTTCTCAAGATCCCCTCCGGATTATCTCGAGTCACTGTTTCTTCTTTTCCTTCTTCAGACAGTGCCACATAAGACCATTCCGGTGATCTGTACTTTTGGTTGGGTCTTCTTATTCTTTTTATTTCCTCAGGTTCTCCTGATTCTTCTTGCTCCTTTCTTTTCACTTCATTTTGACTCGATACTTCATTCACTTGTTCAGCATTTGATGTATTTGTTCTTATTACTCTGTATCTCAATCTCTTTACTCTGTTGTTAGGCCAACGATCTCCTTTTATCACCTTCTTCGGCCTAATTTCTTTATTGTTTCTTTCTCCAATCCAAGTTCTCTTTCTCAGAACTCGACCCTCTGTTTGTTCATTCTCATTCTCATCCAATTCTGTTTCAAGTGCCTTCTGTTTTCGTTTTCTAGCAGTTTTCTTTTCCTCCACAGTTTCTTTCACCACTATTTGAGACTTCCCTACTCCTGTCCCTCCTCGGGTCTCCGACACGCAATCTTCTTGCTGTCTACTTGTCCCTTCACCTAGCTTATTAGAAGAGTTCCCTACACCTCCTCGGGGGTCTTCCGCAATCTGTCCCTCTCTATCTTCTTCTGACCCTGCTTCTTCAAGTATAATCTCAAGTGGTTCTTCAGTCTCCTCCTCTTCTGATTCAGGAGTAATCTCTGTGGAATTGCTCTTTTCTTTTCTTTTTTCTTCACTGCTTTTTGAAATTTCCGGCTCTCTTACAGAATCTGATCTCCTTTCTGAGACTCCCAATGGTTCTCTTGGAGTTTTTTCTGCTTCTTTTCTCACTGGTTCTGGGTCTTCATCATCACTGGAATCTGATTCTTCAAAATACTCCTTACCAGTTCCCTCTTTTGGGTTTGGAACTCTCAGAGTATGACTCGCATGCACCCAGTTTTTCACACCAGCACACTTCACTGCAGTTGTCGTTGTTAGAATGACTTGTCTCGGTCTTCCCCACCTTGGAACTAAGCAATTTCTTCTTCTGTGCACCTTAATCCTCACCCAGTCTCCTGGACTCAGATCATGAGCTTGCTTCTTCTCAAGTGTGGTAGCTTCTTCTCCAACCTGGTGAAACACAGAATGAACTGCGTCAGCCAGGCCTTTACAGTAATCCAAAATCATGTCATCAGTTATTGTCATTAATTTATTGACAGGTAAAAATGCATGGCGCATTGCACGTCCCATGATTATCTCGTGCGGACTTAAACCAGTAGTTCTATCTGGAGTAGATCTAATAGTCATTAGCACTAGAGGCAAGACGTCCGGCCATTTCATGCCAGTGGCTAAGCACATTTTACCAATCCTATTCTTGATTGTGCCGTTTATCTGCTCAACCACACCCGAAGCCTCTGGTCTGTATGCACAATGTAGCTTCTGCTGTATGCTTAATGCTTCACAAATCAAACTCATGAGTTCATTATAGAAGTGTCCACCTCTATCAGACTCAATCGTCACTGGAAACCCGTACCTAGGAATCAACTCCCTTAACAGTAATTTTGCCACTGTCACTCCATCATTTCTCCTAGTCGGATAGGCCTCAACCCATCTTGAAAACAAACAGACTACAACTAGTACATATCTCAGTCTGTTCACTTGGGGCATTTCAATGAAATCAATCTGCATTCTTGTAAAAGGACCTCCTTCTCTGCCTATTGTTCCCAGACTCACCACTGTCTTTTTCCCAGTGTTAAATTGCTGACAAATCAAACACCTTTGACAGATTCTTTCTGCAATTGTCCTGAACTTTGCATTATACCAGGTCTGCTTGAACGACCTTATCATCGCATCCCTCCCCAAATGTCCCTGGCCATGATACATCCTTGCCATTGACGACAAAATGGAGTTGGGCATTACTGGTCTGCCATCCCTATAGACCCAAACATGGTCTTTTTCTCTTGGGGCACATCCTGCCTTAATCCAATCTTTTTTCTCTTCCTCTCCTGCCTCATCCTGCAACTGCTTCACTTCATCCCATGTCTCTAAGGCATTAGTAAACATCACAGAGCAAAAAGACATTTCCCCCTCTCGTTCCCTATTAATTGACTGATTCGATTTTGCACAGTATTGAGCAATGTCATTTGCATACCGGTTTCCAACTGTGATAAAATCCTCCCCTTGTCCATGGGCAGCACACTTTACAACTGCTAACTCCTTAGGCAGCTGTATCGCCTCAAGTAATTTCCCAATTGCTTCAGCATTCTTTATTGGAGTTCCACTCGATGTCAAGAAACCTCTTTGTAGCCAAAGCTGGCCAAAATCATGCACCACTCCAAATCCATACTGACTATCAGTCATCACAGTCGTCCTCAAATCTTTCCCAATTTCACAAGCTTTTGTCAATGCCACCAATTCAGCAACCTGTGCAGATTTCACTCCTTTCAATGGTGATGCTTCCATAACCTCTGAAACTTATGCTGCACATAGCACACCATCATCATTTCTCAGGCATGAACCATCCACAAACAACACATGATCACTTTCATGTAAGGGAAGATCCCTTATGTCTGGTCTCGGTTTTGTACAGTACTCAAGCACATCCAAACAATCATGATCATCTTCTGTTTTCACACCCACATTTTCAATATCCGGCAAAAGTGTCGCTGGATTCACATTTACACATCTCTCAAGAGTCACATTTGATGCTCCTAGAATCACTTTCTCATATTTAGTCAACCGACTATGTGACATATACTGAGTTCTGCTTCTTGTCAAAAGAATTGCCACATTGTGAGGTACGAATACCCTTACAGGATATCCCATTATGATTCCCTCACTCTGTTCCAGACTCCTGCATGTTGCAGCCACAGATTTTAGACAACCTGGTAAACCCACAGCTACAGGGTCAAGTGTCGATGAGAAGTACGCAATAGGCCTTCTCAGTAATCCATGCTTCTGAATTAACACTGAAAGTGCACATCCATTTCTCTCACTGCAGTACAATTCAAACTCCTTTTCATAATCAGGCATACCCAAAGCTGGAGCCTCACACATTTTATTTTTAAGCTCTTCAAATGCTGCCATTTGTTCCCCATCTAGTTCCAATGGGTCTGTCATCTCACTTTTTGTCAGTTTAATCAGTGGCTTTGCTATCAGCGAAAAATTAATTATCCACTGACGACAATAACCCACCATCCCCAGAAACATCCTCACTTCTCTCTGGGTCTTTGGAGCTTTCATTTCCCTGATGATTCTGATTCTGTCATCAGTCACTTTTCTCAGACCTTTTTCAATATTATGTCCAAGATAATGCACCTCTTTCTTGCAAAATTGCAATTTGGCTGGAGATACCTTTAACCCTCCATCTGCCAGATGATTCAGTAAAGCTATGGTATCTACTTCACAAGCTTCTCGTGTCTTTGATGCCACAAGTATGTCATCAATCTATTGCACTAGTACTGAACTTTCAGGCATGATCAAACTCTCCACGATTTTTTCAACAACTGATTAAATATCGAAGGACTCTCTGTATACCCCTGTGGGATTCGACACCATGCTAAAATACGCTGGCCAAACCTAAATGCAAAAATCGGCTGGCTGTCATGATGCAATGGAATTGAAAAGAACGCATGACACAAATCAATCACTGTATAACACTCAGCATCATGTGGAATCTGATACAGGATCACTGATGGATTTGGCACAATAGGACAACATGCCACCACAATTTGATTAACTTTCCTCAGATCCTGTATGATCCTAAATTTCCCATTAGGCTTCTTTAGCCCCATTATCGGTGAATTACACGGACTACTCAGTAGTTCTCTCAGGACTCCCTGCTGAATCATTTTCTCAATTATAGGAGTTATTCCCTCAATTATTTCTGGTGTCATTTTGTACTGAGGAATGTTAGGATATGTAATTCCCTCTTTCACTGCAATTTTCACTGGATCTACATTATTCATCAATCCCACATCCTCTCCAGTAAAATCCCAAACTGTCCTTTTCACTGTGTCCCTCAGCTCTCGAGGCAAATCCTCTGGATCAAACACAGCAAATGCACCAATTAACTCACTTTCCCTGTTTTCTAGAGTCACTCGGTACAAAACATCCTCATCTGGTGTTTCAAAAGCTATTCCATCCGGTGTACAGAAAATTGTGCAATTCATCTTGCATAACAGATCCCTACCTAACAGGTTCACTGGACTCGTGTCACAGACAATAAATCTGTGCATGTCTGAAAATTTCCCTATCTGTACTCTTACTGGTTCCGTAAGACGTGTTCTGATTTGTGTATTGGCTACACCAACTACTTGGATTGCTTCATCTGAGAGAGGAAGATTTCTAATATCTGTTGACCTGACAGTTGATCTTGTCGCACCTGTGTCTACTAAAAAAGTAACACCTTCTTCATTTATTTTCCCATCCACAAATGGTCCTGCCTGGTCTATTTCTAGAGTTGCACCAAGTATGCACTCTTCCTCCTCTCTTCGGCACCGTCAGTAATCACCCTCAGACTCACTCCCTTCATTCTTTAACAAGTACTGTTGTACCTGATTAGAACGCCTTGGTTTGTTTACCTGCTCATCATTGTAGAATCCCGAATCCTGATTATACTTTTGTGCTCCTCTATTCTGCGGCAAGGGCGGTTTTGGCTCTTGACTCTGCTGTCTCACAACTTTCTGCTGTTGCTGCTGTTGATTATTCCCCTCGTTCTGCACCTGTTGATTCAAG
This sequence comes from Triturus cristatus, assembly GCF_964204655.1. Lineage (NCBI taxonomy): Eukaryota > Metazoa > Chordata > Amphibia > Caudata > Salamandridae > Triturus > Triturus cristatus. Next base: position 280,637,140 of record NC_140588.1, on the reverse strand, counting down.
GTTTTACCCTCATTATTCACTAATGGTGGATTCGTACAATCATTCCTCCAATGTCCCAATTGGCCACAGTTGTGACAAGGAAACTTTTTTTTCGCTTCCTCAAGATTCCCTTTTCCTTTCCCTGCATATCTAGGTCTATTCCCTGCATTATTTCCTGGATTATTCGCCTGTTCCATCAACTGTGCTTCCTGTCTTTCTGCAACTTTCACTTGTACCCACATTGCTTTCTCTTTCAGCTTTCTTTGTTTTGCTTCAATTTCATCACTGAAGTATTTAGCATGTCTCAGAATTTCATCTATTTTCTTACTCTGCCAATCCACTGTATGCTCACGAATTCTCTCACCAATTTCAGGTCTGAGACCATATACAAATCTGTATACAAAATGACTCAAATCTTTGTCACCCAGGTGTTCATCTCCACTGAATTGTTTAAACGCCAGTATCAGCCTCTCGTAAAAAGCATGAACTGATTCTTTTGCTTCCTGTTGTGTTCTATCTATTTTTACCCAATCTGTCTCTTTTGCAGGTACTTTACTCTTCAGGTATACCATCACCTGATCATACTTTCTCATTACCTCTGGATCTGGTGCTCCTGTTCTTGGATCTCTTGGATATTCCTCAGTAGGCCAACTCACAACTATTTTACACTCAGTCCACAAATCTGCTGGAACAATTATATCAAACAGACTATTCAGGTCAATCCACAGCACTTTTGACAATTTCACAAACCTATCTACCTGCCTATACCACTCGACGGGCTTTTCTCTCAATCGAGGAAAATCATTCGTAAATGATAAAATATCCTGTCTGGTCCATGGAACATGTACATATCCTCCTCCAGGTATTTCTCTCATAGGATAATTATCCACTGATTTCTCTTTTTCTCTCACTGGAAAAGCTGAATAAGTTGTTCTATCTTCAGATTCCTCTCTTTTCTTATACCACCTATCCTTCCATTTTTCTACATCTCCCCATCTTCGCAATAATGCAACCACTTCTTTAATCTGTCCTGTTCTACCAGTTGCATTCAAATTTTCAATGTCCTTTTCTGAAAAATCCATCCTGTAGGTTTTTTGCAAAGCTTTAACCTTATCAATGTCAACTCCCTGTTCATTCGCTATTGCTCTTAACCTGTCATGTGTATTTCTCGCTCTCCAGGTAATATTTTTACACATAAACATTAATTCACCATCATGATGACTTTTAAGAATTTCTGTTGGAACTGTCCCTGTAACAAGCTCTTCTAATTCTACCCGTAACCTAGCCACATCAATTGCTTGCGAATCTTTATCCTTTTTCTGAAGAACTTTCATCCAATCGTTCAAATCTTCAGCTGTTATTGCAGTAGTGTTCCTCACTGGAACCACTCTCTTTTGCGGTTCTAAAATTGGCATCCCTGAACAACTAGCTTCACTAGCATCTAATATTTCACTACATGTATCATGGCTGGACTGTCTCAGGTCACTACTTTCTGTCCTTTTTCCTGAATCTCCTGAAGGACCAACTGAACTTATCAAATTATTCCCAACATATGGAATCACTAAACCATTTTCACCTATCCTCTGCTTGTCAAACACAGGCATAACCGGACCTATTGTTACAGGCACCGTAACAGCTTCTAGATTTTTCGTTAACTCCCTAATCTTTTCAGTCAGCTCTGTTGTAGTTCTAGCTAATTCTCTTGCATTTTCGTCACCACTTCGATTTACTTTCTCCCTGAAAGAATTACCATTTCTTGATTCAGGTGTCACATTTTCTGTCTCAATGATACAAACTGTATCTCTTATTGGAGAAACAACTGGTGTACTCTCTTCTGGTTCTGGTCTATATGGAGGTGGTCTTTTGTAAATCATGTCATTCAAGACTTCATCTTCATATTCATTAACTCCATATCTTCTCATTTCTGACTCAGGAACCCTCTCTGCTCCTTCTTCAACTGTTCTCATTGGATATAATCCCTCTGACATACTAGCATCTCGCCACCTTTTCATTCGATCATGATGAGTCTCACGATCATGTCTCCTCCCAAACATGTACCTGTACTGTCCTCCAGATCTCTGTTTTTCTCGCTCATGTACTTCCTCTTCCCATTCCACTAAAGCCTCAAACTGTGTAGGTCTTGGTTTCGGGTCAAGACATAACATCTTTTCCCGTAAATTTCTCAACACGGCCAAATTAAATGAACCATGTTCTGGAAATGCTAGAACACAATCCTTTTTAGTATACCTAACCCAATTCTCCAACCATATACAGGTATGATACCCATATCTTGCAGCCATGTAGGATGCAGGTGTTTTCGGTGGAGGTAACAATTCACCCTCTCTCGTCTTAACATCTTTATCCTTGTTAAACCACTTTTTAATTTTTCCAAAGAATGTTTTCTTCTTTTTCTCTTCTTGATAATACATTTTAGTTTTTACCAAAGCTCTCTACTCTTTTCCGTATTATAAATATACAATACAGATTTTCAACCAATAATAGCGCGACTCACACTAACGCACCAATCCTGGAGCGTCTACGTCACTAGAATAGCTCTTCCAATCCTTGCGCGGCTCACACCAACGCACCAATCCCAGCGCGAACACTATTCTGATCTATTATCCAATCAGAGCGCGGTCTTCCTGACGTCAGCAGTCGCTGCAGTCACTTGTCTCCTGTCTCCTGTCACTCGTCTACCCCTCCTTTACAAAATCTTTTCAGTAGACTTCGTGTCAAAATTTCTACAAAATCTATTAGTTACGACATATAAACATCTCCATTGTCTGCTTCACTAACCACAGAATAGTAAAAGAAATCTATTTCACAAGAACCTCTCGTTGACACAGTAGCACTTCCCTCTATTCTGCCCTTCTAACATACATTCATTAACTGTTTCCTCTAGGACTTATCCAAAGAGTCTTACAATCAACTAAATGTATATGCATTCACGCACATTCATGCAAGAAAATATAGTACATACACACAGAATCCTGCTTCCCGAGAACAGCAAACAATCTGCTCCACTACAGAATTATAACACACATTAAACCAAACAGTTTAACCTGCCCAGTTCCTCAAACAAGCTCAGAGAATACCTATTACTCCTCCCGCGATAAGCTTTAACGGCAAACCTTACGGATCCCTGGGACTTAAGACCAGAGTTTCACAGATAACCTTCACTACCATACACACTCCTTATATACCAGAAATATATTCTAATAGTAACATACAATAATGTCACTGATTCCGAACCCAGACAATGTGAATTTTCCTGCATACATACAGGACCAACAATCCCGTCTTTCCCGAGAGCAGCATATACTTCCCTCTGCCCTACTACGGAACTGCTACCAGCTTCCAAATTCCAGAAGCACTACATATAACTCAACATGACAACTCCAACATATAGTATTAGTACATATACCAACATCAATAATCAATAATCAATATGTAATCTAATCAGATCAAGACAATCATCAATAACCATCCTCTGCTACCAGGAAATTGATAGAGATCAGGGTGTATATAATATCCCTACTTCCACAGATAGAGTAATCTCACAGTTGCACGCACATACATTCTTCATACACTAGGGCCCATTTCACTAACATACACTCAAATACTCTACCAGCAATAACCTGTGGAAAGAAAAACTCCTAAACACCCTGCATCTATATCGGGGTCGATAAGATCTGGTTATTGAGACTGCCCTTAAACATAATCTAAACAATCCATACAATAATAATCAAAATAGGATACTCAATAATTGACAAGAAATAATAACCTACACCATATTCAAAGTTATATTGCTTTATCTAAAATTAGTCAAAGAAAGTCAATCAGAATAAATCATTTTTCTCATAGTTACCTATTCTAGCTAAATGTCAGAACAGGTCAGGACAAGTCTCTCTGTAAAGTCTCTCAAGACGAAGTCCTCTCAGCAACGATCCTCACCAACGCAGATTCGGAACGCGGCAAAAGCAAATGGCAAGTGGCAAGTGGCAAAGCCCTCTCTAGGCTAACAATTCTTATAGCAAGTCGAACAAAGAAAAACATAATTTGTATTAACTTCTTCCGTCAAACCTCTGAGCAAAGCGAGAAGGAAAGGATGTAGCATCGCTACATTTAAAAATCTCCGCTCAGGAAAAATCACAAAATAAACATAACGGAACAGGAACCAAAAAATACATTTGTATCTTATAACTTCCACGTCTCCTCGGCAATGAGATCACAGTTCAGAGTCTTTCTTTAAAGCTCCTTTGTTTCCCAAAGCTGCCAAGGACGCTTCATTTCATTTGGAGATCGCCCAAAACTGCTGCTGTCCTCACGGAAAATTTCAATCAGGCAAAGCAAGGACTGTGGTCAGCTGACTTCAGGACCATATTCAGCAAGGCTCTCTCTCGTCACGAATTCTACTCGAGGCCAGGCTCTACGTATCGGCCATCTTTGTCTAGGCCACAATAGGCCACAATAGACCATCTTAATTAAAAGAGACAAAAACAACGTTACCACAGCATAGTGATTAAACAGTGTTAACCCCACTAATACCCTTATGTGTATGCAATTATCTAGCTCTTGCAACATAGAAAAGCATTAATTCGAAAAGCGTTTCGTGCTTAAAAATAAACAGCACTCAGCAATATTTAAACATGAAAACATGCACATTATTGTTAAATAGCACACTTATGCATTCCCACGTGTAATTCTCTCTTGTTAAAACAAACGAGTTGATTAGTAAGTATAAACACTTACACAAGACAAATAATTAATAATTAATAAATTAATATAACAAATAGACATACCAGAGCTTCAAAACCCAGTTATTTTCAAACTGAAAACTCTGCTCTAGCAGCAATACGTTCCAAAAGATGGAATGCATATCCCTCATGTCTTTAGGAACTTACTGTGGGAATCAAGATTTGCCATGTGAGAGCTTTTGCAAACATGTCGCAAATGATGTAATATGTGAGGGAATATTCAGTGCATTATTGAGGCACTAGTAATAGCTCAGGCAGTAACGTATAACTGACACATTTCAGTGTTTTTTTGTATTGTATTGTTAGCTCTTGTCTTATTCGAGCACCTAACTATACCACCACTCTATTAGTTTTTTCATGTACATAGATGTGGAGTTAAGTCAGTTTATACTTGCCTAGATATACCTTGGCATTTTAGTGGTTGTTACTTTGACAATGATATTATGGTATCAGTATTTTTGTAGTAGATATCCTGACATACAAATGTGCCAAAGTATTCAGCCTCCCAAATGTGTGGCAAGTATTAGCTGATCATATTAATGGCACTGTAATACCCTTTCTATTGAAGACTGGCACTCTTTCCTTGGCAGGAATATTTATAAGATATATTGGTGGATCAAGCATCCATAATGCAAATTCTGCTGGTGTAATTGAAATGTACCCTGGGTGCGGCAGTTGACTGTCACCATGTCATGTAGAAACATAACTGCAGATGAGATAGCAGCGTTGAATGATTGACCACATATCTAAATCAATGAATTATTGACCAGTGACAGTAGCGATACATCCACAATGAATTTGGTGAATTTACCTTTACCACTCTCTTCTAAATCAAGCGATGAGTCATTAAAAAATGCTCTGCTTCACACACATTGCAATGTAAACAACGAATAGTGGGGTTAATCCAAAGTTTGAGATAATGCAAAGAGGGTTTAAGAAGATAAACAGTGTGAATGAATGTCTTCTACAGTAATGAGTAGTGAGGTTGGTATTAAAATCCTCGAGGAAGTTGATTATTTGCAGACTTTCACAACTGAAATTAAATATTCAAAATAATAGTCTCAATTTCACCTGGTGAGCCATCCTGGAAACCACACTACAACTTTGGCAGATCATTATTTCATATATTATCCAGGTAAAAGAATTACAAAATCAACTAATTTAACACGAGAAAATCCAAATGAACTCCTGCACTTCACAGTGATGTTAAAAAAGACATTAAATCTAGGATACACTGTGCACATAGAAATACAACTAAATAGTGTCACAAAGCATGGATGCAGAAGGAGATCCAGGAGGACCAGACCCAGTCTGTACGTTTAGGGTAACCACTGTCCAATTGAATATGCTCCTTTAAAATTGATTTTATGCAAATCTATTTTATGTGGATACACAGAAAATCTGGCACAGATCTTGCTCTCCTGGACATACATTGGACACTGCCAGCATTCAGGATGTAGAAGGACTGCTCTGGCACAACTCTATGAGACATGAAATTAAAATATGTTTTACACTTTTTTACACTGCAGAATGTTTTTAGTAGCACACAGAAGAAAGGAGGTGAAAGATGACCTTACATTGTATCCCTTAACCACCTTAAAATCTTTTATACATCGAAAAAAAAAAAAATAGTGCACCTCTCCCTGACTTCTTGTAGCCGTTTAAATAAATGGCTGATGAAAGCTGTATGACAAAAACTGTTGGACTTGGCCCTTTTTGCAGGGTCATCCCTGAACTTTTTGCTTTCCTCCTAGCCTTTTTTTCTGACATGGCGTTGGTGGTTTTAGGACTCTGGGCACTTTAGCACTACTGTCCAGAGTAAAGTGCGTGTGCTCTCTCTGTTAAACATGGTAAGCATTGGTCTACACCTGTTTGGTATATTTAATTTACCTGTCAGTCCCTTGTAAAGTGGTATCTCATATACCCGGGGCTGGTATATTAAATGCTACTGGTGGGCTTGCAGCCCTGATTCCACCACCCTCCAAAGTAGCCTTTCAAACCTATCCCAGGCCTCAGCCATTGCAGGGCCTGTGCGCGCAGTGTTACTGTCGCTGTGACGTGGCGCCTAAAGTGTGTGCCATGTCTGTGACCCCCCTTTTTACTACCTGTCAGTCACCCCCAAGTTAGACCCTAGCTAGCCCTATGGCTGGGTGCATTGTAGATAAAAGGTAGGACATGTGCCTTAACTGTGTGGCATGTCCTGGTAGTGGGAAACAGACATTTTGGTGTCTCACTACTGTGAGGCTGCCCTCTCATAGAAATGCATTGGGGATTCCCTGATATATGCTTCAGTGGTAATTCTTGATCTGAGAGGAGTAGAGTGGTCAAGTTTGGTATGTTTGGAATAGTGGTAATAAATGCTGCGCAATGGTGTTCGCAGATTTACTATCACTATTTTAGAAATGCCACTTTTAGAAGTGGGCATTTCTGTGTGCTATGTGTCTTTGTGCCTGTCTGATGTGTATTGCAGGTCTGGCTCTGGAGTGACAGGGTCTGGGTGAGTCAGCACTAGGCTGAATAGGCCAATCTGCATTGGGAGTGGTGGTAGGAATGGCCCCTGGGACTGAATGGGACTGTGCCGGCCTTCCACAATGCTGGCTCCGCCCCCCTGTGGTGTGTCTGGGACCAGGGCCTACGCTGACAAAGGGGGTGGTGGTGCACCTTTAGAAAAAGTGTGAGTGCCCCCAGAACTAGTTTGGACCGGGTGCAGATCCCTGGACCGGGGGAGAACAAAGACATTGGGGGTATAAGTATTGGGGCTGTGACCCCATGAGAGGTGCTGTTGGGTGCCTACAGAAGCCTGCGGCCGGCATGCTGCTGGAACTGAAGAAGAGGACTGCTGTACTTGCAGGAAACGCCATTGAACTTCATTGTCGTGGGGAAGGACTGCAGTTTCTCCTACCAAAAGCCTTTGTGCTCGCCTGGCTGCGCCCTGGGGCGGTGCTGCCAGCATTCTCCCAGGAGGTCCGGTACAGGAGGAGTGCTGGTGGCTACCCCTGGTCCCTGCCACTTGAGCGCATAGTGAGCGCTTGGGTACCGGCCTGCAGGAAGCGCTTTTTAAGCGCAAGATTGCCTTTTCGTTGCTTTAGCCCCAACGAGCGCATCGTGAGTGTTAACGAATTGCCGCGCTGTACTGAGAAGCCGCAGCCCACAGCCGTGCCAGAAGTCGGAGCGCGGCACCCTGCCCACTGCCCCAGTGACGAGGGCGGAAGTCGGGCAATTTCGTGCCTGGCCGTAGGCGGGACTCCCGTGCGGAGGAGGGTAGCCCCGCATGCTGCCTGGAGGCCAAAGAAGAGTTGCTGGCCAGGACAGATCAGGGCAAACTGCATCCAGGCAGGAGCCCGGTGAGCCTGACACCACCGCCCTGACTGGAGTGGTGGTTTCTACCTGGCTTTAGTGCATGCCCTAGCCAACTAGAAATCCCATTTCCAACAAAAACACTGACAAAAAAAATTCTATAGATTTTTTTGTCATGCTATGACAAAGTCCACGGGAGTGCCTTTACTTTGGAAAGTAAGCCTCCTCAGGCACCATTTCAACCTCATTACATTCTGTTGTACTGAGGGGGCGAGTCGAAAAAGAACAGCAGGGGAGCCTTTTGCCCACAGTGTAATGCAAATGAGAGAGGGCCAGTGGAAATGTGAACATGGACACTCACCCATTTAAAACAGTTAGGCATGCCAGGACGCTGGAACGGACATAGAAAAACTGGGAAGTCTAGGGAAATCTTGCATGTCACTTCACACAACTTTCAGGTCCTGAATGTTGAAAAACATGCTGGACCTGGAATTACCCTGTCAAATTCCGCATGTACTCTCATATTCTGAGTTTGCTTCTAGGAGCATTTCCCTCCTTTCCCTTGGTAGCTGGCTGCGAACAGGCAAGCTGAAATTAGGAGACGTGTGTAAAGCATTGGAAAACACAAATACATTAAAAAAAAGTAAGTCACAACGCACAATAAAAAGCCAACACCAATTTATACAAAAATCAAAAATATTTGTATGATTAAAATGACACTAAAATGAAAAACATCCAATGTAGGGAACCGGAGATATGACTTTTTAAAGAATAAACACTTTATAGTGCCCGAAAATCAAAAGCTCCAACTTGGGACATCTGGTTGCACTTGACAGGGACAAAGTCAAAGTTGAGGCCGATGGACTGTGGGTAAGATACACTGAGCTGTAGGACTCGGTCAAGCTTTTACTTTTGGACTTAGCCCTTTTTCTGGAGCTTTTTCTGTTGTCACTGAGCGAGGTACCTCGTCAAGCCAGATTTCGAGTTTACGGCAGAGGATTGGTTCAGCATGAGGCCTTGGTTAAATCCTGAAAGTCTTGCGCTACGGAGCTTTCAGCGGGATCAACCTGAAATCCAGTTTAGGTTGAGGTTCGATGTCGGCAGCTTCACTCTTGACTATGGGTCTATCCACTTAGGGAGTATTTTACCCCAAATTCTCCAAAGGTCTCCAAACGTAGGGGGTCCAAAGTGCCCACAACACCAATTTAAGGTTCCTGAAGCTCTGAGTTGCTCCTTGGGATGTTGGGACAATGTCTCCCACAATGCACCTGGCATAATCATGTAAAGTCCAGCTGAAGGTGTCAGATGGTTTTTCCTTGCTGGAGATGATGCAAGTGGAGCTATTTTAATCTGATGCTTTCAGGGAGTCCAATCCTTCACTTTTTTTTTTTTATGTTTGAAAGCTTTATTAGAGAAAAATAAGTATTACAATAAGGTGACATCAGCCAATATGAGAACAAAGGTAAAAAATGGGACAAAGAAAATAGAAGCAGCTAATATCACAATGAAAAACAAAGCATTTTAAATAATGGGGAGGGAAGGAGGGGAGGGAGGGGAGGAGAGAAGAAAACAAAAACATGGTATTGATCGTAGAAGATGGGTAAGCAATAATAGGAAACACAGTCAATGGCAATCAAAACGTACAGTAAAAGACCATCATATGAGTAATTGCGTGGATTAAAAAGAAGTATGAAGTAGGTCAATATAAAGCTAAGTAATAACAATACTGAGACTGAAAAATATCATGAAGGGCTGCAGGCAAGAGTACATGTGTTCAAGGGGGCTTGAAATTATCTGAAGATAGTGGAGAGTAACTCTTTTTGGCGGATTGATCAAGGTATAGAGTAAGAGGTAGCCAGTAAAGTTCAACATTTCGGGAGGGTTTACAGGAGGAAGCAAAGGCAACATCAAGTCTGTGCGAGTGGCATACAAGATTCCACCAACAATTGAGAGACAATTTGTTCAGAGATTTCCAATTAGAGACAATATGCTGTAATGCCAGAGCCAACATAAGGTCAAAAAGACCGCGAGAATGTGAGGGGAGGTCTAAATCCTCTGAAAGGCTACCAAGAAATACTAAAGAAGGAGAAAATTGAATAGAGAGGTTGAAAATGCGAGAAAGGCGAGAGAATAACTGAGACCAGAAAATACGAGTTGAAGGGCAAAAGAAGAAGAGGTGGAAAAGATCCGCAGAAGGGGCATTACAGGTCCAACAGTTAGATACAGCGTCAGGTTGAAAGCGAGAGATAGAAAGAGGAGAAAGGTATAGTCTGTGGTAAAAGAAAAATAGGGATTGAGTGAGAGAGGCAGTACGGGAAATCTTCAAGGAACGAGCCCATATTTTGTCCCAGAAAGAAGTCGGCCATGAAGAATGTAAGTCTGTCTCCCAGGACAATTCTAATTTTGATTTGAGACGATCTGGATTGGGGGCTGAAAAGTAGCGGTAAATGACGGAAGCTTTAGGAGTTGTAGAAAGGACAGTGAGTAGAGAGGAAGATGAGGTAGGTAAAGCTTCAGAGGGAAGAGAGTAATAACGATCTAGAATGGTTTCCATAAGAATAGAAAATTTCTTTACAAAAGAGGGAGGGCAGTGGAATTGAGACCGAAATGAAGGAAATGAGCAAGGGGATGACCCATCAAAAAGATGACGTATCCAGATGATACCTTTCGCTCTCCAAGAAGGCCAAACAATAGGTCGATTGTTAATTAATAGAAGTGAATTGTGCCATATAGGCGATAGTAGGAAGGATTCCTGCGTTACTGAGGAAGGGGAGACTAAAGGGCGCAAAAGAGAAAAAGTATGCTTGAATAGAAGGGGATTAAGGCATGGGGCTTTAGAGGTAAAACGAATTACTTCTTGGAAAGAGTACGGAAGCAGTAATTCCTGTTCAACAGAAAGCCAGAGGGGAGAAAAAGGGGAGGGTTCCTGGGATAACCAGCGGGAAGCCTGTCGAAGGGAAAAGGACTTATGGTAGAGACGAAAGTCTGGAAAGTTGGTACCACCATTAAGTTTAGATTTACGTAAGTTGGAAAGGGATATGCGGGCTTTTTTCTGTTTCCAAAGAAATTTGGACAATGAAGAATCAATGCGACGGAAATAGGAGTTTGGGATACGAAGTGGTAGCATGGATAATAGGTAGATCAAAATAGGGGCAATCATCATTCTGATGGAGTCAAGACGGCCCCACCAGGAAAGAAATAGTGGATTCCAAGAGGTGAGTAATGAGTCTATCCTAGATATGACTGCATTCATGTTGAGTTGAATGGAGGAAGATATAGAGCTAGAAAAAAGAACGCCGAGATATTTAATTTTTGTAGAATTCCAAGCAAAGCCCGTAGCCGTGAAAAAATGGGGGAGGCAAAGTTTGGTTAAAGGAAGAATCTCTGTTTTATCCGAGTTTATTTTGTAACCGGAGACCAAGGAGAATTTCTGAAATTCGTTTAGTAACGCGGGGACTGAGGAAGGCGGGTCAGAAATAAATAAAAGAATATCGTCAGCATATGCAGACAATTTAAGGTGACGTTTACCGTACGGGAAGCCAGAGATAGATGAATTGTTGCGTATGGAGATAAGGAAAGGTTCAAGCGCTAAAATAAATAGAAGAGGTGATAAGGGACAGCCCTGACGAACACCACGTCGAAGTGTGAATGGGGAAGTGAGTTGACCATTAACAAGAACAGACGCTTTGGGCATAGAATATATCAAAGAAATATAAGAGATGAATTTAGGGTTAAAGCCGTGCCATTTTAAGGAGGCCAGAAGAAAAGACCAGTCAACCCGGTCAAAGGCTTTCTCAGCATCTACTGAAATGGCTGCAAGGGGAATCGATAGTGAAGGGGCTTTACTTAAAACATTAAGGAAGAGTCTGGAATTATCCGAGGTCAAGCGGCCCTTGACAAAGCCGCATTGTTCTTTCCCTATAAGATGTGGTAGGAACGGGTCAAGGCGAAGAGCTAATAGTTTCGCAAAGATTTTATAGTCAACATTAACTAGAGATATAGGTCGATAATTTTTGCAAAACTTAGGGTCTCTACCATCCTTAGGGATAAGGCATATGGTAGCGTCTTGAAAAGAGCCTTGGGCTGATCCAGTAGAACAAAAAGACTGAAATAAAGATAGAAGGTGGGGTAAAAGAAGGTCTGAGAAATGTAGATAGAATTCAACTGGGAAGCCGTCAGGTCCTGGGGTTTTCCCCTTAGTGAGGGAGGATAGAGCAGAGGACAGTTCCGAAATCGTAAGATCAGAATCAACAGCCGAAATATTAAGGTGGGAAGTATCTGGTTGAGGTATGTTGTCAAAGTAGGATTGAATAAGCTCTGGAGTGGGAGGGTTTTCCGGAGTATATAGAGTTTCATAAAAAGAGTGGAATTGTTCCAAGATTTCTGTATTGGTATGAAGAAGTACATTAGAGGGGGAATAAATAGAATCAATATTAGTACGTTCTTTACGAGATTTTAAATAATTGGCTAACAGTTTACCTGATTTATTTCGACCTCCATAAAAACGTGCGCTGCTCCGGAGAAGAAAAGAGGAGGCAGAGTCTGTGGTAAGTTTGTTAAAGGCAATCTTAGCCTTAAGCAATTCAGGAGACATAATCTTATCAGAGGAAGTATAGAATTGATGCTCCAGAGATTTAATATGTGCAAGGGTGACTTTACGCCTTTGAAGGAATTTTTTCTTTTTTTTAGAGACAAAATCAATAATAAAACCTCGGGCTGTGGCCTTGAAGGAATCCCAAAGAATATGAAGTGGGGTATCAGGCGTAGAGTTAAGATGAAAAAATTCAGAAGCAAAAGCACGAAAAGAGGAGGAAAAAAGAGGATCAGTAAGAAGAGAAGGGTTGAAGCGCCAGCGAGAAGATTTAGGAGTAGGAGGAAGAAGGTCAAAAACAGTAATAATAGGAGCATGGTCAGAGATAACAATCGGTTCAATAGAAGAAGAAATAAGATGTTGAGAAAGAGATGAAGAGAGAAAGATATAGTCTAAGCGGGAGAAGGAAGCATGAGGAGGAGAGAAAAAGGAGAAATCCATAACGTCTGGGTGAGTGAGTCTCCATGAGTCTACCAGATGAGTTTGAGTGATAGTGTCAAGGAATTGTTTATGTGGTTTATGAGGAGAAAAACGAACAGAGGATCTTCGGTCTAAAAAAGGGTCAATGATCTGATTACAGTCTCCACCCAATAGAAAAGCATCATCTTTACGCTGAATACATTTTGCTGTAATGGAGGGCCAAAAAGAGGAGTCAAAACATGTGGGACCGTAAACATTGAGTATCGTAAGTGGGATATTGTTAATTAGTAGTTTAGCTAAGACCCAGCGTCCCTCGTCATCCTTTTCTTCTAGAACTACTTTACACTGGAGACGCTTATGAATCAAAATGGCTACTCCATTCTTTTTTTGGGAAGCAGGAGAAAATAAAACAGTTCCAACCCATAATCGCTTTAACTTTAAAGATTCGATGTCAGATAGATGAGTTTCTTGGATAAGGACGATATCTGGGTTGTAAGAGGAAAGGTGGGAGAGTACTCTTTGCCTTTTGATAGGGTGATTAAAACCTTTCACATTCCATGAAACAACTTGGAAAGGTGAAAGCTTACTAAACTGGTCTAAATCAAGATTTGCAAAAACATACTGTACATGTAATAATAATCCAAACTGTATAGAAGTATTAACCATAAAACTCTTCAAAAAGGAAGAAGGAAGAACAGGTAGAAAAGGAAGAAGAAAAAGGAAAAGGGAGGAGGGGAGGGATGGGAAAAGGAAAGGGAGACCAGTGGGGATGGAAGAAGGAAGAAAAGAGAGAATGCATAGAAGACAGTACAAATCCAGAAGGATGACTGTATTAAACATACCTGAAAGAGAAAAAATACACATAGGGAAGGTGGGGAGGTGGTGATGCTTTACAAGACGTACGGACCAGGATCAGGAGGAGAACCACATCGAGACCGCACAAAAGGAACATGGAATGGGACAAGGTGCTGAAAGGAGTATCCGATACATATCCGTCTGGAGAGGAAAAAAGGGAAAAATGTTAACATACATAACCTGTAGGCATAAAAATAGAAGTCCAGAGAGTCGAAAAAGAAAAATAGAGGAATATATAGGAGATGCCAGAAACAGATAAAAGAGAGAAGAGATACGAAAAGAGAATATAAGAACTGAGATGAGAAATAAGGAGAATACACGAAGTCAAAGACAAGCCATTAAGAAGACAAACAAGTTAAACAATAAAAGTCCAATTTCAGCCACTGGTCGGAGCAGAAGTGGAGGCGTCCATCCCTTCATCACTGTGTAGAAGAAGAAAGTTCCTTAATTCTCCAGGTTCCTGAAATGACCAAGTCTTTTCTCGATAGGTGACTCTGAGGGTACAAGGATGAAACAAGCCATATCTTGCTCCCAAGGCGCGCAGAGAGGGACGCATAGCCAGAAATTCTTTACGTCTGGAGGCGGTGACATTAGAGACATCCTGAGATAGATATACTCGTTGACCTTGCCAATACACTTGTTTTTTACTCCTCGCGGCTGAGAGAATCAATAAAAGATCTGTGTATTTCAGAAATAAAATAATGACTCCACGAGGTTTTGAGGAGGAGCCCGTTCTGGCACCTAGTCTATGGGCTCTTTGTATACTAATGGTGGTGGAAGGTGGTAGGTCCAAAAGTTTCGACAGGAAAGTGGTGAAGAAGGTTACTGGATTATCCCCCTCAAGATTTTCCGGCAAATTGTAAATACGGAGGTTATTCCTCCTATTTCGATTTTCCAAATCTTCTGTATGCTTTTGGAGTGAGAGGACCGTTTTTTCTAGAGAGTCTATACGTTGTGTGTTGGACTGAACTTCAGGAAGGTGCTGTTCAACAGTAGAGAGACGGGCATCCATATTTTCCCATTTATCTTTTAAAAGCTGCATATCTGTACTCGTCTTTTCAATAAATGGGCGCAGCGCACGCAATTCCTCCAGAATTTGGTCAATGGAAGAATGAGAAGGATTGTCTTCTGGTGTAGGAGAATTTTGCTTGGGTCGCTTGCCCGCCGGAGCGGGTGGGGAAGACTTACTGGTGTTAGTATGAGCCAATGATGATTTTGGAGTCGTCATTTTCGCAGATGGAGTGGCTCTATTCGTACCCGATGAAGATGCACCTGAAGCACTCCTCGATGGTATGAAGACAAATTTAGGTGTGCGTAAGTTGACCATAGAAAGAAATGAACGTGCGACAATATAGCCTCAATTCCCTGTGAAGCGACTAAAGGTGCATATGAAATGTTCCAGAAATATCTCCAAAAAGAGGGAGAAGCACCCAAAAGTAACTCAGTGGAAAAAGCGACAGGGAATTAGAGTATGCTAAATCACGAGTACAAAAAAGAAGGTGAGAGTGACTAAAATGGAAGCACAGGAAGGAGCATCCTGAAGTAGCTGAGGCGCAGGAGAAACGGGCAAAAAGTCTCAGAAAAACGTTGTTGTCATATCGCCATGAGGAGGGAATTTAGGATAAAAAGTATTTCAGAGCAGTAAGCATGTTAGGGCGGGAAACATCCAGTTGTCAGGGGTGAAGCGCCATAAAACTGCGTATTTGGACGTGGCCTCGAATGTGGAGGAGGAGAGAAAAAACGCAGTAAAGGTGACTTGCACAATATATGTAAATCTCACCCCTGAAGTGAAGTCGGTGTCTAAGAGTTCATTGGTGTCCAGTGGCACGTCGCGTATTGACAGCTCCTGTCAGCAGAGGCTCCGATGTTCAAAAGAGCCTCAAAATGGCGGCTCCGTGAGGGGCAGGGAACTCATCGCGGAGAGGGGCGAAAACGGCTCCACAAGCGATGAAAAACTACTCCGCTGATTCCACTAGTGTTCCGCCAGCCAAATCCGGCAACGGTGCACAGTAATGGTCCCGTTTACATCGGGAAAAAATGCCGTGAGGTGGTCGATGCGGCGGAGCTCCGTATCTAGCCGGCCATCTTGCGCGGCATCCAAGCCACGCCCCCAATCCTTCACTTTTTAAAGCAAGACAAAGTCCTTATGGGCTGAAGACCAAAATGTGTAGCAGGTACAGTCGTTAAGAGTGCAGTCCTCTTGGTGCAGGCCAGGGGTTCATCAGGGCAGTCCTTCTTCCTATAGTTTCAGGCAGGGATCTGAATTGCTGGGCAGGTCTCCCATATTTATACAGTGCTCTTGGGCGACAAGCAAGGGGACACCACTGACCAATGGGGTACAGAGTGCCACTGAGAAGTAAGCCAGCTTCCTCCAAAGTGTAATATATTCTTGGCCCAGAAAGCACTGTTTGACAACATCCAAAATGGAGAATCTCTCTCCTGGAAGTTAAGATCTGGCTAAGCCAATCCATTGGCTTGGCTAACTTTTATTAACACTCCCCTTCCAGCCCCTCTGCTAATTCAATGACTGGGGCTCCTGTCTGGCTGGGGGTCCAGGAAGTGGGGGTGAGTCTGTGTCCTGTCCTGACTGTCATTCACTTATTTCAGACCTGGTGTATCCTGCCCTATCCTGCCTTTTGCTCTGTAGCTGCAGATCTTCTCCCACCAGATGTCCTTTGCCTCTATGTAGTCCTCTTCACACCTCATCAGCTTGTCAAAGGCTGATCAAACAAGAGAGGCTGCTGGCAAGCTGGATTTTGGCACATCAGAAAAGCAAGTTCTATATCTTCTGTTCTGTTGTAGTTATAATCAATCTAACAGTGGCAAGTTGTCGGATTTATCCTAAGTATTCTTTTGAGCCTTTAATTTAATATTTTCGCTCACTCCTGTCAATAATTAAATTATTCTTATGTTTGCCTAAGGAACTAATGTACTATGATGCGGAAAACGAAATTGGCAGTTTCCCCTCCCCAGGGCATATTGAACGTCTTTTATGATGCCCCTGCTGATTTTAATATTGCACCCGACCCTTGGGGCACCTAGGGCAGACCTAAGGGGTGACACATGTAAAAATAAGGCAGTTTAAGACTTTGGAAGTACTTTTAATTCCAAAGTCGAATTTAGACATAGTGTTATTCTAAAGGCAGCTTGCTAAGCAGGGCTGGCTTTTAAAATAAGAACAAGCAACACAGCAGTGCACACTAAAGTGCATTGCATCCACTAGGCCTCTAACTCTCCGTGCCCTACCATATACTAGGAGCTTACGGGTAGGTTGACGTACCAATTGCAATTACACATAATTACCATATACCTTTTACGCAGAGCACTGTCCCTGAGCCTGGGTAGTAGAGCACAGGGCACAATCAGAGTCAGTTACCACCAGTATCAGTCAAACAAATGGGGGTGATCAGGGCAAAAAAAATTACTTTCTCACTGCCACCTTGCAAGTAATTATGCCAGTTTTGCAACAAACTACATATCATTCAGATTGTTACAACCATTAAGGCCTCGATTTATTAACATTTTCTACTGGTTTGAGTCAAATAAAAAATGTACATTGAGCAGAAAATGCTGTGGTGACATTTTGATTTGCACTCAAAAGTTATATAATGTAACACAAACTAGCACCAAGCTCTACTTTGAGTCAAGGGAGCACACGATCGGTGGTGCGTGGGTGCTCCCATGCAGCCACCCTTAGGTTTTGTTGCATATCCCTATTGCAAACATTTGTAGACAGGTTTGCACTAAAGAAATACTGCTCAAGTTAGGATGTAACAATGGAGCAATTTTTAGAACTCTCCACGGGGCATATTATCAAGCAGGGCGTTAACATTATCGCCGCTTTAGCGGCAGAAAACTGCCGCTAAAGCAGCGATAATGGGCTTTATAATATGCCGCAGAGAATTCCCATAGAAGCCCATGTTGACACCAGAATATGGGCTTCTATGGGAATTCCCAAGGGCATATTATCAATGCCATTATCGCCGCTGTAGCGGCAGTTTTCTGCCGCTAAAGCGGCGATAATGTTAACGCCGTTTCTTGATAATAGGCCCCTATACTTTTCCATCTTTGCATGTAAATTGCACAGTACAGCACACATACAAAGTAGGAAAAGTATTACAGCATAGTACTGGAAGAATAGCTTTCAAGTACAAAACTTTTGCTTGCTAAAACGCACAGACCTGTGTGCATAAGCACATGGCAATCTAAAGCATTGAGGTGGAGTAATGCAGCGCCTAAGCTCAGAAGATATGGCAATGTTTTTCTCACGCTTTGATGCAAAGCAGCTCTGTGTTGCACCAAAACTTAGTAATCCTACCCCTTCACGGGGCATATTATCAAGGACGGCGTTAAAATTATCGCCGCTTTAGCGGCAGGAAACTGCCGCTAAAGCGGCGATAATGGGCTTGATAGCATCCCACAGACAATTCCAAAAGAAGCCCATGTTCACACCAGAACATGGGCTTCTATTGGAATTCTCTGCGGCATATTTTCGAGCCCATTATCGCCGCTTTTAGCAACAGTTTCCTGCCGCTAAAGCGGCGCTAACTTTAACGCCGTCCTTGATAATATGCCCCCCCATTTAAAGAAATGGCGACCATTTGCAAAATATCTAGGCCCAGATTCTGAACACTGTCACGCAACGCAGCACCTAAGAGACTGTGCTGCGCTGTGTGACAGGGAGAGAGCAGGAGAGTGCCACTTTCACAGAGAAATGGCACTCTCCTCTCCCTAGCTCCGGCAACAATTTCAGCTGCTCTGCACCAGGCACACACCTTAGCGCTAAGGCTCTAGGGTGCATTCTTGAGTTTAGCATAGGTTTTGTACAGAAAGGGTACCCTTCCTGTACAAAATACTATGCCTAGACATGTACAGAAGCATTTCCTACTTTGTGTGTGTGCTGCACGCATGCAAGATCAGAAAGGCACGGAGAAATCTAAACATTTCTCCGTTTAACGCCTGCTTTTCAGCGACGTTAATTTTTGGGGCTATACCCTTCCACTAATGTTAGTGAATCGGGTTTAGTGCCAAAAAGTATGGGTGGTTGCATGGGAGCGCCCATATACCACCCATGTCACACCCCCTTAACGAAAGTTAAGGAAAGCAGAGTTTTGCGCTGCTATGCGTTCCTTTTCCGTACAAACCCACGCAAATATTTATTTGTGTGGGTTTGTGAATCCCAAAACGGGTTTAGCGTCAGAAAAAAGTAATGCTAACCCGATGCTAATCCTTTCAGAATCTGGGCCCTAATGCCACACAAATGCTCCTGTTGACAAGTCAGTTGCCGGGGAATTAACTCTAATTAACATATGCAGGTGAAATGTGTTTTTTCTGACCACATAATTCACAAGGTTGCAGTGTCAAAAATACAGCATCAGTAAATAAGTTATTTGTGTGATATTTCAAACTGGCAGCAAGGGATGCAAAATTCGATTAGCTACCCTTGACTTAACCGAGTCACGAGGCTTAAAGATGCGTTAAAGTCGCATAATGTCAACAGCAAGTTCGGTCTTATGCCTGCAACTTCTTGCAACACGGCTATTGTCATAGCCTCGAGTGTATGGCACAGAGATACACGAGTAGGAACATTTCTACCATGGTTTTTTATGTAGAAGTGTACTCATGTCCAAAATCTCGATGCTTTTTTTTTTACTAACCGATGCTCACAAATTGCCCAGCGCAAGTGTTGAGCGCTACTCTAAGCGCTGTATGCATTTGCTACAGGCACAAACGCAGGCATTGCATGGTATTGTTAGGTGCCAATTACATTTTAAATAAGTGCACCAGGCAACCTATCTGAAGAGTGACAACAAGGAATTAATCAGGTCCCCCTTTCTTCCTGGCCACAAAGAATAATTTGCTGGGGCTAAAACCAAAAGCACATCTCGAATCGAGGCAGCCGTAAGTGGCCTTATAATTTGAGATGGGAAGAATACGTCCTTTCAACCTAATGAGCCGGACTCCGGGCTGGCGCTGCAGGACAACACTTTACCCGAGGCTGCGGCTCAGAAAACAGAATAGCCGAGGCACTCCAGTGCTCAAATTGCAGGGCACTTCAGAAAAAAATACTCCCTGGCCCTACTACCATCGATTGACGTTGGTTTCTGGAGCAACGGGGCCACTGCGAGCAAACAACAGAAGTTCTTGGACTAGTGCTTCGAGGACAGTGGCGGGATCTTTGTTCCCGCCTCCCCGAGCGCATTCACAGAATAATGATAGTGGTTTCTGGGAAAAGGTTAAAGGAACCGAGCAGGAGAAAAGCAGATTAACCGGGTTTATTTGACAATCCTATTGATTCAGGTGAACACTGTAAGTGGAGTCTGTTTGCTATGCTATAGGTGGGTGAAGTGAAGCTCTCCCCTTCGCGTTTATTCGGAAGCAAGGTAACTAGGCCAAAAGGCTGGAAAAGACAAGTGTGCCACAGGCCGGTTTAGGATGCTTAGGGCCATATTATCAACAAAGGCGACAAGGGGCTTGATAACATGCCCTAGAGAATTCCAATAGAAGCCCAGGTTCTGGTGTGAAGGACCACAAACCTGGGCTTCTATTGGAATTCTCCAGGGCATACTATCAAGCCCCTTTTCGCCGCTTTAGCGGCAGTTTCCTGCC
This sequence comes from Triturus cristatus, assembly GCF_964204655.1. Taxonomy (NCBI): domain Eukaryota; kingdom Metazoa; phylum Chordata; class Amphibia; order Caudata; family Salamandridae; genus Triturus; species Triturus cristatus. Next base: position 280,616,632 of record NC_140588.1, on the reverse strand, counting down.
GCTAAAGCGGCGATAATGTTATCGCCCTTCTTGATAATATCGTCCTTGGTGGTACCACAATTCTACATCTCACCAATATTGAGATGTTAGCTCCACCTTGCATCGCAAACCCAGCGCAAAATATTGTTGTGGGTTTTACTGTTTAACGCGAGCCAGCATTTTGCGCTGTAAATTATCCCAAATTGTGCTATACGCTGCTTTGCGTCAAGGGTGTGTTCAATGGGTGGGACATGGGCGTTCCCATGAAGCCACCAAAGTGCATTCAAGCAAGTCCCTATTTTCTGACATTATTAGATGCGGATTTATGCCAAAACCTTATGCCTCCCTGATATAAGCGAAACAAGGAGAAATGTTTTAATATCTCCTTATGTTTCCTGCTTTGCATTTGTGTGCTGCATTGTACAGCATATATTGGAAGTGGGAACAGTCCTTAATGGATAGTGTATGTACTAGAAGGGCCCCTTTTCACTACAAAACCTATGCTTTAGAAAACACACACATCCGTACTCCATAGTGCAAGGCACATACCAGCCAATATTTCACCAGCTTTGGTTGCTGTACTGCTTTATGTCAAATATTCACAGAGAGGTTCTCAATGAGATCATAGACAATTAGAGCTTTACTCTTGTTGTCTATTTAATGTCACTCAGAACCAGTTAGTGAAAACATCCTTTGTATTCAGTTATCCATCTAAAAAACTATATGTTAAGTATCTCTCTAACTTAGGGCCATATCAGCAACGGCCAGCGATAATTATCGCTGGCCGTGCTTAGCGATAATTTTCTTATCACTGGTTATCTCTGCTTTTTATCGCCCTGGCAGCGCGTTATCATCAACGCGCTGCTCCAGGGCGATAAAAAATCCAGAGATAGCGATGTTATCGCCATTTTGCAGGGAACATCGGTGGTTTCCCAGCGATGTTCCCTGCAAAAGGGAGATAATCTTGCTGATACGAACCTGTGGTCGTATCAGCATAATCCACCCCCAATGTTAGGGGTGGCTTAGTCAGGATTTTAGCAGACGTTAGTTTTTGGAGAAAACAGCAGTTTTCTCCAAAAACTAACGTCTGCTAAAATGCAAGGGCATCCTTGCTGATAGCGCAAAGACGCGTTATTGCTCTCCTGACATGTAATGTATGTCAGGAACGCCCACTTTGCATCTCATTAGAGATACAAAGGTAGGCGTAGTGTAAAAGGGTGCTAACATGCGAATACGCATGTTAGCACCCTCTTGCTGATAGGGCGTTGGTTTTATCTCTGCTTTTCTGGCTTTTAAAGCCAGAAAAGCAGAGATAAAGCCCTTGATGATATGCCCCATAGAGCAGTACCATGGGGCATATTATCAAGCACGGCATTAAAATTATCGCCGCTTTTGCGGCAAAACTGCCGCTGAAGCGGCAATAATGGGTTTGCTAATATGCCGCAGAGCATTCCAATAGAAGCCCGTGTTGACACTAGAATATGGGCTTCTATGGGAATTCTCCAGGGTATATTATCAAGCCCATTATCGCCACTTTAACGTCAGTTTTCTGCCGCTAAAGCGGCAATAATTTAAACGCCGTTTCTTGATAATATGCCCCCGTGTATCTAAAAAAAATCTAAAGTTGGTTATTCACTGCTATGACATAGCAGTAGTAGGAAACACATGTTTGCAACCGTTGTTATGTGGCAAATGAATTTCAGGCCACACTGACAGGCCTCTCAGCTAACTTGTCAGCACAGATCTGGTTCTCTGCTCTGTGGAGAGCATAGAGTATAGCTTCGGGTGCGAAGGGCAAGGGAAGGCACAGAGGGCGAGGGAATGGTGGATTGAACAGATGGTGGTGTGGGTGGACGGACATCAGATACATTTTCATATTTGAGAGGGAGATATTGTGGAAGGTATTGTTGATGGTGGTGTGAATTAGCAGGAAACAATGTATTCTTTTTGAGGGGGTAAATAAGGGGGTTGATTTTGGTTCATTATATCAGCAACGCTTGACTTTTTTATATTGACTCACCCAAACAGTGAGCAATCAAGACGTTAAGGAACCTTAAATTATGCACATTTAATCGACCTTCCCTGATTCCTTCGGAGAGAGATCAAGAGTGTGTCCTCTAAATATTGGTTGCATAGGGAGTGGTGATTTTGGATGTGCCTTGAAAACGGTGATGGACATCATTATCAATAGATTGTAATGTAGAAGAGAGAGAACAGAGTCTCCCAACATGGAAAACAGTGACTGCACTCACTAGGTTTATTAGATATTTGATAGGAATCCAACCTAATGAAAACAGTTTAGACATATTACTCTAGAATGCAAGACAAAGATTTGCTTAATTGATAATGCCCTCATTTCTTCTTTAGTGAAGCAAATCTGAAACTGAATGATAACAGTACTTTGTGATCAAACTATAGAAGGCTGACGACAATGGAAGATAACACCCATGGCTATCCAGATACTCAAGACAATGCACAAACTCCAACCCTTTCATTAAATGTGCAACCGTGGCAATATGCAAAAAGATAGGTGTGATAATAGAGATGACATGTTTCCTAATTCATTCACAATGATAAATAACAGCCCAGATTTTACAACTAGTAGTGAGACAAAGAGCTTTGGACCATGAAGGTGTGGTAGATACAAGTGCATGAAAGGGGGATCCCCTCTAGGGGACCAAACATGTAATAAGAAAACTCCCTCAGGACCTATATTTCTTTTCTGTTTACGTGCCTTTATCTACAGGATGGGCTTGACAGAGGTGCAATCAAGTGATCAACACTTACAACTTTAACTTATTCATTGTTATTTATTTTCTTATATAAAAAAAAATTCTATATCAAATGAGTTCATTGCTTTACTCTTTTCCTCAAAAAAAATTTTTTTTTTGCGTTGAAACATTTCCAAAAAACAATTTGGGGGCAGATTTATCACCATAGGTATTCAATTTGTACTCACCAATAATTATTAGACAGATACCCCCCAGGGAAACTAAGTCTTTACATATATCAAACCATACACACCACAACTCACACAGTTTCATACAGACTCATACTGCATTCACATTGAAACACGTCTGAAAAGAAAGGAGACTCAAGGTTACAACGTCTCCACGACCAAGAGTGTATCATATGTTCACGGGTCTGAACATTGCGCCGACACGCGTTTCGGTGGCATACAGGGGATGAAACAATCACCTTCTTCAGGACCTTTTCAGATACCCATTCAAATCACAAAGCACATGGGGGGAATAGCTGGTTGGGGTAGGCAGTAAGTCGCTGGCAGTCTATTTAAGCGTATCTCGGTCAGGTTCTCTATGTTTCTAAACTACTGCGATGTCGTGTTCAAGAGAAAAATACATTGTATTAGCGCATTAACAGTGTCTCCAACGAAGTCCGGGGAAGTGTACCAATAGGATACAGGATTCTAAGCCATTGAGAAAGGCTTAAACTCGGTGATGTAATATTCAAAAGAACAAGTAGTTTTACAGGGGACCGGATCGAACAAGTCTCTATTACATGCAGTGTCAGCAGTACACTACTACCAGTGCAATCATAAGTATTATCAGCGGAATTCAAATGTGCAAAGTCTGTCGTCCGCCGTAACTGACTTCCGAGTCGGTAGATACAAAACATGTGAAATATCTTCAAATGGGATAATTTAATCAAATCATTTAAACATACTTTAAGGTCTCATGAGAGAAGAGGACAGGTTTAATTTCACATTTAATATGAGGCACAGTCATGTGTCATTCAAAAGCTTACGGCATCACAAAGGCAATCAGGCAACCTGATCTCTGTGGCAATTTGGTAAATGGAAAGTGGTTGGATCAAATGTCTTTTGAAGCTGAAGTGAACCACAGCATGAGTGAGGATGAATTGCATTGAACATGCATTACATAAATTCAATAAAAATGATCAATACCATTCTGAAAGGGTTGTGGGTAAAGATGCACTTGTTACATAAGTTTCATAACATTTTCAATTTCATAGTAATTCATTTTGGGATCATCTGTGGAAGATGGAAAGCTCCTGGTGCAGAAACCCCGTTTCACTGTGATCATAATTTCAATATTTCTGATTGACTTGAAGGCTTATGTCACTAGTCCTTGGATTGGTGCAGTACATGCTTTTGATACAAGATGCATCTTGGTTGAGTACTCAACTCTGTGGAGCTAAAGTTGACTGCTGTTTAACTTAGGTGCCAAATGTGCCAACATCCATGTCATACCCTAACTAGATGGGATACATGCATTTTTAAATGCCCTCACAATGTTGAGGCTCCCAAAGATCCTTTCTGGTAGTATTCCTTGAGGTTTGTGTGCAAGTGTATGTGTGTATATTTGATTATTTGTAAATGTGTAGGGTGTTGTGCTGCATCAGAGGGGTTGTCATATACCATGCTGGAATAACCAATGTCTATGGGTATGCTCAAGGAAGTAAGTTGAAAATATTGGGTTTTTCGATATGTATCTCCTTTTGTCTTCCACCCCCTCCATGTCTCTGACCTATTCATTCCCTTTAGATCATCTATTGGAGGAACAATGCTGTGCGAATTGTTCAGATCAACAAGTTCTTATGAAACAGAGAACTTGTATGTTTTCTATCACTGAATAAAGACAGCTTGTACAAGTTGTACTCAGGTCTGAGATGAAAATATCATAAAGAACACTGTGGCTAAGGCTGAAGGAGTACCCTGTCCACAAATTTCTCGGTCTTATTTGAAGTTGGCTTTCCATTATCAGTACCCATGTTGGTGCCAATAATGTAAAGCTTACTCTGATGGCCTGACAGAGCTGTCCTTGCCTGTGAAAACCTGAAGGTGACAAACAGAAAAAATGAAATCTGAGTTTGGAATTTTTTTTTAAAACTAAAAGTTTGGCATATGACCATTAAAACCATTCTTGCTTTACACCAAAGTTGTTTCACCTTCAGAGGACCCTCCATCAAGGCGGATCATCTAAAACTACAGAGATCACCACTGGTCCAGTGGTCATGTCTAAATTTGAAGGGGGTAGGCCCTCAGGGTGGAAGAAGTAATGTCCTCTGCCACCCAGACTGACAGACTATCACCCAATAAACTCTAAATCAGGCCGTATGTTCCTGATGTCCTCTTGAAGGAAAAAGTTATCCACACTCAAGCAGAATTTAAAGCATGCAAGTGACATAGTGGAAATATATGAATGGTTTGTGTGCCTTAAGCAAACCTACTGCACAATGCTGCTCAGAGGCATCCCCGTGGCCTGTGCTGTAAGCAAACCTGCTGCACCATCCTGCACAGAGATATACCTGGAGACTGTGTCTTAAGTAAACCTGCTACACAGTTCTGCACAGAGGCATCCCTATGGACTGTGCCGTAAGCAAACCTGCTGCACAGTGGCATTCTTGCAGACACTTAGGGCTACATTCATGACAGAGTCACACAGCACAACAAGCCACCTTGCTGTGCTGCGTGACAGAAACAAATTTCATGCACTCCTGCCTTTGTCCCTGCTCTGGCATCATTTTGGCTGCCTAGCGCCAACACCGGCACTCTTGCACCATAGTGCAAGGGCACTCACATTGAAAAGAGGATTGTTTTTGAGTAGTAAGGGACACCTTTCTGCACCAAAACAATCCCCCTGAGGCATATTATTTTTCTATGTGTGCTGCACAATGCTGCACACATAGAAAGAGGAAGTAACAAGGAGAAATAAAGATATTTCTCCTTGTTACACCTCACCTGGGATACCCATATCATTTTGGCACATTCCCAGGTTTACCACTTTTGGTAAATCTGGGAATGCATCAAAATCAATGAATGTTGCATGGGATGACCCACGCAACACCCATGGGATGCCTCCCTGTCACAGAGTAATAAAACGCAGTGATTTGCATTGCATTGCTCCGGATTTATTAAGCCACTCAGGGCCATGCAAAGTGGCCTTGCACAGCTTTATAAATCACATTGTGGGCTTGTGCTGCGCTGGAACCACGTTGCGTGGTGCCAGTGCGACGCAACCCAAGTCATCAATATGCTCCTTACTCTCTACACAGAATTCATTTGTGTACCTACACAAAATCAGTGAGCTGAAAGTTTTTTTCTAGGTAATTGTTGATCCCCTCCTAGGATGAGAGTCACCATCTCTGAGAGAAGACAGATTCTCTCTGATTTTCTGTGCCACTTATAAGTAGTGACCCAGGAAAATTAAATGAGGTGATATTTTTGGGAAATCAATGAATTTCTTTGTCATCCATGTCATCAAAAACCAGATTGACATGTTTAGTGAAACATATACTTTCCAGAGCAACACTTTGTGACTGATTATGATGTTGATTGGAAAGGCCCTGAACGGCAATCTATAAGTCAGAATCTAATTCGGAAGCCTGGTTTCCGACTGACCTGGAAACCTTTCCGATAGACCGATTATGATGATCAGAAACCGTTCAACTGTCCAACTCGGTTCCAACTCGCGTCCGAATGGCATTCAGAGACACTGAGTTGGTTGGAGCCGACATGTACATCTCTACGGGCCGTGTTTCTGACCGAGTGATTATGATGTCGGATTCGGACAGCCTTTCTGAATCGGTGTGTCTGAAACCAGCATTCGGACCGACATCATAATTGATCCCTTTATTGGTTCCACAGTGTTCTGCTGCCGCTTTGCCACAGAATTCTGAGTAACTCGACAGCTAAGATTCTGTATTGACGATACACCTGGATGCAACGTTGCTGGCACAGAAACATGGAATTTAATTGCACTGATTATTGTTAATGCAGAGCTTGAATCCTGTTGTTTTAAAGTAGGAGGAGAGGTGTGGGTTATTAGTTTATTTATGAAATGTGTAGTCTAAAAAGAATAAAAAAAGTTAATCCACTTCCGATCAAAACCCCAATTACTTACTATCTTCCTTAGCCTACCCAAAAACCTGTCACTTTAACCTTGCTAGATTTTAAAATCTTAAAACAGGAATAGTTTGGACGACAACAAAGGCCTTTTCGCCATTGTAATATGTTAAGCTAGTTTTTGTAGAGCAGGAGGGAATAATTTTCAGATAAAATTGCAAGTTTATTTAATAATTTTGTGCAAAAATCTGTGAAAAGTCCCCCAAAAGGTATTTGCATTTAGAGAGTTTATGTTCTCTTTGCACCACCAATTTCATAACTGAGATAAATTGATATAAAGATGGCTGAGTACTCTGACTTTGATGTCTACGTGGCACTGAGGGGCATATTTACAAGCCCCTATCGATACAGGAACATCAATTTTAGTGATGTTCCTGTTGCGATAAACCCTTCACTTTATTTACAAGGCAGCATTAAGTCACTTAACATGGCTTAACGCCGCCTTGTAAATGATGCCCCCTTTCACGTTACACTCAGCTTGAAAGAGGCATGCAATGGGTGTTGTGGTGGGTATTCCACCGCAACACCCATTGATTTTGATGCTGCCGCCTATTTATAAGGGTGGCGTAACTAGGAGGCAGCACCAAAACAAAGACCAGAGAAAACCTGGCCTTAACATGGCGAAACAAGGAGAAATGCTTTATTACTCCTCGTTTTTGCTGTTTCTATGTGTGCTGCATTGTGCAGCACACATAGAAACAGCAAACTGCCATAGATTATTGTTTATGTGTAGGGAGGTGTGCCTTCCTGGACACGAACAATCCTTTAAAAAATGATGATTTGCAACTTCTATGTGTGCTGCACAATGCAGCACACAAAGAACTTACAAATCGCCATTCCGGATTGTTTATGTGCAGGATGGGACACCTTCCTGCACATAAACAATCATTCCCTCAACACAGGCACCCATGCACCATGGTGCAAGAGTGTCTGCATTGGTGCTAGGCAGCTAAATTGAATGCCCATTCGTTCCTAATAGGCTACCCCTTCCTCAGGCGAATGAGAAGGGAGAAAGGAGAGCGACTGTTGTGTCCAGCCCTTGACAGCTGTACAGCTATCTGATTTCAGCCTGAAGTAATTCTTTGAAAAGCTGTTCCTAATGTTCTAACTATAAAACTTATCATGACAAGCTGAGAATGTTGCTTTTCAGCTATAAAAGTGCAGTTGTTTTCCGAATATAGAACAAGTCCAGGAGCCATCACTAAGTCAGGCAAGGTTCATCTGTATCCACGTCCTCAACAGGAGTTGGACAGTGGTAAGGGTGCCTCGTGCCCTCATGCAAGCAAGGAAAATGTGCCCCAATACCCCCAGTTTTCCTGACAAATACAGACATAATTAGTCCAGAGGGCTCATCACCCATCTGGGTCCTGGCGCAACTTCACCTGCTGCACACACTTGAAATAATTTCTATGCCCTCATCCATCAGGCAAGGAACAACCACTAAGGAGATTTGAAGACAGCGACCTTCTTCAGATAGTCTTTCCTATGAAGTCCCGCTTTGGGAAACACCTTTCAGAAAAACAACTAACAAAAAATGCAACTTTGCTCTGTTGACTCATCTATGGCTGCCAGCTGCCTTACCCTAATTCCTTGTAGCCTGTTGTTCTGTGAGCGCATAATCCTGCTAAATATTTCCAGAAATACTCATGTTTCAAACACGACTTTCACAGTTACAAAGACTACTTTATTGTAAGGCTTCAACCCCAATTCACATTGGCTAGTTGTGTACATTTTAAACCACAATAGGAATTTTTGGTTTTCTGCCAAGAACCAGGGCTAGTAAAAATGCTTTGAAAGTGTCCATTGTCTAGACTTTCATTCTATTCTTAGTTTCTGATTTGAATTATGTTTTAGATTATGTCTTAAATCCCCATCTCTGCCTGCAGGCATTAAGCTATGAGTCTGTCCAGGTCACCAAAGAGTGACTCACCTCTCTTCTTCATCTGTGGTAACCCGTGCTGAATGCTTGTGTGCTTAGACTTCAAATCTCCTCTCTCTTTACAGGGCAGCCAACTTTTTCACAACAATGCAATATGTTCTGAGTTGGAGGGAAATTGTAAGTAATGTATGGTGTATTTATTAGGTATTTTACTGTGTGTCTTTTGAACTATCGGTGCTTGTTGCCAAGCACGAAGTCCACAAAGGGATGAGGAAGTGTAAAGGTTAGCCATGGACGACTCACAATTCAAGCCTTAAACGGAAGTGGAGTGAAAGGATGATATAGACAAGTCCTGTGTACAGCCGTGATTGGATCGTAATGTATGCAAAAAGGGCAAGTTCATAAATCATGTGTCTCAATTAAGCTTTGGAAAGGGCATAACTAAAGCAGGCTTGACTTTTAGGAGATTCAGAAAACGAATGCATAACTTCCACTTTAGTAAGGCGCACCTAAATGTATACAAGTAAGCTTTCAAAGTCGAGTACATTGGGAGCAATGCAACGCAAATGAGACGACCACACAAGCAGCATTTGACTCACAGGCCCTGGCACACACAGTGCACTGTACTACAGACTGAGTAGTAAGTCAAATAACCTCTTGAATGTTGGCAGCATGGAGTTCATCCTAAATTGTATCACTATGGTGTTAAAAAACAATTTGTTTTTATTTGAAGAAGATTTATTCCAACAGGTGAGCGGAACCAGCATGGGAGCCACGTGTGCTTCTAGTCGGACCTGCCTGTATGTAGGGGAATTTGAAATGAAGCATGTCTTCAATGAAGCGGCGCCTTTTTTTGAGAACGTTAGTGGGTGTTGCCGCTTCATTGATGACATTCTTTTCATTTGGGGAGGAAGTGAAGAACAATTAGAGGAGTTCATTATGTGGCTGAACTTGGGGGACCCTAATTTAAGGTTTACAGCTCAATATAGCAAGGATAGAATTAATTTTCTAGATATTAGCATTAAAGACCACAATGGAAGTCTAGCGGTGGAACTTTATACTAAGCCGACTGATAAAAATACTCTTTTACACTACGGAAGTTTCCATCCCAAAGCCCAAAGGGATAATATTCCCTTTGGGCAGTTTTTACGGCTGCGGAGAAATTGTTCATCTATACAGGACTTCAATAAACATTCAGATATGCTTAAACTCAAATTGAAGGATCGAGGCTATCCTAGAAAACTTATTAACCAATCGTATAAACGAGCCAAGTATTACGATCGGGAGTATATGTTAGACCAAGGAAGAACACAAAACACTGAATCAAACATAGAGAAATTAGTGTTTGTAAGCCAGTCTTCTGAATGGAGCAATAAAATTAAAAATATTGTAAACAAAAATTGGAAGATTGTAAATGATGGCCAGGAAGTGAAATTGGAGAAACCCCTATTTGCATTTAGAAAAAATAAGAATGTTAGGAACTCTCTGGTGAACACTTATAGAGACTGCAAAAAAGACTGTCAAGTCTCATTACATGGTACGAAAGCAGTTGGAAATTTTCAATGTGGCATGTGTTCGATTTGTGAACACTGTGTGGTGGGAAAGAAGTTAAATTTTAATGGCATGAAATTATTTGCAACAGTTTGAATAATTGTCGAAGTAAAAATTTGATTTATCTCTTAACGTGCCCTTGCGGTCTAGGGTACATTCAAGAGACAGGTCGTGAACTTCGACTAAGGGTGCTAGAACATAAATCGGCACTTTGAACAAATAAAGAGAATGCACCTTTGACTGAACTTTTTTATAAAATGAAACACAGTTGCAATGACTTCCGTTGGTTTATATTAGAAAAAATTACAGGTAACAAAAGAGGAGGCAACTTAGACAAGAAAAGAAAGCTGAGGGAACAGTGGTATATCTGTAAATTCAATACTGTGCTCAAGGGACTTAATTCTAGAGAAGATTGGATGTCCATTATTGTATAATATCGTTCTCTTCCACTATAGGACATAGTTATGGCCATGGATCTGGATGACTATGTTGTTAGCATTGTTAGTATTTTTAGGGTTTTACATATATAATTTTTTTGGTAGGGTATTATTATTATTATTTTTATTTTTATTTTTAAATAAAAAAAAGTAGACCAATATGGGATTAATATGCGATTGCTGAATCGATTTGCGGGCAGTTAAGATAAAAAGAGCATTAGAAAATATGCACTCAATAAAGTTTTTTGTATATAGGGATTAAAAAGTTTTATATTTAAATAAAACAACTGATGCCTATGTGGACGTTAGTCACGTGTTTCCTACGCTTACGTGTGCAGTGTAGTAAACAATAGGCGGGTATTTAAACAGCGTTGCACGACAAAGCGGTGTTTTGGAAACCGTTGGGAAAATCAAAGGCATACCGGCACCATTTACGAGGTAAGCGAGGGACTGCAAAGGTTGGCAAAAGTGGCAATATAAATACGTGATGATTATGATGTTTAGATAAATATTAGTTTGTAAGGGCAGGGTGAGTGATTGTGTCTGGAAAATGATTTTAAGAAAATCTCCGGACAGTAACAGAGCTTCCATTAGTATACTCTGAGTTGGGCTATAAACATTTAGAGGTGGCAAATTTGTAACAAAATTAAATCCCTGATTAAGCACGACCGATTAACAACTTTGCTGCATTTTTAATTAAATAGGCATCGTACGGCCGATTTACAGAACAGGATATTAGAAAACATGCCCCCAATAAAGTTCATCGGAAAGAGGGAGGTAAAAAACGACTGATGCCCGCAGAACAAGGACGTGAGTCATGTGTTATTCACGCTCACATCCGCATTGGTGGAAACAACAGGCGGGTATTTAAATAGAATTGCGTGTGAGAGCTGAGTTTGAATATCTGTTCGGTAAATTGAAGACTGCCCAGCTCCCTGTAGGAGGTAAGCATAGAAGTAGGAGTGTAGGCATTAGTGTGTCGATAATTACGGGATGGTTAAAACCGTGTAATGAACATGGAGGACTCTATAATAGCGTGGGGAGCCAGCATATTGATAAACAAACTGGAAAGGAAAGTTCCGACTATCACAGAGTAGCCTGAAGCACATACTGAGAAAAATTTTAGATACTTAGAAATAGTAAGCTTGGAGTATTTTTAACTACACAGTGGTTTTTTGAAAAAATCTAATGATGTATTAAATCTATTATTAGCTTACAATTAATTAGAAGGGTAATCTCCTTATTGTGTGTTTGTTTATTTTGGCAGCAATACGAGGTCAATATAAATAAAAAAGACCCTTGAGAACTATAGGATTAAATATATGCGTAAGTTGTTATTTATGTCCAATTTCGTTTATTTATGGTTTAGCGTTTGTATTCATTCAAAAATATTCAAAGAGTGATTATTATTTTCATGTTTTTTATTTCATAGACTGGACTTAAGGACCCGTTTTAAAAAAAAATAGCAAACCATTATACATGAAGGGAGTCCGGCTAATGGTCAAACTATACTAGCAGACCTTGGGTAGGTTATGTCTAGTTTTTAGTTTTCAGCCAATCAGCACCTAAATTTGAGAAATATTGTAGGTTTCCTTTTATATAAAAAAATAAGGAATAGCAAGTTAATTTTATTTTGATATAGGTGTACGATATATAAAAATGGTGAGCATTGTTGAGAACTATAGATGAAGAAATACAGCACAAAGATAAATAAGAAGTGCTTATTTTATAAAAGACACTGCAGGAAGTAGGACTCAATCAATATAATCATGACCTTTTTAATATTAGATGAGTTTAATGACAAGGATTAATAATGTATTTTATGACAAATGACACCATTGTTGTGTCTCTTCTATGTAGCGTTGCAAGAGGAGAAATAAATCCCTATTTGCGGACACGAGCCATTGGATCCATGTAGCATTGATCCATTAGTAGCTAATTTACAAAGAATCAGGAAATTATAGGTAAGTGTTACATTAGCACATAGAGGGAGAATCTGCACATATAAAGGTATATGTAAGAATGAATTGGTGTGGAACCTAGGAGTAAAATGTTTGGTGTATGTTCAATAGGGTCACTGTGGGTATTAAGAAGGTTGGTTGGTTGGTATCAAGGATTGTATAGTTGTCATATTTTTCGTCTGTCTTTGTACGGACAGGGTTATTAGATATAAGTGTTATGTTGTTCTTACTGACAGTAAGGTGTTTTTTTAAAAAAGAAACGTTTTTAAGATTACAATGTTGATATTGATGTAATGATGTATTTATAGCAACTACTGATTGACTATATGTTTTTATTGTAGATATTGTATGCATCGAGAGTATTATTTTTGTTGTCTTGAAAAAGAAGGTTCTACCATTATTATACCTTCGAAACGCATCAATGCCTGTTTTCCACAAACTCACCGCTCTCAAGGCACCCTAAATATTGATGAACTAGAAATTATTGGGGTATATCTTGATATAGACAGTGGTTGTGGTAACTAATGACAAAAATGTTAATGTCTTGGCCATCTCTCGGTTTATGTTTTTAATATCAACTGTGTCCTTTTCTTTTTCTTTTTCTTCTCCTTCCTTATGTCCCACATTTGTGGTTATATGGAATGTTTTATACTGTGTTTTATAATTTTAATAAAGTCAGTACATTTATACAGCAACTGTAAGTCTTTGTGCCGCCACTTACATGTTTGGTATTCACAGTGCTACCCAAGAATGAATGTGGAATAATGGATTTATGAGTGGCGTTGTTGTCTGTGTAGGAATTTCACGTAAATTAGATTTATCAATAATATTCCCAGAGGACATTTTAGTCCGAATTTCTGTAAATCAAATAAGCCAATCATGGAAACACCTGTCCATATTCACAATTTACATAGGGAGTACTTGCACTTTGGCACTGATCAACAGTGGCAAAATGCCCAAAGCATCTGGACCTGCAACAACGAAATTCAGCACACAGCACAAATACCAGAGGCAGAGGCAAAAAGACAGGTGAAAATCGTGCAAAGGATGCCAGGTCTAAAAGTAATCCTAACAGACCGTGAGAGAAAGTACAAATTAACATCTCCCACTTTGCATTGAGAGAAAAAATAGAGTGCAGGGTTAAAAGGCGGCTTCATGCAGTAAGAAAAAAATGACCATCTACATAATATACCCCAGCATTGAAAACTGAGGGAAGGATGAATTGTTAAAATGTGTCAGTTGACTGATACAAGCGAAGTATTTGGACCGCTGGACCAAATAGATGTACCTTTATATTTCCCAGCCAGGTTTGGCTAGATAATTGTACAGGTAGCAAATAAAGCTTGAGCAATGTCCCGCAAAAAACCAAAGCTTACATCGAGTAAGTGTGTTTATTGATAGGTTTTGCTTCTGGAGATCCACTACTATTAGAAATACTTATTAGAATTATTTTTCTTTCCAGTGATAAAGAACAGAAAAAAGCCTACAAAACTGAGGGAATAATCACAAAGAAAACAAGTTTAGGATAAAACCCTTTTTTAGGTATGTGAAATCCACCTTGAATACATGTGGAGATTGGATACGATATGGGGATCCACTACTAATCCCAGAATCCTTGTGACTGAAATCGCAACTTCCAATTTCTCAGTCCCAAACAGTGGCCCATCACTGCTGGTGTATTCCCCTAACACTAGTAAATGGCAATAGATTATGTGCCTCATTCACCTATCATTACTGTTGGCATGTAATGTAGATGCAATTGAGTAAGTAGGTGACAAGTTGCACATATTCAACATTTCTTGGTTACATCTGGTGACTTTTCCCTTTTATTGCCACACAGCCAGAGTAGAGTCACCCAGTGGAGCAGAGGTCCCTGTACTGCAGGGAGGCAACATCATGGGGCACATCAACCCATACCACCAGCCCAAACTAGTACATAAATATGGCCAGGAGATGGTCTAAATTCCTACATTTTGATCAGACAACCCACAGATATATTATATGGAACATATCAACATTACCAAACCTGTGAACTGAACTAGGAAATGTTGTGCATCACATGTGTTAACTAGAATGCAAACTGATAAAACAGCCCTGTGAGGTTGTCCAGAAAAACACAGCCCACGGCGATCTCTGCTACACATATGGGTGTGAGTTCTAGTCAAACACCACACACTGGGCAGATGCGGGTCCCTGGTATGTATAACTAAGAATGAATTTACCAAATGCTCACGCTCCTAAAAAGTGGATTAAATGTCTGCAGTATGTGGTGTGTGTCCAATATCACTGTTGTCACTCATCTCAAAATGTATGGTAAGTGAGTACAGTATGTACCTAATTGTTTATATTGTCTCTTATGCAGAGAAAATGCCATGGATACTCGCTAACAAAATATGATCCCCCAAAATGTATTGTAATTGATTTAGATGAGGTCAGCGCTGATGACAGCAGGGTTGCTAATATCACTTTTACCACTCATCTCCATATGCTGACATCTGGCTAATAATAGTATACAATGTCATAACATGTTGGCTAATGAAAGGATGACTAAAACTGTATGGTAAGTGAGTACAGTACGTCACATTACAACTGTTGTTAGGGCTTCCTCAATGATCCAAGTGATCCAGGGGTTTGGAAGACATCCTGGCTGCAGCAGTCAAAAAATATCTTTATTCGGTTCTATCGGCCATAAAAGTTTGACACACATAGGTTACATAAAAAAAAAATCAGGGCATATTTGTACAACAGGATAGATAAAATCAATAAAAACAAGCAATTCGTAACGTTCCAACAATTTAAGAAGAGGGATATGATCCCTACTTCCACATGCCTGATGCAACGGACCATATCACAAATCCCAAAATTTCATAATATAAAAATTGTTATTTAAAAAGAAACAAAAAAAGTTACAGTGGTCCTCTTCATCAATTGTGACTCATATCGTTTTCTAATGGCCATTGTAACTTTAACAAAATTAAAAACTGCAGTACAAATGTCAAAAGTAGCCAAAGAGTGCAAAAAATTAAATCCTTCAATATAGGCACAAGGCCGAATTTCCCTGAGAAATGTGTCTAAAAGATTTCCCCTCAGCTCTTTATAAAGGGGGCAAAACAACATAAAGTGCAACGTGCTCTGATCGGTCAAATTATCACATGATCAAGGCATGAGTATGTCGACTCAACCTGCTTGTCTCAGAAATACCACTAAAATGTACAAAGTGCATAAGCGTAGTCTGGTTAAAAGAAATCGTGTCTGTGCATTGGTGGTGAACGTTAAGTACATTTGCTGTTGTGGAGGGAACAAACGCGAGAGACCTGTCACATCAAGTTGTGAGCAGCACATGTTTGCCCCAGAATACTATGCCTCTTTTATAAAGACTTTCGCATTTGTATCAATACTAGAAGGGTATCATAATAATTCCCCAGGCCTATCTAATGGTATTTGTCTCTCACAAATTGAAGCCAGGGATTCGAAAGTGCACTATCTAGATTAATACAATCCTTAATGACATCCCTTAAGAACATTAATTCCTCAGACAGCCAGATTTTTGCCCATAGGAGCAGGGGGGCATTGCCTATTCAGTCCTCTAAGAATTCCAGTCCCAGCTCACGATGACAAATTAGTGTGGGTACGCTGATTGGGGTCATCAATAGTCTTTTTATAAAATTGTTTTCCAATACCTGTAGATGGTGACTTTTGTGGTAACCCCAAACCCCTGCCCAATCGGATGCGACAGATAAGCTTTTGGCTTTGTAAAGGGCAACCAGCTCCAATGGCTTGTGACCTAACCTACAGGCAAAGCAGAATAACCACTCCACAATCCAATGAGTGTGTTGCACCCTTGCAATGACAAGAGGATCCCAATTCATAGTGTTATTAAAAATATTCCCTAAGTATGTAAAATTGGTCACCTTGTCAATAGTCTTGCCCCTAACAGCAACATTTTTGGTTTTGGTCAATTTAGTGCCACACACCATAGTGTACAATTTAATAAAATTTACTTTTAAGTCCACTCAACTTGAGCTTTATTCGACAAGAATGTCATAAAAGTAGGTCACATAAAAAACTAATATCACAAATTCTATAAAGATCAATACAATAAAATATAGATAAAAAGAGAGAATCAAACATGCTAAAAAACATATACTAAATGTTGTCATGTAAAATTAATACTGTTAATTGGTAAAAAGTTTTTTAAAAATCCCAGCATTAAGATATAGCTTATTATTATTGGCGACAGAAACCTTCATTCATCAATGTACTAAAAGAAGCTTAGATCTGATTGTCGACATCCGTCTCAGAAACTTTGCCATTGATACTGCGTACAACACTGATGGATCAGATCACAATATTCTCATTGCTACACTTGACATATGAGTGCCCATGTTCCTACAAATTGGTGCCAACCAAGCTTTGCGGGGTGCAGCATACGCCGGACATACAAACAGCACATGTGCAAATGTTTCTTCGAAGTCAGTGCAGTTTGGGCATTTGTCATTGGCTGCAGTTAACCATGTGGCTGTGAAGGACTTCAAGGGTAAACAGCCTGCTCTAAACTGAAAATACAGTTTACGGTCTACATTGATTACATCCCAGTAGTCCTCAATACATGGATTTGGTTTTATTGATAAGAACTTTCCTGTCAGTGAATTGGCATCACTCGTTCTATTAGCTTCTTACACGATCAGTTTCCAGTACCATTGCTTGAGTCGAAAAAGGCGAAAGATTTTTTTGTTTTGAATAGAAACCAGAGTAAGTTAAAATCTGTAAAGGCATTAAGTGATTTTTGGAGACTATTTGCTGACAGGGCCATTATCACGGTGTCGTCCGTATACGATAATAGCGATGCTGGGTTGCCAGAAATTTGGAGAAAATCAACTTCCTTCTCTAGTGAAAATGCCTTTAGGCCATTTGTATAAATTAAAAAAAGAAATGGAGCTACAATACACCCCTGTCATAACCCCTCTGTAGAGACAATATGCCTGGTCTTTTCCCCAGGGGGACATATCTTATAGCAACAGTAGTGGAGGCATGCAGTCTACATAGAAGGGAGATTAGTGTTTTCTTAACACCCATTTTCCCCATTAGTGCCCACAATAACTCCTGATCTTCAGTATCAAAAGCACTTGACAAGACCATGAAAGCCGGGTGGATAGAGCCCCTCCTGGCCTTCATATACTTGCTCAAAATCAGGGACAAGTTAAGGCACTGTTCTGTGGAACCCATCCCCCTCCTAAATCCATATTGAATTTTTGACATGATCCCTCTGTTGGACGCCCAGGTCTCAAGCCGTGCAAGGACAACACTCCCCAATACCTTTGCTGTAGCATTGATAAGGGAAATTGGCCTGTAACATGAGGGATCACTCCTATTGCCCTTTTTAAGCACAGAAACCACAATGGCCTCCTTCCAGGTTGTTGGGATGGGACCAATCACCACTGTTTTTTAAACACAGGTACCACAATGGCCTCCTTCCAGGTTGTTGGGATGGGACCAATCACCACTGCTTCAAAAACATTGACCAGCAAGTGCGCCCAAAGGTTAATATTGCTCTTAAATAAATATAATGGGACCCCGGCAAGGCCTGCAGCATTCATACAGATTCCTTTTGATTAAGCCTTCTCAACCTCAGCTACTGAGAGGGATGCACTTAATTGGGAGGCTAAGGTTAAATCTAAGGACAAACCCCATTTTCCTCCTCTAGCTGGACGCAGTTTGGGTTAAATATTGCTGAGAAATGGATCCCCAAATGTACCCCAATATTAACGAATCCATATGCCTAACCTCGCCCGTAAATAATGATGTACCAAAAACCTTTAGTGTCCTTGAGGGCAATGGCTCTCTCCAGATCTTCCCAAGCTAAGCTCCTCAGTTCTTCTTTCCTTTGATTAATACTACTTTTTATACCTGCCTTGCGCTGTTAATTTGGGTTCTGTCACGAGGGTAAGCTTGAAGAGCCATTTTAAGGTTCTTTTGGGATCTAGAACACTCCGTATTAAACTACCGTATTTCCTGCGGTTCACTTCTCTGGGCTGGTCTGGTTAGTCTTTTGGCTACAGCAGCACAAATCAGTTCAAAATCAATAGCGACTTTGTCAGGGCTAGAATTATGTTGGAGGCATCTCATAATAGGGTCCTGGTTTGCTGCAACAGTTTTTTTCTCAAAATGCGTAGGGTTTATTTTTTCCTATTTGAATCTTACCCCATTATTGGGATTATAATGAATGATGCGGCTGTCACCTTTCCCTCCCTGGGCTTCTGTACTGAGAGAAGCAGTGAGGGGATTGTGGTCACTGGCATTATTTGGTTCCACCTCAAAGTTGCCAATAAGCGACAAAAACTTCCTAGAGATGAAAATAAAATCAATTATCTTTTCGCTGCCTCCTCCAACATGCCTAATGGCTGCCACTTTCCTGAAATATTATTGATTTCCGCCTGTAGGGCTTCAATAACATGACAACTATTTTGGTCAAAGATGTTATAATACCAGTTTACCACTAATAACTTAACCCGGATCAGGTTGGAAATTAAAATTAGTTGGTACCAGGGTGAGGAGTTTCTGCCACGTGCTTGTATGGACTGATATTTAACTGAAATTAGCAACACCAGCCCTCCTTTTGCCCTCCGTGCCGGTGAAGGTGTTGCATGGACTGTGAAAGAACGATACCCGTCCAGCACAATATAATCCTTATGCCATGTTTCCTGGAGGCAGATGATATCAAAACCCCTGACAAACTCCAGCCAATCCTCGTTGGACAGTTTATGGTGAATGCCTGTGATGTTCCAGAAAACAATTTTAAATGGAAGAGAGGTTTGTCCCCGATTCGCTGGGCCCATAGATGTACGAATAATGCCGGGCATGGTAACAGTACTTACCGGGCCCGACCCCTCCCTACCAGCTTTTTCAATAGGGAGTGTAAAAGGGGTTCAGGAGCGTGTTTCAGAATAATCTGTATTCATGCTAGTACTGTTGTGCAAAATGGAGCCAGATTAAGCTACAAGCTGCCTACTAGCAGTGTCCCCCACTTATAAGTCTTTCCCTAGGTTGATGCATTGTAAACTATACCTTCTCAGATTGCCTGGACTACCAGTTCGCACAGGTAGTCAATCAATTTCAGGCAAACCAGAGAGAGCAATAAAATGACTAAGGTGGACAAATGGAGAGGACTGGGAGGGGGGATGTCTGTTTGGGCCTAGCCATAGGGACTGTTGTCTCATGGTAGTCTCCTGGCATGGGGGGTAGAAAAAACCCAAATGGACTAGCCTTTATCAGTTCACTAGGTGAATCTCTGAAGCTCTTCAAAGCAAGATGCACACACCTAGCATTACAAACATTAATCACAACACAATCCCCTTCCACAGTTTTAGCCATGTAGCCCTACCAGCTCACCCGCCTAGCCATGATGATATGTTCAGACCAGTTTATCTGAGAAGAAATTTTCCTAGAACAGCAATGCGCTGATTTATTAATGAGGCTTTGGAAGCTTTCCTGTTGTCCAGGGGAAAGATGGGAAACCCCTGTGAGGATCAAAGTGTATGGTGTGCAATCAGGAGGTCTGTCAAACCTACTACCATCTGTCCATCAAGTACGTGTGTCATATAGTGTTGTAAACTATTGATTCTCAAATCATGCCCAATAACCAAATCCTTGAGGAAGGACATTAGCAGATATAGCCACGTTAGCATAGCAATCGAAGTTGGTGTGTAAAACGTTCACAACATAATCAGTGATGTGCGTGTGAAGTGTGCATGTTCACAGATAATTCATGCGGAACATTAAGTATGGTTTCACTTCCTTCTAAAGCAGCTAGATCAATGACGACATCTTCTGCTGCACACTTGTGGTGCCAGGTTCAGCAGCTGACATCACAGGGATCTCAATACCACACAGAGCTGGGGTTGGAGCTGGTGAGTTTGATTTCAAAAGCACACCTGCATTTAACACCTCAGTGCAACAGTGCAAGCTACCATGTGTAGGTATTCACATGTGCAACAAAAAAACAGGCTAGGATGGGAGGTTTCTTCAAAAACATTATGAGCTGTGATTGGGATCGTGTTTTTAGACTCCTAGGGCCATAATTCCAAACATTGGGAATACAGATTTTCTAATTGTGATTAACTTTGGATTACAATTAGTAAATTAGTGTTCCTAATGTATGAAATGCTTTATTCCCAAATAGCGGTTCCTAGTAGGTTCCAATTTGATCTCCCTCATCAATATTAATGAGATAGGTCACAATTTGCAACCCATAAAAAATGGTAGCCATCACAGGGATGCTGGCCTAGACCATCATGTCTGTGAATGCCTTTTAATAAAGCAATCTTTTTTTTTTAATGCAGCCTGTTTTCCTTAGAGAAAAACAGTATGTGTTTAAAAAGAAAAAAAGAAATGTTGAAGTTTGATTGTTTAAGAGTAGACCACTACCTGCTCTTAAAAATAGTTTTTTTAACATTCTCTAAGGGGATGTGGTCCCAAGAGGACCCCTTCCCATTTGTGAATAGGTTTCCACCAGTTTTAAAATGGTGGTAAAATATTACTGTTTTACAACCGACCGGAAATTGGTCGCAAAACAGTAACACATCCATACCGATTCAGTATTTGGTAGGGATGCTCAAAACACGCTCCTTCCAAATACCGAATCGCAAATGCAAATTGCTATTTGGTAACAAGTTACCGAATGGTATTTTGCATTTTGTATGTGTGAAAAGCAGTTTTCCTGTCACAATTGTGTTGGTTCTGCAAATTGGGCCGTTTGAGACCAGAAAAATGCTTTGCACATCTGGGCCTAAGTTCAATATTTATACTGATTAGGTTGATCTTGAAAGTAAGGGTATTTCCAAACACTGATTTGCATATGGTTCTTCAAGATATTGGAATATAAACCTTGGAGTGGGAGAATTATTGGGATGAAACTTAAAACTTATCATCTAAGGACCTCTGAAGGAAATGATGCAGAGAAACACTTTCAGTCTAGCTGACATTGCTTTGAGGGAAAACATCTCACTATCTTCCTCTGAGAAAAACAGAGACCCTGATTAAGTGGTGTGGAGAAGGCTTAAAGGGTGTGGTAATTACTAGGGGTGAGCGTAACTCGGATAATTCCATGTACTGTAAACACATGGAGTTACCCAAAAATTAGATAAAGCGGCATTACTCAAGAAGAAGAATTCTGCATTTAGTTCAATTGTCTTAGCACATACCCCTTGTGTCTAAAATAGATGTGAGGATGCATTTTGCGCTAAGAAATAGCACTAAATACAACAGAACTTGAATAGCAGTGCTAAATGTGCACTTGAGGTAGGATTATCCCCAACGTACTCCCGGCATTTAGTATTATTTTCTTAGCGCAAAATGTACAGACAAGGACAGACTACGAATACCTAATGTTTTTGACAAAGGGTAAAACACATATATAGACATATTTGAGATAACATTTTATAGTAGATATTTAGTAAGATACTAATATAACTTACCCCTTTGTATTCATTTGTCGAAATAAATACATAAAAAAATGCTTTTTCTTTCTTCACAGCAACACCGGAGGTCGCAATGACATTAGTAGTCGAGAATACAAATGAAAAAGTGTAAATCAGATATATAGACATATTTTACACAAAGCTTGAGCCTAGCTGTTTAGTAACATATTGGTTTAACTTTATTTTAACAGCATATCTTTTTTTAAACAACACTCTCAAAAAATAACTTTCAACATCTAAACACACAAACACAACATAACTTCCAAACAACCCTTACACTATGGAGAATCAAGAAGTGCTGCAAAGCTAGTGCAATGCACAATGTCTGACAAGACCCTCTCTAGAAGAATTAACAAAAAATATTAATGTGGGCTAATGTCCATGTTATATCATCTAAAGGAGAGTGAAGCTGGAGGATCATCTACTTCAGTGGCAGCAGCAACAATTGATGGTCAGAAACTCCCTACTGAGGTGCTCACTACTGCAACAGATATAATTCCAGAGTTGTCAGGAAAGCCCACATACTTCATTGGCTGTGGTGTTGTTATAAGTGCTGGTGAGCAGTGTGTTACAGGTATTCAAAATGCTGCCAAAAATCATACATGGTGTTTTTTCCTCTTTTTATCTTTTTTCACATTTCATAAGAGCAGTTCCAGTGAGTAGCAAAAAGGCAATGCAATGCTGAAGCAACTTCGACTTCAATAGCACCATTACAACATCGAAGCAGAGAGTCCATTCAAAAGTCCAATCGTGACTTCAAGATTTGGCTCCACAGTTTTCCCAGATGGCATCATACTGCATGGAATTTGGAGTTGTAGTTAGTGCTGGGGAGCAGTCATAACGGCCCTTTGCAATGCTGGAAAGAATAATAAATGTTGATTTGTTTTTTTAATTTTTAACATGCATAGTTTTTCTATATTAGCAGGGATTTTATTATCTTACAAAATGGGCATCTAATATCTATCTGTTGTTCATGTTGTTATCTTCCAATTTATTGTAACACTACTTACATATAACTTGCCAAATACACAAGTCAAACCATCCCTCTTCAAATAAATACATATCTAACTTTTGCCATCATAACTTACTTTTTTTGCTTTAAAAAAAAAGTCAACAGTCTATGTTTAAATCTTCAAGTAAGTGCATCACCAACATATACAAACATACTCTGCTTTTTACAAAACACTCTATTACATTTTGTAATCTCTTTTTTCAAGTTATCAACTGTAATATATGTGACTTGTCCTGCAACTCCTCCTCTTAACAACTCTTCATTTTCTCTACAATTCTGCTCAGGACCAAAGATACGAAACTGCACATCACCAGAAGCCTTTTCTACACCTGCCACACTACCATGCCAAGGTGCTCTACTTATTTCTCCTAAACATAAAGTAGGAGTTTTCACATGATACAGTCTCCTACCTAAAGCTTGCATTGCTGAGTGGTATAACTTATTTTGTGTTTTAAACTTGGCCTTGGAAAAGATACATAAAAATGTAATATATCAATGGATTTCTGTCTAATACTACAAACACTACAACAAATCCATTTGTATACAGTAACCTGACTATGCCTTCCTCATACCTCTTCTGTAGTACCTTATTCTACATTTCTAGATACCATGACCTATTTTGCTATAGGACTACCATTCTTCTTTTGATAACATCGTCCTCTTTAATCAATAGCATGAACTAATTTGTTATACTGGATATAGCTTTCTTCATTAACGAAAGCCTCTGTACAAGAAGTATGTTGCCATTGCCCACTAAAAACTGTACAACGGTTACTTCTATTCACTAATCTTTTCTTCTGGTTTTGTCTCCTCATGCAAAAAACTATTTTTTCAAGAGTCTTTATTTTATTTAGAATCAAAATGAAAATCTTCCTCTTCAAAGCAAAGGCCTTTTCAACTACTCTTGTTAAGTCCACAGGAACTTCTCAGAATCCGGGCGATGCTTAAAGGGGTCCAAATCTTGACATCCCCAACTCTGACCCACAACGCACAGAGTATTGAGGCGATCAAGTGAGGGAAAGGAATTAGGGTAGGAACAGCTGGGAATGGGAAACCTGCAAACAGAAAACACATAGATTAATACAGGTCTACCTTTCTGACTACTCTCATAGGGTCTCACCAATGTGTTTAGTACCTGCAAAACAAGTGTTCCTCTCTCCGCTGTGTTCCTCTCTCACAATCTCTCTAACCAGTAGTGATACAGCTTGCAACTGGAGGAGAATTTACCTATAACAAAAAGCACACCGGTTAACACCGCATTCAGCCCACCCATAATTCTAGTAAAACACTTCCCTTACACATACATACCCTTTCTGTCGCATTCCCAGCAACAATAGAACATGAGTAAAGAAAAAAAAAGAAGGGAAGTGTCACTACACTAATATATAATAATGAGGAGCAGGAAAGCAATGTCCAGAATCCTTGCTTTAAAGAAGTCAGTAAAGAGCAAGCGCCAGGTGTTAGACCTGTCAGCCCTTTGGATGGTCCCTCCTCATCATTATTTATTTTGTCCCACTTTTGCCTCAAACCCTGTTATAATTTTTCCTTTTTGGGAACCACCAGACTTTTTAGTGTTGATGCAGGGTCAGGGAGCCATTTTCCCTACCCCTGGAACTTCTGTCTGAGGGCCTGAGACACAAAATGGTGGCCACCCATTGTCACCTGTGACATCATCAGAACCCACTGGAGATTTCTAGAACCTTCCGTAACATTCTGGAACCCTGTGACAGAGGGAGGCAGTTTAGAATGTTGGGAGGCCATCTCAGAGTGGCAGTTGGCATCTGACTGGAGAAGAGAGAGGACAGAGATAGAAGGAGGTCGGAGTAAGGCAGCAGAGGTGGAAACCAGTGCTTGGAGTGGGATCCAGAAACCCACCCTTGATGCTAGTCTCTACTGACCAAGCCCAGCCTAGAGCCCTGTGTGGGACCAAGTCCAGAAGAACCATCTTAAAGGACTGAACCTTTGAAACAGGCCTTAAAGAAGAAGAACAGCAAGTTCCTGACCTGTTCAGCAGTGTCCTCCTGGAGTCCTGACGTCGAGAAGCCTGGAGACCTGGGGCCTGAGGTCGAGAAGCGGCGCTGACAGAAAGCAGACGTCGTACCCGGAGCCGCCAGAGGTCGAGTGAGGGCGCCGACGGAGGTCGTGGAGAGGCACCGGATGTCGAGTAAAGAGTAACCCGAGGTCGAGTGAGGGCGCCGACGGAGGTCGTGGAGAGGCGCCAGAGGTCGAGTCGGGAGTCACCTGAGGTCGAGGTGAGGCGTCGACGGTGGAGTGAAGTCCGCCCACCGGAGTCGCCGGAAACCGAGGCGAAGCGCACCGGAGGTCGGGAGTGGAGATCGCACTCCGGAGACACCAGGAAGTGGGGAGTCCGAGTCCCTGTGACGCCGGAAGGCGACATTGAGTCGAGAATGCCCAGCGACATCGAGTCGAGACCGACCAGCGACATCGAGTCGAGACCGCCCAGCGACATCGAGTCGAGACCGTCCAGCGTCATCGAGTCGAGACCGCCCAGCGACATCGAGCCGAGGCCGCCCAACGACATCGATCCGAAGCCGCCTCACGGCGTCGACACGGCGCCGAGCGGAGCCGATCATCGTGAAAAGGGCAGTAAGTGGTAGAGGGGGTATCTGAGGCCCTGTGGAGCCCTAAAAGACCATTCTAGGGGCTAAAGGGGTGCTAGAACCAGCCTGAGAGTGCCAGGGGTGAACTGAGACTGGTACAGTGACCTACATAAAGAGCTGTGTAGTGTGGAGGGCCAGATCTTTAGGTTACTCTTGTTCTGCCTCAGCTTAGGCCCCAGCCTTGACCAATCTAGGTGGGGCACCCCCATGCCAACCAAGTGTCCTTAAGTTGTGTGTGGGCAAAGTAAGACTGAGTGACCTCATGTAAATGATTTGAATTGTCACTGTCATTGATTGATTTACCTTATTTATTGGAAGTGCTTTATTTATTGTCACCCCCTAATTTATCCCTGCACTATATTTATTGTCTGACTGTATTTATTTGCCATCTGTATTTATTGCACATCTATTTATTCCTTGCTTATTTATGACCTGAACCTATTTATTGAAATTCCAATGTAGTATTATTTATTTGACCTGCTCTTTTAAGGAAAATCTTATTGTCTTGTATTTATGTAATGAAACCTGCAACTAAGAGAAAATAAGATAAAGACATATATATTTTCAACTTGACTTGCATAATTTTTACGGTGTAGTGTCGTTTTTGGAACGGATGAACGCATGGTTATTGTGAGGGTGTGACGTACGCTTAACACGGTGCCTGACCCCAACCGCTCGAGCCAAGCTACCATTGTGCTGGGAACCTGGTGACTGCTAACCCGGTTGCCCGGTTTCCAACATAAAATTGGTGTTCAGTGGTGGGATTGAGCTGTGCTTGCGTCCACTCGACAATAACTGTGGGTAGTCCATAGGCCTACACCGGGAGTTTTCTCCAAGCGGACTTCCTAATTTTGAGTTTTGTTTTTTCCAAATTTACTTCTGGTGGTGGGAGGAGGTATTACAAAAGGTACCCCCCTGCATAGCTTCTGTAAGCAACTGTCTTCTATCCTGAGTGGGCAAAATGGAGTTTGTATTGGAAGATGTGGAAACTTACACTGTGGCCCAACTCAGAGAGTTTTGTGAGCGAGAGGGGGTGTTTTGTCCTCAAGGTGCAAAGAAGGGTGAGCTCCAGACCAGCTTAAGGGCTTGGGGGGAGGCACGACGAGAAAGTAAGGTTGAGAGGGAGGACAGGGATGGAGAGCCTGACAGCGAGGAGGCTGGTTTTTACCAACCAGAGGTGGGGAACCTAGTAGCAGGGCCCAGAACACTTTCAAGGAAGGGCAGCAGTGTCTCTAGCAACGGCTTATTAGAAGCAGAATTCACTGACCGGAGGGAGAAAAGACAGCTCACATGGGATTTGGCGAAGCTGGAGAAAGAAAAGGAGGAACGGAGGATGGCTCACGAGTTGAGGCTCAGGGAGATAGATCTCCAGATCCTACGGGTCGGGGCACACCCTGTTCCTAGTGGTGGCAGCGAAGAAACAGAAATCACCAGGGAATCCAAACCCTATTTGCCAAAAGACATAGTAGCTAGCTATAGTGCGGGTGATGATATCGCCAGGTGGCTAGCAGCCTATGAGGTCTCTTTAAGAGTCCATGGGGTTCCAGAGAAATATTGGGGAGGGGAATTGTATAGATACATGCCTCCAGCTTGTAGGGATACATTATTGGCCCTGGAGCAGGATGAGCAGACCCACTACCCCACCATGAAAGTGGCGCTCGTGAGGAAGTTTGGACTAACACCCGAGAAGTACAGACAGAAGTTCCGGGGTAGCCACAAACTGGGCACACAGAATTGGGTGGATTTCCTGGACTATGCAAAGAAGGCATTGGAGGGTTGGATACAGGGCAGTGAGGTGAGGGACTACGAGGGTTTGTTTGATTTGATGTTGAAGGAACACCTGCTCGAAAAATGTTTCCCTGAGCTGCGTCAACACCTGGTGGATAGCAAGCTGACCAATCCCCGGAAGCTTGCTGAGGAGGCGGACATTTGGGCTAGTACCCGAGTGTCCACAAGGGGGACTGGAGGGGACTCTCAAAAGACCGGACAGGGCGCCCCCCAGAAGAAAGAGGGAGGGGAAAAGAAAACGGAGTTCTCTAAAGGCCCCCAAAATAGTTTCCAAGGGAAGGGAACAGGATTCACCCCTAGGGCTAACCCACCCAGAAACCCTAATCCTGGCCAGAGTCAGCAGCCAAGGGTTGTCCATTGCTTCGAGTGCGGTGGTGTCGGACGCTATAAGGGAGATGTAAAGTGCCCGAAAAGACCACCCCCTCCCATCGGAGGAAAGGCCCCCGGAGTAGCTAGTGTAGTGCTCGGGGAGGAGATGCCCTTAGGTAAGGGAAGGGAGTGGGCGGGTGTCACTTTAGTGTCCCTGGGAGAACGAGAGATGGTTCCTAAGATCCAGGTGCCCGCAAATACCACAAAGTATGGGCAGTGGGTCACCATCAACGGCCAAAGAGGGGAGGCTCTGAGAGACACAGGAGCCAGTATGACTATGGTACGTAGCCAACTGGTGTCTCCAGAGCAGGTGATTCCCCATGTACTCCACCCTGCCGCGATGGCTGACGGCAGAATGGGCCACTATCCGGTGGCCGAGGTTCCATTTGAATGGTAAGGGGTTGCAGGGTCACTTCGAGTTGCCGTAAGCCCTGCCGTGCCAGTCGATTGTCTGCTGGGGAATGACATGGAGCATAATGCTTGGAAGGAGGTGGAATACCGGACTCATGCTGAGATGCTGGGTACACCTGACTGGGCCTGTGTCAGCGCCAGGTCTGCGACTACCCGGAGGGGGAGTTCGTTTAGGCGGGAGCCTGTAACAAAGGCACCGCCGGCTGCCAACCAAGGGAAGAACCGAAGGCAGGAGGAGCCTGCCTCGGCATCCGCGCCCCGTGTGACGGATAGGCCACCGGAGGTGGTGGACCAGGAGTCCACGGAGGGGGGTGTTACCGAACTGGAGAACCTACCCATCCCGGCCGAGTGGCACGTGGAGGGAGGGCCGACCAGGGAGGAATTCTGCAAGGGCCAGAAGGAGTGTCCTACCCTTGAGGGACTGAGGCGACAGGCCGAAGCCCAGGCAGCAGGGAACGTTGAGGGGAACTACAATATTTACTGGGAGGATGGCCTCCTCTACAGTGAACCCAAGGCACCCATGCACGGATCGTCACGGGCCTTGGTTGTCCCTCAACGTTACCGAGCCTTCCTTCTGGAATTGGCTCATGAGATCCCCTTGGCAGGACACCTGGGGCAAGACAAGACCTTTGCCCGGCTTGTCCCACACTTTTATTGGCCTCAGATGAAAGTGTCGTCCGACACCTACTGCCGAACGTGTGTGTCTTGTCAAGCCAGTGGGAAAACAGGGGTAAAGCTGAAAGCTCCCCTGGAACCACTTCCTGTCGTTAGCACCCCCTTTGAAAGGGTGGGCATCGACATTGTGGGTCCGTTAGATCCGCCTACTATAGCTGGTCACAGGTTTATCCTGGTTTTGGTGGGTCATGCCACACGGTACCCAGAGGCTATACCTCTGAGGACCATTACTGCACCTGTTGTGGCTAGGGCCCTGATGGGAATCTTTACCCGAGTGGGTGTTCCCAAGGAAGTTGTGTCCGACAGGGGGACCAACTTCATGTCAGCATACATGCGGGCGATGTGGAAGGAGTGTGGAGTGACCTACCGGTTCACCACTCCTTACCACCCCCAGACCAATGGTCTGGTGGAGAGGTTCAATAAGACCTTGAAAGGCATGATCAGAAGTTTGCCTGAGAGCCTGCGGAGGAAATGGGACGTCCTCCTACCCTGTCTATTGTTTTCCTACAGGGAAGTGCCACAGAAGGGAGTGGGCTTCAGCCCCTTCGAGCTTTTGTATGGGCACCCTGTGCGTGGACCTCTCAGCCTGGTGAGAGACGGATGGGAAAGAACTCCCAGAAAGCTTCCCCAGGACGTGGTGAGCTACATGCTGGCCTTCCGGAGCCAAATGGCTAAGTTGTGGAAGCAAGCTTCTGACAACTTGGAAGCCAGCCAAGCAGTGATGAAGGCGTGGTATGACCACAATGCTCACCCGGTGGAGTTGGAGCCTGGCCAGAAGGTGTGGGTGATCGAACCAGGAGAGCTTAGCGCCCTCCTGGATCGCTGGTCAGGACCCTTTGAGGTGTTGGAGAAGAAGGGTA
Source organism: Triturus cristatus (assembly GCF_964204655.1). Classification (NCBI taxonomy): domain Eukaryota; kingdom Metazoa; phylum Chordata; class Amphibia; order Caudata; family Salamandridae; genus Triturus; species Triturus cristatus. Next base: position 280,586,727 of record NC_140588.1, on the reverse strand, counting down.
AGGCTACCTACTTGGTTGATCTGAAGACCCCTCGTCAGCCCCTACGGGTGCTGCATGCCAACCGCCTTAAACCCCACCATGAGAGGCCCGAAGTCATATTGTTAATGGTGACTGACGGAGCAGAGGACGTGGAAAGCGAGCCTCTCCCCGACTTATTTGCGTCTCAAGAGAAGGATGGGTTGGTGGAGGGAGTGATTCTCTCCCCGTCCCTAACTCCTGAACAGCAGGAGGACTGCCGCCAGGTCCTGGGGCAGTACTCTTCGTTGTTCTCCCTTGTTCCGGGTAGGACTCACCTGTGCGTCCATGACGTGGACACAGGAGACAGCCCACCTGTGAAGTCAAAGATCTACCGGATGACAGACAAGGTGAAGGCCAGCATTCACAGTGAAGTCACTAAGATGCTGGAGCTAGGAGTGATTGAACCTTCCAGCAGCCCCTGGTCCAGTCCGGTGGTACTAGTACCAAAAGCTGTACCACCGGGTGCCCAACCGGAACTGAGGTTCTGTGTGGACTACCGGGGACTGAACTCAGTAACCAAGACTGATGCTCATCCGATCCCGAGGGCGGATGAACTGATTGACCGGCTGGGAGCTGCCCAATATTTGAGTACCTTTGACCTTACTTCCGGGTACTGGCAGATCTCTCTGACTGATGGAGCGAAGGAAAGGTCAGCCTTCTCCACACCCAAGGGCCACTACCAGTTCTGCGTGATGCCCTTTGGGCTCAAGAACGCACCTGCCACGTTTCAGCGTCTGGTGAACCAGATCCTCACTGGAATGGAGAGTTTCTCTGCTGCTTATCTGGACGACATTGCTGTCATCAGTAACAGCTGGGAGGATCACTTGCGTCACCTGCAAACTGTTCTCCAGGCCCTGAAACACGCTGGTTTAACGATCAAGGCCAGTAAATGCCAGATCGGGCAGGGGTCGGTAGTGTACCTTGGACACTTGGTGGGTAGGGGAGCGGTGCAACCCCTCCAGGCGAAAATCGAGGCTATCATGGCCTGGGAAACCCCCCAAGACTCAGACTGAGGTCCGAGCTTTTCTGGGCCTCACAGGATATTACCGCCGCTTCGTGAAGGGGTATGGGACCATTGTGGCCCCCCTCACGGAGCTTACGTCCAAGAAGCAACCTCGACGGGTAGTCTGGACGGAGGCTTGTCAGCAGGCCTTTGTGAAACTGAAGCAAGCCATGTGCGAGGCCCCGGTCTTAAGGGCCCCAGACTTTTCCAAGGAGTTCATTGTCCAGACGGATGCATCAGAACATGGCATTGGGGCAGTGTTATCGCAACTCAATGAAGAGGGTCTGGATCAACCCGTGGTCTTCCTATCACGGAGACTACTTCCCAGGGAACAGAAGTGGAGTGCAATAGAGCGTGAAGCCTTTGCATTGGTATGGGCTCTGAAGAAGTTGCGGCCATACCTGTTTGGCTCGCACTTCTTAGTTCAGACCGACCACAGACCCCTTCGTTGGCTGATGCAGATGAAGGGGGAGAATCCCAAGTTGCTAAGGTGGTCTATCTCCCTACAGGGAATGGACTTTCAGGTGGAACATCGGCCTGGAGTGGACCACGCCAATGCAGACGGTCTCTCAAGGTATTTCCGCCTTAGTGAAGAGAACTCCCAAGGGGTTGGGTAGCTCTCCCCACTTTCAGCTGGGGGGGACGCGTGTTAGATCTGTCAGCCCTTTGGGTGGTCCCTCCTCATCATTATTTATTTTGTCCCACTTTTGCCTCAAACCCTGTTATAATGTTTCCTTTTTGGGAACCACCAGACTTTTTAGTGTTGATGCAGGGTCAGGGAGCCATTTTCCCTACCCCTGGAACTTCTGTCTGAGGGCCTGAGACACAAAATGGTGGCCACCCATTGTCACCTGTGACATCATCAGAACCCACTGGAGATTTCTAGAACCTTCCGTAACATTCTGGAACCCTGTGACAGAGGGAGGCAGTTTAGAATGTTGGGAGGCCATCTCAGAGTGGCAGTTGGCATCTGACTGGAGAAGAGAGAGGACAGAGATAGAAGGAGGTCGGAGTAAGGCAGCAGAGGTGGAAACCAGTGCTTGGAGTGGGATCCAGAAACCCACCCTTGATGCTAGTCTCTACTGACCAAGCCCAGCCTAGAGCCCTGTGTGGGACCAAGTCCAGAAGAACCATCTTAAAGGACTGAACCTTTGAAACAGGCCTTAAAGAAGAAGAACAGCAAGTTCCTGACCTGTTCAGCAGTGTCCTCCTGGAGTCCTGACGTCGAGAAGCCTGGAGACCTCGGGCCTGAGGTCGAGAAGCGGCGCTGACAGAAAGCAGACGTCGTACCCGGAGCCGCCAGAGGTCGAGTGAGGGCGCCGACGGAGGTCGTGGAGAGGCACCGGATGTCGAGTAAAGAGTAACCCGAGGTCGAGTGAGGTCGCCGACGGAGGTCGTGGAGAGGCGCCGGAGGTCGAGTCGGGAGTCACCTGAGGTCGAGGTGAGGCGTCGACGGTGGAGTGAAGTCCGCCTACCGGAGTCGCCGGAAACCGAGGCGAAGCGCACTGGAGGTCGGGAGTGGAGATGGCACTCCGGAGACACCAGGAAGTGGGGAGTCCGAGTCCCTGTGACGCCGGAAGGCGACATTGAGTCGAGAATGCCCAGCGACATCGAGTCGAGACCGACCAGCGACATCGAGTCGAGACCGCCCAGCGACATCGAGTCGAGACCGTCCAGCGTCATCGAGTCGAGACCGCCCAGCGACATCGAGCCGAGGCCGCCCAACGACATCGATCCGAAGACGCCTCACGGCGTCGACACGGCGCCGAGCGGAGCCGATCATCGTGAAAAGGGCAGTAAGTGGTAGAGGGGGTATCTGAGGCCCTGTGGAGCCCTAAAAGACCATTCTAGGGGCTAAAGGGGTGCTAGAACCAGCCTGAGAGTGCCAGGGGTGAACTGAGACTGGTACAGTGACCTACATAAAGAGCTGTGTAGTGTGGAGGGCCAGATCTTTAGGTTACTCTTGTTCTGCCTCAGCTTAGGCCCCAGCCTTGACCAATCTAGGTGGGGCACCCCCATGCCAACCAAGTGTCCTTAAGTTGTGTGTGGGCAAAGTAAGACTGAGTGACCTCATGTAAATGATTTGAATTGTCACTGTCATTGATCGTTTTACCTTATTTATTGGAAGTGCTTTATTTATTGTCACCCCCTAATTTATCCCTGCACTATATTTATTGTCTGACTGTATTTATTTGCCATCTGTATTTATTGCACATCTATTTATTCCTTGCTTATTTATGACCTGAACCTATTTATTGAAATTCCAATGTAGTATTATTTATTTGACCTGCTCTTTTAAGGAAAATCTTATTGTCTTGTATTTATGTAATGAAACCTGCAACTAAGAGAAAATAAGATAAAGACATATATATTTTCAACTTGACTTGCATAATTTTTACGGTGTAGTGTCGTTTTTGGAACGGATGAACGCATGGTTATTGTGAGGGTGTGACGTACGCTTAACACGGTGCCTGACCCCAACCGCTCGAGCCAAGCTACCATTGTGCTGGGAACCTGGTGACTGCTAACCCGGTTGCCCGGTTTCCAACATAAAATTGGTGTTCAGTGGTGGGATTGAGCTGTGCTTGCGTCCACTCGACAATAACTGTGGGTAGTCCATAGGCCTACACCGGGAGTTTTCTCCAAGCGGACTTCCTAATTTTGAGTTTTGTTTTTTCCAAATTTACTTCTGGTGGTGGGAGGAGGTATTACAAAAGGTACCCCCCTGCATAGCTTCTGTAAGCAACTGTCTTCTATCCTGAGTGGGCAAAATGGAGTTTGTATTGGAAGATGTGGAAACTTACACTGTGGCCCAACTCAGAGAGTTTTGTGAGCGAGAGGGGGTGTTTTGTCCCCACGGTGCAAAGAAGGGTGAGCTCCAGACCAGCTTAAGGGCTTGGGGGGAGGCACGACGAGAAAGTAAGGTTGAGAGGGAGGACAGGGATGGAGAGCCTGACAGCGAGGAGGCTGGTTTTTACCAACCTGAGGTGGGGAACCTAGTAGCAGGGCCCAGAACACTTTCAAGGAAGGGCAGCAGTGTCTCTAGCAACGGCTTATTAGAAGCAGAATTCACTGACCGGAGGAGAAAAGACAGCTCACATGGGATTTGGCGAAGCTGGAGAAAGAAAAGGAGGAACGGAGGATGGCTCACGAGTTGAGGCTCAGGGAGATAGATCTCCAGATCCTACGGGTTGGGGCACACCCTGTTCCTAGTGGTGGCAGCGAAGAAAGAGAAATCACCAGGGAATCCAAACCCTATTTGCCAAAAGACATAGTAGCTAGCTATAGTGCGGGTGATGATATCGCCAGGTGGCTAGCAGCCTATGAGGTCTCTTTAAGAGTCCATGGGGTTCCAGAGAAATATTGGGGAGGGGGATTGTATAGATACATGCCTCCAGCTGGTAGGGATACATTATTGGCCCTGGAGCAGGATGAGCAGACCCACTACCCCACCATGAAAGTGGCGCTCGTGAGGAAGTTTGGACTAACACCCGAGAAGTACAGACAGAAGTTCCGGGGTAGCCACAAACTGGGCACACAGAATTGGGTGGATTTCCTGGACTATGCAAAGAAGGCATTGGAGGGTTGGATACAGGGCAGTGAGGTGAGGGACTACGAGGGTTTGTTTGATTTGATGTTGAAGGAACACCTGCTCGAAAAATGTTTCCCTGAACTGCGTCAACACCTGGTGGATAGCAAGCTGACCAATCCCCGGAAGCTTGCTGAGGAGGCGGACATTTGGGCTAGTACCCGAGTGTCCACAAGGGGGACTGGAGGGGACTCTCAAAAGACCGGACAGGGCGCCCCCAGAAGAAAGAGGGAGGGGAAAAGAAAACGGAGTTCTCTAAAGGCCCACAAAATAGTTTCCAAGGGAAGGGAACAGGATTCACCCCTAGGGCTAACCCACCCAGAAACCCTAATCCTGGCCAGAGTCAGCAGCCAAGGGTTGTCCATTGCTTCGAGTGCGGTGGTGTCGGACACTATAAGGGAGATGTAAAGTGCCCGAAAAGACCACCCCCTCCCATCGGAGGAAAGGCCCCCGGAGTAGCTAGTGTAGTGCTCGGGGAGGAGATGCCCTTAGGTAAGGGAAGGGAGTGGGCGGGTGTCACTTTAGTGTCCCTGGGAGAACGGGAGATGGTTCCTAAGATCCAGGTGCCCGCAAATACCACAAAGTATGGGCAGTGGGTCACCATCAACGGCCAAAGAGGGGAGGCTCTGAGAGACACAGGAGCCAGTATGACTATGGTACGTAGCCAACTGGTGTCTCCAGAGCAGGTGATTCCCCATGTACTCCACCCTGCCGCGATGGCTGACGGCAGAATGGGCCACTATCCGGTGGCCGAGGTTCCATTTGAATGGTAAGGGGTTGCAGGGTCACTTCGAGTTGCCGTAAGCCCTGCCGTGCCAGTCGATTGTCTGCTGGGGAATGACATGGAGCATAATGCTTGGAAGGAGGTGGAATACCGGACTCATGCTGAGATGCTGGGTACACCTGACTGGGCCTGTGTCAGCACCAGGTCTGCGACTACCCGGAGGGGGAGTTCGTTTAGGCGGGAGCCTGTAACAAAGGCACCGCCGGCTGCCAACCAAGGGAAGAACCGAAGGCAGGAGGAGCCTGCCTCGGCATCCGCGCCCCGTGTGACGGATAGGCCACCGGAGGTGGTGGACCAGGAGTCCGCGGAGGGGGGTGTTACCGAACTGGAGAACCTACCCATCCCGGCCGAGTGGCACGTGAAGGGAGGGCCGACCAGGGAGGAATTCTGCAAGGGCCAGAAGGAGTGTCCTACCCTTGAGGGACTGAGGCGACAGGCCGAAGCCCAGGCAGCAGGGAACGTTGAGGGGAACTACAATATTTACTGGGAGGATGGCCTCCTCTACAGTGAACCCAAGGCACCCATGCACGGATCGTCACGGGCCTTGGTTGTCCCTCAACGTTACCGAGCCTTCCTTCTGGAATTGGCTCATGAGATCCCCTTGGCAGGACACCTGGGGCAAGACAAGACCTTTGCCCGGCTTGTCCCACACTTTTATTGGCCTCAGATGAAAGTGTTGTCCGACACCTACTGCCGAACGTGTGTGTCTTGTCAAGCCAGTGGGAAAACAGGGGTAAAGCTGAAAGCTCCCCTGGAACCACTTCCTGTCGTTAGCACCCCCTTTGAAAGGGTGGGCATCGACATTGTGGGTCCGTTAGATCCGCCTACTACAGCTGGTCACAGGTTTATCCTGGTTTTGGTGGATCATGCCACACGGTACCCAGAGGCTATACCTCTGAGGACCATTACTGCACCTGTTGTGGCTAGGGCCCTGATGGGAATCTTTACCCGAGTGGGTTTTCCCAAGGAAGTTGTGTCCGACAGGGGGACCAACTTCATGTCAGCATACATGCGGGCGATGTGGAAGGAGTGTGGAGTGACCTACCGGTTCACCACTCCTTACCACCCCCAGACCAATGGTCTGGTGGAGAGGTTCAATAAGACCTTGAAAGGCATGATCAGAAGTCTGCCTGAAAGCCTGCGGAGGAAATGGGACGTCCTCCTACCCTGTCTATTGTTTTCCTACAGGGAAGTGCCACAGAAGGGAGTGGGCTTCAGCCCCTTCGAGCTTTTGTATGGGCACCCTGTGCGTGGACCTCTCAGCCTGGTGAGAGACGGATGGGAAAAAACTCCCAGAAAGCTTCCCCAGGACGTGGTGAGCTACATGCTGGCCTTCCGGAGCCAAATGGCTAAGTTGTGGAAGCAAGCTTCTGACAACTTGGAAGCCAGCCAAGCAGTGATGAAGGCGTGGTATGACCACAATGCTCACCCGGTGGAGTTGGAGCCTGGCCAGAAGGTGTGGGTGATCGAACCAGGAGAGCTTAGCGCCCTCCAGGATCGCTGGTCAGGACCCTTTGAGGTGTTGGAGAAGAAGGGTAAGGCTACCTACTTGGTTGATCTGAAGACCCCTCGTCAGCCCCTACGGGTGCTGCATGCCAACCGCCTTAAACCCCACCATGAGAGGCCCGAAGTCATATTGTTAATGGTGACTGACGGAGCAGAGGACGTGGAAAGCGAGCCTCTCCCCGACTTATTTGCGTCTCAAGAGAAGGATGGGTTGGTGGAGGGAGTGATTCTCTCCCCGTCCCTAACTCCTGAACAGCAGGAGGACTGCCGCCAGGTCCTGGGGCAGTACTCTTCGTTGTTCTCCCTTGTTCCGGGTAGGACTCACCTGTGCGTCCATGACGTGGACACAGGAGACAGCCCACCTGTGAAGTCAAAGATCTACCGGATGACAGACAAGGTGAAGGCCAGCATTCACAGTGAAGTCACTAAGATGCTGGAGCTAGGAGTGATTGAACCTTCCAGCAGCCCCTGGTCCAGTCCGGTGGTACTAGTACCAAAAGCTGTACCACCGGGTGCCCAACCGGAACTGAGGTTCTGTGTGGACTACCGGGGACTGAACTCAGTAACCAAGACTGATGCTCATCCGATCCCGAGGGCGGATGAACTGATTGACCGGCTGGGAGCTGCCCAATATTTGAGTACCTTTGACCTTACTTCCGGGTACTGGCAGATCTCTCTGACTGATGGAGCGAAGGAAAGGTCAGCCTTCTCCACACCCAAGGGCCACTACCAGTTCTGCGTGATGCCCTTTGGGCTCAAGAACGCACCTGCCACGTTTCAGCGTCTGGTGAACCAGATCCTCACTGGAATGGAGAGTTTCTCTGCTGCTTATCTGGACGACATTGCTGTCTTCAGTAACAGCTGGGAGGATCACTTGTGTCACCTGCAAACTGTTCTCCAGGCCCTGAAACACGCTGGTTTAACGATCAAGGCCAGTAAATGCCAGATCGGGCAGGGGTCGGTAGTGTACCTTGGACACTTGGTGGGTAGGGGAGCGGTGCAACCCCTCCAGGCGAAAATCGAGGCTATCATGGCCTGGGAACCCCCCAAGACTCAGACTGAGGTCCGAGCTTTTCTGGGCCTCACAGGATATTACCGCCGCTTCGTGAAGGGGTATGGGACCATTGTGGCCCCCCTCACGGAGCTTACGTCCAAGAAGCAACCTCGACGGGTAGTCTGGACGGAGGCTTGTCAGCAGGCCTTTGTGAAACTGAAGCAAGCCATGTGCGAGGCCCCGGTCTTAAGGGCCCCAGACTTTTCCAAGGAGTTCATTGTCCAGACGGATGCATCAGAACATGGCATTGGGGCAGTGTTATCGCAACTCAATGAAGAGGGTCTGGATCAACCCGTGGTCTTCCTATCACGGAGACTACTTCCCAGGGAACAGAAGTGGAGTGCAATAGAGCGTGAAGCCTTTGCAGTGGTATGGGCTCTGAAGAAGTTGCGGCCATACCTGTTTGGCTCGCACTTCTTAGTTCAGACCGACCACAGACCCCTTCGTTGGCTGATGCAGATGAAGGGGGAGAATCCCAAGTTGCTAAGGTGGTCTATCTCCCTACAGGGAATGGACTTTCAGGTGGAACATTGGCCTGGAGTGGACCACGCCAATGCAGACGGTCTCTCAAGGTATTTCCGCCTTAGTGAAGAGAACTCCCAAGGGGTTGGGTAGCTCTCCCCACTTTCAGCTGGGGGGGACGCGTGTTAGACCTGTCAGCCCTTTGGGTGGTCCCTCCTCATCATTATTTATTTTGTCCCACTTTTGCCTCAAACCCTGTTATAATGTTTCCTTTTTGGGAACCACCAGACTTTTTAGTGTTGATGCAGGGTCAGGGAGCCATTTTCCCTACCCCTGAAACTTCTGTCTGAGGGCCTGAGACACAAAATGGTGGCCACCCATTGTCACCTGTGACATCATCAGAACCCACTGGAGATTTCTAGAACCTTCCGTAACATTCTGGAACCCTGTGACAGAGGGAGGCAGTTTAGAATGTTGGGAGGCCATCTCAGAGTGGCAGTTGGCATCTGACTGGAGAAGAGAGAGGACAGAGATAGAAGGAGGTCGGAGTAAGGCAGCAGAGGTGGAAACCAGTGCTTGGAGTGGGGTCCAGAAACCCACCCTTGATGCTAGTCTCTACTGACCAAGCCCAGCCTAGAGCCCTGTGTGGGACCAAGTCCAGAAGAACCATCTTAAAGTACTGAACCTTTGAAACAGGCCTTAAAGAAGAAGAACAGCAAGTTCCTGACCTGTTCAGCAGTATCCTCCTGGAGTTCTGACGTCGAGAAGCCTGGAGACCTGGGGCCTGAGGTCGAGAAGCGGCGCTGACACAAAGCAGACGTCGTACCCGGAGCCGCCAGAGGTCGAGTGAGGGCGCCGACGGAGGTCGTGGAGAGGCACCGGATGTCGAGTAAAGAGTAACCCGAGGTCGAGTGAGGGCGCCGACGGAGGTCGTGGAGAGGCGCCGGAGGTCGAGTCGGGAGTCACCTGAGGTCGAGGTGAGGCATCGACGGTGGAGTGAAATCCACCCACCGGAGTCGCCGGAAACCGAGGTGAAGCGCACCGGAGGTCGGGAGTGGAGATCGCACTCCGGAGACACCAGGAAGTGGGGAGTCTGAGTCCCTGTGATGCCGGAAGGCGACATCGAGTCGAGACCGCCCAGCGACATCGAGTCGAGACCGCCCAGCGACATCGAGTCGAGACCGTCCAGCAACATCGAGTCGAGACCGCCCAGCGACATCGAGCCGACGCCGCCCAACGACATCGATCCGAAGCCGCCTCACGGCGTCGACACGGCGCCGAGCGGACCCGCTCATCGTGAAAAGGGCAGTAAGTGGTAGAGGGGGTATCTGAGGCCCTGTGGAGCCCTAAAAGACCATTCTAGGGGCTAAAGGGGTGCTAGAACCAGCCTGAGAGTGCCAGGGGTGAACTGAGACTGGTACAGTGACCTACATAAAGAGCTGTGTAGTGTGGAGGGCCAGATCTTTAGGTTACTCTTGTTCTGCCTCAGCTTAGGCCCCAGCCTTGACCAATCTAGTTGGGGCACCCCCATGCCAACCAAGTGTCCTTAAGTTGTGTGTGGGCAAAGTAAGACCGAGTGACCTCATGTAAATGATTTGAATTGTCACTGTCATTGATTGTTTTACCTTATTTATTGGAAGTGCTTTATTTATTGTCACCCCCTAATTTATCCCTGCACTATATTTATTGTCTGACTGTATTTATTTGCCATCTGTATTTATTGCACATCTATTTATTCCTTGCTTATTTATGACCTGAACCTATTTATTGAAATTCCAATGTAGTATTATTTATTTGACCTGCTCTTTTAAGGAAAATCTTATTGTCTTGTATTTATGTAATGAAACCTGCAACTAAGAGAAAATAAGATAAAGACATATATATTTTCAACTTGACTTGCATAATTTTTACGGTGTAGTGTCGTTTTTGGAACGGATGAACGCATGGTTATTGTGAGGGTGTGATGTACGCTTAACACGGTGCCTGACCCCAACCGCTCGAGCCAAGCTACCATTGTGCTGGGAACCTGGTGACTGCTAACCCGGTTGCCCGGTTTCCAACACCAGGAAATCATATGCGGAGAGCAAAACAATTACAGTCATCCAATGCAGACTCCGGTTTGAATCCAACCGCGAGACGGCAAGTAAACAAACAACGGCTCTCTCTGCGTGAACCAACAGGTAGCCGTATGTTCTCAGCAATCCGCTACAACCTCTCCACGTTCCAGGGCGGAAGATCCAAAGCATGCAGCAACATAGTGTTACGCACGCTGTCTAACATGCAAGTTCGCCTATTGTACCAGGAAGCCCCTCCCTCTAAAAAGGCTTTCTGGGACTTGCAGTTCAGATGGTAGTTCTCTTCGTAACGGAATGTATGGGAGGCGCAAAGGAGTCATACCCTTACAACTCCCAGAGCTTGTTCTTTCTGTTTTACTGCATATCTCCTTCTTCTACACAAATGTAACACTAAATTTACCAGGCTGAAACTATGCAATCATTATGACATTTGCACAGAACCTATGCAGCCATCTAAACACCCATTTACAACCCATGCATGCATTGCAATGCTGAGGCATACTGATGAAACACTCAGGCTCTCTTCATGCACTCATGTTAATATGTAGCGAGTACCATTGTATTAAACCTATCACCTATATTATCTAAAGACTACATATTCCTCAGTAAAACTTGTAAATACATTGGTTTGTGGTTGAATACATCAATACTCCCTTGATGATTGAATGAGTGCATATGTAGTGCCTAGGTGATTCCGTGAGGATACAATTAGTGCATAGATGATTTCCTGACTATGTCATAACTTCTTGGGTCATTCCATATCTGCAAACCTACTGCCTGCATGTTTGCATAAGTATACCACTAGCATCTGGGTGTTTGAATGACTGCATGAGTAGAGTCTGCATGATTCAACAAGTGTGTGACTAATGCTTCAATATTTCAATACATGCATAGATACTGGTAGGATGTTTAAATGAGTGGAACTCTAGAACCTGGATGATTGCAAGAGTGCATACAAAGTATATAGCATAGTACCTAGCCTATTGGATCAGTGGATGAAAAGTGTTTTAGTGATTGGATATTGCCCATGTCTTTTTGGTTGACTGAACAGGTAGTGCCTGGATCCTTACATAAGTACATGGGTAGTGCCCGGAGAATTGAATAAGTGCATCAGACGTGCCTACCTAATTAGATGACCGCATGACTAGTGTCTGAATGACTGCATGATTCCATTGTTAAAGCTTGAGGGATTTGATGACAGTAAGTACACTGCTGGGGTGATTGTATTAGTGCAAAACTATTGGCTCAGTAATTAAATGACTGCATAGGTACTGGATGGGTGATAGGTTTACTACAATGGTACTCTCCACTTAATTACATGAGTGCATGAGTAGAACCTGCATGTTTCATCTCTGCATCATGTGTGCCTCAGTATTTCAATGACCGCATGGGTAGTAAGTGGGTGCTTAGATGGCTGAATAGGTTCTGCGCAAATGTTATAATGATTGCATAGTTACAGCCTTGTTAAATACATAACTCAGTTGATAGTACCTAGGTGATTAGATGAATGTATATGTAGTGCCTGCATACTTCAATGACTACGTAATATTTACCTGCCTGATTGCAAGAGTACATGTATAGTTTTTGGATAATTGAATAACTCTATGGATAGTGAATCACTGATTTGATGACTGCCGGCGTAGTGGCTGGGTGATTCCATGAGTACCTAAATACTGGCTGAATGACTGAGAAAGTACCTACATTGCTGTTAGATACATAACAGTTGTCCCTATATCTCTGAATCATTGGTTATCTTCGTCTGTCAGTATCAAAGTACCTGCTTTACTGTATACATGCTTTTCTTCTGAGCTCTGTATGAGTGAAATCTAGGTATCACACTTGATATATAATTGCATACATGGCCCTCTGGAAACATACATCACTTTGTTACTGAGCGTGCACATGCATCAGTAAGTTTCTAAAATAGAAAAAACACATTCCCATTTTTCAAAGCACAAAAAGTTTTACAAATCGCATACCTACATCATTTCTCAAATACATCTTCCGCTTCTAAAACATATATTCAGCATATCTCAAACAAAATTTACACTCAAAATGAAGCTAGCACAAGAATGCTCGAGGCATTCTGCACTATTAATCCTTCCCAATTTTATACAACCCATGTTTAAAGAAAAAAACTACCCTCACCATAAACATGACATTTTCATTGGCCTTACTGAACATAGATCACCGTGTAAACATATATGCGGTTTCTTAATAAATGAACACTTTCAAGCCATCTTTCCCAAAATATATACCTCACACATCTTTAAGCAAACTCAAAAGTTCCACCGTATATATAGCTATATGCAAGCACAAAAACTATATCTCACCATTTAAGCATATGCAAAGTGGTCATATAAGTTAAAAACCACATTGACAAATACTTCCCAATATATACCTAACAAGTATTACTTCTTTCTAATTCATATACACGCAGACAACATGTTCTCAACTTTTATTTCTCACTACACTATTCCTGTTAAATAATGTTACTAAGAGTACCAGAACTCCCAGTATGCAAATGACAGATGTATCTATTCTGCACACATTGTTTACACATTTAAAACATTCTTAGTTTCTCATTGCAATTTTCCACAAAAAGATACTGTTATTTTTCAATAAAATACACAATGTGATAAAAGGCACTAATTCATTTTCTCTTACTTCTCAAAACATTCACCACTAACCTCTTAAACATATGCCCTCTAATAGATACAGTTCATCTCATATGTTTTTTCTCATCACTGTGATACTCTTTTTAATCAAACTTCTGTATACATCTTCCTTTCTAATGTACATTTTTAAAATAATTACAAAGTTATATATATACCACTGAACTCACTTTGTAGATTATAATGTTGTTTTAGTTCTTTCTGCATAGTTTAGAAACTGTTAAGATTTGCAAAAACTAAGCACAAGATTGGTACACCACCCTAACACAAAACAAGTCTAAAATGGCAACCTCTTCAACTTTCCACTCTAGCATGAGAAAAGCTACAAATGAAATCATATGTTTCATTATAGACTACTGCATCTCCACTTGTGAATGGTTAACATCTGCTAACCCTTTCCCTCTCTTTCAAAATGAGGTTCCTGTCACCGCATTTTCGAGATGTTTTTGTAATCATCGCAGAATGTTCACGAAAATAAACAGGAGTTCAAACTGATATCTAGCTTCATTTTTCAGAAATGTAGATACTACATAACAGTTTAATACATAGTCCTGAATTGTAAATTAAGACTTGCCATTACTTAAATTGTGTCATCACCCCTATACTTTAAAAGAAATGTTCTGTCTCTTTAACACCCTTTCCCCACAATCACTCTTAGCTCAGAGTACCACACAACCCAGTGGAACCAGTAGGTCACAAGTTCACAGCACATTCTAGAAGGAACATGCTGCTTTCAAATAAGATAAAGCAGGTGTGCTTTACTCCACACATTGAAAAGCATATCCATGTCTGGATTACATTTATTTTCTTAAACAACAGTCAATAATAAGACTTCTTACTAAGGCATCCAACACACTACCTAATTTCATTCACTTTCATGCTGACAGCATCCAATGAAATATATCTTTAAAAAAAAAATTAAACACCTCCATTTTAACTGCTTTTCATTTGGAAAACTACCTCATTCAGCTCCAGCCTTCTCCTGACTACTATTGAATCTTCACTTTAAAATGCTTAGAGTTTGGATTATGGGCCACAGATATATCTGTTGGGCAAATTCTGTCCACAAATTGACAAAGTGAGAAGACATGTTAATAAAACTGTTTCTGCATTCCTCATACACCATCGTATGAGCTGTATCTATAACAACAATCTGCACTTTGACATGCATGGAATGTATAGAAATGATGGAGTGCATTTTACAGATGAAGGCAAAAGGGTATTTATAAGTAACCTGAAACTCTTCTTCCGATCTTATGTGTAGCAGCCATATACACACAAACAACACAACGGCTCTTGGCAGAGTCACCCAACTTCCCAAAATATTGTGAAGTGTTTCTATAAAGTTTTTTTTTCCATTTGTTTTGGGGATTTTCGTGATGATGTCGCGATCCCCATGAACACCTCACGAAATTGGAAAACAAAAGCAGACATTCAATGGCTACCAATACACCCAAAAATAATATGTAAAAGAAGCATTCTGGATATTGACCTACACACATAACTATATACATACTTCTTTCAAAGCATGTTTAAACTCATATTTGTGTACTAAGTTTCTTTAAAAAACCATTGTTCAGCCCTATTTTCTGTTTTCGCGGTTATTCAGGACATCGCGAGGACGTTGTTAACCGCGACGATCGCGTCTTTCCCATAAAGTGAAAACACATACATGCACAGACATTACAATATTCTCCACACTAGAGGCTTATTACTGTACACTTCAAACTCATGTTTTTCTAATGTTTTTCTAGAACAACCATCTCTCTAACCTATTTTCCTTTTTTGCGGTAATTCTGGACATCTCAATGAGGTCGCTCATCGTGATCCACACGGGCACGTCGCTAAAGCGGATGGAAAAGCAGGATTTCAATAGCCACCACCACATAAAAAAATTATAACTATATATTTAATTCTAACCATTACAGTAGATAATTCACTATATAAAACACTCTATAAAAACATTTATCAGAATCTCAATATCTCAATAAGAATATGCATTAATGATTCACCAATTATTGCGATGACGTTACTAGTCATGATGTCCCCGTGATGGTACATGGGGGGGTGCTGGCTGTGGCGGCGTTGTCGCGAATATCATGCACAATAAAAAAAATCAATTTAAGACACATAACTTGTGTCACTAACACCTCCATTTCTCAATCATGGGGTCAGAGTATCTCCACCCTGACCTTTTATTTGGGATGTCACACACATTTCCAGCCCCGGGAACCATTCCCGATAGATGAAATAGCAGGCGCAACTTTCTATTGAGGTTGCGACCAGCCAATCAGAGCATTCCTGTTGGCGCATGCATTCGCAAATCAGTATGAAACATCAGTGAAATATCCACGGCCAGAGATAATACTATAATTGTAAACTTACATTTCTCAAGCACTACAGATTTACACTCAATAAGCAAAAGGATCTTTCCGTGAAACTTTGCTGTAAGTCCATTCAGTAGTTCAGGCTGTAGAGGTGGTTAAAGGTTCCCCTGGGAATTAACATTACAAGCGCAACCTTATTTAGTGCCCCAACTTCTCGATCTCCACTGCATGAATCATCCCATATCTTTCATAATCAATAATGCCCATCATGACACTTTTGTGGTTGCAAATTGGTCAAACGACATCAAAGTTATAGTCAAGTCCAAAAATGCTCTTCCTATGGAAACTAGGTCCTAACTATAACTACCTATTGCCACCACCAGTAGGTTTTATTTATATATATATTCACTGAAAAAAACATAGGTTTCAGGGGCGTTATAATTATTTGGACATTTCACTCATACAAAACCATAGAAATTACTCCGTTATAGTTAGTTCAGCTAACTATAACTCGTGCGCCCGCAATGCACTGCTGATTACGTCACATATTACATCACTCATGACATGGTCAGTGACATCACTCATAACATCATTGATGACATCTCAAATGACATCACTGATGACATCATCCTTGTGATAGAGTGACAGACCTCCTCTCACCCTAATATAACCTTTGATACACACACTCAAAAATACAAACTAACATTTTCAAAACAATGGACATACCAATACCAGTTACAACACACCTATTCAGTAATTCTAAGATCTAAACACACATCCACTCATTCACCAACAGTCCCTGTAGAGTCACTCATACATGTACTCACTCATCATATGTACTCATACACCTATACATCCTGTTACACACCACCACTCATCCATAGAGTTGCTCACACACATAGTCACACATGCAAACAAAGTATCAAACATCCATTTACTTGCATATACAGTTATACACACACTATCACACTTACTTCTACAGAAACTTACACATACATACTCTCTTTAACAATCACTTATAGAAACACCTACTTATTTGTACAGGAACTCTTCCAATCTCTCACTCTCACATATACTCACTTTTATACACCAATACTCACATATACTAGTTTAAAACATATGTAGTTACTCATAAAGACACTATTGAGACAGTCATTCACTCACTAACACACCCATACACACACTCATCCACCTATAAAGTCCTGCACACATGCTGTCTTCAACACATACAAACAGTGAGTCACTCATTCATGCATCTATGCACTAAGTAATACCCCCCACCGAACTATACAGACACTCAGACACTCATACTGATACTCAAAAAATCAACTAATAACCAATATAGACACTCATGTAGCTACTCACCAACCCATGCAGCCACTTATACACAAAGTGAGAGACTGATACAGATATTTACATATTTAAACATTACTCACTAACCCATGTTTTCACTAAGATGCACATAATCAGTCAGTTATACAATCAATTTTACAAAAATAAAATCATCCCTTTAGACACTTATGTACCCATTTATTCTTCCATCAACCTTGAGATATACATATATAAAACATATTTAATTTTCAGAAAACACACATTCACTGGATGATGTCATCAGTGATGTCATTTGAGATGTCGTCAGTGATGTCATGAGTGATGTCACTGACCATGTCATGAGTGATGTAATATGTGACGTCATCAGCAGTGCATTGCGGGCGCGCAAGTTATAGTTAGCTGAACTAACTCTAACGGGGGAATTTCTATGGTTTTGTATGAGTGAAATGTCCAACTAACTATAACGCCCCTAAAACCTATGTTTATTTCAGTGAATTTCTAAGGTTTTTTAAATGCTCATTTCTAACTATAACGTGCCTGAAACCTATGGTTTTTTCAGTGAATATATGTATATTTATTATACTATGTATACATGTGAAAATGTCTCGGTCCACCTGTTTGCCTCGGTGGCACAGAAAAAATGGGTGGAACTGACGTCAGCACGCCAACGAGGTCCTCTTATGGCTCCGTTGATGCCATTCAGTGTTGCGAGCGGAGCTGTGCTATTATGACGTCCTCGTTGACGTGGGCGAGCTAGGAAAGAATTTCTGTGGAATGCTAGTGCAGGGGATATTCACCTAAGTGTTCAGGCTAGTCCTTTGGGAGCAACTGTTTATGTTGCCACTCCAGAAACCGAAACCAGTGATCCGAGGGCAGAGGCCCTGCAGATGGCACACGAGGTGGGGTGCCCAGTCGTGTGCACTGGTGGGGCAGCTAAGTGACAAGCACCACAACCCACAAAAAAGGTAACGAGGGCATTGAATAACACAGGATCTTCTCTTTGTATCTGGCAGGAACAACAGTTAAAATGCCCTCGTACCAAAATGTAGAATTAGTGCTACAACGGTCTTCAAGAGGACCTGCGATGCCGCTTCTGCCTCCCGTACCCTGGAGGCGGCACATGGGTCACGCGGTACGGTCATACTGCGGTGGGATGCACACTCATAGACCTCTCATGGCACTGCTCCACACTTCAGGGAGGACTCTTTCCATTCGCTATGTTTTCTGATGACGTGTCGCGCCGGTCCCGACCAACAAAAGAACTCCTTTAGATCCAAACAGACTCTTCCACTTTCTCACCGGAAGTGAAACCAGGCCACTCGGACACTTTCACAATACAACAGCTGGGAATGCACTTTTCGGTAAAAAAAAACACATTCCTTCCTCCTAATTAATCAGATAAACATCTCACTGAAGAACAGGGGCCAGCTTCGATCGGTAAACAACCGTTCCAACACATTTTTTATATTGCGATACCATTGCAACACATGCATTACCACGCATCCGTTGTACATCGCGAAGTCATTACTACACATTTGTTTAGAACGCATGGTCATTTACCATGCATGCCTTTACAACAAATTTAGTTGTAAAGGTATGTATGGTAAATGACCATGCATTCTAAAAAACATGTAGACGATCCACATGTTGTAAGGAAACAGAGGCTGTACCGTTCCCTCACAACAACGTGCACCGCCCCTCAGAGACGACGTGAAGCAGGAACCACGAGGAGAGAGGAACCACAAGGAGTGAGAGGTAAGGGGGATTGGGAATGGGGTGTTTTTTTTTCTTCTATGGTTTAGGGTAGTGCAGTGGTGTTTGGGTAGTGTAGGGGGTCATGCTGGGGGTAGTGTTTTAGGGTTTAGGGTAGTGCAGTGGTGTTTGGGTAGTCTAGGGGTTCGTGGTGAGGTAGTGTTTTAGGGTATAGGGTAGTGCAGTAGTGTAGGGGGTAGTGCTGGGGGTAGTGTTTTAGGGTTTAGGGTAGTGCAGTGGTGTATGGGTAGTGTAGGAGGTCGTGCTGAGGTAGTGTTTTAGGGTTTAGGGTAGTGCAGTGGTGTTTGAGTAGTGTAGTGGGTCTTGCTGGTGATAGTGTTTTAGGGTTTAGGGTAGTCCAGTGGTGTTTGTGTAGTGTAGGGGGTCATGCTGGGGGTAGTGTTTTATGGTTTAGGGTAGTGCAGTGGTGTTTGGGTAGAGTAGGTGGTCGTGCTGGGGGTAGATTTAGGGTTTAGGGTAGTGCAGTGGTGATTAGGTAGTGTAGGGAGTCATGCTGGGGTAGTGTTTTAGGGTTTAGGGTAGTGCAGTGGTGTTTGTGTAGTGTAGGGGGTTGTGCTGGGAGTAGTGTTTTAGGGTTTATGGTAGTGTAGTGGTGTTTGGGTAGTGTAGGGGTAGTGCTGGGGTAGTGTTTTAGGGTTTAGGGTAGTGCAGTGGTGTTTGTGTTTTGTAGGGGGTAGTGCTGGGGGTAGTGTTTTAGGGTTTAGGGTAGTGCAGTGGTGTTTGTGTAGTGTAGGGGGTAGTGTTTTAGGGTAGTGCAGTGGTGTTTGTGTACTGTAGGGGGTCGTGCTGGGTGCTAGTGTTTTAGGGTTTAGGGTAGTGCAGTGGTGTTTGTGTAGTGTAGGGGGTCATGTTTTAGGGTTTAGGGTCATGCAGTGGTGTTTGGGTAATGAAGGGGGTTGTGCTGGGGGTAGTGTTTCAGGGTTTAGGGCAGTGCAGTTGTGTTTAGGTAGTGAAGGGGGGTAGTGTTTTGGGGTTTAGGGTAGTGCGCCCAACCAGCCACAATATCCGTGGACAAAGGGGATCCTGACTCTTTTGAACGCTCTGCCAATTTAATAATTTGGGTCAAGGGCACTACCACGTCCAAGACCTATCAATTCCTTTCTTGGGATCCCTCATATATTTGGAGAAAAAGGTACATAGTTTCTCATCAATTTCAGGCGTGTGTGCCACCTTCCCCTTCAGTGAGGACCTGGGACATTCTCCCATCATCCTATTCCTGACCTCCCTTTCAAGGGGTTGATGGATATTCTCCACCACATACTCTGCCACTTTGATGTCAGGGGTCCACTCCGCCGACCTAGGATGGTATATTTGGGTAGGCTCGAACATGTCCGAGTGGACCCCGTCCCCAACCCGGGACTGAGAAGAGTGGGACTCTGGATGCCAGGGACGCCCGAGTCCTTATCCTCATCGGAGGAAATATCGTCCTACAATACACCCTCTCCCTCTAAGGGAAACCCGCCGTCGGGGTCTACAATAGTGGTGACAGCGTCGCAATTTTCTCCGGACTCTTCCTCCTCCCGGCAGGGTGCATGTTTTAGCGTTCACGCATTCTTGAGGGAGGTCTCCGTAAGTTTATCAAATCCTTCCAAGTGCCCCGCGTTATGCTTAACGGTCCTTTTATTCCCCTTCTGGGAGCTACTGAGACCCGCCACCACCAGATCTGGGTCACTGAACACCCCAGGGATGCTTTTTGCCAGCTTATCAACCTGATCCCAAAGAGGAGCCAGCGCCCTAGAAATAGCCAGAGAGAGGGCTTGGTCCACTGCTGGAGGGAGAAGTTGAGGGGCCATTCCTCCTCCACTTTGTGGTAGGAGGAGTAAAAATGGTCTTCTGGAGAAGACATGAGAGCAGAGTGTGTGAGCACAAAACAAATGCCCTTAAAATCTTTAAGGCAGCCCCCTCTCCGGTGCTCCAACAGCTGGACTTTCCCTGAAGCTGTTATAAGAATAGACTGAGGCACAATACCAATTACCACCACCAGCTGGCGCTGGTCACTAATGTGGCCGTGTGGGGAAATCACCACATGGCGGTGTCTAAATTAGGCGAGGGTTGGTTGGGAATCAACCGGACACTAAAGGAGAGACCGGCTTCCCAAACTCGCGTAAAGACCAGCGGGAGCGCTCGTAGGAGCTGCCTCGCTCGGACCAGACGCGCCTGACAGGATCTCACCGCGCGCAAAGCACACAGCGGGAGAAACTGCGAGGGGGAGAACGCTCTCGGGCAAGAGCCTGCTGTGCAGGGAATATGAAACAATACCAAGGCAATAATGCTAATAACGTGCACAAGAAACCACTATAAAAACAGCAACGTCAGATTAAGCCAAGAATGTAAGGAATGCACTTAACTGACGAGCAGTGAAGAAAGAGGAAGCAGAAGGGACGTTAGGATATAATATACGATGGACTGTGTTATGATTGGACTATAGCTGCCTTGGAGACTACCCCCCTAATGGTTCATGGGCTGTGTAGTCTTTTGTTTAATGATTGTTGTGTTACATTTTCTTTGAACTGCTATGCAAATAAAGTGAGGAAAGATATGCATAATCCTCGCCTCTGTCCTGTCATAGAATTCATTCAACTTTATTCGATCTGATTTAGAAACATAGATCATAAAAGTGTACATAAAAACAGTAAATCCTCTTTCCTAATACAATACAGTGAGAATTAATTAAAACCAGTAGGTAAAAAGGGGTGATACAAACCCCGGCTCAGAGCAACTTCAAGTTAACAGAATCGTAAAGTTCAATGTTTCGCAAGATCAATCTCATGTACTTCGTGCAAAATACGCAATAAGGGGTCCAATTAAGATGTAACGCTCCAATACCTGACCAGTCTGCACTATAGAAAACTGCAGAAAAACTAAAAATAAAAAGTGTTTTGCACACTTTTGTCATTGGGCTATAAGTGGGCTACATCTGGGTGATATTTGTGCTACATTTGGGCTCTTTTTTCTCTGGTGGCCATCTTGTGAGACTTATTTGTTATGAAGTTTCCTAATTTTCTCATTTACTGCTGTCTCCTCAGTAGGAAATGCTTTCAGTTTTTTACTTTGATTCCATCAAGAAGGCATTCAGATGTGTCACACATTTTCCATAAATTCAGAATGTTAGCACTCTAGTTGTTCATTAGATCACTGTAGTAAAGCTACTGCTCACCAGGGAGTTAACTGGAAGTCTACTGCTGGTATTGAAAGTGATTGTTTCAGTCTGCATGTCAGAATTTTCGAATGAAATAGAATCGGATT
The DNA here is from genome assembly GCF_964204655.1 of Triturus cristatus. Taxonomy (NCBI): domain Eukaryota; kingdom Metazoa; phylum Chordata; class Amphibia; order Caudata; family Salamandridae; genus Triturus; species Triturus cristatus. The sequence goes on along the minus strand of NC_140588.1, from coordinate 280,564,883 downwards.
TGAGATCTCACTTAAAACATGCCCTAAATTTTCTTCCTGCAGCACTAACCATAATTTCTATTGCAAAATCAACCATCTCATTTTGTTCCTTTTTGAATTAAATGTTTTAAGTGTTTCCAGTCTATGCCAATCAAGTTGGCTTCAGGTGTGCCATAATTTTGTCATACGTAAGACTGTTAGCTCTCCAGTTGTTCTTTAGAACACTCTGGGAAGCTGCAGTAGAACACAAAGGCATCAACTGACAGGCTGCTCCTGTTGAAATATAACAGGAAGATATTTGAGATCTCACTTGAAACATGTCCTAATTTTTCTTTCTACAGCACTAACCATCATTTCTATGGCAAACTGAACCCCCTCATTTTGTTCCTTTTTAAATTAAATGTTTTAAGTGTGATCAGTTTATTCCAATCAAGATGGCTTCAGGTGTGCCATAACTTTGTCATAAGTAAGACTGTTAGCTCTCTAGTTGTTCTTTAGAACACTCTGGGAAGCTGCATTAGAACTCAAAGGCATTAACTGACAGGCTGCTCCTGTTGAAATATAACAGGAAGATATTTGAGATCTCACTTAAAACATGTCCTAATTTTTCTTTCTACAGCACTAACCATAATTTCTATGACAACATGAACCCCCTCATTGTGTTCCTTTTTAAATGAAATGTTTTAAGAGTTACCAGTTTATTCCAATCAAGATGGCTTCAGGTGTGCCATAATTTTGTCATAAGTAAGACTGTTAGCGCTCTAGTTGTTCTTTAGAACACTCTGGGAATCTGCAGTAGAACACGAAGGCATCAACTGACAGGCTGCTCCTGTTGAAATATAACAGGAAGATATTTGAGATCACACTTGAAACATGTCCTAATTTTTCTTTCTACAGCACTAACCATAATTTCTATGACAAAATGAACCCCCTCATTTTGTTCCTTTTTAAATTAAATGTGTTAAGAGTTACCAGTTTATTCCAATCAAGATGGATTCATGTGTGCCAACGTTTTGTCATAAGTAAGACTGTTAGCACTCTAGTTTTTCTTTAGAACACTCTGGGAAGTTGCAGTAGAACACAGAGGCATCAAATGACAGGCTGCTCCTGTTGAAATATAACAGGAAGACATTTGAGATAACACTTGAAACGTCCTAATTTTTCTTTCTACAGCACTAACCATAATTTCTGTGACAAAATGAACGCCATCATTTTGTCCCTTTTTAAATTAAATGTTTTAGTGTTACCAGTTTCTTCCAATCAAGATGGCTTCAGGTATGCCATACTTTTGTCATACGTAAGGCTGTTAGAGCTCTAGCTGTTCTTTAGAACACTCTGGGTAGCTGCAGTAGAACACACAGGCATCAACTGACAGGCTGCTCCTGTTGAAATATAACAGGAAGATATTTGAGATCTCACTTACAACATGTCCTAATTTTTCTTTCTACAGCACTAACCATAATTTCTATGACAAAATGAACCCCATCATTGTGTTCCTTTTTTAATTAAATGTTTTAAGAGTTACCAGTTTATTCCAATCAAGATGGCTTCAGGTGTGCCATCATTTTGTCATAAGTAAGACTGTTAGCGCTCTAGTTGTTCTTTAGAACACTCAGGAAAGCTGCAGTAGAACACAAAGGCACCAACTGACATGCTGTTCCTGTTGAAATATAACAGGAAGATATTTGAGATCACACTTGAAACATGTCCTAATTTTTCTTTCTACAGCACTAACCATAATTTTTCTATGACAAAATGAACCCCATAATTTTGTTCCTTATTAAATGAAATGTTTTAAGTGTTACCAGTTTATTCCAATCAAGATGGCTTTCAGGTGCCATACGTTTATCATAAGTAAGGCTGTTAGCGCTCTAGTTGCTCTTTAGAGCACTCTGGGAAGCTGCAGTAGAACACAAAGGCATCAACTGAAGGCTGCTCCTGTTGAATTATAACAGGAAGATATTTGAGATCTCACTTAAAACATGTCCTAATTTTTCTTTCTACAGCACTAACCATAATTTCTAGGACAAAATGAACCCCCTCATTTTGTTCCTTTTTAAATTAAATGTGTTAAGAGTTACCAGTTTATTCCAATCAAGATGGATTCAGGTGTGCCATTATTTTGTCATAAGTAAGACTGTTAGCGCTCTAGTTTTTCTTTAGAACAATCTGGGAAGCTGCAGTAGAACACAAAGGCATCAACTGACAGGCTGCTCCTGTTGAAATATAACAAGAAGACATTTGAGATCACACTTGAAATGTCCTAATTTTTCTTTCTACAGCACTAACCATAATTTCTGTGACAAAATGAACGCCATCATTTTGTTCCTTTTTAAATTAAATGTTTTTAGTGTTACCAGTTTCTTCCAATCAAGATGGTTTCAGGTGTGCCATACTTTTGTCATAAGTAAGACTGTTAGCGCTCTAGTTGTTCTTTAGAACACTCTGGAAAGCTGCAGTAGAACACAAAGGCACCAACTGACAGGCTGCTCCTGTTGAAATATAACAGGAAGGTATTTGAGATCACACTTGAAACATGTCATCATTTTTCTTTCTACAGCACTAACCATAATTTCTATGACAAAATGAACCCCATCATTTTGTTCCGTTTTAAATTAAATGTTTTAAGTGTTACCAGTTTATTCCAATCAAGATGGCTTTCAGGTGCCATACTTTTATCATAAGTAAGGCTCTTAGAGCTCTAGTTGCTCTTTACAGCACTCTGGGAAGCTGCAGTAGAACACAAAGGCATCAACTGACAGGCTGCTCCTGTTGAAATATAACAGGAAGATATTTGAGATCTCACTTAAAAAATGTCCTAATTTTTCTTTCTACAGCACTAACCATAATTTCTATGACAAAATGAACCCCCTCATTTGGTTCCTTTTTAAATTAAATGTTTTAAGTGTTACCAGTTTATTCCAATCAAGGTGGCTTCAGGTGTGCCATACTTTTGTCATAAGTAAGGCTGTTAGCGCTCTAGTTGTTCTTTAGAGCACTCTGGGAAGCTGCAGTAGAATACAAAGGAATCAACTGACAGTCTCTGCCCTTGTAGGATGTACATGATTTACGGAGAATGACAGACTTCATTCTCACATAACTGAGAAAGATAATGTGAATTTACAGAAAACATGCTCTCATTTTAGCTTCAGTTTTTTCTCAAACATTATTCATGATATCCCAGCAGAAGGTTTTTCACAGGGTAAAATCACCTTAACACACCACAATTCCTGAAATTAGTATGGTACCCTCAACAAATGAATTCTAATGTAACTAAAGTCTGTTATCACCCTTTATAGTTCTCCTTTTGGTAACCCTCAAAATCTTCGATTCACTACAATGCATTTCAATGGGGTACAATCATGTATATTGGTTCCAAGGTGGCTGCTAGCAATTCCAGGATGAAGTGCTGACAGCCAATCAGATCTCACGATGAGATGTGTCATTAGGCTCCGCCCAGATATTGAAACTTTTTCTTTTTCTAATTTCTCATGAACTACTTAATGGATTTACACCATTTAACAAAAAGGGATCTTTCTGAACCAAGGGCTACCTTTTTGCCAAATTTGGTGTAATTCCGTTCGGTAGTTCAGGCTGTAGTGGTGTGTAAATTTTCCTATGGAAATTAACATGGAGAAAACACGTTTTGGGACCCCCCCTTTTTTCTCAGCCCTGCCGAATCACCCCGAAACCTTTAAGATAGGAGCTGACCGGAGCGCCCCCCACGAGTTTTGAAAATTTCTCGAAGATTCATCAACCGACGCCAAAGTTATTGGGAAAAGAATGTTACGATTTTCCTATGGATAATAGGTCCTAACTATAACTACCTACTGGCTCCCGCCAGTAGGTAATATACATATATATATATATTTATATCTATATCTATATCTATATCTATATCTATATCTCTATATATACATATATATATGTATCTATATCATTTCACTCGTAAAAAACCAATGAAATTCCCCCGTTATAGTTAGTTAAGCTAACTATAACTCGCGCACCCGCAATCCACTGCTGATGACGTCACATATTACATCACTCATGACATGGTCAGTGACATCACTCATGACATCACTGATGACATCTCAAATGACATCACTGATGACATCATCCAGTGAATGTGTATTTTAATGAAAATTAAATATGTTTTATATATGTATATCTCACGGACGATAGAAGAATAAATGGGTATATAAGTGTCTAAATGGATGATTTGTTTTTGTAAAATTGATTGTATAACTGAGTGATTATGTGCATCTTAGTGAAAACATGGGTTAGTGAGTAATGTTTAAATATGTAAATATCTGTATCAGTCTCTCACTTTGTGTATAAGTGGCTGCATGGGTTGGTGAGTAGCTACATCAGTGTCTATATTGGTTATTAGTTGATTTTTTGAGTATCAGTATGAGTGTCTGAGTGTCTGTATAGTTCGGTGGGGGGTATTACTTAGTGCATAGATGCATGAATGAGTGACTCACTATTTGTATGTGTTGAAGACAGCATGTGTGCAGGACTGTATGGGTGGATGAGTGTGTGTATGGGTGTGTTAGTGAGTGAATGACTGTCTCAATAGTGTCTTTATGAGTAACTACATATGTTTTAAACTAGTATATGTGACTATTGGTGTATATAAGTGAGTATATGTGAGAGTGAGAGATTAAAAGAGTTCCTGTATGAATAAGTATGTGTTACTATAAGTGATTGTTTAAAAGACTAAGTATGTGTAACTTTCCGTAGAAGTAAGTGTGGTGGTGTGTGAATAACTGTATATGCAAATAAATCTATGTTTGATTCTTTATTTTCATGAGTGAGTATGTGTGTCAGTAACTCTGTGGATGAGTGGCATTGTGTAACAGGATGTATAGGTGTATGAGTACATATGATGAGTGACTACATGTATGAGTGTCTGTACAGGACTGTTCGTGAATGTGTGGATGTGTATGTGGATCTTAGAATTACTGAAGAGGTTGTTGTAACTGGTATTGGTATGTCCATTTTTTTGAGAATTTTAGTCTCTATTTTTGAATGTGTGTTTCAAAGGTTATATTAGGGTGAGAGGAGGTCTGCCACTCTGTCACAAGGATGATGTCATCAGTGATGTCATTTGAGATGTCATCAGTGATGTCATGAGTGATGTCACTGACCATGTCATGAGTGATGTAATATGTGACGTCATCAGCAGTGGATTGCGGGTGCGTGAGTTATAGTTAGCTTAACTAACTATAACGGGGGAATTTCATTGGTTTTTTACGAGTGAAATGTCCAGCTAACTATAACGTGTGTGAAACCTATGGTTTTTTCACTGAATTTGCAAGGTTTTTTAAATGCTAATGCTAATTCCTAACTATAACGTGTGTGAAACCCATGGTTTTTTCACTGAATTTGCAAGGTTTTTTAAATGCTAATTCCTAACTATAACGTGTGTGAAACCCATGGTTTTTTCAGTGAATTTGTATGGTTTTTTAAATGCTAATTCTTACCCATAACGTGTGTGAAACCCATGGTTTTTTCAGTGATTTAATATGGTTTTTTAAATACAAATTCTTATATTAAACGTGTGATTTTTTTTTTTTATTTGCAAGGTTTTTTAAAATTTTTTTTTTTTACTTTATATTCTCTTTAAACACTATGCTTAAATGTAAAAAATTCTGCAATATATTATTTTTTCTCATTTTTTTTTTACCAAACAGGTAAGATATATTAGTATAACATAGTGATTCTTTTTTTTAATTATTTTTTATTTTTTTACGTGCGCGTACGGTAAGCTTACGGTAAGCGTACGTTTTGCGTAATGTACGTAATATTTCTATTCTTTTTGCGTATGGTTACGCAATTTACGTAGTCGTGCGTACTGCGTACGCGGCGCGTAAGCGCATACGCTACACGTGCACGTTACGCGGAAGTGTTGGGGCGTGCCTGTTATGCGCATGCGCGCGTGCGCGTGTCTTTTATACGCGCATGCGTACTTTTACCGTAAGCGCTCCGTAAGCGCTCCGTAAGCGTAACGTACGCGCACGGTGGGTCATGTGATCAAGAAACAAAACTTTTGATTGGTTTAAAGTACTTTCAGTTCTAGAACTCTCCTACACCACACCCATTCCCCTCATTTCTGCTTGTGATCCCTTAGGAGAAGGAGCTGAGTTGTCTTTGGGATACGATGGGAGACCAGCACTCCTCTTCTGAGAGTGAGGCTAGCAGCACCACCATCAGGCAGAGAAGGAGGAAACAGAAGAGCTCTTTTATATGGGAGTATTTTACTTTTCCTGAGGGCGAGAAAAAAGTAAATGCTGCTTTAGTGACTTGCAAGCTGTGCCAGCGTGTACTTTCTAGACGTAATCCTAATAAGAAGTATTCCTTCGGGAATCACACTATGTTAAGACACCTTGAGGATGTACACCCTAGGACACATGCTCGACATACTAGAGGAAACCCTTCAGTAAGTCGAGCAAGCACATCCACAGCAGCTCAGCCGAGTCCATCTTCGGCAGCTCAGCTGAGCCCTTCATCTGTGGGGGCAGATTCACCTTTTTCTGGTCCTCTGGAAACTAACCATCGATTTGCGAGGGTTACAATGCGGTGCTCAAATTGCCATGGTCTAATTGTTCGTGGGGAGACCAGTGTTCCCCTAATTAACAACAGAATAGACCAGCAAATTTGTCCTACCAGCTAATATTCCCATTCTTCCTTTCCTCTGTCCCTGCATGAACACAACGGCTCTTTTAAGAGCCAACCTTACCTCTCAACTTTTTTTAATTTTTTCTTAAAAACTTTTTTTTTTTTTTTACCGTATGCGTATATATATTTTTTTTTTTAAAACAATAAAAAACAATTATCACATTACAAGGTCTTTGAGGGATTAATAACGAAATACTGAAAATCTGTTTGAGGAGAAGTGGAAAAAAGGGACCATCTAATTTCTGACTTACCTGACCCACCCAAAAATTTAATTATCAATTTAAATTTAATTGAAATTGCTTGTAAAAATGGTTTTATTTTTCGAAAATTTTCTTTCTCAATCTGAAAAAAAAAGAAAAAAGTATTAATATTTAATAAAACATTTTATAATACAGTACACGTATTTACATATTTTCCAAAAACAATTTTTTGCCATTTTTTTGCTGTTTTCAGAATATATTGCATTTCACTATAAATCGTGAAAGCAATTGCATTCATCACTTAACAGCGGGCAAAAAAAAAATAACAATCTCAAAGATTGTTTTAAAAGAGCCCAGAATCTCTTCTCACTTAAACATAACATTATAGAAATGCAAAATATTAAAAAAAAATATCATCTAATAACAATAACTATTTCTAAAAAATACCGTCTGACAATTTTGTTTCAGAAGCATAATCACAAAAATAATATATCTCAAATAACTCCACAATACATCTGGTTACCTTTCCTTTAGGCCAAATGGTAATTTTAAAATTCTTTTTTGATTAAATTTCCAATGATAATCCAATAAAATTCCAAAATTTAAATTGTACAGATGTTACCGATTCTCTCTAAAATTTTGGTTTCCGAAAGATTAATTAGGAATTAAATTAGTCCACAATACAATTGGTTACCTTTCCTTTAGGCCAAATGGTAATTTTAAAAATATTTTTTGATTAAATTTCCAATGGTAATCCAATAAAATTCCAAAATTTAAATTGTACAGATGTTACCGATTGTGAATACTATGCATGATTCTACAGGGTAAGCAGCTGGGTGTGTGCTAAGAGTCTGCTTCTGCAGAAAAATAGCTGCCCCTTTCCTACTAATGCAAATGTAAAATTACCAGAGTAATACGCAATAAATGTCTGTCAACAATTCCTCTTTGCACACAGAGTCATGGTTTGATATTAGGCAGAAAACGAAATTTCTTTGCCAATTTGAAAGCACACTTACTACTCTTTTTTTGGCAAGTGATAAGTACTTTTACAGTCTGACACATTTTCAATCCACTTTTCGGATTCTGAAAACAGCACATGTCCAAACAGCTTTTTGAGACCAGGAACATGTGTAACCTGGGTGACTGACTACACTCCAGCAAGGGCAACCAGCCTTAGTGATGCTGAGTGTATTTGCATTACTGACTGCAACCTCAAACCCCACTCGGTTGTGAATACTATGCATGTTTCTACAGGGTAAGCAGCTGGGTGTGTGCAAAGAGTCTGCTTCTGCAGAAAAATAGCTGCCCCTTTCCTACTAATGCAAATGTAAAATTACCAGAGTAATACGCAATAAATGTCTGCCAACAATTCCTCTTTGCACACAGAGTCATGGTTTGATATTAGGCAGAAAACGAAATTTCTTTGCCAATTTGAAAGCACACTTACTACTCTTTTTTTGGCAAGTGATAAGTACTTTTACAGTCTGACACATTTTCAATCCACTTTTCAGATTCTGAAAACAGCACATGTCCAAACAGCTTTTTGAGACCAGGAACATGTGTAACCTGGGTGACTGACTACACTCCAGCAAGGGCAACCAGCCTTAGTGATGCTGAATGTATTTGCATTACTGACTGCAACCTCAAACCCCACTCGGTTGTGAATACTATGCATGTTTCTACAGGGTAAGCAGCTGGGTGTGTGCAAAGAGTCTGCTTCTGCAGAAAAATAGCTGCCCCTTTCCTACTAATGCAAATCTAAAATTACCAGAGTAATACGCAATAAATGTCTGTCGACAATTCCTCTTTGCACACAGAGTCATCTTCTGATTCTATGCAGAAAACAGTATTCCTCATTTATACCAGTACACCTTAATTTATGGTGAAAACTTAGTCCATAATATTTTACATGTTCCTTACATTTAAATTTCTCCCAAAACACAAAATGATAAACACAACTTCAACAAAAGGATTTCCAATTCTATTATTCATTTCTTAATTTACCACATACATCCCCTCTCAAACTCATAACTCACCTTTAAAATTAGTTAGTTGTAAAAGAAATGTGGCACTCAAACAGCAGATTATCAGAGCCAGGATCTCTGTTCTGTACACCTCTCTCCTCTCAGGAGAACCAGATAATGGCAATGTTTCCCTCTCTTTTTCCACACATATACATGTTAATTTCAAATCTCAGTGCTTCCCCCTTTTTTTCAAATGTAATCACACATTTCTATTGGTTGAAAACCAACCCTTTTCCAAAAGTACCCTTCCCCCAACTTGACTTCTGCCTGCTACCATAGCAACAGCTCATGGAACACTGCTGTGTAGAGTCAGGTCAGAAGTTCACCACACAATGTTTCATTTCCAAAGAGCAAGAGTGCTTGACTTTTCTAACCTAACAGCAAATCCATCGTAATGTTCTTTGGTAACACATTTTTCTGTACCAATTCAAAACATGCTTCTATAAATTGACACATACAGCCTAGTTTTTAGTGTAGAATGGTATGAAACAGCCAATGAGTTCTTTTTATTTTTAAAAAATATGTATGCCTCCATTTCCAAACTGTCTTTCATTTCTTTTTCCCATTCTACTGAAATACACCTCCTGAGTGCATCCAGATCTCCTTTGAAGATGTTCACAGTGTGGATTGTAGGGCACAGCTATGTCTTCTGGAGTGAAAAGTATGCAGAGAAAACAGGTATGGTGAGAGACCTTGCTTTGCCAAATGTAGACATTAAATGGATTGGTCAGAGAGGGTTAAAGTGGCACCAATTGATGCCATTGGTGAAATCCTTCATGCAAATCCAACACCCTGACCTCATAATAGTGCACTGTAGTGGCAATGACCTAGGCACTTTGACTGGGGTAGGTCTGGAAATGCTTATGAAGGAGACCTTTGCACAACTGTTTTCACTTTTCCCTAAAACTGCCTTTGTGTATTCTAACATATGCCAAAGGCAAAAATGGAACTGGTCCAATCATTTTTGTCCGCAGATTGACAAAGCAAGAAAGCACGTCAACAAATCTGTTTCTGCTTTCCTCCGAGACTATGGTATGGGTTCCATTTACCACAACAACTTGCGTTACGACATGCAAGACATTTATAGAGGAGATGGTGTACACTTCACTGATGAAGGGAACAGAGTCTTCCTCTTGAACCTTAGACTCTGCATCGGTACTTACTTGTAGGTACCACTAAAAAATCACTTCATAAACACAACGGCTCTTTTTAGAGCCCCCTAATATCTAAACACTTAAATCTGAATTTTATTTCTTTTTTTATTTATTTTTTCTACCGTACGCGTACGGTAAGCTTACCGTACGCGTACTCCGCGATTTTTTTTTTAAATTAATAAATGTTTTTTTGTACTTTTGTGTCGTTCTTTGACCCCCTTTCAAATGTTAGTGGGTCTGTAACTCTCTTCCTTGCCCCCTTTTCACGTTATCTCCCTTTTTTTTTCTGTGTGAAACACACGAAATGGCGGCCGACACTTCCTGATTTCGTCCGATTCGAATGTTTACAGTCATGTGACAACCAATCAGATTTGAGCTCGCGCACGGCACCGTACGCGTACGGTAAGCTTAATGTAAGCGCACGGAGCGCGCTTACAGATATATATATTGATTTAAATGCTATTTTCTCAGGAACTACTGAACAGATTTACACCAGACCTACAAAAGGCACTTCCTTGACCTGCGCACTACCTCTCTGCCAAATTACAAGTAATTCTGTTCAGCCGTTCGGGCTGTAGCTGTGTCTAAAGGTCCTATGGAAAAATGCATGGGGAAAACGCGTTTTGGGACCCCCCTCTTTTCTCAGCCCCAGCTTGACGAATCCCCCCGAGACTTTCAGGGTAGGAGCGGAGCGTAGCGCCCCATTAGTTTTGAAAATTTCGCGAGGATTCGTCGACCGGCGCCAAAGTTATTCCAAATAGAATGTTGCGGATTTCCTATGGAAACAGGGTCCTAACTATAACTACCTACTGGCGACCGCCAGTAGGTAATATATATATATATATATATAGAGAGAGAGAGTTGAAACTAATGAACAGCTAAGATTTATCACAACCCATCACAACCAAGCTTGGGATGTTAGAAAAAGTCTGAACAAATATTGGGAAATTTTAAAACTGATATTGATCTTAAAGAAAAGATAGGTATACATCCCTCTATCACGTTTAGGAAAGCTAAATCCCTAAGAGATGTTCTGATGACTAGTACAATAAAAGAAACCAAGAAAGGAAATGTGATACAAGGTTTCTTCACTTGTAATAAGTGCAAAGCCTGCAAATAATAATATAATAATAATAATAATAAAGGAGCTTGTAAAGCGCATGGTGACGCCATCCCGGCGTGTCCCCGCGCTGTGGAGAAAAGTCAGAGCCAAGAGAGGGCAATTAAGAAGAAAACAGATAGGTTTTTAAAAGTTTTCTAAACAAGGGCTCTGAATCCGCTAGCCTGATATTCATGGGGAGAGAATTCCATTCTTTGGCAGCCATAACACGAAAAGAACATCCGCCCATTCTGGCTTTCTTGACGCGGGGAATTTTAAGCAATCCAGTTCCCCCAGAGCGGAGAATTCTATTAGGCTCGTATGGGATAGCCAGATCTGTCATATAAAGGGGAGCTTTGTGTGAGATAATCCTATAGCACATTAAAAGAGCTTTAAATAGGACTCTCTTTTTTACGGGGAGCCAGTGCAGAGTGGCTAGGGCTGGCATAGAGGCTGATCTTCTCGGAAGTCTAAGGACTAGGCGTGCTGCTGTGTTTTGGAGTACTTGAAGTCTCCTGAAGTTTTTTTGTGTGGTTCCAAGCAAGAGCACATTGCCATAGTCTATCCTCGAGGTCACTAGAGCATGGGTCATAGTGCGTCTGGCTTCCAGAGGGAGAAGGTCTAGGGTACGGTTCAAGGTCTTCATTACCCCGAAACATTTCCCAACCACTTTGTGTACATGGTTATCATAAGAGAGTCTGGGATCAACCCAGATCCCCAGATTCTTAGCTGCTTTACAGGGAGTGGGTAGCGGTCCCAAACATGATGGCCACCACTCCTTGGTCCAGCTCGCATCCCTTCCTCCAATTACCAGAACCTCCGTTTTTGAGCCATTTAGCTTCAGGCAGTGCTGGGTCATCCAGCCTGCCAGAGCCTGCATGCAGGTTTTAAAATTGTTAGCATCAATGGAGGGTGCTTGAGACAGGGAAAGGAGGAGTTGGGTATCGTCGGCATATGAGACTAATTCAATGCCGTACGATTCAACCACTTCCGCCAAGGGGGCCATGTAGAGATTGAACAGGGTGGGGCTCAGGGCGGAGCCCTGAGGTACCCCCTGTTCTAAAGCTATGCTATTAGAGTGATGCATGCCTCTCTGAACCTGGAAGCAGCGGTTGGTAAGAAAGGCTTTAAGCCAGCCCAGTGCTTCCTGGGTGACCCCGGCTTTGTTCAGACACTGCAGCAAGATGGAATGTGCCACAGTGTCGAACGCGGCACTAAGGTCAAGCATAATCAAAGCCATAGTCTGGCCCTCATCCGCACCTGCACGTAAGGTTTCGGTCGCTCTCAGAAGGGCGGTTTCAGTGGAATACCCTGCCCTGAACCCAGATTGAGAGCTGTGGAAGGCCTTATTAGACTCTAGATGGGCCATGAGTTGACTGTTAGCTATTTTTTCGGCCACCTTCGCCAGATAAGGTAGCAGCGAGATAGGCCGTAAATTTTCAAGGATATCCTGACTTATGTTAGGTTTTTTCTTTATTGGAAGTACAATGGCTTGCTTCCACTCCACAGGGAGGATGGCCGTAGAAAAGGAGAGTTGGAGAATATGTCTGAAGTGTTGTTCTAAGACTTTAAGGCTAGCTGCTAAAATCTTGGGAGGGGCAGGATCTCGAGGGGAGCCCGATTTAATGCTTTTACAGATATTATTTAGGGTAGTAGTACAAGGAACAGTAAAGCAGTATAGGCATGCCTTATCATGAGTGATCTCCAAATTCTCAGTGAAAGCAGAGCCCGAGGGCAGATCCTTGGAGAAATTTGCATAGATGTTAGTAATTTTGCTAGCAAAATATCTAGCAATATTATTGCATGATTCAACAGAGTCATTCTGGGCATTGCTCTCATTAGATACTACCGAGATTTCTTTAAAAATTTTAAAGAGCTCCTTTGAGGAGTTCTCAGCCTCTCCAATGCGGGTCTTGTAATACCGTGCTTTAGAGGAACGAATACGTTTATAATATCCTGCTTGCGCTATTTTATATTGAATTTTGGCTTTGGGGCAAAATTTAATGCGCCATTCTCGTTCCAGTTTTTTACATGCAGATTTTGCCACCTGAAGTTCAGAAGTAAACCACGGGGAGGGTTTTCTCGTTTTCTTGGTAATTACTGATCTACGGATAGGAGCAGTATTATCTAGGGCAGTTAGGACACAGTTCTTCAGGCATGAATAGGCAGCCTCACAATCTGACCCTCCAGGAGGTCCAGCCGCTTCAAGATTGTCGATAAAGGTATCTAAGTTGAAGTTTTTCCACTTTCGACATTGGTAAATCTGCGTACTATCACTCCTAGTTTCAGGCTCGGACACCCAAATTCGTAAGGGAATGACAAAATGGTCAGACCAAGGAACGGGTATTGGGGGAAGCGTTTCTACTCCATTCCAATTACCAAATATGGGGTCGATCAGATGACCTTGTCTGTGAGTAGGCTCTTGGTTCTTAAGAGTAAGCTGCAGGGAGAGTAATTCATCTTTTATACAGGAGGCATCCTTGTCTTGGACATCATCAAAATGAATGTTCATGTCGCCAAGTACCAGGAGTTTGGATTTCCTCAAGGCGAGATGTGCTGTCGCCTCTACTAGACTAGCTGTAAAATCAAATAGTCTACCTGGGGGTCTATATACAAGAATACCTGATAGGGAGTGTTGAGGTCCCAGTGAGATACTAAACGAAGCAGCTTCGCAGTGGTCAATTGTCAGGGGGAGTAAGGAGCATTCCAATGGGGCTCTAACAGCAATAGCTATTCCACCACCCCTACCATCCTGCCTGTCAAGCCTGGCGAGAGAGTATCCTGGAGGCAACGCCTCTATGATGTCTGGGTCAGAGTGTTCGCCCAGCCAGGTCTCAGTTAACAGCAGTATATCCAGTGCTTCATCCTCAAGTAGGTTGTAGACCTGAATGCAGTGCTTACTGAGAAATCTACAGTTAAGCAGTGCGGCTTTTATCAGTTTTTTAGGGGGGACTGTTATGGAGCCCATTTCAGGAGTAAAAGGACACATGGAACAGTTATGTAGTGATAAGGCCTGCATAGAATGTAAACATGGTAGTGCTATAGCAGGGCGGAGATGCAGCAACGTTTGTTTATCGTACCGTAAGTGGAGGGGGTTAGGTAGGCCAGGGTGTATGGCCCCGCGCCCCGTCCGGCCGCGGACGGGCGCAGACGGGCTTGACTTTGGCTCGACTTCGGCGCGCTTCCGGCGCGCCCGCTGCACGCGTCCGCTGCGCGGTCGCTGGCCAACACACATTTATAGGCAGTAGGGGCCACTAGAGCGCTAACCTGGCCGCTCGAGCCCGGAAGTGCTGGCTCCTCCTCACCCTCCGCATCAATCGCCCAGAATGGACGCGGCGGACCGGGGCGGGAGTTTACAAGGAAGTGGGTGTCAAGAACACAGGTAAACACACAATGCTTTTAAAAAAGTAGCCTACTTGCCCAGTTTAAAATATCACGCTGTGAAGCAGCGTTAACATTGTGACACTCATAAAATAGAATGCAACACAGCACGAGCGGATAGAGCCTGCCACTGCCACCGGCAAGACTCTTCTCCACAACGCGACTGCGTGAGGCAGCGAGTTAAGTACACTTCCCCTACAATGCCACTAGAGCGCTAACCTGGCCGCTCGAGCCCGGAAGTGCTGGCTCCTCCTCACCCTCCGCATCAATCGCCCAGAATGGACGCGGCGGACCGGGGCGGGAGTTTACAAGGAAGTGGGTGTCAAGAACACAGGTAAACACACAATGCTTTTAAAAAAGTAGCCTACTTGCACAGTTTAGAATATCACGCTGTGAAGCAGCGTTAACATTGTGACACTCATAAAATAGAATGCAACACAGCACGAGCGGATAGAGCCTGCCACTGCCACCGGCAAGACTCTTCTCCACAACGCGACTGCGTGAGGCAGCGAGTTAAGTACACTTCCCCTACAATGCCACTAGAGCGCTAACCTGGCCGCTCGAGCCCGGAAGTGCTGGCTCCTCCTCACCCTCCGCATCAATCGCCCAGAATGGACGCGGCGGACCGGGGCGGGAGTTTACAAGGAAATGGGTGTCAAGAACACAGGTAAACACACGATGCTTTTAAAAAAGTAGCCTACTTGCACAGTTTAGAATATCACGCTGTGAAGCAGCGTTAACATTGTGACACTCATAAAATAGAATGCAACACAGCACGAGCGGATAGAGCCTGCCACTGCCACCGGTAAGACTCTTCTCCACAACGCGACTGCGTGAGGCAGCGAGTTAAGTACACTTCCCCTTCCCCTACAGTCAAAGCTGTAAGACTATGAAATTAAACACTGATAAACCAGCGTACAAAATTTCGAAGCATTTGACATGTGATACTGAATATGCAATCTATGCACTTAAATGTCCATGTAACCAATTTTATATTGGAAGCACTATTAACAAAGTAAAGAAAAGGATTCTTGAACATTTTAGGGCTGTAAAGAATCATGACAAGCAATATCCGGTAGCCCGTCATTTCTATCAGAAACATAACCAAAATGTCAATCTTCTGAAATTCATGGTGTTAGATTGTGTTCCTCTTAGGGAAAGGGGGGGCAATAGGACATTGGAATTGAGGAAGATGGAATCAAAAATGATTATCAAATATGACACCATGTGCCCCATAGGTTTGAATCAGGATGAGGAAATGTCGATACATTTAAGATGAATTTTGTTTAAATGCTGCATTTGTCGTAACATGTTTTTAAGGGTTTTTAAAGTTTTATTAATTTTGACACATAGCAGTCTTCCAAGTTACAGTGATTTTTGGTTTGTTGCAGGATTGAAGAAAATAAAAACGAGCAGTTGTAGCACATTGAATAGATGTAAAGAAGACACCACATTAATTGATTATTACTCACTGGAGTTACAACAATTTATGTTTATATTTTATGCGAACACCCACTTGGGTTGTACTGTCAATCTTACTTAATTTCTCTTTATAGAAATGAAGTTAAAACATGTATGTTTGGTGCTAACACTGATAAGTGAATTACATTCTCTGCTCTGTTTATATGCGGAATACGATAAAATTGAATTATAACTTTATTGCAACAATGTAACTGAGAAAATGTTTTCTATGTTTACTACACGTTGACGCAATACGGAGGCTGCACCTTTAAATGTATCACTTGCACTTTGAATCCCCGCCCGTGATGAAGGAGTGATTGAAACTCCGAAACGCGTAGGGAGATCCGTTGAATAAAGCACGTCTTGAAACTGAGGCCACGGCACCAGTGAGTTTTCTTTACAACTGTTTACTGGATTGCGTTGGAATTTGTTGGGATTGGCATCCCGGCCGTGTTGCCCGCCGTTGAAGCGGCTTTGGTGTGCCGAACGATACGCTGGAATATATATATATATATATATATATATATATATATATATATATATATATATATATATATATATATATATATTACTGCTCCCGTTGCACCAAAGACGAGTCACTCGCGGTCGGGTGCTATGAGTGCGGCGGTGCCTACCGCACAATTTTGACGCTCCAAATTCCTTATTACGTAAAGAATACAAGCACTCACGGGTGGCGTGTCATCGGGTCTTTATTCCCAGAACAGACGCGTTTCGGTGATCTGCCTTCCTCGGTGTTCGAACACCGAGGAAGGCAGATCGCCGAAACACGTCTGTCGCCAGTAGGTCGCCAGTAGGTAGTTATAGTTAGGACCACGTTTCCATAGGAAATCCGCAACATTCTATTTGGAATAACTTTGGCGCCGGTCGACGAATCCTCGCGAATTTTTCAAAATAAGTGGGGCGCTACGCTCCGCTCCTACCCTGAAAGTCTTGGCGGGATTCGTCAAGCGGGGGCTGAGATAAAAGGGGGGTCCCAAAATGCGTTTTTCCCATGCATTTTTCCATAGGACCTTTAGACACAGCTACAGCCCGAACGGCTGAACAGAATTACTTGAAATTTGGCAGAGAGGTAGTCCTCAGGTCAAGGAAGTGCCTTTTGTAGGTTTGGTGTAAATCTGTTCAGTAGATTCTGAGAAAATAGCCTTTAAATCAATATACGTATCTGTGGCAGCTTACGGTGCGCTTACGGTGCACTTACCGTAAGCTTACCGTACGCGTACGGTGGCGTGCGCGAGCGCGATTTTGATTGGCTCTTAGATCTTAGTAAACATTCGAATCGGTCGAAACCAGGAAGCGGCGGCCGCCATTTTCTCTCTCGCTCTCTGAGTTGGGCAGCAAAAACGAAGCCAAAAAATGTCTAAAGAGGCAGTTTCTTGAGATCCTAACCACCCAGCATCGAAGCATCGATATAGGGGTCCCCAAACAACCCCCAAGCCCAAAAAAAATAATTTTTTTTTTCCTGAAAATCGCCGATTACGCTTACCGTACGCGTACGGTAAAAATTAAAAAAAAAAAAAAATTATCCACACTCTCCCCACCCCGTGTGCAAATGGTGCCTGAAGGGCACCATTTGTGCATTGCTTATTACAATTAAGAAACTATCAAAGAAAAAATTTCACAAAGATGCGCATAATATGTCCCCCATGTGCGCACGGTGCGCGAAGCGCATCGTGCGTACATGGCCCATCCCGCATAACGTGGGCACGCAGTGCGCGCAGCTCACCGCGTGACCACCGTGCGTGCACGGCACTAACTGCGTAAAAGGGCGCGCGGTGCGCGAAGCGCACCGCGTGCTCAATGTGCGCGCACGGTGCGCGAAGTGCACCGTGCGCGCACGGAACTAACTGCGTTAACTGGGCGCGCACGCCACGAATGGCGTAAAGTAACTTAGCATTTAAAAAAACGTACAAATTCACTGAAAAAACCATAGGTTTCACACACGTTATAGTTAGGAATTAGCATTTAAAAAACCTTGCAAATTCACTGAAAAAACCATAGGTTTCACACATGTTATAGTTAGCTGTACATTTCACTCGTAAAAAACCAATGAAATTCCCCCGTTATAGTTAGTGCAGGCAACTATAACTCACGCGAAGGCAATCTTCTGCTGATGACATATATGTCTTTATGAAAAAAAAATATTTGTAATATATGTATAGCTAAAATTTAATGGAAGAAGACATGGGCAAATAAGTGTCTAAATACAGTATTAGCATCAGCAGAGGATTGCGGTCGTGTGAGTTATAGTTGCCTGCACTAACTATAACGGGGGAATTTCATTGGTTTTTTACGAGTGAAATGTACAGCTAACTATAACATGTGTGAAACCTATGGTTTTTTCAGTGAATATATATATATATACAGTTCCACAAGTTGCCCCTAGAGCAAGGATGCACTCGAACAGCAGCTTGCTTGTGAAAGCCTTTATTTCAACAAAAACTGCAACCTGCATTCCAATTAAAGTTCCAGCCTGATGCATTTCAGAGCTCCTTGCTCCTTTCTCAAAGGCTCAACACTGAGTTTCACAAGCTGACACACCTTTGAATAGTGCAAACGTGTAAACGTGTATACAAGGGGCTAGCGGTTTTGCCATATACGCGCCGGGGTAAAATCAGCAAATTACCTGGGAACGCGTATTATTCATTTCAATCATGATGTCCGGTGATACGCTGAGAGACAGAGAAGCAGCAGCGCTGGGAATGTTTAGTGATGCAACTGTTACCAAAACGTTACCTCAATCACATAAGGATGACAGTAACACGAACAACAATACTTTAAGGGACAAATTTAAACAGCTGGAGAAATATATGTGCCAAGAACAAAGCAAGTGGTGGGAGACAAAGTCTCTACAGGGATACATCGATGTAGGGCGCATACCTCGAGGTCTAAGAATATTCATAGCCCCAAGCTATGAAAATCCAAACCCCAAGATGATGCAGGAGTGGGCACAATGCAATTTAGAGTCATCCAGGAACTTGGTTTTGATATTAATCAAATACGCAGAAATTGACCGCGCTACTCTGCTGGAACAAATAGACAAACTAAATGAGGAGATTGGAAACTATGAAAAGACTGAGACAAATCAAACACTAATAGAGAAATCACGTAAAGAAATGATGGTACGTCTCAAGAAAGAAGAAGACAAAATAAAAGACAGAAAAGCCTACAAGTTTCTAAGAGATAAAAACGACTACGAATTGGGACAGATATTTACCTTTTCAAGGAAATACGACACAATACGACGCACGAACCTGAACACAAAGGAAGATCAAAGAAAAGACACAACAACGCGAGACAAACAAACAGTCTCAACATCCAATTCGGATCTAAGCTCTGCCATCGACAGCGGCTCTGACTCTGAACTAAGGAACAAAACAGGAGGCACTTCTGATCCAATACCTGAACCAGGCGATGAAATTATTTTTTTATGCATGGACAGACGACAAACTTTACGTCCAAGAATCCAACCCAACACAAATCAAGAAACTTCAAACGCAGGCAGAGGCGCAAAGCACGACTTCGGAAGATCAAATCCGAGGAGACAAACCAGAGGAAGATGGATGCGCAAATAAGTACAGAAAAAGAAACAAGCCAAACCGTCATCAATTTGGCAAACATCAATTTATCAAAGGCGGAAGAGCAAATTTTAAGTCTGGGGTTATCATTCTGTCCAGAAAGTAACTTTAATTATTCAAGAACAAGAATGGATGTCTATAGATGTATAAGAAAACTGAAACTAAAAAAACATTTCTTAATAAAAGCCAAAGAAAAAGAAAAAGAAACAACCAGCGAAAATGCCACCACAGGGAATCCAGTTACAATGGAGGATGCAACCAATCTGGAAGCATCATTATTGGACACCTTGAATGTATTGTGGTCGGAAAACAACACAGCAATAGAATGCGATACAACAAGGCAGAACAAGGCAAATAGAAAGCTTATGGAAGTTCCTATCCCATCACCATTCAAAGCAAAATCGACGTTCACACCTGTCAGTCAAAGAGACTCTATTGATGTATTCCATGAGCAGGTAACTGGGGCTATCAAGAAATTACATCAAAAGACACTGAATGAAAAGACAAAATACCAAAAAAGGTTTACAGAATATCAAAAACTTATGTCGAAACTCAAAAATGACTCCTCCATAGTCATCAGAAATGCGGACAAAGGGGGTAACATTGTCATCTGGAAAAAGACAGAATATCTAAAAGAAGCATTATCACAACTTAACAACGTTGATTGCTATACAAAAATAATTGGAACTGACTTAAAAATAATACATCAAGCCTACTATACAAAACTATTATCCTGGAAGTCCCCAAATTTGATAACCAAAGATGAATACAACTTTCTAAAAAATGAATTTCCCATCACACCATCGATGTACTTCATTCCCAAAATACATAAAGACATAAATAAACCACCCGGTAGACCTATCATATCGGCTCGTGGGAGCTTGTTGGAACATACGTCACAATATGTGGATTTTTATTTGCAAAGCCACGTGCAGGGTTTAGCCTCTTATGTAAGGGACACAAGTGACTTTTTACATAAACTTAAGGATGTGAAATGGCAGGATGACTATTTAATGTTGGCACTAGATGTCACATCACTCTATACGAGTATTAAGCACAATGATGGTCTTGAAGCACTCCGCTATTACCTTAAGTCTGATACAGCTGAATTGACGGATCACAGTAACATGCTCATAGAAATGGTTGAATTTTGTCTAACAAACAATGTTTTTATGTTTAACAACTTACATTTCCAGCAAACAATGGGAGTAGCCATGGGAGCCAGCTTCTCCCCTAGTTATGCCTGCCTCCATATGGGCAGGTGGGAGGAGCTGGTTCTAGTCAAAGAATTCAATGAAATTATGAACAAAAACATTATTATTTGGCTACGTTACATTGACGACCTTTTTATTATTTGGCATGGTACTGAACAGGAGGCACAGAACTTTATAAATCTGATTAATATTAATGAGCTTAATCTGCAATTTACAGGTACTATCAACAACACATCTGTAAATTTTCTGGACACCAATATTTATATTGAAAAAAACCAAATCCAGACCAGATTATACCGCAAAAAAACAGCGGGCAACTCAATTTTACACTGTTCTAGTGCGCATCCCCGACACCTGATCAACAGCATCCCCTACGGGGAAATGCTTAGATTAAGGAGAATTAACAGTAGCGATGCTGCCCTCAAACTAGCACAAGATCAGGCGACAAATAGATTCCTAGCCAGAGGGTACTCACGCAAAACAATTCAAGGTGCCATAGACAAATCTATGAATAAAGATCGAATTGATTTAATCAAACCTAAGCCACAAGCACATCAAGTATTGTCAACCAATCATACCGAAAATGACACCAATAAGGAATTTCGGATAATTATAGACTATAATAAACAACACAAAGAGCTATGCAAGATCCTTACGAACAATTGGCCCCTAATACTGAGTGACCCAATTTTAGGACAATCTTTGCCCAAGAGAATATCCATAACATACAAAAGAGCAGCATCTATGCGGGATAAATTAGTATCAACAACCCCCGAAACAATTGAAGCCTGCAACTGGTTAAAAACCCATTTTGGGTTTTATAAATGTAAAACATGCAAGGCATGCCAATTGGGTATAAACAAAATGTCATATACAACGCCATTCAGTAAGGATGAAATCAAAATAAAAAAACTCCTTACGTGCAAAACAGAGTATGTCATATATGTGTTAACATGTCCTTGTGAGATAAAATACATTGGTAGCACAAAGCTACAAGCTCACAAACAAATTCTGCAACACATCAGAGCTATTAACAATCACGACAACACATACCCTGTAGCCAGACATTTTCGGGAGTACCACAATTCCAGAAGCCAAGATCTTAAATTCTATTTAATAGACTCAGTACCGCCAAGCAGACGTGGCGGCAACAGAGAAGCTAAACTGAGAAAACTAGAAACTCAATACATTCTGGAATTCGATACTAAGACCCCAGGTGGTCTTAATATTACAGAAGATTTATATACCTGTATTTAAGAACTGACTCATACAACAAGTATGGCTGTATGTCTACACTTGTATCTAATATGAACACAATAATTGGGTGAATTTTAATATCTAGCTTTTATGGCCAAATTTTTACAACTCTTTTATGTATTTTTATATATTTATATATTTAATATATTTATTTATATATTTATATATTATAGCATTCTTTTGCACAACATATAAGGGACGTATGCTCCATATAAAGCATCCCACCAAGCCTAGTTATGACTTTGTATTCATACTAACACTCTTTCATATGATGTGGACATATATACTCTGGCTCTATGTTAATCTCTAGGACTGTGACATATTTAGTTACTGTCAAATGAAAAACCGAACTTTAAAGTTAACTTCAATGGCAACCTAAGCATCAAAGAAAAGATGGATTCAAGAAACATATCTGTTTCATTTTGTAATTTATTTTATTGTATTTTATATTTTGCACTTTGCACATATCAGGCACTAATTTGCACATCAAGTAATACAGGCAGCTTATCCCCCCCATAACTATTTCAGATACCATTCCACACTTTGCACACAAGAACATTGCGGAACATTACAACATCATAAACATTGAAAGATGTATATTTTATCGCATTTAAGCGACTAATACTAATTGATTCTCTATGTTGTAAATGATATTAATGTGAACTATGCAATGAACTTTATGCTATGTCAAAGACAAGGAGCAATTCGCCCTAAGTCAATAGCAATCATCAGCGCAGTCTATTTATTGTAACACCTGATGGTCAGCCACTACAAATTATATTTGTGTATATTCAACTAACCAAATATGTATTAATGATCAATCCCGACTATTTGCATTTAGGCATGAATGTTCAAACGGTTTTAACGCGACCAGTATGTTTAATTCATATTTATTGTTATAGACTGAACTGTAAGCTAATAATTCTAAGTGCAATGGTATACGTAATCTGCATTTATGCATATCACAAATGTCATGTTTACAGCCATGAAATGTTTACAAATATGCAAGTAATATTTTACGGGGGTTTTCTTCCTCTATGTCTATTATCACGTGCAACTCACTAACCTATCACCTAGCACCCTGTCACTTTAAAAAACGAATGCTAAGCAAAAAAACTTTACCATGTGATCAAGACTCGAAGGAGTTGAAACGCGTTATGGCGGCATCCAAGAAATAAAGATGATATAATTGGCACCAAGTCTGTGGTCCGTGTCCGTGTGTAGCTGACAAAGGCGAGCAAGCTGCGGATTCGCTTATATATATATATATATATATATATATATATATATATATATATATATATATATATATATATATATATACATGGAACATTAGGGCCAGATTGGATTAACACTGTGGAATCACATTATCTGTGAGGAGGAAGTGAACACATTTTAGGCTCAGCAAGATCGGAACAAAATCATGATACTGCAGTGATTCTGAAAAAAGGTTAACCACTATTAAATTGGATGCAGTCTTTATCTCATCACTCAGAACGCTGTCCATCCCATTCAACCTGCAATGCAGCCATATGACTCCACTACAGTCACTTCCCAAAAACACCCTCCAAAACCCCTGGATATCCTCACCCTCAAGCTTGTTGTCCAATTATGCCTCAGGTGATAGCCAAGTGGCTCCTTTAACCCCTACCACTATCCCCATTACTCACTCTCCTCCTTTAACTCCAGGGCTCTCTAACTCAGAAGCCCACCCTCCAATCCAACTTTAGGCAACAGACAGAAGCACCCACAATGATCCACACGCATATCCCCATGCCATCCTTCATCTTTTAACACTATGCCCTACTTCCTTAAAGCATCCTTATGACAAGTGGATAAAGACCCAGCCACTATTCTCCCTGTTCTTCAAAGTGAGATCCATGAACATGAAACATCTAAACATATTTGTTCTACTCTCAGAAGTAGCACTACATCATACATATATTAGAGAACGACAGTGACTCCTTGCACGTAAGATATCACCTATCACTTGGCCTGATTAGAAAGATTCAACAGGAACCACTGCCATCACTTCCAATCTCAAGGACTTCAATCTCCAACAAATCATATTATGGATAAAACTACCTCCACTGCTCACACATTGGATGTCATATTCCACATCCTGGTATGTGCCTTTGTGACTGAAAACTCCCCAGTCATTTATAGTTATCACCATGCCATTACCTCCCAGATCAACCTACTGATCTATTACAATACCTCCAACAGAGCAACAACCATGAACCGCAACTCCACAAACAAACAATGGAAAAATGGGACCTCTAAATACTTAACGCCCACTACAAAAGAACAACAATCAATATACACTTTAAGCCCAGCTACAGCTAAATACCATACCAGGGTTAACCTCAATCTTGGGATGCAATCCAAAATGATAATCCATCCTATCAGTATATGCATGATCCTGAGCTATAGAACAGTCCCAGTATAACCTGCCAATGATGTTGATATATGGATGAAATATAATACCTACACCATATGTCTCTCGCTTAATATTAGATGAACCCTCTGCCAAACCTGAAAACCTGTAACCCACCTTATAGATGTCTCTAACCATAGCCCGACCCCACATATCACAGACATAAGAAACAAAGGACCAGATTTGCATGTAGCTGGAGAGGGAACTCCATTGCAATGGCAATGGAGTTCCCTCCCAAACTCGCATAATTGTTTGCCCGCCCAATTTAAATTCAGGTGGAACATAGTTTGATGACGGCAGAGTCTACTTCATCTCCACCATGGCCAATCTCCTCCTGCGGACCGATGTAGTAAAGGTGTCAAAGGTTTGACTGTATGTCCGCCCCCCCAATTGAGATGGGCAGACATATAGCTGTTTTTCAATGCCCATGACTACCAGGAAAATCCTGAGGGTAAGGGGAACTGAAAAGTGCTCAATGCCCCCTTTGCTCTGGGAAGAATCTCCCGCTTTAAGATTTTATTTTTGAAGAGAAAAAAAATTGAATGTTAAGCATATGACTCTGTCATGTTGATGGTGCTGTACGTTACTGTCAGTGCTTGAAATGTCTACAGGGCCAGCGGACATTTCAAAAATTGGCAGGTGGTATCTCTATTATTGCTACAGATTAATTTACTCTGTTGCACTGAGACACAAAAGGGATGTACTGCCAAATTTTAAATTGTCCCAAAGTCTTACGCACCTCCTATATTCATACTCAAGTTGGAGGACAGTTATACTAGTCTTAATAACAGTCCTCCCACTCTTAAATTCATAGAATCCATGTCACTATCTGATATCATATACCACTTCACTACCTGACCCCTCATTGTCAACACGACCGGCACGTATTGTATGAAAGGACTTGAGCAATGTTTGCTGACAATTGGACATACAGGCTATAAGAACCAGCATAACTAACCACTCAATACATACCAGAGATACTTGAAAAGACAACAGCTTGTATGATCATTGGTTGATTCTAACCTAGCCCACCCTACAGGTCCCAAACAGTCACATACTTGGATCACTGAGATCTAATAAAGACAAAAAGTATTATGATAAGGCAGTACGTCTGGGTAAATCTCCTTACTTGATGTCACAGAATGGTAATCATATATTAAAGTACTCAAACACAGTCTATCTGGGCAGATCTCTGATTCTCATGACCTATTATCTGTGACATATCCATAAGATCTCAGAATAGACAACTTTCTGCCAAAGACTGCACAGGAAAATAGATTGAGAACATAAAATAAACATTTCCAAAACAATAAATGTCCCTGCAGAGCTAATTTGAGCTGTCAGCATAACACAAACTACAAAAATGTGCAAGTCTATCCCTCAGACTTTCTAATCCATCCATGGGCTGCATCCCATAACTTGATAACTGCACCTTGGTTTCCACATGTTAATACTTTCTACATCAGATCAAGGTAAAAACTACACACTTTCACTGACACTCATACACAGTGCAGCATACTACACATGTGGATATCTGCTGCAGCACCCCACATAACGGCAGTAAGTTCTATACAATTGCTATGATATCATATAATACAGTACCTTGCTGAAGCATAGCAATGATCACAACAAAAACTGTGCAGACAAAGGTATTGTGCGAGGAGATCAATTGGCATACTGGTCATCTTCTTTGACCAAGATATTTCAAAGATTACAGTACAATTAGGAGAAGGAACAATATCAAAAGGTGACACTTCCGTATAATCCCCAAAAGAGACGTGCAGTGGAGAAGAGGCTTCCTATATCAGTCTTGACATTAATTATGAGCCATCAAGCACTGCACAAGTCTTCTTATGTATTTTAGGAATATTTTTAGCGGACTAGTTTTAATTAGTAGCCATTTCATGTTGCTATCCAACAATGTGATGGTAGTAACAATATTTTTTTTTTCTGTTATCATCAACAATCGGTAGAAACAACAAATAATAATCAGCATTATTCATAGAAGATACAATATAAAGGAGCCAATGCATGTCTGTCTTCTTTACAGAAGAGAATTGAGTTCTTAGAGCTTCCCCTGAGACCATTTAGCACTCTCCTGAATCATATGTCTAACTTCACTTCAATACTGACACAGCCATGCCTTATGTCGGTGCGCCTTATGTCGGTGCTCCTTTCCATTTTCCATCGAGGGATGCCTCACAGCTAAAGCTTGCATATTTTCTTCTTGAGAAAACGAGTCCACTGAAACCTCTGATTAACCAGATGAAAAAACTCTAGCGTAATCATAGTAGCTTCCTCAGGACTTCCTGCATTCCTTTCTTCTCTACTGTAAACTGTGTTCAATCACCAGCACTAAATCAACGCATTTGGAAAAAGAACTAGGTTGTTGAAAATGAATCAATTTGTTCTACTTACTTCTATTAATCAATAATGAAAGAGAGTCATCTAAGTTATTTTCATCACCTAGGTAGTTTCGGTTGTCAATCGAGGAAAATGAGTCACAGAAACATGCATTCCCCTATGTTGAATATTACATAGTGCTTCCTCAAGACTATACCAAGCCAAGATAGACAATCATCTTCTTAAATGACAATAATAAGTTGTAAAAAACTGCAAATAAGGATCCCCATGTTGTACTTCAGGAGATTTACAAGTCCATGCTGATTCATTAACACACCTAAACAGGTATTCCACTTTGTTGAGGTCCTTACTAAACTGTGCAGGATGTAAAGCAAAATGCACTGAAAGAGAATCCAAAATTTCTCTTAACCTCACTGGACCCCTAGAAAACTTTGGACACTTGCAGGGCCTACAGGGATATCAATAAACTGTGACACTAAAGTTTGCTTTAATGCTGGATTCTCAAGGCAAAAATGTTGTAACTCTTGAGCTAAGTCCTGAGGAAGATTCTGAGTGTTGCCAAATCTCAGAATTGCTTGGTGTCACAGTCCATCAAGAATTGGATGCTGAGAAGCTCTGTTGTGTTCCCTTCTTGATTGCCTGGGGATAGGGCTACCCCCACACCCCAATAGCTATTGTGCCACGCTACTTGAAAAGTGTCAAGTGTCCCCTTAAGAAGGTCCAAATTAGGAGGAAAAAATCACAAATGGGTAAAAAGCTCCTTTTTTAAAAATGAAGTTTAATTTTGAAGAAGCCAGCAATGCAACAAAATCTTTATGACAACAAGAAGACAAGGAAAGGGAAGAATCCAGCATAGAATCAGGTTGAAGATCCAACAGCAAAAAGCAAGACTCTGAGTCAAAAAGTGTAGCAATGGGACAGAGAGTGTGATAAGAAACGTAGAAAGAAATGTGCATCACTGTGTCTTATAAATGGTTTGAACAGGAACTTACATCACAGGAAAAGTAGTATCTACTTCATCTTGGATTGTGAACCTTGCACGACATCACATGGACTGAACACCATCTTGGAAAGTACTGATTATAAATCTTGTCAATGGCTTTTTTGTAAAGACATGCTTTGGTGATTTGGTAGATAAAATATAGCCCAAGTTTGTACTTCTTCTTTTGAGCAAGATTCCTGAGTCTTACTTATGCTCTTTGTGCCTGGTGCTCAGGGCAGCTTGCGGAACACCATTGCGGGTGATCATTAGCAGGGTGACACCAGAGTGGTAGAGGCGGCACTGATGTTCAGCCATGCATTAATCACAGAATCTTGAAACACTCTACCTTACCACTCAATGAGAGGTTTTTCCCAACCTGAATGTGCATGGTCTTTGGTAAGTTCTTGAAACTGCCCTCAGCAATGAAGATCGCATAATTATCCCGAAACACAATTCTGATCCCTGTAAAAATTCCTGATTGCAGATGGATCAAAATGTAAATCCTAGCTTGAATAGACAAGGCCTGAAAATGCTAATCATGTCTCAGATTTGAGTATTTCTGGGTGACTGGATATTGGATGTGTGTTAAGATTCACAAGTATGAAAAATGCTTTTATCTATAGGATTGATTCACAAATTTCGCCGAGTGGGTGGCCTGATAATGGAAATATAGCCACACTTAAATCCCCACTTGAAGGAAACTATTTGTGCACTGGGCCATGTGTTTTTTCATAAAATAAGAAGTTTTTTTGCACAGTTTCTTTAGGAAATTTAACATTATTAAAGCTTAAAAAGCCTACTGAAAATTATAGTAACTTATCCAATGTCCACTGTAATCAGCCTGATTCACCAAAAAAACTAAAATAGATTTAGAACTCCGTCTGACTGTAATTTTATGTTTTGGGGAATTTGCCAACATTCTCAACAGAATGCCTAAATGTGGTGCCAACTGCAGGAATGCACTCATGCAACCAGAAATATAATCGTACCCAGGCTCCCACTCCTGCTTTTTGGGAAAGCATTTTCCCCATGGAGAAAGCTCCTCATCTATACCCCTAACAAATGTATAGATGATCTGTTCCTCTTCTCATCCTGGAAGGGGAGAATCTCCAGCCTGCTCCAGCCATTTCCTTGGTTTAAAGGCTAACTGAGTTTGGGAACTCCCCCAAACATATTTGTTTATGGGTGTTGCCACACTTTGAAGCCAATCTATGCCTTGACCGTCCACTTCACTACATTCTTAAAGAACCTGATTCACCAATATAGAGAATGACATCTCTGCCTAATTTTTATTTTTACCTTTTTTTGGAATTTACAAACATTTCAAATAGAATGCCTAGAAAGCCTTGTAAGAGACAAGTTTGAACTGGGACTACTGAACATATAATGTCACAATTCAGGCAGGCTCTCACTCCTGCAGTTCAGGAAATTGTTTTCCTCCTTGCCTAAAGCTCTTCCCACTCTCAGAGTAGCTTATTCTACTGCAAAATTATTCTCACTCATGGTGGGTAGACAGACGCATTTATGTCCGCCATTAATCAGTTTGTGAATTCCTGGAAGGTGTAAAAGAGGTTTTCTACTGTAAATCTACTCAGGTTTTCGCAGAAAATACGTTTGTGAATAGGCCCCACAGTGTTAATGGAAGCGTCTGGTAACAAAGAAGGATGCTTGTGTTTTTCTTGTTATCAGAAAAAGAAATGGCAAGCTTTTTTTTGACTCACCATCTGCAAAGGTTCTGAAATACGTGTACATTAATGTCTATTTCTTTTGCGTTGCCTATGTGATCAGAAACTGTGCATTCAGTTTTCTAATACATGTTTTTTATTTATTTACATTACAACAGAAAACATGTTTTTATTGAAGCCAAATGCAATGTCAAATGGCTTTGGATAGAAAAAGAAATCGTAGCTTCCATTGCATTTCTATTTGTTTAAAGGAGTGATGTTGTTCTCAAGTATTTGATTCTGGAAGCTTTGAGCATGAACAAATCAACCGTTTCCCTTACTTATAACAAGTGCTATATTTCTGGCATGTGAACTATACACTAAACGTCTTCTGGAAAAATAATGAACACCGTGATGTACAAATTAGATTTAGTAGCAGGAAGCTTTGCTTTGTTTTAAAATATAACGCGACGTGATCTGGCAACATTTTAAAACACTTGTGATGCCTCGTTTATCACTGCAAGCCTGGCACATAGCTTTATAGCTGCAACACATGCCGTGGCATTCATCTGGTCACACTTTGTTTAAAATTGGGCTGTAAAGTCTCAGTCAGACTTGAAGCAGCGGCAATTTATCAAAGTGGCAGAAATAATAGGACAGCTGTGGTTATTTTAAATATTTACACGAGGCTTACATAGGCATAAGCCAGTCAGAAGTTCAGAACGTCGATTTTAGACACTGTGTGCCACTTAATATGAAAAAGAAAATATATTTTAGACTAATCTCAGAGCATTTCCCTCTGAGATAGTTTTTTCTTTGAAAATTGCATTAGAAAGTGACATAGAAGCTTTTAAAAATCGTTTGTATCGTATGCCAAAATCTTAATATGTGTGCGATTGTAAATCTATTTCTGCCTAGCTCTATCGTGTCATACAGTAGGTGACACTAATATATGCACAGGTCACACACTAGAAAGCAAAATGAACCTAGGTCCAGACGTATTAAAATACTGGTAAAAAAAAGTTGTTTCAGTTTTAGCACAGACTTTTTCTGACCAGCAACAGACCTGTCTTCTATTAGATCCATTTGCAAAATAAATATTTATAGAGGGTCACAAAACGATGTGCCTAATGAAAATTTATTAGGAAGGTTGCAATTTGTGACCCCCTGCAATTGGCTAGACACACAGGAATGGTGGCCTGCAAGGGACAACAGCCAATCATTCCTATGTTTGCATTTTAAAAAACAGATTTATTTTTATTTAAAGCAGCCCGTGTTCATTAAAGGAACCAATTTACAAATGTAAAAGTTTTTCAATTGCAAGAACATTAGGGGGAGTAGCCTAACGCCCCAGAGGCTACCCATGTAGAGGAGCACAGGTCAAGGTCAGAGTCCAAGCAGAGGCTTCCTCTCATCAACAAGAAGGAAAACCAAGGATGAGCCACGCCCTGGTTGTGGTGTTTATAGATGCAGGTTTCTCAAACACTGCATTAGACTTTCGAATGCTTGACTTTTATGGTAGATACTTGAATCCTGAGATGCTCTAATCCTCTGATGAATTGTTGACTCCCACTGGGGCCCGCCACTCAGAAAGGCCATACTATCACAGCATTTGGGGAGGCCAAATGTGGACAGGATTGACTGTGCTGATGATGTGGGCATCATAACTGGGCAGCACACATGCGGCGCCACAATCTTTTTCGGCATAACTCCTGTCATGGTAGTAGGTGTGATGACCAAGCTATCACTTGCAAAGCAAATGATTCTATACAATGACTTCAATATGTTTGTGAATAGTTGACTTCAAATGCTTTGAAATTTTGAGTATGGCATGCTACATCTTTACTTTCTCTCCCACCTACATCATGTAAGTTACTTTATCACACTTCAAAACAATAATAAAATATAGGCAACACCAAATCACCTGTTGGAAAAAAAACAGAGTATCTTGGTGACCAATACTCTTCTTTATGAGAGCCGGTTATTTTATTAACATTATAGAGAAGAGAAAAATCTCCACTTTATGATTGTGTATAGGGTAGATATGCAGGAGATTATTCTATCCCAACTCTCCTGACTGCCTCCTGTTCTTTAGAAAACCAGAAGCCATGTTGTGAGATTTTCTACATGGATATATGGACAGTTGATGTGTTGTTGTAAAACAGCCAAAGTTTCTTTAATAAACCATGCTGTTTTTCAATCATAGACTTCACCTTAATGTGTTGGAGGAATACAGGCCTTAGCAAATAACGGAAACAGACTATTTCAAAGGACGTTTCAAAATGTTTATAGTCAAAATGTGTGTAATATAAGGCTACATAAAGGTCAAATGAAAAGAATACATTAAGACATAGGTATGTATGATTACATGGAGTGTATTGGGGTAGCAAATGGGACAGATCACGAGAAACCACTGTTTCTGTCTTCTATTGTCGTTCATTAACAAGTGGGCGAGAAGCTGTCATAATGATATTTATCCAAAATAGCAGGAGAATATGGGTAGTTATTGATGGAGATATTGCTATCAGCTTACAAATAAGTGCGGGAGGAGGACTTACTCTTTCATATATGTGTGCAAGATCTAGCAAATCTGCTCAAGCTTGATGCCTTTACTGCTCCAGTGAGCCTCTCAATAGCAAAGACTCCTCTCACTCTACAAGCTACTGCTATTCTAAAGGGATTCTAGGCCCTTTTTATACAGTACTAGAGGCCCAGCCTCGATTAGATGGCATAGCACTAGTTCAAGCAATGACTGCTGATCTTCGAAAATACATTCTCAGTAGTAGATCCTCTGGGGCAAAGAGGAGGCTCAGACTTGTGTTTGCTCCAGTTAAAAATATATTTTGAAAATGTGTGTACCATAGGGCAAGCACACCCATTACCAATAAAGATGACTGTAGCCCTACACTATATGCAGCTTAATTAGACTTTCCCTTTTTGATTCTGGAAAGATGTTCTAGAGTCAGGTCGCACCTTTGTAAGGTTTCCCAAACGTCATCTAGAGATGGGACTTCCAGAATTGTTTTTACTTGAACTGCTAAGTAGTCAGGGAGGACATTTAAAGACTAATATTTGTCTTTAAATTACAGGTATTAAACATCACCTGATCTGACCATTGCAAATATCTTCAAAAGCTGGGAGCACATAAATCTCCTTCCTGCTCTTTTGTGGCTCGTCCTTTAGGTGTAAATATGTCAACACAGTGAAGAAGCCTAAAGGGAAGTGTCTTAAAATGGACTCCCACTCCCACAAATGTGAATCTGTGCATAGTTCGAACACCCTATCTATATCTATTTATTGAACCTACCATGCCGGTATCATAAAAAAGGAAATGGGAAAGCCACAAAAAACAGAGGAGAAAACACGTGTCACTGTTTTGACACTTAGCACTGTGAATTCTTTTGAACAAAGTACACACAACAATGGACATGAAGGAAAAATTCAAGAGATGGCAGAAAGGGAACCAGGAAAAAAGGACATTTAGGGCCTCATGTAGGTAAATAAATTTTACCGGTTCTTAAATACCGAGCCGTACCGAATCGGTAAATTAGAATCGGTAAGTTATATGTAGGTAAAAATTCGGTAACAGTTACCGATTCGGTAACATTCGGTAATCACGAATCGGAATTCACCGAATCGGTAAATACCGAGGTGTTATTTACCGAATCGGAAAATACCGAGGTGGTATTTACCGATTCGGAAAATACCGAGGTGGTATCTACCGAATCGGAAAATACCGAATCGGTATGTACGGATTCGGTAAATAAAATCACATGACTTGACGAAACAGCTAATCCTGTGCAACGACAGCCCACCCAACCAGGAAGTGCCCACACCCAGGCAGGTGTACATAATTAGCCGAAGTGGCCACACCCAGGCAGGTGTACATAATTAGCCAACCCTGGAGAGGCTTGGAGTGCAGAGGAGAGGCAGGGAGCCGTTGCATGTGCGAGTGAGTAAACGAACAGCATGTCCAGCCAGAGAACACAGAAAGACGGAGGGGAAAGGAGGAGGAAGCTGAAATTCAGCCCCAAGGAACTCCAGGTGCTGGTGGAGGAGGTGGTGAAGCAGCACCAGAAGCTGTTTGGGAGGCAATCCCTGCAAGTGCCTGAGGCTGAAAAGCGCAACATATGGCTGGCCATCCAGGCGCAGGTCAATGCTGTGGGAGTGACCCACAGGGACATTGAGGTCCTCAAAAAGCGCTGGTATGACCTGAGGATTGTAACCAAGAGGAAGATGGGCGGCATCCAGAAGGAGGCCAGCCAGACCGGAGGTGGAACCAACAGGGCACCTGCCCTCACCGAACTGGAGGAGCTGGTGGCGGCCACAATCGAGCAAGAGAGCGTCGTGGGTCTTGGGGACGCCGACAGCTCTGCCAGAGCCGCAACACACCAAGGTAAGACGAAAGCACAGCAATGTAGCCCCCCCTACCCCTATCCCACATCCCCCATTGTGAAACGAGAATCACACTGCAGTCCACACGTGTCAGTGCAGACAGGCAATGCATTCCGGGAGATGTAGTCAGGGCAACACTAACCATGACGTAAATGTTACAGGGCAACAGGCATGTCACGCACTCGAGGCACAAGGAGACAGAGGACATATTGGAATGTGAAATGATTTATTGTGACGCTTGCAATGCAGCCCTTCGGGGACACTGAGCCAATGTTGTATTTCTGTCCACAGATGTGACATCATACAGGACAGGGCATGCTGCAGGAGAGACGGCACACCGGCCACAAATATCACCTCTAGCCAGCACGAGTTCAGACCAGGGAGCAGGCCCACTTGCAGCCGCACCACCAACACAGCCAGCCTCGCCGCACACAGAGCCAGCATCACCTCACCGAGAGCCAGCATCACCACAACCACAGCCAGCATCGCCACTCATGTTCGAATCACCGGCCACATCTCCGCTTGCAGGTGTGAGAATGAGGAGGCGTCCAGCAGCCAGGCTACGAGCCTTAGACACCTCGTCAGACGACAGCATGGGCCCAGAAGACCGCACCGGGCCCCAGGAAGGGAGCCATGCCACTGTGCCCCACACCTCACAGGCAGCACAGACGGGAGCAAGAGGGCGCCGCAGGTCGCGTGTCCAGAGTCCACCAGCACCCACTGACGGCCATGGTGTCTTCTTGGGGCTCGAGGGCCAAATGTTGAAGCAACAGCGCCTGCAATCAAAGGCAGTCATGTCAGTCCAGAGGCACATGCGGGTGATGAAGACAACATTAGTCAACATGGACACTAACATTAGCGGCATGGCTGCGGGCATTCGGGACATGTCCCAGTCAATCCAGCAGTTGTGCAGCAAATTAGATGCTGACATCGAAGCACGGCGCCGGGAACGCCAGAGAAGGGACACTACCAGCAGGGCACTCAACCGTCTGGCAACTGCGACTTCTCTACTGTGCCGGCGCTCTGTGACGATGCAGGAGGGCCTAACACAGTGCTGCAGCGACCTGTCTCGGGGGATGGTGCAGGTGACAAGTGCACTAGGGGTGCTATTGACTAGTCAGGCGTCGACAACTGCTGCAGGGGATGCTGCGGAGAGCATCGACACCAGCAGCAGCATCACACCCCCCGTCCCAGAAGCACGCAGGAGCAGCAGGCGGCTTGGGGTTGGCTCTAGTGAGGATGCACAGGCCGTGCAATCCACCACTGCAGCGCGTATGCACAAACATTGATGTAGCCCTGCTTAGCCACTTCCCATTGGGTGACGTAACCCTGGACATACTCCTTGTATAGATGGTATATTGCCAGATTGGCCTGTTCATGTGTTCATGGCGTGGTGCCACATTAAAACTACGTCATGACTTCTCACAACTCGCTGTGTCCCCTCACTTACTCAGAAATAGTTGCATGTGATCTCTGCCCGTCTCTCTCTCCCATCGATTGCAGTTGGCACTCTAGCTGCGCTGCCCTCTGGCTGGCCTGACTCATCCTCGTTGTCCTCAAAATATGTTAGTTCCACATCTGTACCTTTTTTCGTGGCAAGGTTGTGCAGCATTGCACAAGTGGCAATAATCTTGCAGCAGGTGATGGGTTTGTACTGGCGTGCGCCTCCGCTCTTGTGCAGGCAACGGAACCTGCTCTTCAGTAGTCCAAACGTGCGCTCCACCACATTGCGTGTTGTTTTGTGTGCCACGTTGTATCGTCTCTCACTCTGGGTTGCTGGGTGTAGGTAGGGAGTGAGGATGAATGAACGGCATGCATATGCACTGTCGCCTGGATGAGTAAAAGGGAACCATCAGTAACATGCCTCTATACACTATGATTTGCAGGTTTCAAGGGGCGTCACTGTTACTTACCTAGCAGGTATCCCTCTCCGAATTCTCCGGCACTCAGTCGTGTGTAGATCCCACTATTCTGGAAGATGTAAGAGTCGTGGGTGCTCCCAGGAAACTTTGCAACAATATCTGTGATGATGTTCCCTGCATCACAGATCACCTGCACATTGATGGAGTGGGTGGACTTCCTGTTCCTGTAGATGTGCTCTGTGTCAGCTGGTGGGCAGATTGGGATGTGTGTACCATCAATACAGCCGATGACATGGGGGAACTGTGCCATGTGATAAAAGTCTGTTTTTGTTTTCTGCAGTGCAGCCTGTGTGTTTGGGAAGCTTATGTAGTGGTGCATTCTCTGCATCATGGCATCCAGGAACTTCCTGAAGAAACGTGACAGGCAACTCTGGGATACCCCACCCACCGCAGCTATCACCACCTGATAACTGCCGGATGCCAACAGATGTAGGCTGCAGAGCACCTGCACATGTGGGGGTATGGCGTGCGCCCTTCTTATTGGCTGGTCCAGGAGTGGGTGTAGGTCCCTGATTAAGTCCATGATGGTTTCGGGGTGTAGCCTGTACCTCTCATGTATCTCTGCATCAGTCAGCTGGAATAGTGTGATGCGCTGTCTGTAGATTTGTTCCTCCCGTCGCCACACCCTCAGTCCTGCTGCCTGTAGACGTAGGCGCCTTGCAATGACGTACATAGCGGCCATGTTGTCCACGCTGTTGCATTTTGGTATTGCTTATGTGCATTGTTGATGGTTACCACCTGCTTTCAATCCGTGTTAATTACCGACTCTTATTTACCGATTTTCCTGGATTTCTTAATTACCGAGTGCTCCTACATGTCATTTTAATTTTTACCACTTCATATTTACCACTTCATATTTACCGATTCGTTAATTATGTATTCGGTAAATATGAATCGGTATTTTAGAATTCGGTAACTATGAATCGGTATTTACCGCCTCATATTTACCGAAAAGTGGTTTTTGGACTCCTACATCTCACTTGTCTGAATACCGGTCGGTAACGGCATATTTACCGAAAATCGGCCGTTACCGACCGGTATTTCGCTACCTACATGAGGCCCTTAGTCTGTGCCAACAGTTTGTTCTTAATTTCGACCCAGTGTTTTCATGGATTAGAATATTAGTGACCAATCAATATCCTCAACTGGTAAGGAAAGCACACTTTTAAAGTCAACCATGACAACACTGCTGATCAGTACTAGGAAAGTTATGAGCAAAAAAATGAAATGTGGATTGCTTGATGTTACTCTCCCCACTCACTTAATCAGACTTCACCATCTAACAAATGCACAGGTTGGTGGATGAGAGAGAATTTTTAAATTGTTATACAAACTGTTGTAATTATGTGATTACCTGTGCATGTGAAATGATTCATGTTGGTTCAACAATTTGTGCTGTTAAAGAACGCTGGAAAGAGCATTTGAGGGCTTTCAAAAATCCCATGAAAACAGATCTCATGTCACTAGGGATACTGAATGCAGATTAAAGTTGAAAGATGTAAGATGTGTGGCCGTTAATAGTGTCAAAAAACACAGATGAGGAGGCAATCAAGTGCTTAGGTTCAGGGAGAGAGAGAGCTTCTGGACTTTTAAGTTAGGGTCTTACAAACAAGGCTTTATGAAAGATGAAGAACTACACTATCTTTTGAAATCCTAGCATAAACGCAAAAGATAAAGGGCCATACGTATCAAGCAATTTTGAGGTCGCAAACGCTGTGAATCGCAAAAAAACAGTGTTCGCAATCGCAAAATGTCTTTCTCCAATGTATTTCAGTGAGTCGCATCGCAAAATAGAGATTCACAAAAATAGCGAATACCAATTTTGCGAGGCCACTGTTTTCTGAAAAGTCAATTGCGAATTTGCAATTACCATGCCGCAATCTGTGAATTTGCTAAATAGAATATCGCAAATTGCGAGTTCGCTAACCAATGTATCAAAAAGTCGCCAATTGCGAATAAGTAGAATTCGCAATTTTGCACCTGGAAATTACCACCAACTCAAGCCAGGTGGTAACCAGGTGCAACCTATTTAAACAGCCCCAGATTGCCCCAGGGACTTCCATAATGGCAGCGCTGTATGTCATAGCCAGGAGGATGCAGATTCAAGCAGCAGCAGAGAGAAGGAGGAGACAGGAACGGGTCTTCAGAGTGTGCATCACTCTGTTCCAGCAGACAGATCGATAAGTACTGATAAGAAAAAATACTGAACAAGAGTCTAAATCTATGACTGGATTTATGCAATTGCAGTTTACAGACGCATTAGGAATTAAAAATAAATGTGCATTTTTCAAAGCAGAAGTAACCAAACCTCCAACCTTTTATGTTCCACATCATTAACTGTTTATCCCACACTACCTACGTTTGTAAACAAAGTGTGTTTCAGCCTTTTCTGACCTCATATAGTACAGCAGTCCTAAGTAATACTGTTTTAGTTCAGTCACCCTAGTATGTATCTCCTGGACGGATGATTTTACCTTTTCCAGGAAAGTCTTGTTTTCTGTTCTTAAACTAGTCCAGCTAAAATATGTTTCCTAAATGTATGCTTGAGTTTTAAGTGTATTCTCATACACTAAGTACTAAATTTTAATTGTCACACTCGTCTGGATAACGCTTCCTTTCCAAGTTATATGCAGAGTTCTGCCCAGAGTGACATAGAACACACCTAAAGAAAACTGTCTGCAAGTCAAGTGGCATACCAATCATGTTAGATGTCAGCAACCTCAGACAGTCAATTTTGCCCACCTCAGTTGTCAATTCAATGAAAAATGTCGATCTAGAAGTATAGCAAGTATCCCCGCTTTTAGGGTCAGAATTAAACTAGCTTCCATTCACCTAAGGCTTGAGTGACATCCCCTCCCAGGATCAGGGGTCCACATCCAAATTCTGCATGGACGGTCGATGAGTGTTCTAAGATTCCATTCTAGTCTGAGGTAGGGGAATCAACAATGCTAAACTGTCAAGGGAATCCACTAGAAAGACCTTAATGAAAGAACCCACCAAAGCACGGCTGACACATACTGTACCGACTCCCTCAGCTACATCCTGCTCAACACACACTCCCTCCACAAACATGCTGTGGAGATCAGGGGCCTACTCAACTCCATCCTCACTGACACCACCTTCCTCACAGACACCTGGATGAACTACTCCTCCGCCCCGGACATCACCACTGCCATCCCGGATGGCTACAAAATCATTCACAAGGAACACATC
Source organism: Triturus cristatus (assembly GCF_964204655.1). Taxonomy (NCBI): domain Eukaryota; kingdom Metazoa; phylum Chordata; class Amphibia; order Caudata; family Salamandridae; genus Triturus; species Triturus cristatus. Next base: position 280,525,860 of record NC_140588.1, on the reverse strand, counting down.
CACAAACCGGGTGGAGGCATCGCCGTCATATACAAAAGCACCCTCCGCCTCACCACCCACTCAAACGACACCACGACCAACAAGGAGCACCTCCACTTCCAGGTTCAGACCAACCCGAACACCACCTCCCATGTCACCCTCATTTACAGACCCCTGGACCCTGTCCACTCTGCAGCGACTACATCATCGACTTCATCGCACCACACACCTCCTCAGACTGCATCCTTCTTGGCAACCTCAACTCTTATCTGGACAACCCCAATGACAAGAACACATCATCTCTGCTGGAAAGCCTCACAACCATCAGACTCAGAGAATTGGTCAACTCTCCAAGCCACTCAACAGGACACGTGCTCCGCTAGCGATAACTTCTCCTTCAGCCACACCTCTGAGCTGACTCAGGCTGACCACCACTGTGTCCACTTCTCCTTCACCAAACACACTGTACACCACCACACCCAGTGCTACCCTCGCAGAAGCAGGAACAAGGTCACTGAAGAACAGCTCACCACCTCCCTCAGCAAAACTCCACCTCCGTCTTCTGCAGATGCTAATACCTCAGCTTGCAACCTCCACCAATGGATCTCTAACTGAGTTAACACACTGGCTTCCCTCAAGAAAGCTACAAAAAAAGAGAGAGTTTCCCAGGTATACCAAAAGGGACCGGGTATGTAGAGTATTCAAAAAGAGCTTCCCTTTTGTATTGATTTAAGTTATCCACTCATGGAGTCGTATATATGTAGTGGTCCAGCCCCACGTGTGTAGGAGGTACAAGTAGACGCTGTAGACGTGGCCAGGTAGGAGTAGATGAAGTTTATTGAGATCTTAGGTGTAGAAGTAGTAAACCCAGAACAGGCTCCACAATAGGCCCCAACATAGGCCCCAGCATTAGCCCCACCAGGAGCAGCCTCCTAGCTGCTCAGCCCATCTTCCCAACTGTCCCAGTCCCACACAGTATCTAAGCATTCCACCCACACTAACATTCTACGCGGAACACTGACACTGGCTGAGCAGCTAGGTACAGAATGAAGGGAACATAATAACATGACCTGAGGATACTACAATATACTATATTGTGAACCCAAGATATAAAATCTACAAACTTTCGCACCACAGAAATAGGATATGATGTTTTTTATTAAAATTCTTATTTCACAGATGGAATTTACAATATTGCGTCCAGGACTGCTTGAAGTTTTACAGTCTCCATCAATGAATGCAGTTCATACAATCCCAGACCTTAATAACACACATATTTAACATTTGAAATCAATAATTACACATAATTGAATTGAACATATAATAAAACACTTACATAAAATAAACAATACAAGCAAATATAATTTTTGTCCTCTTGTCCTAAAACCACTTACATAAAATAAAAAAAATAAAAATATAAGAACAGCAAATATAATTTTTGTCCTCTTGTCGACGCGTTTCGGTGTAATATCTAGTATGTAACACCTTCTTCAGGACCAATACTTTAAAACAGCTCTCAATATCGATTAAAAACAATCTATAAAAAAGGAGGATACACACAATTAATTTACATATTGGTGCTGATAGTACTATTTTTTTATCTTAGGTTCACAATATTGGATTGTGAAAATCACAATCTACCAATGCATTGCATTATGGAAGAGGGTACAAGAACCCATACTAAGTATTTATCATGCTTGTGAAGGTTCAGGGTAGGGATATATACACTTTTCCAACCCCAATAATCTATTGACGGTTCTTAATAAAACCTCAAAGCTAATATCAAAAGTCTCCTGAATAGAATTTATTCAATTATTCGTAAGGGAGACCTGTAAAACATACTAATTATGCTGGTAAACCCACTCATACTTATGTCGGGGATGTATTTACCAAAATAGCCTGTGTTAGGTTCATATCTAGTGATTATACTTACACTAAAATGGGGCTTCAATTTCGTTATCAAAGATAGCCGAGGGAGAGTATCTCAATTCACTGCCTCCTAATTTTCAAAACAAATACAAATAATTTGAACATCTTTGTTATGATTAAATTTCCCATTTTACGGGAGCGCTAGGTGGCGCCTGACCGTCATGGACGCCTTTCCGTGAGGCTCCCGACGCCGGTCCCCGCAAATCCGCCTGATTCCCCCCTGGACTGCCCTGGCCGGCCACGATCTGGGCGCTGGGGTGTGTGAAGCTGCCCTGCTGCCCCACGCCGGCTCCTGGGGCGCTGTGATCACCGGGGGCCTGCCTAGACGACGCGCAGCCCGGCCGGCGGCGGACGGTGGCGGCTGCGGAGCCGCGACCCGGGCAGGCAGCAAATTTAGCTCGCGGCGCCCACGAGGGGCACAGGCCTGACCCGGCCGGGGACGAGGGTGCTGTGGATACCGGCTGGGTGCTGTACTGCTTCGCGGCTGCAGTCCGGAGCCCCTGGAGTGCTGTGATGGGACCCCCCTCGTGCGGAACCCGATGGCAGATTAGGCGGTGAGTGCGGCGGCGTGGGACCGTTTCACCGGGGCGGCTGTGGGGGTCGGGTGCGGAGGGGAGACCCCCCATCGGGCCGTGCGTCGGCGGCCGGGGGACCCGGACCCCCGCTCCCCCCCCCCTTCTCTCTACCTTCTCTACCTGGCTACGGCGCGGACCCGGCCCCATTGCTCCGAGACTGGCTGCCGGTTCCGGGTGTGGGGGGGCCCTCCTTGACTCGGGCCGCACATCGGCGGTCGGGGGGTGTCGGTGCTGTTTCCCCCCCCTCCCCCCCTCATCGTTCGGGGCTCCAGCTGAAGATATCCGACAGGCGGCACCGTGCCCCCCCTGGGGGTGGCGGGGAGAACGCACTGGCGAGGTGTCCCCCTGGAGAGGTGGGCTGTGCACAGGAGGGATGGCCCTGGCGACTCCCGGCTGCGGTGCTCTTGAGGAACGATCCGCTGGCCTGGGACTGTGAGCTGCGTTGCTGGACCTCGCTTCGCTGGGGGAGGCCTACGGACGCGACTGCGGCGGGGGATCGGACTCGCTGCCCCGCTGAGGAGCTCATCAGAGATTGACCGCTGGGGCTGGTGGTGCCAGGCCCTTTCCGACCGCGGGTTCCCCCCGCCGTCCCCCTGCTGGTCCCACGTCCGCTCGAGCACCCGCTGATATCCTGCTGGTGTATCTTCAGTCCGTTGCCCCGATTCGCTGACGGCCGCCCCAGAAATGGGTAAAGACAAAGCCAATAAGCCGGCGTCCGGGGCCACCCAAACCAGGATGAACAAATTCACGACCTCCGACAAGGGGCCCGGCTCCGCGGCCGCGCTGGCCCCGGCCCCCGCTACAGACCTTGCTGCCATCCTGCAGGCCATCAACTCCTCCCGCGCCTCCCTCGAGGGCATGGTGGGAGAGGTCAAGGTGGACGTTGCTCTTCTCCGGCAGGATCTGCGGAATGCCACCGCCCGCATTTCAGAAGCCGAGTCCCGGATATCCACCGCTGAGGATGACATCCGCCACCTACAGGACCAGGTTCGGGAGCTGACCACCCACTCTAAGGAACTACACCGCCGGGTCGAGGATGCAGAAAACCGTGCTCGGCGCAGCAACCTGCGCTTAGTGGGCTTTCCGGAGGGAGTTGAATCGGGCCGGGCGGACGATTTCATGGAGCGCTGGTTCCGGTCCTGGATGCCGGCGGACAGCCTATCTACTTCGTTCGTGGTGGAGAGAGCCCATCGTTCCCTGGCCCCCAGGCCCCCGGGTGCGCCCCCCCGGCCGTTCATCCTCAAGCTCTTGAACTTCCGCGACCGGGACGCCATTCTCCGCTAGGCCCGCTGCAAGGGTGCCCTCCACTACCAGAACCACAAAATCATGATATTCCCGGACTACACCCGCGAAGTCCAAGAGCTGCGCCGTTCCTACATGGAAGTGAAACAAAAGCTGCGCTCCCTGGGACTCCAATATCAGCTCCAGTTCCCGGCCCGCCTCCGGGTCGTCTTCCAGCACAAGACTCTGTTCTTTGATACCCCGCGGGCGGCCTGGACCTGGTTGACGGAGGAGCACCCCCTGTTTCGCTCTGGGCGCGGATCGCCTACGGGTATGCGGGGGGGACGGGGAAGGCCCCGGACATCGAAGACCCGTCGGTGGATCCGCACATTACCCCGGGAGCGCACAGCGGGGGAGGCGATCACCACGCGCTCTGGGGGACGGTCACGCCGGGGGTCGAGAACCTCCTCTGCCTCCTCGGACGCACACGCCAGTCCCGTGGCAGATGGACGGCGGGCCGTGTCACCCCGGCTCACGGGCCCTGCAACCCAACCGGCCGAGTTGGTGGACACTGCGGACCTCTCTCGCAGCCCTAACATTTGACTTTCTTTGCTTCTTTTGGGGGAGGGGGGGTGGGGGATGCCTGGGCGGGGGGTGGAATGCTCCGCTATCAGTGTTGCTCTTGGCCAGGGCAGGTAAATCAGGCTTGACTTTAGTTGTATCAGGGGTCCACTAGCGCTCAAGCCCAAGCGTTTTAGCTTGGTGGTTCTTCCATTTGGTTCGGGCGACAGATGCTTCCGTTTTCGAAGTGTAGGGTGGGTGGTGGGGGGTTGGGGTTGGTTTGGGGTTGTTTCTTCCTCGTTGGGGAGCTTTTGTTGGTGGGGGATGACTCCCTCTTATCTGTTGTGCTAAGGTATCATGTGCTGTTTGACTTGTTCTCTCGCCCGATGTCCCGCTGTCCTTCCTCTCTAGGGGCCTGCTCAGACGCGCCTCCAATGGCCCCCTCTTCTGTCCTAGACCATGGCTGACCCACCTGTCCCTAGGGCCGCCATGCGCATACTATCCTGGAACGTCAATGGTCTTCTGGACCGTTTTAAACGCATGGCGGTCCTCAAATATGCGCAACGTGCAGAGATTGATGTACACCTCCTCCAGGAGACTCACCTGTTGGGTAACAACTGCCCCTTCCTTGGCCGTTACGGTTATGACAGGGTATGGCATTCAGGTTTTGCACGGGGATCCCGAGGGGTGGCCATTTTGCTTCGCAAGTCCTTCCCCTTTGTCCTGACCCGGGTGCATTTGGACCCCCAAGGTATGGTAGTGGTGGTTTCTGGCACTCTGGAGGGGCGGCCCCTTACCCTGATGTCCCTTTACGCGGCGCCATCCCTCCTGCCGTTGGCCCTCTCCCACGCAGCGGGTCTCCTCCCGACACTCCCGGCGGGTTCCCTCATTCTCGGCGGAGACTTCAACGCTGTCTACTCGCCCCACCTGGACTCGACGGGCCCGGTCTCCCTGACCCGCGTCGCCCATGCAAAACAGCTCTCATCCTGGGCTGAATCACAGGGCCTCTGCGATGTCTGGAGGATCTGGCACCCGCAGGCGCGCCAATACACCCACACGTCGGCGGCCCATCACTCCCATGCCCGGATCGACCTAATCTTCGTACCATCCACCGATTGCGCGGGGGTGCGGGATGTACGCATTCTCCCGAGGGGCCTTTCGGACCACTCGCCAGTGCTCCTCGCTCTCGGCCCCCCCCCTCTCTGCCCGTCCGATGTGGCGTCTGAACGCCTGGTTCCTCCACGACAAGGCTTTTTGGAAGGCGGTCGGGGGCGAAATAGCCGATTATTATTCTCATAATGAGGGCTCTGTCATCTCCCCTGCCGTCCTGTGGGAGGCCGGCAAGGCGACTGTCCGGGGCGCCGCTAAGGGGCATCTGCAACGCCAACGGCGGTCCCAATCCCAGAAGCTCGCGGAATGCGAAGCCCAAGCCTTGGAACTAGAGCGCAGTCTGGGGGACTTGGATGATGCCGCACGGTCTCGTCGCTTGGCCTTCCTGCGGGAAGAGATTCGCCTACACTCCCTGGAGGCGGCGAAGATTCTATGGCGCTCCTTGGTGGCCCGGGTTTACGGCTGGGGAGACAAAAACGGCACTCTTCTCCACCGACTGGCAACCTATCCCCGGGCGGGAAGGATCATTCCGGCCATCGCGGACCCGGCGGGTGGCATCCACACGGCCTCGGTGGCGATAGCCCAGGCGTTCGCTGACTATTATTCCCAGCTGTACCGCCACAGGCCGTCCACGCTCTCCCTAGAGGAGTTGCTGGGGACGAACGGGGCGACGCTTACGCGGCTGCAGCCTGAGGTTTCTGAGACCCTTGATTCGCCGATCGAGCTGCAGGAGATTGAAGAGGCTATCGGCCGCCTGGCGCCTGGGAAGACCCCGGGACCCGACGGGTTCCCCCAGGAGTACTACGCTCACTATCGTGAGACTCTGGCCCCGAGGCTTCGGGACCTATTTGCGGCCGTGGTGGAGACGGGCTCGTTCCGGCCCGAAACGGACACAGCAACCATAGTTGCCCTCCCCAAGACACAGCCTCCCTCGCGGTCCTGCTCCGACTACCGGCCGATATCCCTTATCAACACCGAACTCAAAATCTATGCTACGGTCCTGGCGCAGCGGTTGCGCCCGTCGCTTGCCTCCCTGGTCCACCCGGATCAATGTGGCTTTATGCCGGAGCGGGGGACCAGACACTGCCTGCGGCGCCTACACCTTGCGATGGCGCACCGCGGCCGCCTTTCCCCCTATCTGGCCCTCCTCTTGGTCGACTTTGAAAAGGCCTTCGACTCCGTGGGATGGGCGTACTTAGGTGACGTCCTGGAGCGCATGGGCTTCGGTCTCCGGTTCCGTGCCATGGTAGCGGTCCTGTATGCACACCCGCGGGCCCGTGTGTTGGTCAATGGGGCTCTATCTCGCCCGTTTCCCATAGGTCGGGGGACGCGCCAGGGATGTCCGCTCTCGCCCCTCCTTTTCGCTCTGGCCATGGAACCCCTGGCGGTGCTGATTCGCGCGGATCCCGTTCTTCGCGGATGGGAATGGCCAGATGTGGCCCCCGATAAGATTGCCCTAAACGTGGACGATGTCCTCCTCTATCTTTCTGATCCAGCGACCTCGGGGCCCCGGGTCCGCCGGATCCTCCATCGGTTTGGCCAAGCGTCGGGTCTCCATCTGAACCCCAAAAAATCCGTTCTAGTCCCGCTACACCCGTCGCGGGAATGTTTCGACTGGCAATCGGATATTCCCCTCCGGAGACTCTCCTTTAAGTACCTGGGGATCTGGGTCACCCTCCTTCCGGAACTCTGCTGGGCCCTCAATGTGGCTCCAGTAGTCAACAAAACCAGATCAGATATGCTCCGGTGGCAGGCCCTCCCATTGAATCCGCTAGGGAGAGTCGCCTTATATAAGATGATGATCCTCCCCAAGTTTCTTTACATGCTACAAAACACTCCATGCCCCTTTCCGCGCCCATGGTTCCGGGACCTGGATAAGATGGTGACCAAATTCCTCTGGGGCGGCGGTAGGCCTCGGCTGGCCTTGGATCGCTGCAGGGTCCCCTCCTATGATGGCGGCCTGAGCATGACTAACCTCTACCTTTACTATCTGGCCACCCAGCCACTGGTGATCCATGACTGGTTCTCGAGTGGTTGGGGCAACCCGGCTTATCGATTCGAGGTGCACTGCCTCGGGTTCTCCTCCATCCAAAACATGCTCTATGGCACAACGATCCCCCTGTCACTCCCCGACGTCGTACGGGCTCCCAAAATATTAAGGAGATCTATGACAGCTTCAATGGCCTCGATACCCAAGACCCTATCACCCACTCGCAACCACTGCACCCAATGACACAGAACCCCAGCAGACCCTGCTCTGCTGGACTCCCCTCAACACTGAAGACAATCTCAAGATCATCCACTCTGGATCACCCTCAGACCCCTGCCCGCACGACATCTTCAACAGGCTGGCACCTCCATCGCCCCAAGCTCTGCTGCACCATCAACTGCTCCATCAACTCCACCACATTCCCGGAAGACTGGAAACATGCAAAGATCAACCCCTTGTTGAAGAAACTCTCTGGTGACCCAAAGGACCTCAAGAACTTCAGACCCATCTCTCTGCTCCCCTTTCCAGCCAAGATCATCAAGAAGGCCATCAATGTCCAACTTTCCGAGTTCATATAAGTGAACCACATCCTGGATCTCTACCAATCCAGCTTCTGAAGCAATCACAGTACCAAGACTGCCCTCCTCGCCACCACAGACATTGTCTGCACCCTCCTCGGCTGAGGAGAAACTGCAGCCCTCATCCACCTGGACCTCTCGCCTCCTTCGACACCATCTCACACTGCACCCTATGCACAAGACCCCACGATGCCGGCACCCACGCAAAACCCTGAAATGGATCTGCTTCTTCCTCACTGGCTGAACACATAGAGTCAGGCTGCCACCGTTCCACTCATCACCCACAGAGATCAGCAGCGGCGTACCACAGGGCTCTTCTATGAGACCCACTCTCTTCAACATCTACATGGCCCCACTCTCAGCCATCATCAGGAACCACGAACTCAACATCATCTCCTACATTGACGACACCAAGCTGATCCTCTCCCACACCAACAAACCCACAGCCGCCAAAAACAACTTCCACAATAGGATGAAGGCTGTTGACACCTGGATGAAGGACAGCTGCCTCAAGTTAAACTCAGAGTCCTTATCCTGGGCTCCAAACCCTCTGCCTAGAACGACTGCTGTTGTCTTTTTTAGCACAGGAAATGGACAGAATAAACCACCAGGCAAATCAAGAGGAAAACAAGGAGAAGTAAAAGAAAAATTAAGGCAAGATTTGAGAAGCCAGAGAATGACATAGTAGTCAACATTTCATCTAGGGAACTTACTTCTCATCAAAAAAGGATCTTAAACAAAGGATTATGATATGTTCCTACATACCACACTAATGCTCTTGAGACCGAGATTGCATTATACAAATTTATGCGGATTTTACGTTTACGATATTTTTTTCCACATTGGATAATTCTGAATCAGAACTTCCTGAGATGGAATTCTTAGAGTTCAAATGTAAATACACTTTTTGAGCTCCAGTATCCCCTAAGATTCTAGATGCCTTTGAGAATCTAGTGAAAAATGATCTTCTTAAAATGAATGTCAAACGTTTCAAAAATAGAAATTTTACCAAGCAAGAATACAACATCTTGAAATCTTTGACTCATGACACTAGCATTCTCATACAGAAGGCGGATAAGGGAGGAGCCATTGTTATATTGGACAAGACATTTTACAGCCGGAAGGTTGAAGAACATATTTCTGACTCAACTACTTATCTTTTATTGGAACAAGATCCCACACAACAACTGACCTCTACATTGGAAATCATCTTAAACAAAGCCATAGAAATGGGTTGGATAACCAACAATACTCGTTCATACCTGACAGAAGTGAATCCAAAGAGACCGGGATTTTACATGCTACCCAAGATCCATAAAGATCTATATAATCCAACATTTAGACCGATTGTAACAGGGTGTGGGACCATCTTCGAACCTATCGGTCAATACATTGATTACTTTTTACAGCCCTTTGTTCAGGAGTGGGCATCATATATCAAAGATACTACACACTTTCTTCAGAAGTTAAGTTCAGTTCGGATCAACGATAACACACTTCTCTGTACCCTGGACGTTAAAGCATTATATACCTCCATTCCGCACCAAGGGGGAATGGAGGCGGTGGAATGGGCATTGTTAAAGCAATCAAGTTTAAGAGCAGACAAAGTGTTTGTGTTGGAGATGTTACATTTTTGCCTCCACCACAGTTACTTTGAGTGGGATAATCAATTTTATCTGCAACTCAAAGGTACTTTGATGGGCTTTGCCGGAGCTCCGGTGTATGCAACTACTTACATGGCCAATTTTGAAGAACAGTATATTTACAACGATTTGGAATGGACAGAGCACCTTCTGCTTTATTGCAGATATATAGATGATCTCTTTATACTATGGAATAACAGTTGGGAACTATTGGAAACCAAGATCACTCAGCTGAATTTGAAAGATGAGCACATTCAGTTCACCAGGACGCTCAACAAACAATCATTACCATTTCTGGATGTACTTGTAACCATAGAAGAAGGTACCATCTTGACGGAAGTGTATCACAAACCGACAAATAAAAATAATGCATTATTATTCACTAGTTTCCATTATCCACAATTTATTCATAACCTTCCGTTCTCGCAGTTTCTAAGAGCAAAAAGGACTTGTTCTGATGATTAGACTCTACAAAACAACATTACTATCTTAAAAGAAAGATACATGTCAAAAGGTTATCCGGAGGACATTTTGAACAAAGCTGTTAAAAAAATGGATCAGAGAACACGTGATAGTCTTTTGATCGTTCAACTTAAAACGAAAATGACCAGACAGGTTTTTGTATCAAAATATTCCATGAGCTCCAGACAAATTAAAAAGATCATCAATGTTCGTTGGGGGATGTTGGAAAATGAGGGAGATTTCAAAGACCTTTTCAAAGAAAAACCTTTGTTTACCTATAAAAGATCAAGAACCCTTAATGAAATGCTAACTTACAAATCATTGGAAATTACAAAAGAAGTTAAAGGGACCCAACGATGCCAGAATTGCGTGCATTGCAATAATGTGATCTGTGGAAATGGGGTTCTACATCCACTAACAGGCGAAACGATCAAACTCAGACACAATGCAGACTGCAATTCTAAAAACCTGATATATGCTATAAAGTGTCCATGCAGATTACTTTATATAGGCAAAACTGAGAGGAAAATAAAAACCCACATTTCTGAGCATAAAAGTACTAGCCGCAATTGTAACACCAAGAGCAGTTTAGCTGTACATTGGATGAAGTGCAGACATTCAACAGCACAAATTAAATTTCAAGCAATAGAGATGATAGTCCCAGCCCCTGGTAGAAATGTAACTAAAACATTGCTACAAAGGGAAATTTATTGGCTAAGGAGGTTAGACACTAGGGACCCCAAAGGGATTAATGATAAGGTGGATTTAGGATGTTTTCTATAATATGATGTATTTTTGAAACATGGCCAAATAGGCGCTGCTTCATTTTGTCTGTCTAATCAAATAGGCTATACATGTGAGATACAACAGTCTGTACTACATTACTACATGAGTTTACTGCCTAATTTTGCAAATATTATTTGTTTATTCACTTGGGGGCATATGTATCAAGCAAATTTTTAATCGCAAACGCTGCGATTCGCAAAATACAGCGTTTGCGATTAAAAATTCGCAAAATGGGATGTATAAGGCAAAATCCCATCGCAAAATTAAGGAATTGCTAATTTAGCGATTTCTTAATTTTGCGTAAGCATTTAAGAAATCGCAAATTGCGATTTCTTAAATGATATGTAAAAAGCACCCAAGTTGTGCGAATTATCCTTAAGAAATCGCAAATTACCACCAACTTCCAGTTGGTGGTAATTTGCGATTTCCTTTCAAAATGCACTATTTTTAATTTTGCAAAGTGCCACGTGACGCTCATACATGCCCTTAGGGCATGTATGTGCGCCATATGCACACACATGCTCATTTCAGGGGTGCATCAGGGTGTCATCATGACACCCTTGCACCTTTGAAATTATTCTCAAATAGCGATTAGCAAATTGCGAATTCGCTATTTGAGATTTACTTCCCATTCATTCCTATGGGTCTCCTGGCCCATAGAAATGAATGGGCAGGTATTCCTTAATTGCGATTTCGCAATTTGCTAATCGCAATTAAGGAATTTTAAGAAATCGCAAAAAGTTTGTGATTTTTTAAATACATCCCGTTTTGCAATTCTCAAATAGCGATTCTTTAAAAATCGCTATTTGAGAAACGCAAATGGTGATGTTGATACATATGCCCCTTTGTCTTTTTTCTAAATATATCACTTGTTTTATTTTTAGCACACAGTTTTTTCCCCTTTTGTGCACCAGGTGGGAGTTCACAAAGAGGTTGTGGTTTTTTCAAACAACAGCAGGTGGTTGTATGTCGAATAATAGGGAATGTTTAGTAGACTCCTGAATATAATGTTTAGTTTCGGGTTTTTCATCGAGGCATGTTTAGACTTTGGTTTTATTCCGTTCCAACATGGCGCTCATTGCAGTGTGGAAGAAGTTAATTCGTAGTCCGCTTTCTATCACGATGGCAGTGTTTATACGTCAGACGCGGAACAATTGGTAATCTACTTGCGGTGAAATATAGTTTGAGAGCGGTCACTTGTAATGGTTGGAAGCTTGGAAGATGTCTACTCCCGTTAAGGTGAGGACTGAATATAATATAGAGAGTGGTAGCAGAGTAGACATGGAGCCGTTTTCAATTGGGATCACAACATGCTTTTCTATGATTTTTTCAAGTTTTGGATGGCATCGGACTGTAGCACAAACTTGAATCTTTTCCATCCAACGGACTTTAAGAACCGCTTGAGGTTGGTTTTATAGCGTTCATCATGGCTAAAAACTAAATAAACAAGCAGATTTTAATTTGTATTGATTATGTTTGGTTATTTTTCAGGAAGGTTGTTAGAACAGATTATAACCAGGTAGGAATTTTCAAAGTAGGTGAATTAGGATCACACAAGTGGTTTATTTTTAACCACTTGACTAAGGGTTTGTCAAGGTCAACCATTTTTCACACAATCACTTTGGGTGTATGGGTTCTATCCCGTTTTTGATATGAGAATTTTTTCTTTTTAAATACACTGGCAGCAGCATCATTGTCTCAATAATGATTTGATGTAATGCATTAGTTGAATGTGTTATTGTGAGAACTTCAGGATATTATTTTGAAATTGGAAAATGTGTTACCCCGTGAATTAAAACATGAATATTTTTTGTATTGCTTTCAGAAATCTCCCCTGAAGAAGGGCCAAAGGGGCCCGAAATGCATTGGGCGGGCACAGAAAAATGAATGTTTTCACGAATTGATTTTATATGTTCGCAGTATTTGGACTGTAATCAAGTTCTTTCTGTGATACGAACAGAATAATTGTCTTACATGAATTGAAAATTCATGGAAAATGTTTCATAACAATTTTTTTGCATGTTTATTTCATTACTACTGTGGTTGAATTAGACAAATGGGTATGAGGATTTTGTGACATGTGAATTTTGCAACTGCATTTGGTTAAGGTGCACAGTGGGCAAGTTTCTCAAACTTGCATTATGATTACATTTATTTAAGGTATGACTAGACAGCATACCGACTCCTGTAGCACACCCAATATAAAAACAAGTATTAAATACATTTAAAAATTAAAAATTTTACGGAGTGCCCCTCTCCCCCTATAAAAGTATTAGACGACTGCTGTTGGCCTATAGAGCTTGGACCCCCCCACACACATTTGGACCACGCACGAAATCTCAGCATTATCTTGGACTTCTCGATCACCATGAACCACCAGATCAAAGCCATCTCATCCTTCTGCTTCCACACTCTACACCTGCTCTGAAAGATCTTCAAGTGGATTCCCACTGAGTCAAGAAAGACAGTCATCCACGCATTAATCAGCATCAATCTCGACTACAGCAATGCACTCTATGACGACATCACCCAGAAACTCATCAAGAAACTGCAAAGCATCCAGAACGCCTCCGCCAGACTCATCCTCAATATTCTCCGCTGCAGCCTCATCCCCAGCCACCTGAAAGACGTCCACTGGCTCCCAGTCAACAAAAAACATAACCTTCAAACTCCTCGTACGTGCCTACAAAGCCCTGCACAACGCAGGACCTGCATATCTCAAACACCGCCTCACATTCAACGCACCCGCCAGAGTCCTCCGCTCCGCCCAACTGGACCTGGCCACCATCCCACGTAAATTATCAGGGACATCGTTAACAGAGTCTTTGATTCTAAATGCTATTATGTTGAAGCTTTTTTTCTTGATTCACCAAGTGAAATCTATTCATTTTCAAGCTTTATTAAACTGAGATTAGTTTGTAGTGTTGCTAAATGAACCCAATTTAAGTTCTACAAGTGCCCTTTTGTCTAATCTGTATGAACACTACAAGGTGTGCTCTTAATGCCCATATTCCCTGTGCCCCCCAAAAATATCTTTTATATCTGGGGCATCCTAGTCCTTTTCAGAAGAACAAGTATATTCAATTCTGACTATCATGGTGAATGTGCTCACTCTCAGTATGGGGGGGGATTTTTCTGGGCAGGGAATAGGCTTTCTTTGGATCTACTATGTCACAATAACTACTTGGATTACTATGCCTAGAAACATAAGAAGCTTCTCATGGGCCTATAGACGTCCGGAAGATGACAGATCAGCAGGGGCAAAAAAGCAAAACTAAAGATAATCTATAAATATATGTTGGACCATAAGGAGCTTTAAGTCACTGGTTCCCCTTAGAAAGGTCCATGGTGGGATAGAGTAGACTATGTCAGGCTCTGGGTCACGTCTGTAGGGAGGAATAGCTGTAATGCAGTTAAAACAGCAATGCTAAATAGGTATGGGTTTCTTAAAAGGGCAGTTCTTGTATTCTTCTGTATGAGAACTGAGATGGCTGTTTCAGATGCTGAAGCTTTCAGTGCTCCAAGGGGTTGACATATTTTTTTTTTAAATCCGTTGGCTTCTTGTATAGATTCTTGATGACACCAAACCAGGTATGACAAAAAGTAAACCTCTTTGATGGTGCTATGTATTACATGCAAGTAGCACTTCTCTATAGGTGTTTTTATAGCAGCAAGTATGAAGTAGAATTAGCGCATGAAAATGAATGGGGTCGGCTACGAAGCACGGTACTTTATGTCAGAAATTAACAAAACAGCCATTCAAGAGCAGAATATGTTAGTGCCCTTTGTATACAGGGACATTAAGTCCTTTTGGACATGTTTTCCAGAGATGCAATCATACACATCTAAGAGATGCAGCGAAAAGATATCCTAGTACCATGTAGGTACCAGATCACTCTTCATCAACACTGGAGGGAATATGTGCAGAAATACCGGGTGGCAAAAACTAACGATTGTGGCTGATGTCTCCACACATGTTTTGTCTTGTTATGAGTTACACCCAGTGGAAATAGGAAATAACTGCACGGAACTGTATTTACTGGCGGAATTCTAAACTGAATTTTCAGTTTCAAGCTGTTTAACCCACACATTTAACACTTGCTCTGTGCAGGTGGTAAGTGTGTTCAAAGGGCTTGTGTGGGGGAAGGGAAGGATATTGTTCCAGCACCTCAGAAAGGAGGTCAGGCGGGGCTGTGGTCAAACTCCAGCTCATTCCAAATACGAATTTACTGGACGATTTTTTATGAAGTGGAGGAGAGAAGAATTCCACACAGGATTTCTGCTCCTCTCAGCTTTTTATGACACCCAAAATTGAGTGAAACAATTTAGACACGGCCTGCGTCCAACAAGCTGTTTGTGCTGGAAGTCACCTTTGACATGGGAGCAAGGGGATTAAACCATAAGAGGTTGTTGACCTGCAGATACTATTCTACTGCCCTTTTAAATTTACCCTTTAGCCTTACAAGTATACCTTATGATAAGACTTAGGAATTTCTGGGTTTTACTTATGGTTTGGCATACCCTATATCGGCCCATTTCCTCTTCTTGTACATGGTGTACAAATACACCGATTAAAATACCAGCAACTTTATGAAATGGCATTATTTATTTTTTTGCTCTTCCACCTAGATCATATTCTCCCTTCATCTTCAGTTGACTCAGGGTCACTGATCAGTGGATCACATGGTGCCACCTCAAATTGATTGCTTCTAAAACGGAAATACTCACATGTGGCAATTGGTAAAGTTGTGGCCCACTCTGTGCCAGGCCTGGCAATCTGGGACCACATCCTAAAGTATTTATTGAAGTAAGAAACTTTTAAATTACCATGGACTCCAAATAAGCAATGACTGCTCAAGGAAATCTGAAAATTCTATTTTGAATAACTTTGGCGCCGGTTGACAAATCCTTGCGAAATTTTCAAAACTAATGGGGCGCTCCGTTAAGCTCCTACCCTGAAAGTCTCGGGGTGAAGCGGGGGCTGAGAAAAAAGGGGGGTCCCAAAACGCGTTTTCCCCATGCATTTTTCCATAGGACCTTTAGTCGAAGGTACAGCCCGAACGGCTGAACAGAATTACTTGAAATTTGGCAGAGAGGTAGTCCTCAGGTCAGGGAAGTGCCTTTTGCAGGTCTGGTGTCAATCGGTTCAGTAGTTCCTGAGAAAATAGCATTTAAAAGCATATAAATATCTATAAGCGCGCACCGTGCGCGCACCGTGCGAGCACCCTAACGTGCGCGAGCGTAATTCTGATTGGTGGTTACATGTTAGTCAACGTTCGAATCGGTCGAAATCA
Organism: Triturus cristatus; assembly: GCF_964204655.1. Taxonomy (NCBI): domain Eukaryota; kingdom Metazoa; phylum Chordata; class Amphibia; order Caudata; family Salamandridae; genus Triturus; species Triturus cristatus. Next base: position 280,509,732 of record NC_140588.1, on the reverse strand, counting down.
GGAAGTGTCGGCCGCCATTTTGTTTGTTTTCAGTGCGAGAGTGAAAAAGGAATTTGGCGAACGTGAAAAGGGGGCAGGGTAGAGAGTTCCTGACCCCCTAGCCTTTGTCAGGGGGTCCCTGAAGGACCCCGAAAGCAGAAAAAAAAAAAAAAAAAAATTTCTTTAAAAAAAATCGCGGGGGTGCGCGCACGGTGAAAAACCAAAAAAAAAATATTAATAATTTTTAATACGTAGTTTATTGTAAAATAAATATATAAAAAAAATAATAATACATAAATAAATTAGCATTTAAAAAAACGTACAAATTCACTGAAAAAACCATAGGTTTCACACACGTTATAGTTAGGAATTAGCATTTAAAAAACCTTGCAAATTCACTTAAAAAACCATAGGTTTCACACATATTATAGTTAGGTGGATATTTCACTCGTAAAAAACCAATGAAATTCCCCCGTTATAGTTAGTTCAGATAACTATAACTCGCGCGACCGCCACTCTGTCACAATGATGATGTCATCAGTGATGTCATGAGTGATGCCACTGACCATGTCATGAGTGATGTAATATGTGACGTCATGAGCAGTGGATTGCGGGCGCGCGAGTTATAGTTATCTGAACTAACTATAACGGGGGAATTTCATTGGTTTTTTACGAGTGAAATATCCACCTAACTATAATATGTGTGAAACCTATGGTTTTTTAAGTGAATTTGCAAGGTTTTTTAAATGCTAATTCCTAACTATAACGTGTGTGAAACCTATGGTTTTTTCAGTGAATATATATATATATATATATATATATATAAACTCCACTGGTGCCTCGGTAAACCCACCACCTCCAGAACGAAGGGCGCGTCGGCGTTTACGGACCTCCGAGACTCGGTCCCATTATGCCACAAATTTCCACAAAGGAGAGTCGACGCCGTGTCGTTCAGTTAATCCACTTTAATGTCAGCTGATAGCGTCAGACGCGTTTCGCCTGCCCAGCAGGCTTGCTCACTAACAACGCAATAAAGTTTTTCAACCATTTTAACTGAAAATTATACCGTGTCACGTGAAAACTACAAAAACATAAAGGGTGAAGACAGACTCGTAGTTTTTGATTCTAAATTGCGGCATTTTACCCAATCAGTATCAAACTTGTACAATTTCATTTTTAAATTTCTAAAACAATACAAATGCAAGTGCAATTCGAATTGTAACTTCAAAAAAACCCGTTCGGTAAACATTAGATTGCTGAGTTCATTACATTATGCAATTTTTTAACGGTTGCAATTTATCGCAAGTAACCATGAGCGAGCATCTCGAGTTTTACAATGTTATTGATCACGGTATTACAATTCATTATGTTGTATTGCAATCTATTTCTGTTACTGCCCAAGTGGGCCAAAATACATGTACCATTGATTATTGTCCTTCATAACCAACACTAAACGGTCAAGTGACCAGACTCACATTATACATTTTATCACTCACCAGTAACTTCATTACTTTACCCGCCACATGGTCTTACTGACAACCGTATATTTAACCCCAGTGGGCTGTTAACCAATTCAATATTGGGTATAGTTTGAACTATTTACAAGGAACTGCTCATTACAAAGCCTGTTTACTGGCCGTTATTGTGAAAATAAAGCAGCAAAAAAACAGTTAAAAAAGGATGACCAGATCGTGAAGATAATTACAGGTATGTATGGAGATCTTCTTCCATGTTTAACCCCATCGGGGTCTTCGTGTTCAGCTTGTTTCGTGCATGGTTTTCTCTTTGCATTTGTTGATATACATAGTTCTTTGACCTCATTAACAACCAAATCATTAAAGACATCAACAGAGTCCCTAGCTGTTATCGGTATAAATTTAGAAGGCATCTTGAATTTCGTCAATTCACTGCTGTTATTTGAATTGCTTCAGAAACAGCCAATTGTGCAATTTTATTGGATGTATTTGGTATTTACATCTCAGGCTTTATGAAAAAAGATCAGAAAATAAAAGGCCAATTTTCGTGTAAAACGGAATTTGCTGTTTATGTGCTTCAGTGCCCTTGTGGCCTGAAGTACATAGGCAGCACGATTCTTCAAGTCCACAAGCGAGTGCTGCAACATATACGGGCCATTAAAAATGCGGATAAAGTCTATCCAGTTGCCCGGCACTTTGAAAGTTGTCACAACAGTGATACAAAAGGGTTGTTGTATTACGTGATTGATGCGGTACCAGTGAACATCAGAGGGGGTGATCGCCAAAAAACATTACGTAAGCTAGAATCTAGCTACATTATCAAACTGAACACGAAGACCCCGATGGGGTTAAACATGGAAGAAGATCTCCATACATACCTGTAATTATCTTCACGATCTGGTCATCCTTTTTTAACTGTTTTTTTGCTGCTTTATTTTCACAATAACGGCCAGTAAACAGGCTTTGTAATGAGCAGTTCCTTGTAAATAGTTCAAACTATACCCAATATTGAATTGGTTAACAGCCTCTGGGGTTAAATATACGGTTGTCAGTAAGACCATGTGGCGGGTAAAGTAATGAAGTTACTGGTGAGTGATAAAATGTATAATGTGAGTCTGGTCACTTGACCGTTTAGTGTTGGTTATGAAGGACAATAATCAATGGTACATGTATTTTGGCCCACTTGGGCAGTAACAGAAATAGATTGCAATACAACATAATGAATTGTAATACCGTGATCAATAACATTGTAAAACTCGAGATGCTCGCTCATGGTTACTTGCGATAAATTGCAACCGTTAAAAAATTGCATAATGTAAGGAACTCAGCAATCTAATGTTTACCGAATGGGTTTTTTTGAAGTTACAATTCGAATTGCACTTGCATTTGTATTGTTTTAGAAATTTAAAAATGAAATTGTACAAGGTTTGATACTGATTGGGTAAAATGCCGCAATTTAGAATCAAAAACTACGAGTCTGTCTTCACCCTTTATGTTTTTGTAGTTTTCACGTGACACGGTATAATTTTCAGTTAAAATGGTTGAAAAACTTTATTGCGTTGTTAGTGAGCAAGCCTGCTGGGCAGGCGAAACGCGTCTGACGCTATCAGCTGACATTAAAGTGGATTAACTGAACGACACGGCGTAGACTCTCCTTTGTGGAAATTTGTGGCATATATATATATATATATATATATATATATATATATATATTCACTGAAAAAACCATAGCTTTCAGGGGTGTTATAGTTAGCTGGACTTTTCACTTGTACAAAACCATTGAAATTCCCCCGTTATAGTTAGTTCAGCTAACTATAACTCGCGCGCCCGCAATGCACTGCTGATGACGTCACATATTACATCACTCATGACATGGTCAGTGACATCACTCATGACATCACTGATGACATCTCAAATGACATCACTGATGACATCACTGATGACATCATCCAGTGAATGTGTGTTTTTCTGAAAATTAAATATGTTTTATATATGTATATCTCAAGGTCGATGGAAGAATAAATGGGTATATAAGTGTCTAAATGGATGATTTGTTTTTGAAAAATTGATTGTGTAACTGACTGATTAAGTGTATCATAGTGAATACATGGCTTAGTGAGTAATGTTTAAATATGTAAATATCTGTATCAGTCTCTCACTTTGTGTATAAGTGGCTGCATGGGTTGGTGAGTAGCTACATGGGTGTCTATATAGGTTATTAGTTGGTTTTTTGAGTATCAGTCTGAGTGTCTGCATGGTTCGGTGGGGGGTATTACGTAGTGCATAGGTGCATGAATGAGTGACTCACTGTTTGTATGGGTTGAACACAGCATGTGTGCAGGACTGTATGGGTGGATGAGTGTGTGTATGGGTGTGTTAGTGAGTGAATGACTGTCTCAATAGTGTCTTTATGAGTAACTACATATGTTTTAAACTAGTATATGTGACTATTGGTGTATATATGTGAGTATATGTGAGAGTGAGAGATTGAAAGAGTTCCTGTATGAATAAGTATGTGTTTCTATAAGTGATTGTTTAAAAGACTAAGTATGTGTAAGTTTCTGTAGAAGTAAGTGTGGTGGTGTGTGTATAACTGTATATGCAAGTAAATGTATGTTTGATTATTTATTAGCATGAGTGACTATGTGTGTGAGTAACTCTATGGATGAGTGGCATTGTGTAACAGGATGTATAGGTGTATGAGTACATATGATGAGTGAGTACATGTATGAGTGACTGTATAGGACTGTTGGTGAATGAGTGGATGTGTATGTGGATCTTAGAATTACTGAAGAGGTTGTTGTAACTGGTATTGGTATGTCCATTGTTTTGAAAATTTTAGTCTCTATTTTTGAATGTGTGTATCAAAGGTTATATTAGGGTGAGAGGAGGTCTGCCACTCTATCACAAGGATGATGTCATCAGTGATGTCATTTGAGATGTCATCAGTGATGTCATGAGTGATGTCACTGACCATGTCATGAGTGATGTAATATGTGACGTCATCAGCAGTGCATTGCGGGCGCGCGAGTTATAGTTAGCTGAACTAACTATAACGGGGGAATTTCAATGGTTTTGTACAAGTGAAAAGTCCAGCTAACTATAACACCCCTGAAAGCTATGGTTTTTTCAGTGAATTTCTGAGGTTTTTTAAATGCTAATTCCTAACTATAACGTGCCTGAAACCTATGGTTTTTTCTGTGAATTTCAAAGGTTTTTTAAATGCTAATTTCTAACTATGCCTACAGAGATAGGACATGTGAAGAAAGAAGAAAAAATGCACAGAAAGAAACAAAAGAAGTGCAGAAAGAAGCAACAGAAGTCCTCAAATACGAAGATAAGTGCAGGAAGAAGGATAACGTGCAGAAAGAACAAAAAGAAGAGCAGAAAGAAGCCTTGTTGCAAAATCATCCTGTACCCTCAACTTTTTCAGACGGATACTGGTGGTAACTGAGTCTGACTAACCAGTCCTAGAGCCAGTGCTATGTTAAAAGACACTTAGAATACAGTGAAAACACCTACATACACTAGGGAACATTATGCGTTGGGTCCCCCTGTGATTAGCCTTACCTCCTCTATAAGCCCCTAGTATATAATAGGGCATGGGGATTAAAACTACCTCTTAAAACAGGCCACAGGGCGTTTTTGCACACGTTAACTCAGGCCCCGTCCCCTCCTTTCACCATTGTGTAAACACGCCCTGTGTCCGTTTTTAGTTGGGAGATTAAGTTCATTTGAGTCCTGAGGGTCCCTAGGGTCCAACTAGCCCACTAGGTACCTCCAGTAAGTGCCACAGAGCTGCGTTGCAGAGAGGTGTAAAAAGTGGCACGGCCTGGACCACCTCTCTGCAATGCAGCTCAGTGGCGCTTACTGGAAGCACTTGGTGGGCTAGTTAGCCCCCAGGGGCCCTCAGTATTGAAGGGAAATTATATCCCCAATTTAAAACGTGCCATGGTGCGTGTTTGCACACGTCACCTCAGGCCCCGTCCCCTCCCTTCACCACTGTGTAAACGCGCCCTGTGGCTGTTCTAAGTTGAGAGATTAAGTCCCCTTGAATCCTAAGGGTCCCTAGGGTCACACTAGACCACTAGGTACCTCCAGTAAGCGCCACAGAGCTGCGTTGCAGAGAGGTGTAAAAAGGGGCTTGGCCTCAGAACACCTGTCTGCAGCGCAGCTCCCTGGCGCATACTGGAGATGCCTGTTGGGGGCGCGTTTGCAGAGTGCTGCATGGAGGGGGCATGGCCTCCGGCACGATGCCAGTCTTTTATTTATTTTATTTTTTTAAGAAGGGGGGCTGTGTGGTTCCCCTTCTTATTCTAATTTATTGGCCCTGATGACCCCATCCCCCAGGGCCTGTCTCCTAATTATATTTTTTTGACCCCAATCCCCAGGGCCGGCCACTGTTTTTTATTATTTTTAAAAAATATATATTTATAGACACACCTAGGACATGCTGGACAAACCGTACGTACCTATCACCATGACGATTTGCGTGATATTCATTAAAAGGCGACTATGCATGCAATTAATCCACGTGGAATGTATTTACACCACTAGTGAAGCTCTGACATGTCTGATGCTCTACCGTGCCTAATCCCGGTAGACACCCTTGTCGTTTATTTATACAAACATGGGTAGCTATTGACGGGCACATTTAATACACATGCACACCAAGCCATTCAAAGGGGATTCGACAAAAATTCGACCAAAACTATGCAAGAAACCCCCCTCACAGTTAATAAAACACACATCCACTGCCGGATGTGTAATACTTTTTATTTTACTCTCTGGAAAGGGGACGAACATCACTTGCGAGTCACAGCGCGCTCCTGACAGAGCCCAATGCTGTGTTACACCCACCATTGCCTGCCGAGTGCCACACACCTCTGTATTGTATTCCACTAGCTAGTGCATATGCTATGACACTCTCTAGCCCATGTGCACTGTAACACCACCCCGTGAAAATGTCATGCCACACTTGTCTTCGCACGGGTTATATTGCCCCATCTAACGTGCCTTCCTCGATGCCTATGTTATAACGCACAGTGCTATGCCATACATATTACAATTTGGGATCCATATCTTTGTCACAGTGCATATGCAACGTTACACTCCCCAGCACATATTTTATATTACAACTTTAGAGACTAGTTAGGTTACACAACACTGCCCTGTGCATATTACACTCCAAGGCGCATATCGCATAGCACGCGCTAGTGCCTGTGCTATCTCGCGCTCTCCAATGAATCTGTCATTGCGCACAATGTATTGCATATTATATTTCACGCCTGGTTCATCTTATATCACACTTTTTGGTGCATAGTTTATACCATACACTATATCTAGTTTTCATTTTCAATCGTGCTCTCAGGACTATGTTCTATATAACACTGTGTTCACCTACCCTTTTCACGGGCATTACATTTTGCGATAGGGGGTGGAGGGTCAGGGGGTGTTTTTGCCAAGTGAGCCCGGAGTCACAGTCACTAACGTCTTCTTCTTCCTGAATAAAAGTGAGATTATGCTGCATACTTGTTCATATTTTAAGTAGTTTGCACAGACAAAATGTTTTAAAAACAATAAAGTTTCTAATACCCGCCTTCTCTGAACAGTTAGCTTGCTGCCCCATCCCCCTCCTCCCTATCCTCTGTTGTGTGAATCCATGGACTAGCCTCCTCCCTTCTGCCATGCATGGTCTGATGTGCTGCCACTGCCCTCAATTTAGTATGATGTACCAGTCCACTCCTCCTGCCCTCCATTGCCCAATTCTATGCCCCATCATTGACCTCCTGCTTAAACTCTGTGCTTAGCTTGCTGCCCCTATTCTCCTTCCCCCTGCCCTCCGATGTCTTTGTGCATGCCCCTGCTCCATCCTTTTTGCCCACCATGTCCCATGGACCTGCCACTCCTATCTACTCTGAGTGTTCTGTTGAGCTGCCACTCCCCTCCCACCTGCCTAGCATTGTCAGATGACTGTGACCTGTCCCTGCCACCTCCACCCTGCCTGTCCACATGCCATGCCCCTATCCTCTTCCTCCTGTCCTACATGGTCCATTGTACTGCCACACCCTTCTGCCCTCCCTGGTCTGTTGTGCTGCAACTGCTCCTCCTGCCTGCCCCGTGTGGTCTGTTGTGAGGCCCCTTCCCCTGAACTTTCTTGTCTGTGCACAGGTCCTGACCCTCCTTCTAACCTCCATCGTCCTTTGTGCATGCCCCTGCACCCTCCTTCTTGCCCATCATAGCCATTGTGCTGCCACTAACCCTCCCACTTGCCATGCATGGTCTTCTGTGCTGCCATGGCCCCTCCCACCTTCCCTGTGTGGTCAGTTAGCTGCCCCTGACCCCCTCCCACCTTCACTCCATGGTCTGTGTGTATGCCATCACAGTCTCACTGTTGCTCTTCATGTTGTGTCTTGCTTCTAGTGCCCATCCTGCCTGACCTCCATGGCCATCTTGCTGGCCCTGCCCTGCCCCCTTGCCCCCAGCCCTCTGTTTACATGTGCAGACCCCTACTCCCTCCCTCCTGGCTTGTCTGTTCCATTGTAATGCCCCTGATCCGTCCCTCCTGCCCTTTATGGTCTGTTATGCTGCAGCCTTCTCTCCTGTCTGTCCATTATGGTCAGCTAGCTACCATTGCCTCTTGCCCCTCTGTTCTCTGTTGTCCATGTGCATGGTCCTGTCCCCTCCCTCTTGCTTTCTATGGATTGTTGTGCTGCACTCCCGTCCTGCATGCCCTGTGTGGTGTATTGTGCTGCTGCAAACCCTGATGCCTGCCCTGCAGGGTCAGTTTGGTGCACCTCTCCATGTCTCTCCTGTCCTCTGTTATCCAAATCCATGTCCCTATCCCATTTCCTTCCATGATCCAATGTACCATACTTGCGAACATTTTGAACTTGGTAAGAGGGAGATTTTGAAAAAAAACTGGGGTATTGATTTTCCCCTTTGAGTTACATTGAAAAAGAGGATATTGTAGACAGGAGACAGATCAAATAAAGCCCATTTGAGCTTAATAACATTGGACGTTTCCTGGCTGAATCGGGTCTGTTGGCATGTATGGTTGTACTACCATTGCCTCTTCCTTCTGCCCACAATGGTCTATTACATTGCCACAGCCTTGAAGGAGGGAAGATTTTGTATCACAGGGGGCCCCTGGCCCGTTCTGTCCACACCTGAAGTATGAGACCCTTGTCCTTGCCCTGCCAGCCGCATTTGTAGGCCGTATTAAATTGACCAGCGGGTCCTGTGTTGCTATATATTATCCTGAGACATCCTTACCACTCAGCCAGCATAAAACCCCTGTGTAGGCCCTTCTGTTCAATATGTAGGCCTCTTTGTTAAATTGACCATAGCTCTGCAATTTTAGTGTATAGCAGTCTGAAGGCAGGTCTACAAGGCCTTCTGCTCCAAACTAGTAGCCCCCACCCTACCCGAGTGCTCCGTGCTCGGTATCAAAGTTCAACATCCCCCTGAAGCTGTCGACATACAGTAGGCTGCATCCTGGACTGGTACTTGCTTCCTGGGCAGGTTTCCCGCTTTTAAGGAAGTGGCAACCGCAGAGCGTCAAGTTAGGAGAACTGAGGAGATTTTATACATGAATATATTGAATTCCTGTACAATACCCATTATTTTCTGCTTGCTCTATGGAACTTACGATAAGCGATTGGCCTGAGAGACTGACCTTTTCACCCAGTCCTTTGTCAGCATTAAGTGGGTAAATGACGAAATGTCTGGTAAAATCTGCAGACGAAGCTTTTGGGTAGCATACGTAGGTAGATGTAGCGTGCAAAGGAGCCCACAAAATGATATAAAAAGGGAGCGCCCACAGATATCGACGGACAACCTCGCCGTCTGTATGTAGGTTAACAGGCTGTGCAGGTTTTCCCCAAGAACTGGGAGCTCTTGTCTTCCTTTGCTTAAAATGTCTTGCTCTGCTTTGCTTGAAGTATCTTATTCTATTTTACCTATATGAAATGTCATGTTATGTTTAACCATTGTTCTCTTTACTTTTGCATTTAAAAGATGTTGTATTGTAATTGCAGGAATGCTTGCTCTAAGAGTAAATGTGAGTGTCCCTAGGTAACATTTTCCTTGGTGTAACTTGTTTCTCATGATGCATTTATAGATGTGTTTTCTCTCTCTCTCTGTCAGTCCATTAATTGAGATACAGAGAATATCATGACAGCTGTATGATTATCTGGATTCTGTATTTTGTACTTTATGTCTCTATTCTGTGGTTTCTTTGAAGTTGCATCTTCTCATTAAACTGCCATTGTATTCTGCCTCCAATTCCATGTCTCATATGTCTGTTTTCTTCATTTTTGGAGCAAGCGTTCCTAGGCACCCCGGCTCAAATTAAGGTGCCCCTTTTGTCCCTGACTCACTCTCCTGCTCAGTTCTGTGGTGGCTCCCGGGGCTCTGGGGACCGCCCCTAGCTTCCTTGACCCGTAATAGATCTTCCCTCCAACAGCCTCTCTTGCAAGTCCTGTATTGTTGGTTTGTTGCCCCTGCCCCCCTTTCCACTGCCCTCCATAGTCTGTTGTGCTTCCACGGCCCTTCCTGCCTGCTCAGTGTGGTTAAATTGTTGCCTTTGCACCCTCCTACCTGCCTTCAATTTTCAGAGTCCGTGCCCCTGGCCTCTGACTCTCAACAGTATCCTAATGAACAACTAGATTGCTAACATTCTATATTTATTACAAAAGTGTGGAACGCCTGACATCATCTTGATGTAATCAAAACTGTAATACCTAGAGCATTCCTTTAGAAATTACATATATGAGAGGGTCTTATTGGCATCAAAATTATGGTTAGTGCTCTAAAAGACTAAAATAAGGACATATTTTCTGAGTTTTCAAATAGCGACAAAGCACTTTTAAATTATTTGTTATCTTTATGTTTTTTTATCTAGTTGACAACTTGATTAAATGTTGCACTTAGGGGAAAGGATGTGGTGTTACTTCCAGAACTGCAGACTTTGCAACTGGGGAACCAGGTTGAAGTTTCTGCTTCAGCTCGACATTCTGTGATTCTGGTCAAATCACTTAGTCTCCCCATGTCTACAACCAAAATGAATTTGTTCTTGTGTGATGTAACCAATGCTCATGTAAAGCACTCCAATACCTGACAAGTCTGCACTATATAACACTGCAAAAACACAAAATAATAAGTGTTTTGCACACTTCTGTCATTGGGCTATATTTGGGCTATATCTGGGTGATTTTGGGCTACATTTGGGCTCTTTTGTCTCCGGTGGCCATCTTGGGAGATTTATTTGTTATGAAGTTTCCTAATTTCCTCATGTACTGCAGTCTCCTCAGTCGGAAATGCTTTCAGTTTTTTACTTTGATTCCATCATGAAGGTATTCAGATATGTCACACATTTGCCATGAATTCTGAATGTTAGCACTCTAGTTGCTCATTAGATCACTGTAGTAAAACTACTGTTCACCATGGAAGTCTGCTCCTGGTATTAAAAGTGCATGTTTCAGTCTGCATGTCAGAATTTTTTAATGAAATAGAAGAGGATTTGAGAAGTCACTCAAAATGTGCCCTCATTTTCTTTCTTCAGCATTAATCATAATTTCTATGGCAAAATGAACCCCCTCATTGTGTTCCTTTTTAAATTAAATGTTTTAAGTGTTACCAGTTTATTCCAATCAAGATGGCTTCAGGTGTGCCATACTTTTGTCATAATGAAGACAGTAAGTGCTCTAGTTGTTTTTAAGAACATTCTTGGACATTCTGTCATTGGGCTATACTTGGGCTACATCTGGGTGATATTTGGGCTACATTTGGGCTCTTTTGTCTCTGGTGGCCATCTTGGGAGACTTATTTGTTATGAAGTTTCCTAATTTCCTCATTTACTGCAGTCTCCTCAGTAGGAAATACTTTCAGTTTTTTACTTTGATTCCATCAAGAAGGCATTCAAATGTGTCACACATTTGCCATAAAATCAGAATGTTAGCACTCTTTTTGCTCATTAGATCACTGTAGTAAAGCTACTGCTCACCAGGGAAAACTGCTGCTGGTATTGAAAGTGCATGTTTCAGTCTGCATGCCAGGATTTGAGAAGTCACTCAAAATGTGCCCTAATTTTTCTTTCTGCAGCACTAATCATACTTTTTATGGAAAAATGAACCCCCTCATTTTGTTCCTTTTTAAATTAAATGTTTTAAGAGTTACCACTTTAATCCAAGCAAGATGGCTTCAGGTGTGCCATACATTTATCATAAGTAGGACGGTTAGCGCTCTAGTAGTTCTTTGGAACACTCTGGAAAGCTGCAGTAGAACACAAAGGAATCAACTGACAGTCTCTGCCCTTGTTGGATGTACATGTTTTACTGAGAATGTCAGACTTCATTCTCACATGACTGAGAAAGATAATGTGAATTTACAGAAAATAAGCTCTCAGTTTAGCTTATAGATCACCTTCCAAACCTCTGTGGTAAAAGCATGAGAAAATATTTTTCTCTCAATCATGATATCCCAGCAGAAGGCTTTTTCACATGGTGAAATCACCTTAGAACATACCACAATTCCTAAAATGAGTATGGTACCTTCAACAAATGATTTATAATGTAACTAAAGTCTTAAAATCTTCTATTAACTGCAATGCTTTTTAATGAGGTGCTATCATGTATATTGGTCCCAAGATGGCTGCCAACACTTCTTGGATGAAGTGCTGACAGCCAATCAGATCTCAGGATGAGATGTGTGGTTAGGCTCCGCCCACATATATATATTGATTTAAATGCTATTTTCTCAGGAACTACTGAACAGATTTACACCAGACCTACAAAAGGCACTTCCTTGACCTGAGGACTACCTCTCTGCCAAATTTCAAGTAACTCTGTTCAGCCGTTCGGGCTGTAGCTGTGTCTAAAGGTCCTATGGAAAAATGCATGGGAAAAACGCGTTTTGGGACCCCCCTTTTTTCTCAGCCCCCGCTTGACGAATCCCCCCGAGACTTTCAGGGTAGGAGCGGAGCGTAGCGCCCCACCTATTTTGAAAATTTCGTGAGGATTCATCGACCGGCGCCAAAGTTATTCCAAATAGAATGTTGCGGATTTCCTATGGAAACAGGGTCCTAACTATAACTATCTACTGGCGACCGCCAGTAGATAATATATATATATATATATATATATTATCTACTGGCGGTCGCCAGTAGATAGTTATAGTTCGGACCATGTTTCCATAGGAAATCTCAAAATTCTGTTTTGAATAACTTTGGTGCCGGTTGACGTATCTTCGCGAAATTTTCAAAACTAATGGGGCTCAGCTCCTACCCTAAAGGACTCGGGGGGATTCGTCAAGCGGGGGCCGAGAAAAAAGGGGGGTCCCAAAACGCGTTTTCCCCATGCATTTTCCCATAGGACCTTTAGTCGAAGGTACAGCCCGAACGGCTGAACAGAATTACTTGAAATTTGGTAGAGAGGTAGTCCTCAGGTCAGGGAAGTGCCTTTTGCATATATGGAGTCAATCTGTTCAGTATTTCCAGAGAAAATTGCATTTAAAAGCACATACATATCTATAGCCGCGCACCGTGCGTGCACCGTGTGCGCACCCTAACGTGCGCGAGCGTAATTCTGATTGGTTGTTACATGTCAGTCAACGTTCGAATCGGTCGAAATCAGGAAGTGTCGGCCGCCATTTTGTTTGTTTTCAGCGCGAGAGTGGAAAAGGAAGGTGGTGAACGTGAAAAGGGGGCAGGGTAGAGAGTTCCTGACCCCCTAGCCTTTGTCAGGGGGTCCCTGAAGGACCCCGAAGTCAGAAATCGCGGGGGTGGGCACCGTGCGCACACGGTGAAAAACCATAACAAAAGAAAATAATTTAATACGTAGTTTATCGAAAAATAAATATATAAAAAAAATAATAATACATACATAACTTAGCATTTAAAAAAACGTACAAATTCACTGAAAAAACCATAGGTTTCACACGCGTTATAGTTAGGAATTAGCATTTAAAAAACCTTGCAAATTCACATAAAAGCCATAGGTTTCACACATGTTATAGTTTGGTGGATATTTCACTCGTAAAAAACCAATGAAATGTTCCCGTTATAGTTACTTCAGATAACTATAATTCGCGCGACCGCCACTCTATCACCAGGATGATGTCATCAGTGATGGCAAGAGTGATGCCACTGACCATGTCATGAGTGATGTAATATGTGACGTCATGAGCAGAGGATTGCGGGCGCGCGAGTTATAGTTATCTGAAGTAACTATAACGGGGGAATTTCATTGGTTTTTTACGAGTGAAATATCCACCTAACTATAACATGTGTGAAACCTATAGTTTTTTAAGTGAATATATATATATATATATATATATATATTCACTGAAAAAACCATAGGTTTCAGAGACGTTATAGTTAGAAATTAGCATTTCAAAAACCTTAGAAATTCACAGAAAAAACCATAGGTTTCAGGGGTGTTTTAGTTAGCTGGCCATTTCACTCGTACAAAACCATAGAAATGTCATCAGTGATGTCATCAGTGATGTCACTGACCATGTCATGAATGATGCAATATGTGACATCATCAGCAGTGCATTGCGGGCGCGCGAATTATAGTTAGCAGAACTAACTATAACAGAGGAATTTCTATGGTTTTGTATGAGTGAAATGGCCAGCTAACTATAACACCTCTGAAACCTTTGTTTTTTTCTGTGAATTTCTAAGGTTTTTAAATGCTAATTTCTAACTATAACATCTCTGAAACCTATGTTTTTTTTCAGTGAATTTCAAAGGTTTTTTAAAAGCTAATTTTTAAGTGTGATAGTAGTTATACCTATTTTTTTGTACTGATTTTCTACAGTTTTTTTAACTGTTCATTTATAAATATTTTATTCATTAAATAACATTATATACTTTTCTGAAAATTGCAAAATAAAATAAAAAAAAAAATCAAACTGAAAAATTGATTCATTTTCTTGTTTTCATTTTTTATTTTAATATATTTATATTATTTTCTTTAAAAAAAAATCAATTTCAAAAGCGTACACATCACGGTAGGTGTGTGCATTCTAGATGCCATTTTAGAAAAGTCGTGAAGGATCCATGTACTGTGTGCGACGGCTGCGTGTTTTTCAGTTACATCATATACATTTAATATTATGTGATGCGCGCAATTGGTATGCGACCATTCCGCGACTCCTGCTCCTGCGCATTCGCCACACATGCGCATTACGGTACGAGATGCTTGCGCGGTTGCAGGTCCCGCGTGACATCATACACATGCTGGGGCACGCTGGGTGCACGATTCCCGCAAAAAAAGTTATGTTACAAAATGATATGTATGTGTCTTTAATATACATATTAGGGCAAGAGATTATCTAAGATATTCATAAAAATATTATATTTGTACTTATAATAAACATATCATTTTTAAATATATTTTCGCGAAGTCAGGTGCGTGCATCGTGAGTGCAGAGAATCAGGTCAGCAGAGCTGCTGTAGAGTCAGAGAAACCAGTTCAGCAGAGCCGTTGTAGAGCCAGAGAACCAGGTCAGCAGAGCTGCTCTAGAGCCTAAGAAGCAGGTCAGCAGAGCTGCTCTAGAACCAGAGACCCAGGTCAGCAGAGCTGCTCTAGAGCCAGAGACCCAGGTCAGCAGAGCTGCTCTAGAGGCCAAGAACCAGGTCAGCAGAGCTGCTGTAGAGCCAGAGAAACCAGGTCAACAACGCTGCTTTAGAGGGAGAGAACCAGGTCAGCAGGACTGCTTTAGAGCCAGAGAACCAGGTCAACAGAGCTGCTTTAGAGCCATAGAACCAGCTCAGCAGAGCTGCTTTAGAAGCAGAGAACCAGGTCAGAAGAGCTCTTTAGAGTCAGAGAACCAGGTCAGAAGAGCTCTTTAGAGGGAGAGAACCAGGTCAGCAGAGCTGCTTTAGAGCCAGAGAACCAGGTCAGCAGAGCTGCTCTAGAGCCAGAGAACCAGGTCAGCAGAGCTGCTTTAGAGCCAGAGAACGAGGTCAGCAGAGCTGCTCTAGAGCCAGAGAACCAGGTCAGCAGAGCTGCTCTAGAGCCAGAGAAACCAGGTCAGCAGAGCTGCTTTAGAGGGAGAGAACCAGGTCAGCAGAGCTGCTTTAGAGCCAGAGAACCAGGTCAGCAGAACTGCTCTAGAGCCAGAGAACCAGAGCTGCTTTAGAGCCATAGAAACAGGTCAGCAGAGCTGCTCTAGAGGCAGAGAACCAGGTCAGTAGAGCTGATTTAGAGGGAGAGAACCAGGTCAGCAGAGCTGCTTTAGAGCCAGAGAACCAGGTCAGCAGAGCTGCTCTAGAGCCAGAGAACCAGGTCAGCAGAGCTGCTTTAGAGCCATAGAACCAGGTCAGCACAGCTGCTTTAGAGCCAGAGAACCAGGTCAGCAGAGCTGCTCTATAGCCTAAGAACCGGGTCAGCAGAGCTTCTCTAGAGCCAGAGAACCAGGTCAGCAGAGCTGCTTTAGAGCGAGAAAACCAGATCAGCAGGGCTGCTTTAGAGGGAGAGAAACAGGTCAGCAGAGCTACTTTGGAGACAAGGGACCAGGTCAGCAGAGCTGCTCTAGAGCCTGAGAACCAGGTCAGCAGACCTGCTTTAGAGCCATAGAACCGGGTCAGCAGAGCTGCTCTAGAGCCAGAGAACCAAGTCAGCAGAGCTGCTCTAGAGCCATAGAACCAGGTCAGCAGAGCTGCTTTAGAGCCAGAAAACCAGGTCAGCAGAGCTGCTTTAGAGGGAGAAAACCAGGTCAGCAGCGCTGCATTACAGGGAGAGAACCAGGTCAGCAGAGCTGCCTAGAGCCAGAGAACCATGTCAGCAGAACTGCTTTAGAGCCATAGAACTGGGTCAGCAGAGCTGCTTTAGAGCCAGATAACCAGGTCAGCAGAGCTGTTGTAGAGCCAGAAAACCAGATCAGCAGAGCTGCTCTGTAACCTCAGAACTAGATCAACAGAGCTGCTCTAGAGCCAGAGAACCAGGTCAGCAGACCTGCTGTAGAGCCAGAGAAACCACGTCAGCAGAGCTGCTTTAGAGGGAGCGAACCAGGTCAGCAGAGCTGCTTTAGAGCCAGAGAACCAGGTCAGCAGAGCTGCTCTAGCTGACACTGACTGACAATGACTGACTGACACTGACTGATTGACACTGATTGACTGACACTGACACTGACTGAAAATGATTGACTGAAACTGACTGACTGACACTGACTGACTGGCTGACACTGACTGACACTGATGGACTGACACTGACTGACTGACACTGACTGACACTGACTGACACTGATTGACTGACACTGACTGACTGACTGACTGACACTGACTGACAGACACTGACTGACTGACACTGACTGACACTGACTGACTACTCTCTACTACTCTACTACTCACTCTCTACTACTCTCTACTACTCTCTCTCTACTACTCACTCTCTACTACTTTCTACTACTCACTCTCTACTACTCTACTACTCCCTACTACTCACTCTCTACTACTCTCTACTACTCACTCTCTACTACTCGCTCTCTACTACTCTCTACTACTCACTCTCTACTACTCACTCTCCTCTACTCTCTACTACTCACTCTCTACTACACTCTCTCTACTACTCACTATCTACTACTCTCTACTACTCACTCTACTACTAACTCTCTACTACTCTCTACTACTCACTCTACTACTCTCTACTACTCTCTACCACTCACTCTCTACTACTCTACTACTCACGCTCTACTACTCTCTACTACTCTCTCTCTACTACTCACTCTCTACTACTCTACTACTCTCTACTACTCACTCTCTACTACTCACTCTCTACTACTCTCTACTACTCACTCTCTACTACTCACTCTACTACTCTCTACTACTACTCTCTACTATTCACTCGCTACTACTCACTCTCTACAACTCTCTACTACTCACTCCCTACTACTCTCTCTCTACTACTCACTCTCTACTATTCACTCTCTACTACTCACTCTCTACTACTCACTCTACTACTCGCTCTCTACTACTCACTCTCCACTACTCACTCTCTACTACTTGCTCTCTACTATCTACTACTCACTCTCTACTACTCACTCTCTACTATTCTACTACTCTACTACTCTCTCTACTACTCACTCTATTCTATTCACTCTCTACTACTCACTCTCTACTACTCACTCTACTACTCGCTCTCTACTACTCTCTACTACTCACACTCCACTACTCACACTCTACTACTTGCTCTCTACTATCTACTACTCACTCTCTACTACTCACTCTCTACTACTCTACTACTCTCTACATCTCTCTCTACTTCTCAATCTACTACTCTCTACTACTCTCTACCACTCACTCTGTACTACTCTACTACTCACTCTCTACTACACTCTCTCTACTACTCACTCTCTACTACTCACTCTCTGCTACTCTCTACTGCTCACTCTCCACTACTCACTCTCTACTACTCGCTCTCAACTACTCTCTACTACACACTATACTACTCACTCTCTACTACTCTACTACTCTCTCCAACTCTCTCTACTACTCACTCTCTGCTACTCTCTCTACTACTCATAATCTACTACTCTCTACTACTCACTATACTACTAACTCTCTACTACTCTCTACTACTCACTCTGCTATTTTCTACTACTCTCTACCACTCACTCTCTACTACTCTGCTATTCACCGTGTACTACTCTCTACTACTCTCTCTCTCTACTACTCACCCTCTACTACTCTACTACTCTCTACTACTCACTCTCTACAACTCACTCTACTACTCTCTACTACTACTCTCTACTATTCACTCTCTACTACTCACTCTCTACTACTCTCTACTACTCACTCTACTACTCTCTACTACTCTCTACCACTCACTCTCTACTACTCTACTACTCACTCTCTACTACTCCTCTACTACTCTCTCTCTACTACTCACTCTCTTCTACTCACTCTACAACTCTCTACTACTCACTCTCCACAACTCTCTCTCTACTACTCAATCTCTAATATTCACTCTCTACTACTCACTCTCTACTACTCACTCTACTACTCGCTCTCTACTACTCTTTACTACTCACTCTCTACTACACTCTCTCTACTACTCTCTCTCTACTACTCACTCTCTACTACTCACTCTCTACTACTCTCTACTGCTCACTCTCCACTACTCACGCTCTACTACTCGCTCTCAACTACTCTCTACTACACACTCTACTACTCACTCTCTACTACTCTACTACTCTTTCTTACTCTCTCTACTTCTCACTCTCTACTACTCTCTCTACTACTCACTCTCTACTACTCTTTACTACTCACTTTCTGCTACACACCATCTACTACTTGCTCTCTACTACTCTCTAGTACTCACTCTACTACTCATTCTCTACTACTCTCTACTGCTCACTCTACTACTCACTCTCTACTACTCTCTACTACTCTCTACTACTCACTCTCTACTACTCCACTACTCTCTACTACTCACTCTCTACTACTCACTCTCTACTACTCTCTACTACTCACTCTCAACTACTCTACTACTCACTCTCTACTACTCTCTACTACTCACTCTCTACTACTCACTCACTACTCTCTACTACTCACTCTCTACTACTCTGTCTCTACTACTCACTATCTACTACTCTCTAATACTCACTCTACTACCCACCCTGTACTACTCTCTACTACTCATTCTACTACCCTCTACTACTCTGTACAACTCACTCTATACTACTCTACTACTCACTCTACTACTCTCTCTCTACTACTCACTTTCTACTACGCTACTACTCTCTACTACTCACTCTCTCCTACTCACTCTCATACTCTCTACTACTACTCTCTACTATTCACTCTCTACTACTCACTCTCTACTACTCTCTACCACCCACTCTCTACTACTCTACTACTCACTCTCTACTACTCCTCTACTACTCTCTCTCTACTACTCACTCTCGACTACTCACTCTACAACTCTCTACAACTCACTCACTACTACTCTCTCTACTACTCACTCTCTACTATTCACTCTCTACTACTCACTCTCTACTCCTCACTCTACTACTCACTCGCTACTACTCTCTACTACTCACTCTCCACTACTCACTCTTGACTACTTCCTCTCTACTATCTACTACTCACTCTCACTACTCACTCTCTACTATTCTACTACTCTACTACTCTCTCTACTACTCATTCTCTACTACTCACTCTCGACTACTCACTCTCTACTACTCTACTACTCTCTACAACTCACTCTACTACTCAATCTACTACTCTTTACTGCTCTCTACCACTCACTCTCTACTACTCTACTACACTCTCTCTACTACTCACTCTCTACTACTCACTCTACTACTTTCTACTACTCTCTCTCTACTACTCTCTCTCTACTACTCACTCTCTACTACTCACTCTCTACTACTCTCTACTACTCACTCTCTACTACTTGCTCTCTACTATCTACTACTCACTCTCTACTACTCACTCTCTACTACTCTACTACTCTACTACTCTCTCTACTACTCACTCTGTACTACTCACTCTCTACTACTCTACTACTCTCTACATATCTCTCTACTACTCAATCTACTACTCTCTACCACTCACTCTCTACTACTCTACTACTCACTCTCTACTACACTCTCTCTACTACTCTCTCTCTACTACTCACTCTCTACTACTCACTCTCTACTACTCTCTACTGCTCACTCTCCACTACTCACGCTCTACTACTCGCTCTCAACTACTCTCTACTACACACTCTACTACTCACTCTCTACTACTCTACTACTCTTTCTTACTCTCTCTACTTCTCACTCTCTACTACTCTCTCTACTACTCACTCTCTACTACTCTTTACTACTCACTTTCTGCTACAAACTCTCTACTACTTGCTCTCTACTACTCTCTAGTACTCACTCTACTACTCACTCTCTACTACTCTCTACTACTCACTCTACTACTCACTCTCTACTACTCTCTACTACTCTCTACTACTCACTCTCTACTACTCCACTACTCTCTACTACTCACTCTCTACTACTCACTCTCTACTACTCTCTACTACTCACTCTCTACTACTCTACTACTCTACTACTCACTCTCTACTACTCTCTACTACTCACTCTCTACTACTCACTCTCTACTACTCTCTACTACTCACTCTCTACTACTCTCTCTCTACTACTCACTATCTACTACTCTCTACTACTCACTCTACTACCCACCCTGTACTACTCCCTACTACTCATTCTACTACCCTCTACTACTCTGTACCACTCACTCTCTACTACTCTACTACTCACTCTACTACTCTCTCTCTACTACTCACTTTCTACTACACTACTACTCTCTACTACTCACTCTCTCCTACTCACTCTAATACTCTCTACTACTGCTCTCTACTATTCACTCTCTACTACTCACTCTCTACTACTCTCTACTACACTCTACCACTCACTTTCTACTACTCTACTACTCACTCTCTACTACTCCTCTACTACTCTCTCTCTACTACTCACTCTCGACTACTCACTCTACAACTCTCTACAACTCACTCTCTACTACTCTCTCAACTACTCACTCTCTACTATTCACTCTCTACTACTCACTCTCTACTACTCTCTACTACTCACTCTCCACTACTCACTCTCGACTACTTCCTCTCTACTATCTACTACTCACTCTCTACTACTCACTCTCTACTATTCTACTACTCTACTACTCTCTCTACTACTCATTCTCTACTACTCACTCTCGACTACTCATTCTCTACTACTCTACTACTCTCTACAACTCTCTCTACTACTCAATCTACTACTCTTTACTGCTCTCTACCACTCACTCTCTACTACTCTACTACACTCTCTCTACTACTCACTCTCTACTACTCACTCTACTACTTTCTACTACTCTCTCTCTACTACTCTCTCTCTACTACTCACTCTCTACTACTCACTCTCTACTACTCTCTACTGCTCACTCTCCACTACTCACTCTCTACTACTCGCTCTCAACTGCTCTCTACTACTCTCTCTACTACTCACTCTCTACTACTCTTCACTACTCACTCTCTGCTACACACTCTCTACTACTTGCTCTATACTACTTGCTCTCTACTACTCTCTAGTTCTCACTCTCTGCTGCTCTCTACTACTTACTCTACTACTCACTCTCTACTACTCTCTACTACTCACTCTCTACTACTCACTCTCTACTACTCTACTACTCTCTCTCTACTGCTCAGTCTCTACTACTCACTCTCTACTACTCTCTGCTACTCACTCTCTACTACTCTCTACTACTCACTCTCTACTACTCTCTCTCTACCAGTAGCGGCCCATGGAGGGAGTTCGGTGGGGCAGTGAGGCAGGCGGGGGAGGGGCAGGGTGGGGAAATGTAAACACCGGAATATGGATGAACGGAGGTAAGTACACATTTAAATAAATAAAACGAATTTCGTTGTGCGTGCTGCATCGCATTTTGCGATGCAGCGCGTGCAAAGGAATTTGTTTTATTTATTTAAATGTGTATTTACCTCCGTTCATCCATATTCCGGTGTTTACATTTCCCCGCCCCACCTCACCGCCCCACCGAACTCCCTCCACAGACCACTACTGCTCTCTACTACTCTCTACTATTCACTCTCTACTACTCACTCTACTACTCACTGTACTACTCACTCTCTGCTAGTCACTCCCTACTACTCTCTACTACTCACTTTCTACTACTCACTCTCTACTACTCTACTACTCACTCTCTAATACTCACTCTCTACTACTCTCTACTACTCACTCTCTACTACTCACTCTCTACTACTCACTCTACTACTCTCTACTACTCACTCTCTGCTACTCTCTCTACTACTCTCTACTACTCTCTACTACTCACTCTCTACTCTCTATTTCTAACTCTCTACTCTCTACCTCTCTACCTCTCTCTGCCTCTCTCTCTACTACTCTCTAACTCTCTACCTCTACCTCTCTACCTCTGCCTCTCTACCTCTCCACCTCTACCTCTACACCTCTACCTCTCTACCTCTCTCTACCTCTCTTTACATGCACACATATCCACATATATATATGCATTAATATGCATATGCATTTATATATATGTATGTGTATATATATACATACATATATAAATGTATATTTAATCTACATATCTATATAAATACAAATATAAATGCATGCATACATATACATATATGCATGCATATGCATGTTATGTACTTGAAAGTTTGAAAAACACTAATAAAAGTAAAGCTAAAAAGCCACTTAATTACAAACAGAATTGCTTTAACTTAAACAAGGGCGAGACCTATTGCATTTTCAATGCCTGTTTACTTTGGTTCCAGCAAGAAGGCATTCAGATGTGTCACACATTTGCCATGAATTCTGAATGGTGGCACTCTAGTTGCTCATTAGATCACAGTAGTAAAGCTACTGCTCACCAGGGAAGTCTGCTGCTGGCATTCAAAGTGCATGTTTCAGTCTGCATGTCAGAATTTTTTTTTTAAATAGAAGAGGATTTGAGAAGTCAAAATGTGCCCTAATTTTTCTGCAGCACTAATCATAATTTCTATGGCAAAATGAACCCCCTCATTTTGTTCCTTTGCAAATTAAATGTTTTAAGTGATACCACTATTTTCCAATCAAGATGGCTTCAGTTGTGCCATACTTTTGTCATAAGTAAGACTGTTAGTGCTCTAGTTGTTCTTTAGAATACTCTGGGACATTCTGTCATTGGGCTATACTTGTGGTACATCTGGGTGATATTTGTGCTACATTTGGGCTCTTTTGTCTCTGGTGGGCATCTTGGGAGACTTATTTGTCATGAAGTTTCCTAATTTCCTCATTTACTACAGTCTCCTCAGTAGGAATACTTTCAGTTTTTTACTTTGATTCCATCAAGAAGGCATTCAGATGTGTCACACATATGCCATAAAATCAGAATGTTAGCACTCTAGTTGCTCATTAGATCACTGTAGTAAAGCTACTGCTCACCAGGGAAGTCTGCTGCTGGTATTGAAATTGCATGTTTCAGTCTGCATGTCAGAATTGTTTAATGAAATAGAAGAGGATTTGAGAAGTCACTCAAAATGTGCCCTAATTTTCCTTTCTGCAGCACTAATCTTAATTTCTAAGGCAAAATGAACCCCCTCATTTTGTTCCTTTTTCAATTAAATGTTTTAAGAGTTACCACTTTATTCCAATCAAGATGGCTTCAGGTGTGCCATACGTTTGTCATAAGTAGGACTGTTGGCGCTCTAGTTGTTCATTAGAACACTCTGGGAAGCTGCAGTAGAACACAAAGGAATCAACTGACAGTCTCTGCCCTTGATGGATGTACATGTTTTACTGAGAATGTCAGACTTCATTCTCACATGACTGAGAAAGATAATGTGAATTTACAGAAAATATGCTCTCAGTTTAGCTTATAGATCACCTTCCAAACCTCTGTGGGAAAAGCATGAGAAAATAGTTTTCTCTCAAACATGATTCATGATATCCCAGCAGAAGGCGTTTTCACATTGTAAAATCACCTTAGAACATAACACAATTCCTAAAATGAGTATGGTACCATCAATAAATGATTTATAATGTAACTAAAGTCTTAAAACCTTCTATTAACTGCAATGCTTTTTAATGAAGTGCTATCATGTACATTGGTCCCAAGATGGCTGCCAACACTTCTTGGATGAAGTGCTGACAGCCAATCAGATCTCACGATGAGATGTGTCGTTAGGCTCTGCCCAGATATATATGTGATTTCACTTTTGATTTTCTCAGGAACTACTGAACGGATTTACACCATTTGAGCAAAAGGCACGACTCTGAATCAAGGTCTACCTTTCTGCCAAATGTGGTGTAATTCCATTCAGCAGTTCGGGCTGTAGCTGCGACTAAAGGTCCCTAAGGAAAATTGCATGGGGAAAACACGTTTTGGGACCCCCCCTTTTTTCTCGCCCCCCGCTTGATGAACCACCCCGAGAATTTCAGGATAGGAGCGGACCGGAGCGGGCCACGAGTTTTGAAAATTTCGCAAAGATTCGTCAACCGGCGCCAAAGTTATTCTAAATATAAATAGAATGTTGCGGATTTGCTATGGATAATAGGTCCCAACTATATCTCCCTACTGGCGACTGCCAGTAGGTAATTTATATATATATATATATATATATATATATATATATATATATATATATATATATATATATATATATATATTCAGTGAAAAAACCATAGGTTTCACACATGTTATAGTTAGCTGGACATTTTACTCGTAAAAAACCAATGAAATTGCCCCGTTATAGTTAGTTCAGCTAACTATAACTCGCGCGCCCGCAATGCACTGCTGATGACGTCACATATTACATCACTCATGACATGGTCAGTGACATCACTCATGACATCACTGATGACATCTCAAATGACATCACTGATGACATCACTGATGACATCATCCTTGTGATAGAGTGGCAGACCTCCTCTCACCCTAATATAACCTTTGATACACACATTCAAAAATAGAGACTAAAATTTTAAAAACAATGGACATACCAATACCAGTTACAACAACCTCTTCATTAATTCTAAGATCCACATACACATCCACTCATTCACCAACAGTCCTATACAGTCACTCATACATGTACTCACTCATCATATGTACTCATACACCTATACATCCTGTTACACAATGCCACTCATCCATAGAGTTACTCACACACATAGTCACTCATGCTAATAAAGAATCAAACATACATTTACTTGCATATACAGTTATACACACACCACCGCACTTACTTCTACGGAAACTTACACATACTTAGTCTTTTAAACAATCACTTATAGAAACACATACTTATTCATACAGGAACTCTTTCAATCTCTCACTCTGACATATACTCACTTATATACACCAATAGTCACATATACTAGTTTAAAACATATGTAGTTACTCATAAAGACACTATTGAGACAGTCATTCACTCACTAACACACCCATACACACACTCATCCACCCATACAGTCCTGCACACATGCTGTCTTCAACACATACAAACAGTGAGTCACTCATTCATGCACCTATGCACTACGTAATACCCCCCACCGAACCATGCAGACACTCAGACTGATACTCAAAAAACCAACTAATAACCTATATAGACACCCATGTAGCTACTCACCGACCCATGCAGCCACTTATACACAAAGTGAGAGACTGATACAGATATTTACATATTTAAACATTACTCACTAAGCCATGTATTCACTATGATACACTTAATCAGTCAGTTACACAATCAATTTTTCAAAAACAAATCATCCATTTAGACACTTATATACCCATTTATTCTTCCATCGACCTTGAGATATACATATATAAAACATATTTAATTTTCAGAAAAACACACATTCACTGGATGAAGTCATCAGTGATGTCATTTGAGATGTCATCAGTGATGTCATGAGTGATGTCACTGACCATGTCATGAGTGATGTAATATGTGACGTCATCAGCAGTGCATTGCGGGCGCGCGAGTTATAGTTAGCTGAACTAACTATAACGGGGCAATTTCATTGGTTTTTTACGAGTAAAATGTCCAGCTAACTATAACATGTGTGAAACCTATGGTTTTTTCACTGAATTTCTAAGGTTTTTTAAATGCTAATTCCTAACTATAACGTGTGTGAAACCCATGGTTTTTTCAGTGAATTTGCAAGGTTTTTTAAATGCTAATTCCTAACTATAACATGTGTGAAACCCATGGTTTTTTCAGTGAATTTGCAAGGTTTTTTAAATGCAAATTTTTTTTTTATTCTTCATTTTTTTCAAACATATTTTTAATTTAATTTTCTTACCTTTTATAAAGACTATGCTTAAATTTTTAAAATCCATAAATATTTTTTTTTAATATATTTTTTAAAATAAACATGTAAAATTTATTTCCATTTTTTTTTTTTTTTTTTTTTATAGTACGCGTACCGTAAGCTCACGGTAAGCGTACGGTTTACGCAACGTCCGTAATCTATCTACGCTGCTTGCGTATAGTTACGTACTTCGCGTAGCCGCGCGTACTGCGCGTGGGACGCGTGCGCGCTTACGCCACACGCGCACGTTACGCGGAAGTGCCGGGGAGTGACTGTTATGCGCATGCGCGGAAGCGCGTGTCTTTTTTACGCGCATGCGTACTTTTTGCCGTAAGCGTACCGTAAGCGTACCGTAAGCGTACGGTAGGTCATGTGATCTTGAAACACAACTTTTGATTGGTTGAAACTACTTTCAGTTCTAGAACTCTCCTACACCACACCCATTCCCCTCATTTCTGCTTGTGATCCCTTAGGAGAAGGAGCTGGGTTGTCTTTGTGATACGATGGCAGAACAGCAGAGCCCTTCTGAGAGTGAGGCTAGCACCAGCAGCACTGTCTTGAGGCAGAGATCGAGGAAACAAAAGCCTTCTTATGTTTGGGATTATTTTACTTTTCCAGAAGGCCAGCAAAAGGTGAATGCACCCTTTGTTACTTGCTGTCTGTGTAAGCGTGTACTTTCTAGAGGTAATCCTGACAGGAAGTATTCCTTTGGGAATCACACCATGAAGAGGCACCTCCAGGATGTACACGGAAGGACACATGGTCATCTTTTTGGAGGTAACTCTTCAGAAAGACGAGCCAGTACATCCACAGCAGCTCAGCCTGGACCATCATCTGCAGGGATTCGTCAAGCGGGGGCTGAGAAAAAAGGGGGGTCCCAAAACGCGTTTACCCCATGCATTTTTCCGTAGGACCTTTAGACACAGCTACAGCCCGAACGGCTGAACAGAATTACTTGCAATTTGGCAGAGAGGTAGTCCTCAGGTCAAGGAAGTGCCTTTTGTAGGTCTGGTGTAAATCTGTTCAGTAGGTCCTGAGAAAATAGCATTTAAATCAATATATATATCTGTAAGCGCGCTCCGTGCAGGGTGTGCGCATAGTGAAAAACCAGAAAAAAAAAATTAAAAAAATGCATAACTTAGCATTTAAAAAACCGTACAAATTCACTGAAAAACCATCGGTTTCACACACGTTATAGTTAGGAATTTTCATTTACAAAACCTTGCAAATTCACTTAAAAAACCATAGGTTTCACACATGTTATAGTTAGCTGTACATTTCACTCGTAAAAAACCAATGAAATTCCACGTTATAGTTAGATCAGGTAACTATAACTTGCGCGACCGCAATCCACAATGTGTAATTTCAGATGTCATCATTGATGTCATGAGTGATGTCACTGACCATGTCATGAGTGATGTACTATGTGACGTCATCAGCAGTTCATTGTGGGCGCGCAAGTTATAGTTACCTGATCTAACTATAACGTGGAATTTCATTGGTTTTTTACGAGTGAAATGTACAGCTAACTATAACATGTGTGAAACCTATGGTTTTTTAAGTGAATATATATATATATATATATATATATATATATATATATATATATATATATAGCACATTGCAAAGTTATCTTTTATGTACACTAACACCTTATAGTCTCAATTTCTATCTATCCATACTTGCACATATGGAACTTTACCCATTACAATGGTATATCTCTAAATTATTTTCCTTTATACATATATATCCTTTCTATGTAATTATGTATCTAGATATTTTATTAATTTACTTCTACTACTGAAAGAAAGAAAGAAAACCTTCAACTGCATCCAATGCGCTACTCTATGTCTCATCTATTTCCTTTCTCCATATATATCCTCTACCCCCACTCTCTGACTCATCCCAAACCTCAGCCTACTACTATTATCTCCCAAATAACACTTCCTGGATTCTTCCCTCCTCAATCCCTCCTTTGACTCATCCCAAACCTCATCTGACTAATATGATCTCCCAAATACCACTATCTAGACTCTTCCCTCCTCTGGTCCTCCTTTATCCCAGTCAATCAAACTAACAGACTCACATGTCCACCACTCAAATGAACAGCTTATGTTTCCCTATACTAATACACCACTAATCGTCTGGGCTCCAGAGCAGCGTGCTACTCACCGAAAAGGGCTTCAACACCTAATTAGGAGTAGTAAGTGCTATATCAATACAATTGTAATTACAAACTACATTCCCATATGGTTTGAGGGCATTCAGTTTTCCCTCCCTCCAGTGAAAAGGATTTCATATGGCCTTTAACAGGAATAAATCTTCAACCATTTCCAGGGCATGGAGACATTGGAGAGAAGCTTGTGAATCCACACAAGCTTGTGAGTTTCCACACAAACCACATCGTTTCCAACACATTGAGTGTAATTAGATCAAACAGCAAAATTGTAAATTAGAGAGGTAATGCTAGGCATGAGAAAAATTATGTACGTTTCTAAAGTCACTTTTAAAGAAGTCACCTTGTATGAAGTCCTTGCAGTAGATAACTATGTATTTATGTATTTAAGTCAAAATAAGCATGCAGATTTCTTTGGGAGGAGTTTGGGTTCTTCCCCACTGGGAAAATAATCCAGTAGTTGTAGTGCAGTCCTCATAAAACTTCAGTACATTGAAACAAAAAGTCGTATTGCCTGCTCCAAGATTTGGTTTCACAATTAAAGAATCTTCTTCATAAAGGACGATTCAAAGAGCAATACTTTATGATACATTTTCTGTTTGTGCTATTTTGAGTAAAAACTTCAAGTAAATCTCCCTGCAAATTCAAGAACGGAAAAGAAATGAAGAAAAAGATTCATGTTTATGTTATGGAGCATAAAGGTTGAATTTCTCAAGAAAGATGATTTTCATTAGGAGGTAATCATCCCTGACTATTGAATTCAAACTCGGTTAATGTCCTGACCGTAGATAATTATTACTATTTAAATTTGTCTAGCAGGATTTATTGAAAGGTAAATGAGGACATATCTGCATGTTCTCCTGAATATCACTGAAAAGGGAAAGTTTAATTATTTCAGTTTTATGGCAGTTAGATAGAGTTCAAGTGAGGTTATTTTGTAATTTTAACCAAGTGATGAGGAAGGCGTAAAAGCATCAACTATGTTTGAACTCATAGGTTCAATCGTGCAAAGTTGTGATTTCATCAAAATGCTATATAGAAGTATCTAGCCAGAAAAGAGACCAGAATATGTGTCATATTGTTAAAAAGAAAGTGAGTGCCAACCCACGTACTGCAACTACTTAGACGTTAGCAGGATAAGGCCCTCTCATTCAGGTAAATAATTCAAAGGAACAAAAAAAGGACTCTAACTCTTGAATGGCATTACCATACAAAAACTGCGCAAAGGGCAATGTAATATCTTCTTACAGATGCGTGTATCAGACCCACCAACCCAGAACTTCACACCTGTGTAGTGTACCCATGTCCGTATGCAAATTAAAGTATACATTTAGTGTAAAGTAAGATTTCAACAAGTAATTAAAAGCATTTTTAAAAAGTGATTAAAGTTAAGTAACAAGAACACAGTAGTAGGATAGAAACACCTTAAATATTACAGTTGCATCGCTATATTAAGCGAGCTTGGACACCTTTGTCCATGGAATTTGACGGTGCCCCAGATTTACAAAAACATGTATACCAGGGGAAGTGCCAAATCTGTACGCCTCCCTAGGTGAGGAGTATCAAGGAGAAATAACATTTCTCCTTGTGTGTTCCTCTTTCGATGTGTACTTGCAATCTGCAGCACACATAGAAAGAGGAAAATGCTTCTTAGGATTGATTTTTTTATGCAGGAAGGTGCCCCTTCGTGCTCAAAAACAATCCTGCCTGCAACGGAGGTACCCTTTCATGGTGCAAGGGTGCCTACCTTGGCACTAGGGTGCCAATGCAGGCAAAATGGACAGGAATGCACCATATTGCTTAAATACGGTACAATCCTGCCCTTTCACTGGGGCATAGGACAGCGCAGCAAGGCGCCTTGCCATGCTACCCTAAGTGCGTGCTTTGGGTTATGCCAATACTGCCCCCACATCCCCTGCCAATTGACTGATACATATGTACATACATCTCTGACTGGCATATGCCTCATAAAAACATCTAGAGGAATGAAGAGAACCCACCAGCAAAAGGACCCCTAACTAAAAAAAATATTTATTTTCATATTAGTAAATGCCTCAAATAAATCTGCCCCACCAGGACATCATTAATAACCTGCTTCAAATGGTGACACCTCACGTTAGACCCATAAACGTCATGCTGTATTTCAGTCTGCCTACTAACTTGCTAGGTACACCACAATAATATTCGGGTGGTTTCATTAAACAATTCAACAAAGGCTCACTCGGTATTTCACAACCACCCTTCAACAAGACAGTGTCAAATGTACTCTCCAACCAGCGGCATAGCATGGGTGCAATGGATCTTAATGCTAGCAACAAAAGTGGCTTTGCCTGCTTCCCAATAATGTAGAAAAAGCCAGCCATAATTGTCATGCGGTCAGCTCCTCCCATCCTAGTCCCATTGTCATTGTATCTGCTGAATCAACTATTACTAAACCCCAGGATGGGATGGCAAACACATTTATCCCAGCTCAACAGTATAAATAGACTGGATCATCATACCCTGTACACTGAAAGGCATCCTGGTGTGCCCTGGCTCTTGGGCTAGACAGGTTAGATTTAACCAGTGGTGACGCTCTGTCACTATTTTTCATTGTGCATACCGTCCACTATTGTGCACATCATATATCCAAATATTTACATTATGATACTCACGTCAAGTTAGCCATAGTTAATGTAGGCTAACTGACAGTAACACGAAAATGTGCTTTTGGCTGCAGCGTTCTTTCACTCTTTCTCTCTTTCCGGAGCAAGCTGCAGTAGTACACATTTATTGGAATGGTGCATAATGCTTTGGTTTCTGTGAGAACTGTTTATATGTGTTTCACTGAAAGCTGAATAATGAACCCTTGCACCTGTGTTGAGGACAGACAGGCCTCAATTTATCATCTTGCTGCAGGTCGAGCACCTCAAATCTTCCATTGTGTGATAGCTGGAAGGAGGGTTAACCCCTGTGAAATGTTCGATGCTGACTGGTCACCTTTCCCTTGTCCCCATGGGGAGCATTGCATCTTGACGAAAATGTCATGATTCAATAGTGCATTGCTGAACTATTTAGATTCAGATGCCCCTTTCCAGTCTCTCGGGACTAGATATTCCCCTGTGCTCCTGCTCCAAGACCCCTGACCAAATTCATTCTTAGTTGCTTAACCGAATCTTATTCGATTGTTCCTTTAGGAGGCTTTATGGGCTCACACCTCTTGCTTGACTTCTCTCACATTTCTTCCTGATTTTTTGTCTTGCTCAGCATAGTAGGGAACTTCCATTGGGGAGAAACTAAATTAGCAAGATTTGTTTATGACAAATTTGAACAGCTTGTCTTTGTATTTGCTATTTTGAATTGCTTTGAATTATATGGACTAATTGCAGGTATATGATAATCACCGATTTTTAACTAATTTGAATGATTCAAGTTTGTACCTGCTAATCTGCTAATAAACCTTCATGTTTTGCATATCCACTATTCTCTGTCACCCTTGTAGGGCCTATTGTGCTTCACTGCCATTGATATATTGTTGAATTTGTTATGTTAAACCGCAACCCAGAAGTAAAGGTCCATCTGCTCGAGCGCAGCTTGTACTAGAGTTTGCACAACCCATTCCTGCTACAACAATCGTGTGAAACTTCTTACAGTCATGGATATCCTTGCTGTGGATGCAGTCTGGCACAATTTTTATTAAATCAGTATTATTCATCAATCAATAATTCAAATCAGGTTAGTATCAATACAATGCATAAAACATTAATAAGCGTGTTCCATGAAGGAAAGTATCCCTATTCTAGGAAGGAATGAGGAAGGAGCAGATAAAACCCTTAAAGAGTTCTATATTGAGAGATCAAACATTAAGCTTAAGTAGATTCAATTCAATGAGATGAGAAATGATCAAAGTAGAACATCCCATAAAGAGAGGTTCAAGAATCTCAGCAGAGTCTCAGTGCAATAAATGGCAGGGTCATGGGTGAAAGGGAAAGGTTCTCAATCAAAGCGCTGCAGACCAAAGTCTGCGAATGTGATTCAGCATGAGAGGTTTGCATACGAGAAAATGTGGGTGAGTAGAGTGTGGAGTGTAGTAGTGTCCTAATCTGGGAGCACACACATATATAAACAGATCCATGGCACCATCCAGAGTCAAAGTTCACCACCAAAACAGACAAGAGGGGTTGGAGACTGTGACCCTGATTTACAAAGGTAAATTACACTTTTGAGTAAGTTTACACTTTTGACTAAGTTTACATTTTTTGTTATCCACTCACTACACCTTTTAGTTGTTTACACTTTTGTAATAATTTATAGTTCTGTAGTAAATCCAGCACTACACTTGGCCAACCATTGGTACTGCAGTATCCTCTAATAGAAAATAGTGGAGGTAGGGACTTACTACAAAAGTGTAAGTTATTACAAAAGTGAAGTTTGTGAATATCAAAAAGCAGGGAACTTACTCAAACTGTAAGTTACTTCAAAAGTGCAGTTTGTGAATGGCAGTTTATAGCAAGTTTTGTTGTACTGCTGTGATAATGCAAAATGACTATGAAATGCAGATTGTGAATAAGGTCCTTTGGTTGGGTGGACAGACCATAGCAGCCAGGGCTGGCAAGGTGATAGGATTAAGAAGAAACAGACTGCAGATGCAGAAGGATGCATGCTGCAAGACTTTGAGGAAATAGGCTACAGAAACTGAGGAGGCAGGCTACATGGCTTAGAAGGAATCAGACTACTGGAGCTGAAGCCAAGAGCTAGCCTCTGCTGTAGCAGGTAGAATGCAGGTGCTAACAGGGACAGACAATGAGCTGAAGAAGTCAAGCTGCAGGAGCAGAAGCTGTAACAGACAAACTGTGGAAGCTGGATCTGCAGGTTGGAGAAAGCCTAGGCATACACTTCAGGAGTGTGAAGAGGCAGGCCCCAATTAATAGAGAAGGCAATTTTCACTGGTTGAAGGGGGAGTGGCACAAGGCAGGCTGAAGGAGGAAATCAGTACGATCTTTAAACTGACTAACAGGACAAAAGATACAGAACCTAGTTGGGTGCTTAGTGTAGAGAAAGCTGCAGGAGGTGGATGAGATACTCTGCAGGAGCTCAAGGAGGAACGTCTCAGAAGCTGGTGAGGTCAGACTGCAGAAGCCAGAAGAAAGCTAGTTGATAGTGAATGAAAGCCAAACAATCAAATATTCACATGAGAAATGGAAGCATAGCACATTTAGCAATCCCTTCTCAATGCAGTTCAGTGTTATACAAAATGATAGGTCTATTGAATGTATCCTTGTGAGCAAAACTTGCGAGCATACATCTACCTTTACAAACCCACAGGTGAACTGGTGAAATAGTTCAGTGCATTAATGTTTTTGCTGTGCAGAATTTTTAGCTAGACTGTGAGTCACAATTTTGAAACCCAGCAGGGCCACTTGAGACTATTGGTCTTTGAAGGCTGTTAACAAGATTATCAGGTCTGTAGTAAGACAACTGTTCTGTTGCAAACTTTGATAGCTTAGAGACTGCTCATTAGTACACTGTACTGCTGCAACTATTATTAAAACATCTTTACAATTCTGTGAGTGCAAAGCTGTTACTATTAGTGCATATGTGTCCACTGGCACAGTCTGGGTGCATACCCATTCATCTGACCCTGCGCCCAATGGGAACAGTCCAGCCCAAACTGCCAGGCCAGGTCCTACCTGGACTGGAAACAAGCATCATAGGACTGGTTTCGGGCTTTCAGCCCTCATCAGCCAGGATAGCTTGACTCCAGTGGCATGGATAGCATGGGACTCACGTCTGGGCATACCCGTCCCACTCGGGGTGACAAATGCAAAAAGATCAATTGATGGACAGAATGCAGAACAATGTCATACATTCACCCCAGTACAGAGATCTGGGCCTAAATCCATCGTTGTTTTGCTCACCATGTCATTCCAGTTTGGACCCAGCCATATGCAAATCAGTCTTGACCCTGCACCCAATGGGAACAGTCTAGCCCAAACTGCCAGGCCAGGTCCTCCCTGGACTGGAAACAAGCATCCTAGGACTCGTTTTGGGCTTTCAGCCCTCATCAGCCAGGATAGCTTGACTCCAGTGGCATGGAGAGCACGGGACCCACGTCTGGGCATACCCGTCACACTCGGGGTGACAAATGCAAAAAGAACAATTGATGGACAGAATGCAGAACAATGTAGTACATTCACCCCAGTACAGAGATCTGGGCCTAAATCCATCGGCCTAAGTTGGCAGGGTATGCCCAGATGTGGGTCCCTTGCTCACTTTGCCACTGGATTCAAGCTAGCCTGGCTGATGAGGACTGTTTGCCCCAAACATGTCCCAGGATGCTTGTTTCCAGTCCAGGGAAAACATGGCTTGGCAGTTCGGGCTGGACTGTTCCCATGAGACACAGGGTCAAGACTGATTTGCATATAGCTGTGTCTAAACTGGGGTGGCGCATTGAGCTAAAGAACGATAATAGATTCAACCCAGATCTGTGACTGGGATTGAGTGTCTGAAAATTTTAGGCGCTCCGTCCATCCCTAAGTTGGCAGGGTATGCCCAGATGTGGGTCCCTTGCTCACTTTTCCACTGGATTCAAGCTAGCCTAATCATTGAATCAAGTAAGAAACATATGTTAAGAGCACGTTCATATAATGTATCAGTTAAAATTTTCTGTCAGAATTTGTAATGTGAAAAGAGTAGGCAACGTTGTACTGCACCACAGCTAAACAAATGACAAATGGCAGCCAGACTCTGAATGAGTGTCTGTTTATCCCCTGTGTCTTGTAAGCTATGAGTGACAAGTTCTTAGAGTGAACTGATAACTAACTGCAGCTGATACTGGGTAGTATGGGCTCCTCCCCCTGCCAGGGCTTGTTGCCCCTTTGAGCAACGCCCCTGACTCATACTGTATATTGCATGACACACACATGGTCTAGAGGTGGGAGAGATCCCATCAGAAAATCAGCACCCCAACAAAAGATAGCATGCGGTGATTTGACTGTTTCACAATGCCTACAGAATACTTGACTGCCCAACCACAAAATCAATAACAACATCATGTGGCATCATCCCACATTGGACTCATAAACAAAATACTTAGGGCCATAGTTATCATTTGTTCACGCAATGCAACACAGCAAGACAACTTGCTGTGCTGCTCTGCATGAAATGGAGGGGGAAGGAATGCGCCATATCTATCAAGATATGGTACATTCCTATCCTCTGTATCCGCTGGAGCACTTTTGGCTGCCTAGTGCCAATGCAGGTAACCAAGCACCATGGTGCAAGGGTGCCTTTGTTGCAGGGAGGATTGTTTTTGTGGTGGGAGGGACACCTTCCTGGGCAAAAACAAGCCCTTGAGGCTTTGTAATTTTTCTACGTGTACTGCAGAAAAAAAGAAAAAAACGAGCAGAAATAAAGATATTTCTCTTTGCTATGCCTCCCCTGGGAAAGTGTAGCAATTTGACTCATTCCTAGGTCTACCACTCAAGGTAAATCTGGGACTGCTCCAAAATCCGTGGATGGATGCACAGGAACGCCGCCGTGGAGCGGAGTGACGAAGGCAGTGACATGTGCTTCCTTGTGTTACTCCAGATTGACCAAAGTACCACAGCCTACGCAAGGTCGCCTTGCGTAGTTTTGCAAATCTCATCTCATCTAGGGTTTGCGTTGCCCTTGTGTTACCTTGCATAGCGCCAGGGTGACCCAAAACCTTTGTTAAATATGCCCCTCAATTTTGGATCCGTGAGGGCAAAGCTCTTTTTTTATGGAAAACATTTTTACTAACTTTTCAACACAAACAAAACAAGAACACACCATTCACTGGTCCACACACGGAACCTACAACAAGGATCCATGACAGTCATTATATGTGGACAAAGCTCTTAGGATATGTAATGTTATGGCTACATGTTTTGCACTTTCCATAAAGCGCTGCTTTGCACACCACTATTCTATGGCAGAGAATCACATTCTATATTACTACCATCCATCTGTAAGGTGGTGTGGCAAGTCACAAATACACTTAAACCCCATGTATCTCATGACACGTCACCTTAACAAGCACTCCAAGGAGGATCCAACTAGTCCAATGAAACAACTTTACCGTAAAACAGTTTACACCTAATTAGAGAGGGTCATTAAATGCACACACGTCATCATAAAGAAGCCTCACAGATGCCTATGTGAGTAATAATAATTATTTTTCTGTTAATTGAAACCCTTATAATGTCAATGGCATTAGATAACGCAAGACAATTTTAAACACGTTATCAGATCATAGGCTAATTGCATATGGACAGTAATAGAATATTTATTTACTGCTGCACCATATGTTCTGATCCTTTATCCTTGCAAAGCTAGAATTAATAATAGTAGAAACAAGGAGGCTTTGGCAACAGCAAAGAACTTGGGATAAGCTTTGCGGACTCAGTTGATAAAATTTACAGACATCCGAAGAGCTTTGTTTTTTACAAAATAAATGTATCTCCTCGATGTCAAATTGGCCGAACCGAAGTCTGACACAATTTTTCTTAAGTTTCACAGGGTTACTTTCTACCAACAGGGGTTTAGCATCATCTGTAAGGGAGAGGGCGGGGCTTCAGATTTTACGCGAATTACGGTGACATATCATGATAATCATACTAAAAAGAAAAAGGAAAAAGGAGTGCGGATTTTGAGGGGTACTTAAACACATTATTTTGTAAAATAACCATGTTGTAATACCTTTGTCTGAGTGAGTATTTAAACATTCCACGTGAAATCTGACAGACACTGAAAGCGGCTGTACTCAACTACTTATTTTAAAATGCATTTATTGGGGAGGTCTAACACCTCATGGATCCCCCCTGAAGCTACGCCCCTGTCTACCGAGTAAGACTGCAATGTGTCTTTAGCATAAGAGTTTAAAAACAATCCATGGTGACTCAGAGATAGCTTTTTAAATCAGACTCATAGGTAAAGTCACACAATTGTTTCTTTAAAATTGTTTTAAAGTGTAGCCAAGGAAGTTGGTTTTTTACCTGGCCTCTGGTATTTTTAAGTTTTTGTGGGGCTAACTGAAACTTGGAAGAATTACTGTCTTTTTTGTTCCGTAATCATTCTATGAAACTAATGTACGAAGATAGTAAGGATAGCTGTTTAATCAAGGAAAATTACAAACATATCTGCGCCTGTACCAGTGAGGTTGGCAAAGCAAAAGTACCTCTGAGCAAATGACATTGAATCACATCAAGCCAGGTCTTTAGGGTAGACTGAAACATTTTAGAGGCTACATTTATTAGATGGTGTTTACATACTACAAGAGCAAGGGATAAACCAGTGTCTATATCCAGTTGGTATGTGATGCCTGTTTATACTTCATCATGCACCCTAAGCACTTCCGAGTTCTGTCACTATCCTGCCAGCCTGGATGCTAGTAGGGTTTATAAAAGGATGCACAAATAGAGATATAGGAGAAAGTTTCAAGCATGCACACACTACTCCACATAAACACTGCCCAGCTGCTGCTTACTCTCTACCTCCCACATACAGCTAACAGCCGCTATCTACTGCAGAGATGTTTGATGATCCCATGCATTGGTCCAGCCTTTTAGCAACTGAAGAGGTACAAGAAAGCCATATCCACACATGATGTGCCACCTACATAGCAATTGAAATACTCCGAAACTGCATTCATATGCCAGGATCAAGGATCTGCATATTCCACGTTTAACTGCTGAGGGGAGCACAAATCATCAGGGCCGCTTGATGCATTATAGCATACAAATTCTCAAGGACAGTCCGCAAGGCTTACAGCCATAACTATTCAAACAAGGGTTGGTCTGGCAGACATCACAACACCTATCTCTTGGAGGCATTGGTGATCAGTAACACATTTCAGAAGGATCCTGACCGCTGCCTCCAGTTGCATGGATTTGCCACACACTCTCACAGAGATCCTAGCTTTCAAAGGTGTGTCACATATTCCATTCTCACTCACTTCTTCTGGCTTAGAGATTAAAAGGATGCAAGGTCTGGGGTGCTAGATATTTGCCTGTTCACCACACCAGGAATGGTTATTCTAAGAGCTTGAGACTGAAGGTGGGACAAATGTGAACCTGGTTGCTCTTGGTGCATGAGTTCACATTGCTAGAGATGCTGGGGCAGATTTTCTAACTTTCCAGCATGAGAGGTTGAGAGCAGAACAGCAGCATTTCTACTAAGATATGGCACTGTTTTCCTTGTGATGGCGCATGTCAGACTGCTAAGCACCAATGCACACATCTTGCACCACAGTACGAGTGTGTGCTTGATATCAGGCTATCATACTAGGTGACTTAGACTGGGGGAACGGTGGGACAAATAGCTCAACATTATCCCATCCAGCCATATAGAGTGAATATATACAATGGAAGGTCTCTGTAAGCACTAGGATTAGGGACAATTAGGTTATCTGATAATAAATTTCCAATAAGGCGGTGACAACTGCTGACAACAATTTCCAGTCCCAGGAATTGAGCTCAGATTGTCCCTCATGAGAACTTCTATCAAATATTTTTATTAATTTTAATAAATGGTTGGTTGTGCCTGATATTCTAATAACGATTACTATTCCCAGCCAGCACATCCACACATGCAATACTCACAGACAAAATATCTAATTTCTAAATATGCCATGGTTTGATTACTTAAAAGGAAAATGTTTGAGTCCCTACAACACATGCAATGCAAAAATGGAAACAATAAGGCTAATAGTCCTAGTATTTTGTAAAGAAATGACTATAATCCAAACAACAGTGTTTCGACTGGACCATAACGTTGCATGCGGCTTGCCCACAAAGCCTTTTTATGATGTCTGCTCACAGACGTAAGATTAAAAATGCCTGTCAAACAGTAGTTCCTAATAAAAATGGCCAAGAGTCCTACTGCCTGGCTTAAACACACCACCAGATATTGCTGGTAACACATATTTGCTGATTACAAAAAATATTTATTTTGATTCTTGGACTGACTGTCGATCTAGTTAACAACTCTACATACTCTGGCAATGACTTTGCATACTTTATTTAATCAAGATAGCTAGAACTGAGGGGCATATTAGCAAGGGCTGGCGATATAATTATCGCCACTTTAGCGTCTGTTTTTTGGGCGAAAAGCGGCGATAATTATATCGCAATATCATCAAGGACACGCAAGCGCGTATTTCCTTGATGGAGAGTCCGTTTTTTCACAGCCTCGCATCGCTAATGAGATTCAAAAGAGGCGTGGCTGTGAAAACAACACATGAAAATATCGTGAAGGCAGCTTCGCGATATTAACAAGGAGGTGCAGCGATAAAACAAATCGCGCTTCCTCAGCCTTAACTCAGGATTTTAACACCTGTTAAATTCCTGACTAAGGCATTTAATGGGATATGGATTATGCTGATAGGACCACAGGGTCCTATCAGCAATGTTATCGCTGTTTTCAATGGAACATCGCTGGAAAACCAGCGATGTTCCATTGAAAACACCGCTATCACTGAAATATTATCGCCATAGCGCTATGCGTTGTAAATATAGCGTTATCATGGCGATAATATTCAGCGATAGCTGGCGATAATTTTTCTATCGCTATGAACGGCCAGCGATAATTATTGCTGGCCATTGATAATATGCCCCAATAACATTAAAGAAACTAAAACATGGATTATGTGTTATTTACCCAATACCAAACAATAAGGTTTCTTTAAAATGTTCTGGACCAATCAGGAAGGGCAAATTACCTTTTGGAGATAGCACAAATGCCACTTATGACTTTCAAAATCTTACATAGAAATATTTACATGATGAAATAACATCGTCCTATTTCCTAATAATTAAAGGAAATATGTAGCCACAGAGTGGATTACTCAGGTCTCTGACTATATAAAGAGAAAAGTGGAAAGGGTACAGATTTCCTTTTCCTTTGTTCCTGTGAGGTCTATTGTAATGCACAATGCTCCACTAAATGCATGTAGTATGCAGGCTTTCCTAATGGGTATCCAACTCAAATGTACCTTATGACCCTGAAAAAGAACGTCAACAAAGCACTTGTGTTCCATATGTGCATTTGTGATTTTTTTATGGATATATATTCAAGTGTTAGACAACGATGGCTTAGTCCAAGTAGTGTCTTTTAAGATATGGCATAAACCATGATTGAAGAGCCGTGGCATGTGGGTTACACCCGCGAAGGATAAGTGATACTAGACTGTCTGATCCTAAAGTGATCAAATGCGCTGAAGTAACCCACCATGTACATTGCTGCTATGCCCATAAATTAGTGTGTGTTCTAGATTCTACAGTGCATGGGAAGTATGTCATACCTCGCACTGTCTCATGTCAGTACTCATTTGCATAAGTCTGCTTAGAATTCCAACCTGTTTTTTTGTACTGCCCAGAGTCGTACAGTGGGCAAAAAACAATGGTTTGGAATTCTAAGCAGACTGATTGCCAGTGGTTCAGACAATCTGCAAAAATTTGGTCCATCATTTGTGGTGAACATAAACAGACTGGAATTTTTAAGTGTCATTTATCCTAAAAAAGAAACTCATAAATACTTTCACCAAGTTGATGGTAAAGGTGCATACCATTATTCTCCCTTTGGTTTGTACATCCATAATTAAAGAGTATGAAAAAAGAAATACTGTCTGTGTACATGCTAATTCCATACATGTTTGAATGAACTTTGAAGGAACTATATGCAGAAATGGTCATTGTCCAAGAAACATTTGCAAAACTTTCAAGGTCTTATCCTGGGGAATGAGTTTTTATAAACATTCCACTTCAAACTGATTAGTCAATATTAATTAGTCTCAT
Source organism: Triturus cristatus (assembly GCF_964204655.1). NCBI lineage: Eukaryota > Metazoa > Chordata > Amphibia > Caudata > Salamandridae > Triturus > Triturus cristatus. The sequence continues at coordinate 280,468,474 of NC_140588.1, read as the reverse complement.
AGTTAAATTCTGCCACATTATCATGTGAGCGGATTCCTTAAAGTACTCCTTAAAGTGAAAAGTGTGAATGTTTTTCTTAATAATCATCAGACTACAAGGTATGAAGAGGGTGATTCACCAATTTAACATCCTTATTTAGACCTAACTCACACACAGAGATTGATGAATATTAGCCATGTAGCCAACACCTTCTAAAGCAATCCCCTGTTATTGCGGGCAATGCCCTCACCCACTTTCGTGGCATGCTTCATCATAGGGCGTGCTACCAAACCCCAGATTGTACAGTTGTATGCACAATGGTGGGGCTCTTTCGGAGAAATTAAGCTCTAGAAAAATACATAAGGGTCAATCAAAGCACAAGATTAAAACTGCCTAAAGAGATGTTTAATATATTTGACTTTAATTGTGGGCTGTCTTTAGCAGGTTTAAAACATAAATAGATGGTCACTGGGCACTTATCACCCTACCATCTCTGACGTCAACAGGTTTTGGCTCAAATGTAAGGCCCAGACGGGTCGACGGCCTTCATCAGGACTCACAGAACCCTATTGTCCCCAACCCTTGGATACTGTCTGTCTCTAGAAGTATTGGTGTTGTAAAAAGGTTTTTGTTTACTTCCAATTTCAGACAATGGATTAATCCTCTAATCATACAAATGCAAAAACCAGAGTTGCACCACATGTAAATGAAAGAACAATGTTAGCACATAAATATTTCATAACTAATAACAATTATTCTCGAGTAGTCCAGTCATATTCTTCATTTATTAGTGCTTCATATAAAAGATCATAAAAAAACAGTCAACGCGTTTTGTCCAATAAACAATGGACTTCTTCAGGGCAGAAATTCACTGGCATCAAATAAATCCATTCATATCGCCATAATGAATACTGAAAAAATGTTTCCTACATGTGATCCATTTCTGTTGCGCATCTGTATCAAGTATATTACTGGAAGAGCACTTTACTAACAACATTTTCAAGTAGCCATCTAAATTTTGGGCTTGGATTTCGAAATTCAGCGTCCGGTAGAGTTCGCCTCTTTCTACCCAACGCCGAATTTCGGAGGAATTTCTCCATTTTCTCACCATCTCAGCACCCTTTGAAGTACCAAGTATAGGGTGGACATTCCCCTATTGAAATGTTTTTATGATATTGACAATCTGTGCTCGATACTTGGATGGCTACTTGAAAATGTTGCTTGTAAAGTGCACATCCAGTAATATACTTGATACAGAAGCCGCATCAGAAATGGATCACATGTAGGAAGCATTTTTTCATTATTATGACATTATGACTGGAATTATTTGATGCCAGTGATTTTCTGCCCTGAAGAAGTCCATTGTTTATTGGACGAAACACGTTGGCTGTTTTTCTATGAACTTTTATAGGAAGCACTAATAAACGAAGAATATCACTAGACTACTCGAGAATTATTGTTATTAGTTATGAAATATTCATGTGCTAACATTGTTCTTTCATTTACATGTGGTGCAACTCTGTTCTTTGTATTTGTATGAATTTTCCCCCAGTGTGGGGAGCACTTAGTGGACAGAAAGTGTATACAGAGTAGCGCACTCAGGATGTAGGATATTATCTAACCTTTTGTTTGACCATAGGGACATAACGGTGTCGGTGCTGTAGCTGTATTTAGGTCCGTTACTCAGTTCTAATCCCCTAATCATTTTATTAGGGCCTCTACACCCTGGGTGGGCATGTGATCATTGACCCGTAGTCACACATTTGTCAACAAACCAATGCCTTTTTCCTTGATGTGCCGCTACCCTTCGATTTATATTTTGATTAATCGATCCCTGAGTATTTTTCCAGAGTTTGATTTCTCCAAAATGCTCCACCATTGCATGCACAACTGTACAATCTGGTGCTTGATAGCATTCCCTTTCTCAATAATCATATTGTAAAACATTTACGAGTGTTCTTTCAAAAGACATGGAGTAAGATTCCTGAGCATGATATTAGCATTAATTTTCACATTTTGTATTTTTTTGCATTTTCTTATTTCTCACTCCTCTTCATCCCCTCCCCTTTTCTCAATGCAAAAAGGCAGCAACTTGCAGTCATTGTTAAAGACCCATTGACTGGAGATTGGAACTAGAAATGATCTATAAACCCTCATTGCACTACATTTGTTTTATATTATGCCACTACTGTAGTTGTATAAAGACTACTAGTAAGTCACTTGTGACCTAATTATTAAGGTCTCTGACTTTCAATCTTAAGCTTTAATGTGGAAACCCGCCTGTTTGCTTCTAAGGTGTTTGAGAAATCCTCCAGTTAAATGAAGTAGCAGTAGTTATCATATTTAAGCAAGGCAACATGTCTACTGGTTTGCTCTACAGAGAATAAAGTAAGCTTACAAGTCTGATAAGAGGTTTTTATCAAGTCTTTCATGGTGTGTATTTCCTCATTACATAAGTTTCTCTTTCTCTCTCATCTCACATCCTACTCTGAGGAGGCAGCTTGTATTTAACTATGAAGCCTCATTGAATTCCATGTTTAGATTTTCTATAATTTAAATAGTTTTATCAAACATAGGAGAGAGTCTCTCTTGTGAGCTAATATTTAATGTCGTTAACTCCTAGTGTCAAGGTGATAGGGGAAAGCTCTGTTGTTGTGTCATGTGTCAGTTTCAAAATCTGTTCATTGATAAATGTTTTCAATGATCTGTCTGATAAATAAAATCTAATAATCAGAGTGCAATAACTTGTCCATCTGCTTTTATAGAGACTTTGCGTAAACCTCAAAATATAAATATGACTTTTTTTATTAGTTAGTGCATGTCTTATTTTTTACATCACCTCCGGAAAGACATTCTCTGTCATCCTCATCTGCTATTCTTGAAATAAGTAGGTAACTTGCAATCACCTATGAAAACTCACTAGGCACAATTCATAAAGGTGAACTTAGACCTGAAATCTAAGTTTAGACCTGAAGTATATAAAGTCTAGGGGCCCAATTCACAAAGGTAAACTTAGACCTAAAGTCTAAGGTGCAGATGTACAAGAAAGTGATGCATCTGTATAGATGCGTCACTTTCCCTGTGCCACCCTTAGAAACCCTTGCGCCACCAGAGATGCGCCATATTTACAATACGGCGCACGATGGCGCAAGAATTGACAGATGCGTCAGAAATTCTGACGCATCTGTTGGCGGAAAAGTCACGCATTGCTGGAGTCGTGTTGCAAGCACAACGCAACTTCAGCAATGCGTGTTGAGGCCTATTTCCACTACACTGCGTCACTACTTACGCCTGCTTCAAGCAGGCGTAAGGTTTTGACGCAGTGGCGTCCTAAAGTGGCACCGTAAAATCTTGTAGATGTCACTGCGTCACTTTTACAAGGCCTTCCTGCGTGGGAACACCCACCCGGCATACATTATACCTGACACAGGTATAATGTGACGCAGGGCTTTACAACGTGACGCATCTCCCTAGATGCGTCACATTGTAAATAAGCTGCATTTTTTGCGCCGGCGTTGCGTCAAAAAAAGTGACGCAATAGCGGCGCAGGAAGGCGCAAGGGGTTTATAAATCTGCTCCTAAGTTTAGTCCTGAAGTTTAAGGGCCCAATTCACAAAGGTAAAAAGAAACCTGAAATCTCAGTTTACCTTTGTGAATTGGGCCCTTAGACTTCAGGTCTAAACTTCGAGTTCAGGTCTAAAATTAGGCATCAGGTCTAAGCTTACCTTTGTAACTTGGACCCATTGAATTTAATTTTTAGATTTTTTTTACTACATGTTTAACAGACTCTTTTGGCCTAACAATTACGTTTTCTAAATTTAATTGAAAAGAGTGAAGAATGCATGGCTCTTTCACTGTTTTACTACATCTGCGTTATTGCTCATTCTTTGAAAGTTGTTTCAATAATCACAGAAATGACATTACATATTACATTGAAGCAAGGTGTTTTTATGTTTTCCTATACTGCGAAGACTAAGACCTAACTCATAATTAGGATTGCTTCAATAAATTGCAAATATATGTTTTCAGTCTCTCATGACACAATTTCTATTTCCCTCCCTCTCTATCTTTCCCCTCCTCCACTCATATTCTTAATGTCTGCAGGTGGCAGCAACAAAGTTAAAGAAGTTAAGCTATCTTTATAATACTGGTTTGACTGACTATAGCAGTAGACACAAAGCAAGCCAACAAGTAGCCAATGTCTTTGAACAGGGCTCTGCGAAGTATGTATAGCTCACAAAATTAAAGCTAATTGCAATTGATGGATATTGTAGTCACCAAATTGCTGTTGTTTCTGGTTCAACCACTGCTAATGTAGATCTGTGAAAGACACTGTCAACATGTCCCGCTGATGTAATGTGAGCCAGGAACTCACTTTTTCTTAGGCTGTGTGAAATTTTACAGTGTGTCTAAAGCCGTTATACATCACCAATAGCATAGGTCCTACAAGTGTTTCCTCAAATACTTGTCCTTCCAGGTCTATAAGTCCATTACAGAGAACATCTTGTCAATGTCCTTCCAGATAGCCGCCTTAGCCTTGTTGCTTGGCTGCTCATTTGTCTTACCACACATCTGAGGACATATTGCAAGAGCCTCTCAATCTTCCACATAATAAAGTACACTGTTGGGAGTCCTTCCACTTATGTCTGAAGACATGTCTGAAGTCAGATGGTTGGACTAGAGGAGCATGAAGATGGATTGGCCTCCAAATCAGAGGATGGTGCAGCTTTCATGGATTTACATTTCTGCCTTCCTCATAGCCAGTTTTGCTTTTGTTATGTACATTTATGTCAAGCATGTGTACACTGTCATAATAAAGCAGTGCAAATGACAAGCTGTTCAAGACTTTATTGTGTTCAAAGGATTTTATTGAGTTTTCATATAAAGCAATACATAAAGACAATACAGAAAAACTAAAATTGAGCGATAATACCTCAACATAATATAGAAATATAAAAGCATCAAATGGATTGCCTTAGGTAACAACAATACAAATACTCAATAAAAAATAAAAAGGAGGGGAGGGAAGGAAAACAATTATAAAACTATTGCATTAACTAGCAAATATAGAGCTACTATAACAAGAATGTTTGTCTATTATAATTGCAATAAACAAAAAAAAAAACTAGATAGAAATATATAATTAAGAAGATAAATATATATCAACAGGTATCCAAAAAGAGTGATAAGAGTTAGAATTATGACGAATACCGGATAAAGATAACTGAGCACCTCTTCTTGTAAAAATAACCCATGACCACCAAGCATGCACTGATAATAACTAAACATCTTTCCAACAGAATGTAATGGATTTCAAAGCAGCTGATATTAGAAAATTAAATAGTTTACCTTCTAAGTCATTTAATTTGTGTGACAAAACAGCAAATTTACATATTAACATTTTAAATGAGACATCATCTTGAATAGGTAATATCTTTTTTATAGTATCCCAAATGGCAGACCAAAATTTAACAACTAAATGATAATCAAAAAGCATATGTCGTAATGTACCAGGATTTAATTTACAGTGCCAGCAAGTTGAGGATTGAATAAGTTTAGCTTGAAATAAATGTAGTGGAGTCCATAAACAGTTAAATAAAATATAAGAGTTAGTCTGATAAAGTGAGACAGGTAACTAACCCGAAATATTGCTAAGCCAAATATCTTTCCATATATCAACAGATAAGGAGAGTGAAAGTTCATTATTCCAAAATACTGCAACCATATTAATGTTGATTCCTAGAGAATTAGGTTTTTTTATATATAAAATAGAAACACCATGAGATGATGTGGAAATAGTTTGAATATAAATTGATAAAACAGCTTTAACATTAGAAGGAATAACATGAGGAAATGAATCTAAAATTCAATTGCATAAATATTCATATTTGGTAATATCTGACTGAGGTAAACTAAATTTTGTTTGTAGAGCATCAAATGAAATTAATGCGTTGTTGGAATAGACATCTTTAAGATAAAAAAATACCAGCATTAATCCATAAATACCAAAAACTTATATTTCTATTTAAATTAATGACTGTGCTATGCCATAAGAACATATCTTCTGTAGTAAGCATGGGCGATCGAAAAATTGAGTCTAAATCACTACAAATCAATTTAGTGGATTTAAGAATACCAGATTTATGAAAACATTGTGATTTAGTAGACATAGTTAACAACGTGGGTAATGGAAATGGAGCAACTATTGATTTCTCGATAAGAAGCCACTTAGGTGGATTATTTAAAGAGGAATGGTTAAACCATATGGAACTATGTTTTAAAATTAAAGCTTTGTGATACTGATAAAAGTCAGGTAAACCAAAACCTGCATTACATTTGGGAATTTTGAATTTTATGTAACTAATACGAGGTGATTTTTTATTCCCAAGAAATTTGGAGAGAAGTTTATCAACATCTTTGTAAAATTTTAATGAAACTGAATAGGCAGCATGGCTAGGGTGTGAAAGATTTTAGGAGCAATAGTCATTTTAATAGAATCCATTCTTCCCCACCATGAAAGGTGAAGTAAAGACCATTTGGATGTTTTGTCTTTAATATAATTTAAGATATCTTCACAGTTCAATGTTATTGTAGATTTTATGGATGAAGAGAATAGAATACCAAGATACTTCAATTTGCCCTTTTTCCAAATAATTTCCTCCATAGTTAACATAACAGGAGTACAATAAACATTTAAAGGAAAAAATCAGTTTTATTAGTATTCAAGCCTTTATTGATTTAGCTGTGAGAGTGAACATTTGTGCCACACATAGAGAATACTATGCTACATGTATTCTATGCATTTTTAAATTTAAAGTTGCATTTGATTGTGAAATTGCTTCTGCATCACTATTAGAGAATAGGACATGATAACAAGCCTGACAGCAATACTTCACATTATTTTAAAAGTGTGAATTGTGTATCATGACATGCATATGTGTTAATTAAGATTTTTGCATTAGTTAATGTTGCTGTGCCTAAGGGTTTATTTTCACTCTCATCATCTACTGACTTGGGCATGGGAACAAATGTTTAAATGAATGCATATTCACCAAAGGCAAAAATTTGGAACATCATCCTCAGGTATGGTTGTGGTATCTGGTGGAGTTGACTATAATATACATGTATGTGCTGTGTTACTTAGGTTCTGAACCTACATTTTTATGTGTGGTACACTCAAATGCTGTGTTTGTGCACATGCTTCATCAAGTGAAATGGGTCATTACATGAATCTTGAGGTACTTTGTAGGAAGATCATAGTATTATGTTAGCATTGATGCATGTGCCCTTGCAGGTATTTTGGTCAAATGCTTATGTTCATGCGCCTTTTTAGACCCATGGGTATGAGCCAATTACCTTACATTTTATACACAAAGGTGCTTATTTACAAGCCCTGTGCACCACCAGAACATCACCTTTTGTGGCGTTCCAGTAGTGGGGCTTAGCCATATCAACAAGTCCACGTAAAGCCACCCAACGAGGCTTTTCATGGTCTTGTAGATATAAAGTAAGGCAAAGCACCGCAAGTCGCTTCCTTGCCTTACTCTGCGTCATTGAGGTGTTCCATGGGTGTTGCTGTGGGTATTCCCACACAACACCCATGGACTTTGCTGCTTCCCCAGATTTATAATAACTCAGAAACCTGGGGCAGTGCTAAAACCTTGTGCCTCCCTACAGCAGATGTAACGAGGAGAAATGTTTACATTTCTCCTTGATTATTCATCTTTCAACGTGTGCTGCAATATGACTATTCAGCTGGTGCTTTCATGTGTTTGATACATTTGTGTGGTGTAAAAAGATTTCAATGCACACTTAATCAAGGCCCACTGCAAAACTCCACCTTTTAGGGGATGGTAATGGTAATAGGTCAGGCTCATGGCGGGAGGAGGCACTAATACTGCTTCTCATGAATGCGTTTCTTCCTGAGGCTGATGAGATGATTGGAGCTGCTACTAATATCCCCATTCACTGACAGCTGCACTGGGATGTTTTCCCCAGGTTTGCTGTAAAATTAATTATTGGGACATTACCAAACGTGGTAAGTGGTCCCATTACATGGCTCTCAACACCAATACCGACCACTGTCTAGAGGCCCACTAATACTGGGGCCAATATCCTTGGTTAGAGATTAACAACATTCATTGTGCAAGAACATCCACACACTTGTGAATATAGAATCTTTCCACACATTGTACACAGAAACATTCACCTGTTATATAGCAACTACACTGTATAACCCACATCCCTTACTTACTTTATTAACCACATTGCTGTCTACTTCTATGCCCAAGTACTAATGGCATGGACCAACATGCAAGGACATAGGGCCAGATGTACAACCCTAAATTGCATGCGCAAACGGGTTTGCGACCCGTTTGCGCACGCAAAATGACCCAGGACCATGTACAATTCCTAAATAGCAAGTTGCAATTTATTTGTAACTCGCTATTTAGGAATTGTGACTCGCAATTAGGAAGGGGCGTTCCCTTCCTAATAGCATCCGCAAAGCAATGTATGAATGTATTGTGACCGCAATTGCGGTCGCAAAACACTTGCAAATTACCACCCTCTTCAAGAGGGGACCCCTTCCAATTTGTGACTGTCCCTAAAAATATTTTTTAAGGGCAGGCAGTAGTCCCAGGGACCACCACCTGCCCTTAAAAAACAAAACAAAAACATTTCATTTTTTTTTTTTTTAATGGATACCGTTTTCCTTTAAGGAAAAAAGGCTGCATTTTTTTTAAGAAACTGCTTTATTTAAAAACAGTCCTAGACATGGTGGTCTGCTGAGCCTAGCAGGCCACCATCCCTGGAAGGGCCTGTCATTCCCAATGGGCTCGCAAATTGCGAGAGGCTCATTAATATTCATGAGCCTCGCAATTTGCGACTCCATTGAGAATCGCAAACAGCATTAAACACACAGTTATACATGTAAAATAGTTACTGTTCTTGGCCAAACACTGGTGATTGGCTCAATATACCTCTCTGTCTCCCAGACCTTCGATAATTCTTTTGAGACTCCTTCCAGTGCTGTCTTAATGCATGGGCATGCTGGGAAGTTGCTCCGGGGCACCACGAGCGTATGGGCCCCTAGCAGACCAGAATTTAACACTAATTTTCCATTAAACATTTTTATTTCTGTGAGTGGTTGTGTAGGCTGGGCCCAGTGCACTGCTTTGCCTGGGGCCCTATAGTACTGATAAAATGGCCCTGACTCTTTCTGTCCCTAAGAAAATGAAAAGTTTGTTGGGGTGTAATTGGACCCTGGTTTTAGACCATTTTATTTACTAGTCCAGTCGCCTAGTAATTAGAAGTGTCTGGGACAGGCAAACACTAGGAAAGCTCATGGAGGACTATAATTTACACAACTCTTGGAGACTGACCCATCCGACGGTTAGGCATGATATATTCATGTCATGCACTCACTGTACCCATTCATGACTAGATTATTTCCTAGTCCCAACACAATTGCTGAGTTCAATATCAGATGCCACCACCTAATAGATTTTCGTATTTCTTAAGGACTCACTGGGCATATCAGGTTCACTGTTTAGACAAACAGTTGGGCGTATCAGGTTCACTGTTTAGACAAAGAGTTTATTACGAAGTGTCAGACACTGTATATATAGATATATATATAGGTTGAAGAAACTTTATTGTTCAATTCTCAGGAATCAAAGTACAATTCCTCCTACAAATCAAAGGAAAACCTACCAAGTAGCAAGTGCGGTAGTAAGGAAAAGCATAATTGGAAGTTCTAAGACTAAGCATGTCAAAACTAAGTTCAAGAGATCGTCTTGGAGATCTTTGTGGAGAAGTCGATTTCTCAAGATGGCTTCTGCCCTTCATTGCAAGTTTGCCGCTCTAGTTTTTCCCAGCAGAAGCTCGAGAGCTGTAGAGCAGTGTGAAGTTTAGGGTGCACTTCACTGAAGAATAAATAATGTGATAGCGTTCGCGCCAAGAATTTTCAATTCTATTAAGGACACGGAGGCGAGGATTATGCTTTCTCTTTCTGTACTGAAAATCAACAGCAGCCAATAAGAACGTTTTTAACATATAATGACAAACTACATTTCCCAAAATGCCTTAGTACAGCATCCACAACCATAGAGACTAGCCCTATAAATGACGCTCTTCTCACAAGCAGTTACTCTTTCTTTGGCCAACGAGCATTGTCCATGAATTAATTGTCCATTGTTTAAGCAAAAACGTATCAAAATCGCCAACCAATACTGTCATAGACTGAACTGCAGGCTTCGCAGACGAAGACCATAGAATACACCTTCCAAGCAGACCAAAGCTATTGTCTACTCGTCTTTCTGTTCTGCACCTGTACTAGAAATCATACTCATAATAACTTTAATAAACACATGTCTCAGGGAGGGAAAAACATGACAGTTATCAACAATAAATGTACCTTGGGTGGGATACTCCTCGCCTCCGTGTCCTTAAAAGAATTGTAAATTCTTGGCGCGAATGCTATCATATTTATTATTCTATTACAGGACCGGAGGATTCGGATTATGGTAGTTTAATGCTTATCTAGAACCACAGAAGCAACATCACCCACAGGTTTATAATAAAATTGCTTGAATGTAGAGCTAGATGACCAATCAGCTGCTCTCATTATATCATATATACTGGTAACTAACATAAAGGATTTTGAAGCCATAGCGCCTCTCACGGAGTGTGCTCCAAACAATTCAGTGTCAATGCCTACCTCTATCATTACATACCTGAGCCACCTGACAATTGTAGCAGAGGTAACAGGCATAAAAGGTTTTTGTAAAGCAATTAGCAATCTTGAACAACCGACCGGTCTGATAGGTCGGGTACATTTCTCATATACTTTGAGACATTTCACTACACACAATTTATCATTCAAAGGATAAGCATTGTAATCAATGGACCTGAAGAAAGTTTTTGTCCGAGCAGAAATTACAAACGACACTCCCTCCGGAGAAAATATCCTACCATCTAAATCCAAAACTCTAACATCAGAGACAGGTCGGCATGCAGAAAAGCAGAGAAGCATAGCTAATTTAGCAGACAGCTGTTTCCTTGAGAATAACTCATTGCTAGAACTTTAGACACATGCCATAAAGAAGAATACTTAGCCTTAGGTGGATTCGCCACACATATTACTTTAAAGAGTTTACATATCACCGGAAGCATACCTATCAGTCTCCCATCTATGTGCACATGGCCAGCAATTTGGGAGAGAAGCCACCTCCATGGGATCCAGGTGCTCCTTCGAGCACCAACCTAACCATACTCTCCATGCTGAACAGTATCGTTTCTTGGTAGAGGGAGCCCAGGCCTGTTGGATGAAGCTTCAAGCTTCTTTCAAAATTCTTGGCAACAACCACTGTTGCCTGAAAGCCTCCAGGCCATCAGGGACAGCTTTCCAGAGAGAACTAGAGGGTGCAATTCTTCCCGAGGGCCCTGGAGCATCATCGGAGAACATGGAAGATGAAGAGGGAGAGGGGCGTGGCTAACCGCAGAGCATGGCGGCCGCACACTGACGGAGGTCCTGTGCAGGACCCGCTACATCCTGCAATCCCTCTTAAATCCAGGGGCAATCTTAAATACTTGCCTCCCCTTTTGGCACCGGGTCACTATGGGCAACCATCGATCCAAGTAGAGATCCTGAAAACCCTGATTTGACCGGGGGGCGTAGCTCAGAGGGATGAGTGGGTGCGGCCTCCCTTTGCTGATCTGACAGACACCCTGAACTGCTAGCCTTGGTGGTGTGACCTGCGGTGAATCAGCAGCGACCTACCCGAGCATTGAACTGCTCTTCCCGCAGCCGAAGATTCCAAATACAGACGGCGGAGGACATCGGCCGGCTCCGCATGCAGCCTGAGATTAAAACACACCGTGAACATATAGGAGAGCAGAGGGCCCTCTGGCGCGACTCTGGTGACCGGATCACCAGCGCTGTTTGAGGCTTGAGTGGAGGCACCCTCTGATCTAGCAGGCACCTCCGGTTTACTTCGACTGGTGCCGGATTGCCCCTCTCCCCGACTGCATGATGAGGAAACAGTAGAGGCCTAACTGTGCCATCATTGAACTGCGGCCGGTGAGAGACCTCGGATGGGCCTGCACACAAACCAGACCTGTATCCTGCATGCAGCGCGGATGTGAAGGTGAGCTTGGGGCTCCCTGATGCGATCCTGTTGACCGGAGCGCTGTCACTGCCTGAATCCTAAGTAAGGGTGCCTTCCTGTCCTGCGGCCGCCTTTGAGCCATTTGCACCGACCCTGGGACTGCCCCTCTCCCCGACTGCATTCCGAAACAGTAGTGGAGGCCTACTCTCAACATTGCCATCTAATGTATATGGTCCTAGTGGATTCCCTTTCCATTTATTGAATGCATGCACCTAAGGGGCCTGGACTAGTGGATTGAGTGACACCGAACCACACTGCACTGTTCCTGGGGCTTTTGCTGACACTGAAACCAAAGTGTGGAAAGCGACATCTCGCACAAATCGGCTGGGTATCTGATACTCAGCTGTTTTATTCTCCCTTGGGTGCCCACAACCACATTGTACACTTATTACTTTCTATTTTAATATATGGGGTCATCGTCATCCATGCCACAGTGACTGTGCCATTTATCCCACTACGGCGCTTTTGCTTTGTGTTACAACCTGATATTGAGCGATCATATGCTAACAGCACAGATACAGTCCTCTTACCCCAATAGAAGGAGGTTGGTTGTCGTGGACCCGTTAATAATTGGGCTATTGAACCATATCACCAGGACATGAGGGGGTGGACGGGTAAGCGCACCTGCTCCTAATGTGACTGATTTCACACAACCACAGTGTTAGGCTGGTTTCTATTGTCGCCACCAGTAACAAGACCGACAATATACCCTGTGGCTATACCCTCAGAGGCTCTCCCTACCACAAAAATCTACCATACATGCTGGAATGGGGTGCACAAAAGGAAAACAATCCGATATGCCATCAGTGGAAGTACCAACCCAAAGGGGCCTCAGACTCGGCCTCTCAATCATCTTCCATATGCTGTGTCCCACCGATGAATCTCACACCGCTCCTGATAAACTAGACCAAATTCTACAAGAAATAAAAGACTCACGTCAATTCATTGAACATCAAATCGTCACTCTTACCACTGGCTTCACCTTCTTACATGCGGATCATAATAAGTTGTCTGATACGGTCAAGGACCATACACAAACGCTATTAGAAATCGCACCACAACATACAGAACATGCTGATCATTTATTGGAAATGCAAAAACAACTGGCCACTCTTCTTGACAGAGCTGAAGATGCGGAAGGTAGAGCCAGACGTAATAACGTTCGTATCATTGGAATGCCGGAACGTTCTGAGGGCTCCAACGTGACCCAATTTGTTGAAAAATAGCCAAAAGAGCATATAGCCCCAGAAGTCCTCTCCACCTTTTTCTGTGTTGAAAGAGCACACCGGATCCCCACGGGCAAACCAACAGCAGGAATATCACCCAGGCCACTAATAGCCCTTATTCTGAATTTCAGGAACCATGATTTATTGCTTCAAAAGGCTAGAGAAAATGCTCCAATACAATATGAGAACACTCGAATCTCTCTCTACCCAGACTATACTGTTCAATTGCAGCACCAAAGAACCTACTACTACCCACTTAAGCAGAAACTCCAGTCCCTCAATTTGAAATATGCCCTGTTGTTCCCTGCACAACTAAAAATTATACACAATAAAAAAACTCACCTATTTGAATGTACTGAGGCGGCAAATGACTGGCTAGAGTCTACCCTTCCCTCTCAGACACTGGACACCATGGACCAACAACTATGACGTGCCCCAACACAGGCAAATAAATCTGGACCCCATCACAACATATCAACCCGAAAACCTTCCACACAGAAACCATCCCCAGAACAGGCCCCACTAGAGCAGGAATCGGCATTGGTGGAGGCCGCCTCGATGCGTGACCCTACCCAGATACCGTCTCCGGAACAATCAGACGCGAACTTGATGCCTTCTGACTCTGAAAGTAACGATGTTCTATTCCCTTCAATCACCCCGCAGATCATAATAGATTTATTTGGTTAAACTACAATGGATCGATGCACAAAAGACTACTACACTTAAAATCTGACCCAGTCGGCCAGAGGGAAGTCAATGTCCAAATATTTTGTCTTTTCCTCCCCAGATTTCTGTTATTCTTCTTTCATGTTATAGGGTCCCACCATGAGTGTAGCTCTGCCCGGACCTGTTAAGTCATGCACGGTTAAGGACCCAACCCCCCTGCAGTTACTGCATTGATAACCCATTTGGAGTTAGTATTTTATGGGAAAAGTTTGGACCAACATAGTTTAATGGTTGGCCCCAGTATTGGGTTTTGTTGTTCACTGGGGGTTCATGGGTTCCTGGCTCGCCATATTCCATACGATGTAATGTATTCCTCATGCCTCCCTAAGATATTCCCTTGTATCTGTTGGATCTTAAATGACTGTGTTGGGTAAATACAAAATTTTTACATGGAATGTACGGGGAATGGGATCAGTGCACAAATGTCACCAAATTTACGCCCAACTAAATAGACGTAAAGTGCACGTAGCCCTTATTCAAGAGACACATTTAACCAATTCAGAAGTGACCAAAATGCGGAAAATGGCCAAATATTTAATACCTCCTACTCTGCCTTTGCAAGAGGATCACTCATTTGGATCAGGCATGGGGTACCATTTGTTCTTGTAGAACAGCATATAAACACAGTAGGGCATTATGTATTACTACAGGGTAGACTAGATGGTATGCCAATAGTTATTGGCAGTGTATATGCCCCTAATTACGAACAAAACGCATATCTTACCAACCTGAATGAAGTCTTATCTGACTGGGTTGTATATCCATGGTTCCTGGGAGGAGATTATAACTCTATTTTAGATATCCACTTGGATTGCTCCCATCCACCGGTCCAAGGAGCTACATCCTCCAAAACGCAGAGTTTCTTCAGGCTTGGGCTACGGGATGGACACTACAGGACACGTGGCATCTACAGCATCATACTAGCCAGAAATATTCATTCTATACCCCCACACATCAATTACACACCAGACTAGACGGTATATTCTGTTTCACGTCTTTAATATCCCAGATTTCTGAATCTACATATCTTGGAAAAACAGTCTTTGACCACAGTCCGCTTGAAATAATTCTTGAATGGGGGCCGGAGCCCACACAGGTCCCAACATAGAGGCTATGGCCACAAACCCTAGAGGACTCGGTCTTTCGGGATAAATTAGGCCCTGCCATTGCTAATTACTTCATAGAGAACGAAAATTCCGCATCTTCCCGCCTACTTGAATGGGATGCCTTTAAACAGTGATTAGGGGCACGGTAATAGGGGCATCTGTAGGAGCCCAGCAGGAAAACTCACAAAGATATTACTATGGTTGAGGACACCCTTAATAATTTGGAAAATGAAGCTATTACTGACCCGGATAAACCAGCACAGCTACAAGAAGCAAGAATCAAACACGCCGAGCTTCTCAAGCAACTTCCTTTTACGAGGCATAACCAAAGAAACGCACACCCTGCCTACATCACAGCTGATGCATGTTTAATGTTGCGCAGGGCTGCAAAACGTGACGCATCCCCATAGATGCATCACGTTGTGAATAAGTCGAAATGTGTCACCTGTAATACCCTACCACTGTGTCACAGAAGTGACGCAACGGTGGTGTAAATGTTTTTCAAGGGGCTTGTAAACCTGCCACAAATTATCCAAGAAGTAAATCACCCTGTGCCAGCTTAAATCACAAAGCAGAAGGTGAGAGAATCCTCAGATCAAACGAGTCATACACCTATTCTGTTGTACATTTCCCACCCTGCCACGCCATTACATTCCCAACGCACCACTGCTCCTACCTGCCCAGTCTGTGGCAGTACTGCACAACACTGTTAGCATGCAGAAGAAATGGGGAAATCCCTGAAAAGTTCCACAAGCACATTTCCCATTTGGTTACATTTCTCTCTTCTCACCCATTGACACATTCAGCCAGAGCACAGACAACTGCAGTAGCAGAGGTCCCTGCATCTACTGGGAGGAATCGACATCGTACAGAGAAAGGCACCCTCACCAACTGGTAAGTCAAAGTGGGCAGGAGATGGTCAAAATGCATACATTGTAAGGAGTGACAGTGGGACATATAGTGCCCACATATGAAAGTCAACCAGAGATGAAAAAATAGCTGCATTACTATTGGAGTTGTCAATGGACATCCACAGCGAAAGACAAAATATAAAATGTCTTGGCTCATCATACCTTTGTAATTGTGAAACATGACATGTTTTTCTGCAACAGTCGCAGACCTGGGAATCCAATCCTGTAATCGAGTGCCACAACTAGTCAAAAGGGTGTCCCCACTATGTTGTAATAGTGTCTGTAGACCTAATCAAGAAATCCAATTTGCACAAATATGGCAATGATGAACAAGAAGTGAGATACCAGGGTCAGCAGTATTGACAATGCATACACTGTCCAACTTCGAATGTTTCCAATATAGATCAAATGCCCAGTCCACACAGCTAGTCATGTACCACTTACATTGACTGGCTTTTTTGTTGGCCATCAACAAAACACGATAGTGGACCTCACACCATGATTCGTGGACATGTCATAGTGATATAGGTTGCATCTAGGTAGTGGGCACATTCTAAGTTATATGTGGGATCACTCATGATATTAAGTATGACACACTTCAGCAACGCTGGTGCCCACAACTGCTTATGCTCATCCTTTGTGCCAGAAATTTAGTGCATCACATGTGGCTGCAGAAATGTAAAGTTGCAAAACACACTTATCATTGTAGGCACAACGAGGTCCTCCCAGAATCAAAGACACACACTGACTTCTGCTACAAGGTTGGCTGTGACATCTGTTCAGGGCCCACACACTGTTCCAGTGCTGGGCCAAGGGAAGTAATCCCAAGAATAAATCAGGCTGAATGCTCATTAAATGTGCCTTTCACCTCCACCATATGTTGTATGTGTTTTCCTGCATCACAATATGCTCACATATGGAATTTGAACACATGCAAGATCAGACCCTGGTGTCTAATGAAAGGATGACACAAAATGTATGCCAAGTGAGTGCAGAATGGACATACAATAGTACAATGTGTCATATGAAGTGACCAGAACACAACCGGCTTGCAATTCAATGATAGGAAAAAAGCACTAGCAAAATATACATGGTTAAATTATAATGAAAATAGCATGGCTGAGGCCAACACTGATGCCAGTTGTGTACCTTTGAGATGGATGTAGGGGCTGCTAAGGTGAATCTTCATGCAGTCACAGCTGCAAAATAACTTGGCTGAAGAGCAACACGCTAATCCAGTGCAGGCGGAAGGCATCAAAGCTTCTCAGCCTATCCGCAATGTGTGAGCATAACCAAATGTTACATTCGGCTTGGCTCTTCTCCTACCATATTCACATGTATAGTTGAGTGTTTGACATATGAGGTTTGGATGTCTGCTGTACAAGACACCAATCGTTGTCAACTAAGTAGTACCATGATGTTGGAAATAGAGTATGCAAAGAGAGGACACTCAAAGGATGAACATAAGAATTCTGTGTTCTCTCCTTAAAAAATGAGCTGTGTGACTTCATGCGTAGGGGAAAAGCGTTACAACAAACAAATGATGGACGGAATGCTGACAATGCATACATTCTCCCCCAGTCAAGAGATCTGGGTTAAATCCATCGTTCTTTTGCCCACTACACCACCCCAGTTCAGACATGGCCATATGCAAATCAGTCTTGACCCTGTGCCTCATGGGAACAGTCCAGCCCGAACTGCCAAGCCATGTCTTCCCTGGACCGGAATCAAGCATCCTAGGACCGGTTTCTGGCTATCAGCCGTCATCAGCCAGGATAGCTTGACTCCAGTGGCGTAGTGAGCACGGGTCCCACGTCTGGGAATACCCATCCCACTTAGGGCGAAAAGCGTTACAACAAACAAATGATGGACGGAATGCTGACAATGCATACATTCTCCCCCAGTCAAGAGATCTGGGTTAAATCCATCGTTCTTTTGCCCACTACACCACCCCAGTTCAGACATGGCCATATGCAAATCAGTCTTGACCCTGTGCCTCATGGGAACAGTCCAGCCCGAACTGCCAAGCCATGTCTTCCCTGGACCGGAATCAAGCATCCTAGGACCGGTTTCTGGCTATCAGCCGTCATCAGCCAGGATAGCTTGACTCCAGTGGCGTAGTGAGCACGGGTCCCACGTCTGGGAATACCCATCCCACTTAGGGCGAAAAGCGTTACAACAAACAAATGATGGACGGAATGCTGACAATGCATACATTCTCCCCCAGTCAAGAGATCTGGGTTAAATCCATCGTTCTTTTGCCCACTACACCACCCCAGTTCAGACATGGCCATATGCAAATCAGTCTTGACCCTGTGCCTCATGGGAACAGTCCAGCCCGAACTGCCAAGCCATGTCTTCCCTGGACCGGAATCAAGCATCCTAGGACCGGTTTCTGGCTAACAGCCGTCATCAGCCAGGATAGCTTGACTCCAGTGGCGTAGTGAGCACGGGTCCCACGTCTGGACTGTTCCCATGAGGCACAGGGTCAAGACTGATTTGCATATGGCCATGTCTAAACTGGGGTGGCGTAGTGGGCAAAAGAACGATGGATTTAACCCAGATCTCTTGACTGGGGGAGAATGTCTGCATTGTCAGCATTCCGTCCATCATTTGTTTGTTGTAACGCTTTTCGCCCTAAGTGGGATGGGTATTCCCAGACGTGGGACCCGTGCTCACTACGCCACTGGAGTCAAGCTATCCTGGCTGATGACGGCTGATAGCCAGAAACCGGTCCTAGGATGCTTGATTCCGGTCCAGAGAAGACATGGCTTGGCAGTTCGGGCTGGACTGTTCCCATGAGGCACAGGGTCAAGACTGATTTGCATATGGCCATGTCTAAACTGGGGTGGCGTAGTGGGCAAAAGAACGATGGATTTTACCCAGATCTCTTGACTGGGGGAGAATGTCTGCATTGTCAGCATTCCGTCCATCATTTGTTTGTTGTAACGCTTTTCGCCCTAAGTGGGATGGGTATTCCCAGACGTGGGACCCGTGCTCACTACGCCACTGGAGTCAAGCTATCCTGGCTGATGACGGCTGATAGCCAGAAACCGGTCCTAGGATGCTTGATTCCGGTCCAGAGAAGACATGGCTTGGCAGTTCGGGCTGGACTGTTCCCATGAGGCACAGGGTCAAGACTGATTTGCATATGGCCATGTCTAAACTGGGGTGGCGTAGTGGGCAAAAGAACGATGGATTTAACCCAGATCTCTTGACTGGGGGAGAATGTCTGCATTGTCAGCATTCCGTCCATCATTTGTTTGTTGTAACGCTTTTCGCCCTAAGTGAGATGGGTATTCCCAGACGTGGGACCCGTGCTCACTACGCCACTGGAGTCAAGCTATCCTGGCTGATGACGGCTGATAGCCAGAAACCGGTCCTAGGATGCTTGATTCCGGTCCAGAGAAGACATGGCTTGGCAGTTCGGGCTGGACTGTTCCCATGAGGCACAGGGTCAAGACTGATTTGCATATGGCCATGTCTAAACTGGGGTGGCGTAGTGGGCAAAAGAACGATGGATTTAACCCAGATCTCTTGACTGGGGGAGAATGTCTGCATTGTCAGCATTCCGTCCATCATTTGTTTGTTGTAACGCTTTTCGCCCTAAGTGGGATGGGTATTCCCAGACGTGGGACCCGTGCTCACTACGCCACTGGAGTCAAGCTATCCTGGCTGATGACGGCTGATAGCCAGAAACCGGTCCTAGGATGCTTGATTCCGGTCCAGAGAAGACATGGCTTGGCAGTCCGGGCTGGACTGTTCCCATGAGGCACAGGGTCAAGACTGATTTGCATATGGCCATGTCTAAACTGGGGTGGCGTAGTGGGCAAAAGAACGATGGATTTAACCCAGATCTCTTGACTGGGGGAGAATGTCTGCATTGTCAGCATTCCGTCCATCATTTGTTTGTTGTAACGCTTTTCGCCCTAAGTGGGATGGGTATTCCCAGACGTGGGACCCGTGCTCACTACGCCACTGGAGTCAAGCTATCCTGGCTGATGACGGCTGATAGCCAGAAACCGGTCCTAGGATGCTTGATTCCGGTCCAGAGAAGACATGGCTTGGCAGTTCGGGCTGGACTGTTCCCATGAGGCACAGGGTCAAGACTGATTTGCATATGGCCATGTCTAAACTGGGGTGGCGTAGTGGGCAAAAGAACGATGGATTTAACCCAGATCTCTTGACTGGGGGAGAATGTCTGCATTGTCAGCATTCCGTCCATCATTTGTTTGTTGTAACGCTTTTCGCCCTAAGTGGGATGGGTATTCCCAGACGTGGGACCCGTGCTCACTACGCCACTGGAGTCAAGCTATCCTGGCTGATGACGGCTGATAGCCAGAAACCGGTCCTAGGATGCTTGATTCCGGTCCAGAGAAGACATGGCTTGGCAGTTCGGGCTGGACTGTTCCCATGAGGCACAGGGTCAAGACTGATTTGCATATGGCCATGTCTAAACTGGGGTGGCGTAGTGGGCAAAAGAACGATGGATTTAACCCAGATCTCTTGACTGGGGGAGAATGTCTGCATTGTCAGCATTCCGTCCATCATTTGTTTGTTGTAACGCTTTTCGCCCTAAGTGGGATGGGTATTCCCAGACGTGGGACCCGTGCTCACTACGCCACTGGAGTCAAGCTATCCTGGCTGATGACGGCTGATAGCCAGAAACCGGTCCTAGGATGCTTGATTCCGGTCCAGAGAAGACATGGCTTGGCAGTTCGGGCTGGACTGTTCCCATGAGGCACAGGGTCAAGACTGATTTGCATATGGCCATGTCTAAACTGGGGTGGCGTAGTGGGCAAAAGAACGATGGATTTAACCCAGATCTCTTGACTGGGGGAGAATGTCTGCATTGTCAGCATTCCGTCCATCATTTGTTTGTTGTAACGCTTTTCGCCCTAAGTGGGATGGGTACTCCCAGACGTGGGACCCGTGCTCACTACGCCACTGGAGTCAAGCTATCCTGGCTGATGACGGCTGATAGCCAGAAACCGGTCCTAGGATGCTTGATTCCGGTCCAGAGAAGACATGGCTTGGCAGTTCGGGCTGGACTGTTTCCATGAGGCACAGGGTCAAGACTGATTTGCATATGGCCATGTCTAAACTGGGGTGGCGTAGTGGGCAAAAGAACGATGGATTTAACCCAGATCTCTTGACTGGGGGAGAATGTCTGCATTGTCAGCATTCCGTCCATCATTTGTTTGTTGTAACGCTTTTCGCCCTAAGTGGGATGGGTATTCCCAGACGTGGGACCCGTGCTCACTACGCCACTGGAGTCAAGCTATCCTGGCTGATGACGGCTGATAGCCAGAAACCGGTCCTAGGATGCTTGATTCCGGTCCAGAGAAGACATGGCTTGGCAGTTCGGGCTGGACTGTTCCCATGAGGCACAGGGTCAAGACTGATTTGCATATGGCCATGTCTAAACTGGGGTGGCGTAGTGGGCAAAAGAACGATGGATTTAACCCAGATCTCTTGACTGGGGGAGAATGTCTGCATTGTCAGCATTCCATCCATCATTTGTTTGTTGTAACGCTTTTCGCCCTAAGTGGGATGGGTATTCCCAGACGTGGGACCCGTGCTCACTACGCCACTGGAGTCAAGCTATCCTGGCTGATGACGGCTGATAGCCAGAAACCGGTCCTAGGATGCTTGATTCCGGTCCAGAGAAGACATGGCTTGGCAGTTCGGGCTGGACTGTTCCCATGAGGCACAGGGTCAAGACTGATTTGCATATGGCCATGTCTAAACTGGGGTGGCGTAGTGGGCAAAAGAACGATGGATTTAACCCAGATCTCTTGACTGGGGGAGAATGTCTGCATTGTCAGCATTCCGTCCATCATTTGTTTGTTGTAACGCTTCATGCGTAAGGGAGGCACAAATGAGCAACATCATGTCCCTGGCTACTGCACATCTCACACATGAACCCTTTCTGACTTGTCAACAGACAACATTAGAATGTAAGCCTTAATGGTAGAGGTGAAATCAGTGTAATGCAGAGGAGTCCGGGTAATTTATTCCTTCCTTGAAATATCAGTAACCTTCTCATACAAGTTTGTCTGTTGATGTGTCCTCTTATAGAAGTCAGTGCTGCGTGGAGGTAACGGCTGGCAACTGCTGCATTTGGGCAGGTGCCCACATGTAAAGTCCATGAGGTAAACATGCTGCACATTGTCCTGGATTACCCGCAAATGGTTATTGAGAATGACATGTTGGCTCAGAGCTACCATCTGTTGTCTAAAAATATAGACAAGTCTGTCTCATCACAGCTGCTGACAGGATGACACCACAGCAGCGGACACCATCCCGGGGACTGCATGACATCCTGGCTGCAGCAGTGAAACCATCGCGCACCTGTCCTTCAGGTAATTCTGGCATGAGGTGTGTCTGTTGAAGTGTCATCTTATTGATGTCAGTGCTGTGTGGAGGTAACGGCTGGCAAATGCTGCATGTGAGCAGGTGCCCACATGTAAAGTCCATGAGGTAAACATGCTGCACATTGTCCTGGATTACCCGCAAATGGTTATTGAGAATGACATGTTGGCTCAGAGCTACCATCTGTTGTCCAAAAATATAGACCTGTATGTCTCATCACAGCTGCTGACAGGATGACACCACAGCAGCGGACACCATCCCGGGGACTGCATGACATCCTGGCTGCAGCAGTGAAACCATTGCGCACCTGTCCTTCAGGTAATTCTGGCATGAGGTGTGTCTGTTGAAGTGTCATCTTATTGATGTCAGTGCTGTGTGGCGGTAACAGCTGGCAAATGCTGCATGTGAGCAGGTGCCCACATGTAAAGTCCATGAGGTAAACATGCTGCACATTGTCTTGGATTACCCACAAATGGTTATTGAGAATGACATGTTGGCTCAGAGCTACCATCTGTTGTTAAAAAATATGTATGTCTCATCAAAGCTGCTGACAGGATGACACCACAGCAGCGGACACCATCCCGGGGACTGCATGACAGCCTGGCTGCAGTAGAGAAACCATCGCGCACCTGTCCTTCAGGTAATTCTGGCATGAGGTGTGTCACTAGCTTAGATTCCTAAGCCATGACAGAGATCCAGATCCCCCTCTGCATGGAATCAGCAGTTGTTGTTTACAAAGTGAAATACAAATCAGGAGTGTCATGTGCCTGTCTGTCAATTAGTGATGCAGATCATTGAGAATGTTGTCACTTCCCTCGACAGCTGCTGGATCAGGGACAGCTATGTCTAAAACAGCTATGAGGAGACAGGTCCAGCAGGTGACACTAGGGAGGAACACCAAGGGACAGAAAGTTGTGGCTGGAGCTGGTGAGTTTGCTTGTATCATTTACATCTCTGTGTAACACCTCAGTGCTATGGTGTGAGCTGTCATTTGTGTTGGTACCCTAAACAGGTCACATGATCCTCATCTGTTGATGCAAAGTACAGTTAATACAACCCTTGTGTTGCACCACATGTAATCCTAGGTCAATCACTAATACGGTTGCAACCTCTGTTCCAGGGGATGCTGAGAATGAGGATGACAGACCTATGACCAGTGCGGGCCGACGGGGAATCAGAGGGGAGAATTCCCTGATCCCCCAAGCAGTGATGTCGGCAGCAAGTACTGCTCAAGAGGAGGAGGATGAATTTCCTGAGGATGTCGACTTGGTGGATGATGAGCACCGATGACGATACAGATGCCAATGAGAGCTATCGTGCCAGATTGGCAAAATCTGTCAGGGCATCACATCCTCCACCAAGCAACGTTCATCAGCCTCCTCCCAAGCAAAGTATGGCCTGTCCCCAGCATCGAGCAAGCCAGCCACAGCTCCCACGCATCCCAACAAAGACATCACTCCCTCACAGCCCTCATGTCCAGGAATGACATGGTGGTTCTCCTACCCGCTCTTCCCTAGACAGTGTATCCCTGCCATCCTCTCCACCATCTGGGGGAAGTACCAGCCCTGTTGTGGTGCAGGTATCCCCTGGGCACCATTCTCCTGCCCACAAGCTCCCACCTGCCACCCCCTCCCCTACTGTTGGACATGATCCTCCCATCCATGGCAGACACCTGCAGAGAGGGCCTGCACCTGGCTATGATGGCCAGTGGGAGCAGGACTTCTTCCAACAGCAGACAGATGTGAGGCAGGACATTCGTGCCATAGGGGCTACCCTGTCCGACATGTCGGAGTCCCTGCAGGACATGGTCCAATTCCCTCAGGTGGTGGACAGGCTGAGCCAAGTTTTGGATAGGATGGATAGAACTTGGCAGGACATGTCCAGAAATATGAGAGACATGATATCCATCCAAAGGGAAGAGAGTGCAAGACACCATGCCTTGGCCATGAAGATGATGGAGGGCATGCTGAAAGTGATCCAAAGTCTCCCTTCATGGTCAACGCAGGGAGGGGAGCCATCATATCTGCCCACAGGACAGCACATCCCCACACCTGTACCACCAACTGCACAGCACCACAGCAAAGGTACACATCCACACCGGTGGGCTGAGCTGGCACTCCCACCACCAACCCCTGTACAGGCACTCCCGCCACCTGCACAACCACCACCAACCCAGTCACAGTTACAAGTTGTTGGAAACCGGGCAACCGGGTTAGCAGTCACCAGGTTCCCAGCACAGTGGTAGCTTGGCTCGAGCGGTTGGGGGTCAGGCACCGTGTTAAACGCACGTCACACCCTCACAATAACCATGCGTTCATCCGTTCCAAAAACGACACTACACTGTAAAAATTATGGAAGTCAAGTTGAAAATATATATGTCTTTATCTTATTTTCTCTTAGTTGCAGGCTTCACATAATAAATACAATACAATAGGATTTTCCTTTAAAAGAGCAGGTCAAATAAACAATGCTACTTTGGAATTTCAACAAATAGGTTCAGGTCATCCCTAAGCAAGGAATAAATAGATGTGCAATAAATACAGACGGCAAATAAATACAGTCAGACAATAAATACAGTGCAAGAATAAATTAGTGGGAGACAATAAATACAGCACCTTCAATAAATAAGGTAACACAACCAATGACAATTACAGATCAGATCATTTTCATGAGGTCACTTGGTCTTACTTTGCCCATTCACAGCTTATGGTCATTTGGATGGCATGGGGGTGTCCCACCTAGATTGGTCAAGGCTGGGGCCTAAGCTGAGGCAGAACAAGGGTAACCTAAAGATCTGGCCCTCCAAACTACACAGCTCTTTATGGAGGTCACTGTACCAGTCTCAGTTCACCCCTGGCACTCCCAGGCTGGTCTTAACACCCCTTTAACCCCTAGGATGGTCTTTTAGGGCTCCACGGGGCCTCAGACGCCCCCTTTACCACTTACTGTCCTTTTCACGATGATCGGCTCCGCTCGGCGCCGTCGACGCCGTGAGGCGGCTCCGGATCGATGTCGTTGGGTGGCCTCGACTCGATGTCGCTGGGCGGTCTCGACTCGATGTCGCTGGGCGGTCTCGACTCGATGTCGCTGGGCGGTCTCGACTCGATGTCGCTGGGCGGCCTCGGCTCGATGGCGCTGGGCGGCCTCGGCTCGATGTCGCCTTCCGGCGTCGCAGGGACACGGTCTCCCCGCTTCCGGGTGTCTCCGGAGTGCGATCTCCACTCCCGACCTCCGTCGCGCTTCACCTCCGTTTCTGGCGACTCCGGTGGGCGGACTTCACTCCCCCGTCGACGCCTCACCTCGACCTCAGGTGACTCCCGACTCGACCTCCGGCGCCTCTCCACGACCTCCGTCGGCGCCCTCACTCGACCTCGGGTGACTCCTTACTCGACCTCCGGTGACTCTCCACGACCTCCGTCGGCGCCCTCACTCGACCTCGGGTGACTCCTTACTCAACCTCCGGTGACTCTCCACGACCTCCGTCGGCGCCCTCACTCGACCTCTGGCGGCTCCGGGTACGACGTCTGCTTTCTGTCAGCGCCGCTTCTCTACCTCAGGCCCCAGGTCTCCAGGCTTCTCGACGTCAGGACTCCAGGAGGACACCGCTGAACAGGTCAGGAGCTTGCTGGTCTTCCTCTTTAAGGCCTGTTCCAAATGTTCAGTTCCTTAAGATGGTTCTACTGGTCTTGGTCCCACACAGGGCTTTAGGCTGGGCTTGGTCAGTAGAAACTAGCATCAAGGGTGGGTTTCTGGACCCCACTCCAAGCACTGGTTTCCACCTCTGCTGCCTTACTCCGACCTCCCTCTCTCTGTCCTCTCTCTTCTCCAGTCAGTTGCCAACTGCCACTCTGAGATGGCCTCCCAACATTCTAAACTGCCTCCCACTATCCCAGGATTCTAGAATGTTCCAGGAGGTTCTGGCTATGTCACAGGTGACAATGGATGGCCACCATTTTGTGTCTCAGGCCCTCAGACAGAAGTTCCATGGGTAGGGAAAATGGCTCCCTGACCCTGCATCAACACTAAAAAGTCTGGTGGTTCCCAAAAAGGAAAAATTATAACAGGGTTTGAGGCAGAAGTGGGACAAAATAAATAATGATGAGAAGGGACCACCCAAAGGGCTGACAGGTCTAACACGCGTCCCCCCCAGCTGAAAGTGGGGAGAGCTACCCAACCCCTTGGGAGTTCTCATCACTAAGGCGGAAATACCTTGAGAGACCGTCTGCATTGGCGTGGTCCACTTCAGGCCGATGTTCCACCTGAAAGTCCATTCCCTGTAGGGAGATAGACCACCTTAGCAACTTGGGATTCTCCCCCTTCATCTGAATCAGCCACCGAAGGGGTCTGTGGTCGGTCTGAACTAGGAAGTGCGAGCCAAACAAGTATGGCCGCAACTTCTTCAGAGCCCATACCACTGCAAAGGCTTCACGCTCTATTGCACTCCACTTCTGTTCCCTGGGAAGTAGTCTCCGGGATAGGAAGACCACGGGTTGATCCAGACCCTCTTCATTGAGTTGCGATAACACTGCCCCAATGCCATGTTCCGATGCATCCGTCTGGACAATGAACTCCTTGGAAAAGTCTGGGGCCCTTAAGACTGGGGCCTCGCACATGGCTTGCTTCAGTTTCACAAAGGCCTGCTGACAAGCCTCCGTCCAGACTACCCGTCGAGGTTGCTTCTTGGACGTAAGCTCCGTGAGGGGGGCCACAATGGTCCCATACCCCTTCACGAAGCGGCGGTAATATCCGGTGAGGCCCAGAAAAGCTCGGACCTCAGTCTGAGTCTTGGGGGGTTCCCAGGCCATGATAGCCTCGATTTTCGCCTGGAGGGGTTGCACCGCTCCCCTACCCACCAAGTGTCCAAGGTACACTACCGACCCCTGCCCGATCTGGCATTTACTGGCCTTGATCGTTAAACCAGCTTGCCTCAGGGCCTGGAGAACAGTTTGCAGGTGACGCAAGTGATCCTCCCAGCTGTTACTGAAGACGGCAATGTCTTCCAGATAAGCAGCAGAGAAACTCTCCATTCCGGCGTGTATCTGGTTCACCAAACGCTGAAACGTGGCAGGTGCGTTCTTGAGCCCAAAGGGCATCACGCAGAACTGGTAGTGGCCCTTGGGCGTGGAGAAGGCTGACCTTTCCTTAGCTCCATCAGTCAGAGAGATCTGCCAGTACCCGGAAGTAAGGTCAAAGGTACTCAAATATTGGGCAGCTCCCAGCCAGTCAATCAGTTCATCCGCCCTCGGAATCGGATGAGCATCAGTCTTGGTTACTGAGTTCAGTCCCCGGTAGTCCACACAGAACCTCAGTTCCGGTTGGGCACCCGGTGGTACAGCTTTTGGTACTAATACCACCGGACTGGACCAGGGGCTGCTGGAAGGTTCAATCACTCCTAGCTCCAGCATCTTAGTGACTTCACTGTGAATGCTGGCCTTCACCTTGTCTGTCATCCGGTAGATCTTTGACTTCACAGGTGGGCTGTCTCCTGTCTGTGTCCACATCATGGACGCACAGGTGAGTCCTACCCGGAACAAGGGAGAACAACGAAGAGTACTGCCCCAGGACCTGGCGGCAGTCCTCCTGCTGTTCAGGAGTTAGGGACAGGGAGAGAATCACTCCCTCCACCAACCCATCCTTCTCTTGAGACGCAAATAAGTCGGGGAGAGGCTCGCTTTCCACGTCCTCTGCTCCGTCAGTCACCATCAGCAATATGACTTCGGGCCTCTCATGGTGGGGTTTGAGGCGGTTGGCATGCAGCACCCATAGGGGCTGGCGAGGGGTCTTCAGATCCACCAAGTAGGTAGCCTTACCCTTCTTCTCCAACACCTCAAAGGGTCCTGACCAGCGATCCTGGAGGGCGCTAAGCTCTCCTGGTTCGATCACCCACACCTTCTGGCCAGGCTCCAATTCCACCGGGTGAGCATTGTGGTCATACCACGCCTTCATCACTGCTTGGCTGGCTTCCAAGTTGTCAGAAGCTTGCTTCCACAACTTAGCCATTTGGCTCCGGAAGGCCAGCATGTAGCTCACCACGTCCTGGGGAAGCTTTCTGGGAGTTCTTTCCCATCCGTCTCTCACCAGGCCGAGAGGTCCACGCACAGGGTGCCCATACAAAAGCTCAAAGGGGCTGAAGCCCACTCCCTTCTGTGACACTTCCCTGTAAGAAAACAATAGACAGGGTAGGAGGACGTCCCATTTCCTCCGCAGGCTTTCAGGCAGACTTCTGATCATGCCTTTCAAGGTTTTATTGAACCTCTCCACCAGACCATTGGTCTGGGGGTGGTAAGGAGTGGTGAACCGGTAGGTCACTCCACACTCCTTCCACATGGCCCGCATGTATGCTGACATGAAGTTGGTCCCCCTGTCAGACACAACTTCCTTGGGAAAACCCACTCGGGTAAAGATTCCCATCAGGGCCCTAGCCACAACAGGTGCAGTAATGGTCCTCAGAGGTATAGCCTCTGGGTACCGTGTGGCATGATCCACCAGAACCAGGATAAACCTGTGACCAGCTGTAGTAGGCGGATCTAACGGACCCACAATGTCGATGCCCACCCTTTCAAAGGGGGTGCTAACGACAGGAAGTGGTTCCAGGGGAGCTTTCAGCTTCACCCCTGTTTTCCCACTGGCTTGACAAGACACGCACGTCCGGCAGTAGGTGTCGGACGACACTTTCATTTGAGGCCAATAAAAGTGCGGGACAAGCCGGGCAAAGGTCTTGTCTTGCCCCAGGTGTCCTGCCAAGGGGATCTCATGAGCCAATTCCAGGAGGAAGGCTCGATAACGTTGAGGGACAACCAAGGCCCGTGACGACCCGTGCATGGGTGCCTTGGGTTCACTGTAGAGAAGGCCATCCTCCCAGTAAATATTGTAGTTCCCCTCAACGTTCCCTGCTGCCTGGGCTTCGGCCTGTCGCCTCAGTCCCTCAAGGGTAGGACACTCCCTCTGGCCCTTGCAGAATTCCTCCCTGGTCGGCCCTCCTTCCACGTGCCACTCGGCCGGGATGGGTAGGTTCTCCAGTTCTGTAACATCCCCCTCCGCGGACTCCTGGTCCACCACCTCCGGTGGCCTATCCGTCACACGGGGCGCGGATGCCGAGGCAGGCTCCTCCTGTCCTCGGTTCTTCCCTTGGTTGGCAGCCGGCGGTGCCTTTGTTCCAGGCTCCCGCCTAAACGAACTACCCCTCCGGGTAGTCGCAGACCCTGTACTGACACAGGCCCAGTCAGGTGTACCCAGCATCTCAGCATGAGTCTGGTATTCCACCTCCTTCCAAGCATTATGCTCCATGTCATTCCCCAGCAGACAATCGACTGGCACGGCAGGGCTTACGGCAACTCGAAGCAACCCTGCAACCCCTTCCCATTCAAATGGAACCTCGGCCACCGGATAGTGGCCCATTCTGCCGTCAGCCATCGCGGCAGGGTGGAGTACATTGGGAATCACCTGCTCTGGAGACACCAGTTGGCTACGTACCATAGTCATACTGGCTCCTGTGTCTCTCAGAGCCTCCCCTCTTTGGCCGTTGATGGTGACCCACTGCCCATACTTTGTGGTATTTGCGGGCACCTGGATCTTAGGAACCATCTCCTGTTCTCCCAGGGACACTAAAGTGACACCCGCCCACTCCCTTCCCTTATCTAAAGGCATCTCCTCCCCGAGCACTACACTAGCTTCTCCGGGGGCCTTTCCTCCGATGGGAGGGGGTGGTCTTTTCGGGCACTTCACATCTCCCTTATAGTGTCCGACACCACCGCACTCGAAGCAATGGACAACCCTTGGCTGCTGACTCTGGCCAGGATTAGGGTTTCTGGGTGGGTTAGCCCTAGGGGTGAATCCCGTTCCCTTCCCTTGGAAACTATTTTGGGGGCCTTTAGAGAACTCCGTTTTCTTTTCCCCTCCCTCTTTCTTCTGGGGGGCGCCCTGTCCGGTCTTTTGAGAGTCCCCTCCAGTCCCCCTTGTGGACACCCGGGTACTAGCCCAAATGTCCGCCTCCTCAGCAAGCTTCCGGGGATTGGTCAGCTTGCTATCCAGCAGGTGTTGACGCAGTTCAGGGAAACATTTTTCAAGCAGGTGTTCCTTCAACATCAAATCAAACAACCCCTCGTAGTCCCTTACCTCGCTGCCCTGTATCCAACCCTCTAATGCCTTCTTTGCATAGTCCAGGAAATCCACCCAATTCTGTGTGCCCAGTTTGTGGCTACCCCGGAACTTCTGTCTGTACTTCTCGGGTATTAGTCCAAACTTCCTCACGAGCGCCACTTTCATGGTGGGGTAGTGGGTCTGCTCATCCTGCTCCAGGGCCAGTAATGTATCCCTGCCAGCTGGAGGCATGTATTTATACAATCCCCCTCCCCAATATTTCTCTGGAACCCCATGGGCTCTTAAAGAGACCTCATAGGCTGCTAGCCACTTGGCGATATCATCTCCCGCACTATAGCTGGCTACTATGTCTTTTGGCAGATAGGGTTTGGGTTCCCTGGTGATTTCTCTTTCTTCGCTGCCACCATTAGGAACAGTGTGTGCCCCGACCCGTAGGATCTGGAGATCTATCTCCCTGAGCCTCAACTCGTGAGCCATCCTCCGTTCCTCCTTTTCGTTCTCCAGCTTCGCCAATTCCCATGTGAGCTGTCTTTTCTCCCTCCGGTCAGTTAATTCTGCTTCCGATAAGCCGTTGCTAGAGACACTGCTGCCCTTCCTTGAAAGTGTTCTGGGCCCCGCTAATAGGTTCCCCACCTCAGGTTGGTACAAACCAGCCCCCTCGCTGTCAGGCTCTCCATCCCTGTCCTCCTTCTCAACTTTACTTTCTCGTCGTGCCTCCCCCCAAGCCCTCAAGCTGGTCTGGAGCTCACCCTTCTTTGCACCTTGGGGACAAAACACCCCCTCTCGCTGACAAAACTCTCTGAGTTGGGCCACAGTGTAAGTTTCCACATCCTCCAACACAAACTCCATTTTGCCCACTCAGGATAGAAGACCGTTGCTTACAGAAGCTATGCAGGGGGGTACCTTTTGTAATACCTCCTCCCACCACCAGAAGTAAATTTGAAAAAAACAAAACTCGAAATTAGGAAGTCCGCTTGGAGAAAACTCCCGGTGTAGGCCTATGGACTACCCACAGTTATTGTCGAGTAGACGCAAGCACAGCTCTATCCCACCACTGAACACCAATTTTATGTTGGAAACCGGGCAACCGGGTTAGCAGTCACCAGGTTCCCAGCACAGTGGTAGCTTGGCTCGAGCGGTTGGGGGTCAGGCACCGTGTTAAGCGTACGTCACACCCTCACAATAACCATGCGTTCATCCGTTCCAAAAACGACACTACACCGTAAAAATTATGGAAGTCAAGTTGAAAATATATATGTCTTTATCTTATTTTCTCTTAGTTGCAGGCTTCACATAATAAATACAATACAATAGGATTTTCCTTTAAAAGAGCAGGTCAAATAAACAATGCTACTTTGGAATTTCAACAAATAGGTTCAGGTCATCCCTAAGCAAAGAATAAATAGATGTGCAATAAATACAGACGGCAAATAAATACAGTCAGACAATAAATACAGTGCAAGAATAAATTAGTGGGAGACAATAAATACAGCACCTTCAATAAATAAGGTAAAACAACCAATGACAATTACAGATCAGATCATTTTCATGAGGTCACTTGGTCTTACTTTGCCCATTCACAGCTTATGGTCATTTGGATGGCATGGGGGTGTCCCACCTAGATTGGTCAAGGCTGGGGCCTAAGCTGAGGCAGAACAAGGGTAACCTAAAGATCTGGCCCTCCAAACTACACAGCTCTTTATGGAGGTCACTGTACCAGTCTCAGTTCACCCCTGGCACTCCCAGGCTGGTCTTAACACCCCTTTAACCCCTAGGATGGTCTTTTAGGGCTTCTCGGGGCCTCAGACGCCCCCTTTACCACTTACTGTCCTTTTCACGATGATCGGCTCCGCTCGGCGCCGTCGACGCCGTGAGGCGGCTCCGGATCGATGTCGTTGGGCGGCCTCGACTCGATGTCGCTGGGCGGTCTCGACTCGATGTCGCTGGGCGGTCTCGACTCGATGTCGCTGGGCGGCCTCGGCTCGATGTCGCTGGGCGGCCTCGGCTCGATGTCGCCTTCCGGCGTCGCAGGGACACGGTCTCCCCGCTTCCGGGTGTCTCCGGAGTGCGATCTCCACTCCCGACCTCCGTCGCGCTTCACCTCCGTTTCCGGCGACTCCGGTGGGCGGACTTCACTCCCCCGTCGACGCCTCACCTCGACCTCAGGTGACTCCCGACTCGACCTCCGGCGCCTCTCCACGACCTCCGTTGGTGCCCTCACTCGACCTCGGGTGACTCCTTACTCGACCTCCGGTGACTCTCCACGACCTCCGTCGGCGCCCTCACTCGACCTCTGGCGGCTCCGGGTACGACGTCTGCTTTCTGTCAGCGCCGCTTCTCTACCTCAGGCCCCAGGTCTCCAGGCTTCTCGACCTCAGGACTCCAGGAGGACACCGCTGAACAGGTCAGGAGCTTGCTGGTCTTCCTCTTTAAGGCCTGTTCCAAATGTTCAGTTCCTTAAGATGGTTCTACTGGTCTTGGTCCCACACAGGGCTTTAGGCTGGGCTTGGTCAGTAGAGACTAGCATCAAGGGTGGGTTTCTGGACCCCACTCCAAGCACTGGTTTCCACCTCTGCTGCCTTACTCCGACCTCCCTCTATCTCTGTCCTCTCTCTTCTCCAGTCAGTTGCCAACTGCCACTCTGAGATGGCCTCCCAACATTCTAAACTGCCTCCCACTATCCCAGGATTCTAGAATGTTCCAGGAGGTTCTGGCTATGTCACAGGTGACAATGGATGGCCACCATTTTGTGTCTCAGGCCCTCAGACAGAAGTTCCAGGGGTAGGGAAAATGGCTCCCTGACCCTGCATCAACATTAAAAAGTCTGGTGGTTCCCAAAAAGGAAAAATTATAACAGGGTTTGAGGCAGAAGTGGGACAAAATAAATAATGATGAGGAGGGCCACCCAAAGGGCTGACAGGTCTAACACAAGTGTAACCCATCATTGCAACAAGCAATTATGTGCATAGCAGGTGACTCACAAAATATGTGTCCATATTCTGAACCAGTCATTCAAAATGAAGTCAAACAAGTTAAAGGGATTAGAATTCCTCATTGATATTTATGAAGGTACAGAAGAACAACCGTCCGTTTGGAAGGGAGAAAGGAAAACAAATGATGATCTTAATGCAGAGGGAGAAGGGAACTTGGATTGGGTAGGGCAACAAAAATATAACACGTCAGGGAGCGTCAGGGAAAACAGTCTATTTACAAGGGGAAAATGAAATGATAGTTCACGACAACGTCTCCGTCAAAAGTCAAGTGTCCTTCTGGTCATCCTCTAGTACCACAATGTCCAGATCCTCTGAGTCCAATGCAGGCACACGGCTGGCTGCTGCAGGAAGAGGCACCACTTGTGTTCGTGACACACGACAAGTACGGGGGGAAACAGTGTGGGGCAACAGACAGGGGGAGACATTGATGGTGGTATGGGAAGGGATTTGGGAGACAAGAGATGACATGACTGTGGCCATTGAATTGATGCTGGTGGTGAGGGTGGCCAGAGATCGGACCATGCATTATGCGTACCTCCATACACACTTGTAGCATGATGCGAGCGGACATGTCTGGCTGACCCTCACACATCCACAGCAAGTCCCCTGGCACAGCCACAGGAGGAATAACACCAGGAGGGGCCTGGGGGGGACAGGAGGGATGTGGTGCCTCAGGTCCGGAGCCAATGTTGTTGGCGAGCTGGCAGCTACGATGAGGGGGACTGGTTGCAGGGGATGCCCCTGATGGAATGGGGGACTCTAGAGGTAGGGAGGGTCTGATAGCAGGCCCAGATTGTGTATTGGCCTGGCCCATGGACACCTCTTCAGGGCCCACAGGTGAAGAGTCTTGGGGAGAGTAGCTCTCCACCACATCATGGGCAGAGGTGTCGGGTTCTCCCCCCCCCTTCAATGTCTGCAGCCTCCACCCGGGAGGTAGCACCAGCATCAGGGTGTCCCTTGTCGGTCCCAGTGGGCGCAATCCCCTTGCCTCTTGATGTTGAGGGTCCCTCCTCATCCTCTTCTTCCTCGCTGGTGGAAAGAGGGTGTAGCCGCTGCCGCACTGATGGCCTCGTGCTCCGGACCTGGTCCTGCTGCCCTTCCATTTCGCCAGCTGTGCCTGCTGAAATGTAAGCAAAATCCTAATGTTATGGTGGTGTCATGCAGGACGAGACACATACATAGATGAGCCAAGGTCAGACTTTATTGTCCTCTGATCACACTCTACAGTTGTCAGTGTCTATGAACTCACATTACGTGTATGTTCACTGTCATTTACTGAATTGAGTCTGACATCGACATCTCATGTGAATGTTTGTAGCTTACACAACTGTATTGGCCAAACCTCAACCTTGGCATTCTGGTGATCTGTGTGTCTTGTCACTGCTACATGTGCAGGTTCCAAAAGCAGTCCACCAAGGGAGAACATGAAGAGTCCTGATTTCTTTGAATGTGGCCATTGATATGGAGTCACAGCTATTTAACGTCTGGACAAGTGTCATCTGCTTTGTAGTATGGGACAAGATATGTGCCGAACGTGGGTCACACATCCACAGAGGGTCTGGGCTATTTCTTTAGCTACATTGTGAGTCTAGCCTTTTGCTGTCCCCACACATGATCTGACAATCCAGTGGCACATATTGGCTATGGTGACTGATAAGGTAGTGCAGTACACCGCTAAACAGTGGGGGATTGTTGTGACAGCTACCTGTACATGTGAAATGTCATACAGGCCACTGAGGGTGAGACGTCTGTCAGTGAACACACCTTGCAAATTTAGAAGCACTTAAGAGTGATGCAAGGATGTCAAAGTCTGTCTTGACTCCATGGCATATGATGATCTGGCTCAACTGGAACCCAAACTCTACAAATGCAATGCAAGTCACAGCATCCAATACACTTTGGCCTGCCATGCGCACACTGCACAGTGTCTGTACCATTGCTCATCCAATGCACACATCAGTTATGATTTCCTAGTTGCAATTGTAGTGGTGCTGGAAGTAGATATCAGTATGAATGCACAATTGTGGCTCATTTAGCCAGTTGTCATGAAGAAACTACAACTCCCAAAATGCACTCTGCCCTGTACAGTCCATATGCCACAGTGTGCCTTTTTAATCTTGGTGACTGCTGCATGGACACGGAATCTGTGAATGGAGGCATGGGACACACAATGGTACAGCACTGTTTCACTCACATCATACTCCCTAGCACATATTGCATATGATGCACTTACCATATCCCTGCTGCTTATGCTCCTCCAGCTGAGCATGGAGGGTCAGCCAAGCTGCTCGCAGGACCCTCTTGTACAGTGGGGAGAGGCGAGGACAATGCACATGGTGCTGGGAAGACTGGCCCACCAGCTCCTCAGTCTTGTGCCGTGACCAGCGTTTTAGGTCCTCCCAGCGCTTGGGGCATACCCTAGCACTCCTGGTGTGGACTCCCACTGCACTGCAGTGCTCCCCGATGTTGGCCCATAGCCTGGCCCGGGCTGCATTGCTCAGCTGGTGTTCTGGGTCCCCATATAGCTGAGGATATTTGGCCAGCACCCCCTCAGCCAAGATGTCTAATTCCCTTTCAGTGAAAGGGGGTGCTTTCTCTTCGTAACCCTCAGCCATTATGGGGCAAATAAGAATGATGAGAGCAGCAGGATATCAGAGGGTCTGATCTGTGATAGAGGATGACTCAGAATGAACACAAAATGGCTGCCAACTATATCCTGTGATGTATTTCCTGCCTCCAACTTTCTGTAAAACATTTCCTGTATGAAATATTGTGTTCCGGGTCATTTTCGGAGTTTACGGCCCGTAAACGCAGTTTCCGGTTCCGGAGCGGAAGGTCCGCACACACGCATTACGCTCCGAAATCGGGACTTGCTATTTCGGGCCGTAAACTCCAAAAATGACCCGGAACACATTATTTCATACAGGAAATGTTTTACAGGGAGTGGGAGGCAGGAAATACATCACAGGAATTAGTTGGCAGCCATTTTGTATTCATCCTGATCCATCCACAATCAGAAATCAAATCCACTGCCATCCTGCTGTTCTGTTGTGGATAAAAACTGAAATGACAGTGCAGGTGAGAATTATAAATATGTAACAAAAGGGGGAAGAGACCATTTAATGACATTTCTGCACGGACGGGGAGGGGGGCTGACACAACATCAAACCCCAGTTTCAGTTTCTCCTACTTTGCATTATGGTACATGTAGTCCATATTGGTTGCTCATTACCAGATTTGTGTGATGTGTTACGTAACATTGGGGTGGAGCAGTGTGGATATATCACAGACACATGGTGTCTGATCCACCCATGACATCACTCACGTTGTGGGCACATGATTTGTGGGGGAGTCACATCTGTTGAGGGCACAGGCCCGACAATGCAATGGTTATGGCCTTTTCTGATTAAGTGGCCCATCCTCATGAGGTCCAGCTAGGTCTCTCAGAACATGTACCGTTTTCCATCTGCGTCAATAGATTCTTTAGGGACATCCGCTACACTGATCGCTGACATGGGCACATGAGCTGAAGCACGCTCAACCTTTTGACTACTGTCAACAGCTGTGATTTACATGCAGTTAGTGTGGCTTGCAATGTCGTCTCAGGAAGGAATTTATTGACTCAGTCGTGTATATCCAAGTTTCATCATTGGTAACAGACACCAAACCACATTTGGTCCATGACACTACAGGTTGCTCATGTGAAAAACGTGGCAACAAGATGCTCACGGACTTGCATGCCCTGACCTCGGTTATGTGCAATGGCCCGGTTTCCCAGATTCAGAGCTAGCCGAGGTTCCAGCGGTATGTGTAAGCCATGCGTTGAGGCAATGTTGTGCAAAACACAACAGGCTAATATGATCTTGCACACGACTTCTGGGGAGTACAGCAGCACACCCCCTGTAAGGTCGAGACATCTGAATCGCGACTTCAACAGACCGAAAGTGCGCTCTATGATGGCTCGAGTCTGTATGTATGGCCTATTGTACCTACGCTGTGGTGCAGTGCTTGCACGCCTGTAAGGGGTGGGGAGATGTGGGGTAAGTGAATACCCAGCGTCACCTGAGGAGTGGAGAAAGGGCATTCAGACATTTCAACAACACATTTACCTCATTTTTAAAGCTTGGTACTTACCCAGTAGCCACATGTTGCCAAATTCTCCCGCAGCCATCCGCCGGGCAAGAGGTGACATGCGCAATATGAAGCTGTCATGGGTACTGGCTGGGAACACCGCATGCACATTAATGAACCTCCCACTAGCATCACAGACAGCTTGCATGTTGATGGAATGCCATCGGTGTCTGTTGCAGAAGATGTGTGCAATGTGGCGGGGTGGCTGAAGGGCCACATGGGTACAATCAATTGCACCCAGCACACGTGGGAATTGTGCAATGAGATAGAAATCTTGTGCTGTCCTTTGTCTCAGGGTCTGTGGCATTTCTATGTGGTTATGGGCTCTAGCAGTGATGTATCTCAGTACCTGATGCAGGCACCGCGACTGGCTTGCCTGGGATATGCCCACATGGTGTCTGGAGACCCTTTGGAAAGACCCAGTGGCAAAGAAATGGAGCGCAGAGAGTATCTTGAGATATGCTAGGATTGCATGTGAGCAGCAGGTCACAGAGTCAAGTGCCTGCTCCCACTCACATACCATATCCAAGATGACTTCTGGAGGGAAACAGTACCTGGCCCTTACACCTTGGCTGGAAATTCCAAATAGGTTGATCCTCTGTCTGAAGATCCTCTCTGCTCTCCTCCTCCTCCTCCTCAAGTAGTTTTGCCGCATGACAAGGAGCAGTGCTACAAACACATTCAGTAACATGTTGAAAGGGTTTGTGTGTGTCTGCTCTGCAGTTATACATGCTGCAGAGCTAGGTTTGGCTGGAGTGTATCAGCTGATGCATGGTGGGGGATGGTAGGGACTTGGACAGGTTTTACCCTTGGCTCAAATGATCAATGGCCACAGTTCATGTATTCTGGCCCTAAATCGGAGCTTCCGGCCCGGGAGCGGAGTTTCTGGCCCAAAATAGGAGCTTCCGGACCGGAAGGGGACTTCCCGCTCTGGGTGCGGAATTTCCGCTTCGGGGGCGAAAATTCCGGCCCAAGTGCGGATGTAAAGTTAGTAGTCGTAAGTACATTCTGTGAATAGCAAAAGTAGTAAGTTCATTCTGTGAGTGCCAAAAGTAGTAAGTGCATTCTGTGAATACCAGAAGTAGTAAGTGCATTCTGTGAATACCAAAATGGCAGTAAGTTTAGGATTTGGTCTTAAGTTAGTTCTGTGAATCGGGGCCCTCCATTGTACTGGAGGCGAACACAATACACTAAAAGAGTATCCCCATACTCTCTGAATGTCCCCATACTTGGGATACCTACCGGGACGGGGCTAATTTCTAAACGTGTTGTGTCCCAATGGACACAAGAAGGTGTGATGTCGATAGGAGCACTGTTTATAGAAGGAACACTGGCAGACCACAATAATTTCATTCGCACTCAAGGGGTTCCTCCAACACTGTTTCTCCTCCATGCCACTATTTCCCATTATTTTAGACTCTGCTAGTCCCCTGAAGGGATTGAGCCCCCTACCCACGAGCTAGTTCATGCGGCGCATCTCACGGGAGAGGGACGTCACCTTACCCATTGGTTATACAAGGGCATCAGGGCACACTCAGGAATACCACTAACTCTACTCCGTGCGAAGTGGACCATGGAGTTGGGCAAGGACCTAACGGATAAAGAGTGGGCTTCCATATTGGAATTCCCTAAGAAAGGGTCTAGGAACGCTAAATTTAAATATATACAATAAATGATTTTACACAAGGCATATCTCACAGCAAACCGCCTTAACAGTATAATCCCGAATGCACAACTCCCTTGTCCTCGATGTCAGGAAGCTGATGCTGACCTACTCCATATGTTATGGGATTGTTTGCAGTTACAAGGTTTTTGGAACACGATTAGATTTAGGGTGCCAGAAATCACTGGTACTGATGTCGATAGCAGACAGTTGCCTATTGGGTCTGTACAGGTGCCCCAAAGCGCAGAAAGCCCGTTACAGATTAGTGGACACAGCTATTTTAATAACGAAACGTGACACCACCATGACATGGAAATCTTTCTCCCCCCCACACTGTTGTAAATTGAAACAACGGTGTGATTAAGCATTTACTAAAGACATGAATTCTCTCACTTTAGAGTATGTTTCCTCTGTTATGTTGACTGGAGTTCGGACTCCATTTTGTATTATCATGTCTCCACGTGCTCAACACGAGAAGAGTCCAACCTCTGTGTTAGTTGCTCTTGTAATCTGCCTAGTAACAGTCTATAAATAGCTCCTTTGTCCATCTGGCGCATGCCCAGACTTGACCACATCTGTTATTAGTTAGCCTTGCTTGACCATGTCTTCGCGGGCTCAAGGAGTGTGTTAGCTCCGCCCATATATTGATTCAGTATCGAAAATGACCATACAAGGCAATGTTCTCCAGCCTCATGTTGTATCCACCCACTTATGAGCCCCTCTATGGTGTATAAAAGGGGACCATGTACGCAAGTTCTTTGTGCTACTCTATGCAATACTGAAGAGTGTTGTATGGATTGTAGGACCACCCTTAAGGGTTAATAAACCTTGTCTTTGTACTTTGCAGTTTCCGTGCCAACTTCCTTATAGATTCCATTGCAGGAGAGCGAACCCTTGTGTCCTGCGGGCCTAGCTGGGGCCTGTATTCATCAATTGGCGCCCGTCACATGGGGCTCATCGGCGACTCGGATGCTCGAAGGACTGGTCGCGACGAAGGTGAGGAATTTGGCATGGGATGTGATCACTGCCAGTGGCGTTTTAGCCCTGGCATCCAGAGGTTTTTCTTCCTTCCCTTCCGAGCTGACCGTCTGGGTGGCGCCGGTCCTCGACTGAGACCTCTTCTGTCGGTCCTGCCGTGAAAGCCGTTTGGGCGATTTTGGAGCTTGGCAGTTGGAATCTGGACTCTTGATTGGTAAGAACCGTTGTACGGTACTTGCTCCGAGTTTTTGAAGCCTGGTTTGGCTATTTGAGTTTGAATTGTGATGACTGGTCATATTTTGTATTGGTTATTGTGAAAATATATGCGTTGCAACACATATAGGCAGGTAATGTGGAGAGATTTCTCCGGAGCTGTGTAACTTTGAACGGCGCAACGATTAAGTGCCATTTTCTTTATAATATTGCATATTTTGCATTAT
This sequence comes from Triturus cristatus, assembly GCF_964204655.1. Taxonomy (NCBI): domain Eukaryota; kingdom Metazoa; phylum Chordata; class Amphibia; order Caudata; family Salamandridae; genus Triturus; species Triturus cristatus. The sequence continues at coordinate 280,427,676 of NC_140588.1, read as the reverse complement.
TTTTGAGCATGCCTGCTTTTAGCGCACTCCGTAAGTGGTGCTGCTGCTTTGGAAACCGGTTGAACCTCGAGGAATCTGCTCCAGCTCCCCCAGAGGGGACTCCTAATAGGGATATGTATGTGAAGCATGGTCTTTCTTCCATAATGTACAGCACAGTATGGAGGAAATATACTAAGAAGGATCCTGAGTTACGATGGCCTTTGTATGGATCGTTTGATATACGTAAGATTGAGTATGTGGAACAGTGTATGTGTAAACGGCGTGCTCGTCAGGATATGTTTGAGTGTGTGCGGTTGTGGGTGAAGGAAGTGCGTGAGCGAGAGAAGCGTGAGAAAGCGCTGTTTGATAAAGAACAACGGAAGAATGATCATGTGCGAGCACAGGAAGTGAGGCATCGGGAGGACAGAGAACAGACGGAGAGACAAGAGAAAGAGCGTAGGCTGCAAGTCTCGGGTCAATATGCTGTTCGGCAGCCACTTTATCCTGTCCTTAATAATCTTGATGATGATTTTTATTTACTAGATCGCTCTCCGCCCCCTTATGTTGGCGCATCTGCCCCGAGGCCACAAGATTCTGACCCGGTTCCGGGTAAGGTAGATACGCGGTCCATGCTACCGGCTGAGCGAATGGCTGAGCTTCGGCAAGTTTCTTTCCGTGCACTCAAGGGCAAGGTGTCCCTGGATGAATTGTTCCATACTTGGGGGCTGTGGCAGGATAGAGAGAAATTGTATTTTTTGGGCCATTTCGCTGATGAAGTGATTGCTGCTTTCCGGAAATTTTCCAGTGTCTTTGAGCCTGGCGATGTGGTGTCGGATGCTAAAGCATTGCATAACGGTGTTTTTTCTTCCTCCAAGGCTCCTGATACGGCACGGCGGCTGTTCGCATTACGGGACGCAGTGCTGAGCCTTAAAGAAAAAGCGTGCCAGCAAGCGGGGGAGGAGCAGCAGTCGGATTCGTGTACAGCAGAGGGCCACTCATCCACCTCCCAGTCAGATAAGAATGTCATAGTGCATGCTAAACCAATGCGAGAGGCGGCGCCTTTGTATGTTCCTTCTAAAGGAGCGGGGACTAGCTCGGACATCACCTCCGCTGATGCTAAGGGATATTTTGTGTATAATTGGGTTTATACTCCTTGGCATAGAGCTGATGTTATGGCATTGAAGAATGCATTGCCTGACCCCCGCAAGAATCCAGCGGCCTTTTACGAAGAAGTCGAGGGGGCCTTGAATTCTTGCGTTATGACCTTAGCGGATATAGACCTGTTCTTTGGTCTTATTCTACCACCGGATATGTTGCGATCTGTCCGAAAGGTGGATGATATAGCTGCTTTTAAGGCTCGGTGGTCTGACCTTGAGGATGAGGATAGGGAACGGAAGCCCGCGCAGAAACCACCCCAGAGTATCTTAGATCTCCCCACCGCTATTCTGACTAAGCTGAAGACAATTATCCCCCCTAAAAAGATTGACTGGAATATGTTAGCTTCATGTCAGCAGAAGGTTGACGAGTCAGTTGCAGACTTCTTCACGCGCTTTGAGGAGACGTTTCATGACTTTAGTGGCCAGTCGCTTACGGATGATACGGGTCGGCACCTTTTCGCTGATAAATATGTGGCTAATCTGCTGCCGGCAGTTGCGGCCCGTCTAAAAGCGAGTGAGAGTTCTTGGTCCTCCGCGACCCCGACGGCCCTCCTGACTATAGCTCAGTATTATGAGCGTCAGGAGCAAGAAGCAAAAGGCCAGGAGGAAAAGAAATCGAAAGATCTAAAAACAAAGGTGATGTTGGCACAGGTATATGGCCCGCCCCGACGGGGTGTTAATAGAGGTAGGGGTGGATTTTATGGTCCTCCCTCGGGCCGATCTGATTTGAATAGGAATCAATGTGCGTATTGTAAGCAATCGGGACATTGGGCTAGCGATTGCCCGGCGTTGCACGCTTCGCGGCAGGGGCATAGTCAGGGTGGCCCGAGAGGTAGAGGGGGTTTCTCGAACTTTAGAGGGAATTCTAACGATCACGCTCGTTTTGACTCTGCTGGGCAGCAACGAGATAGATCAAATGTTTTCGATCGCCAGCATCAGTATCAAGTGTCGGGGATTGACCGTTCGGGGTACCATGATTCTCAGCATGCATAGGAATGCGTTGGATGGGGGTTAGAATCAGTTGAGGTGCCGGTTGATCAGAAAGGTCCTTATGTATCGGCTGAGGTTTTGGGCTCTACTGATCAGTTCCTAGTGGATACCGGAGCGACACGTAGTGCACTGTCTAAGCAATTGGTTCCGAGGGCTCCCCCATCTGGCTTAATGGTTACATCGGTAGGGTTTGACGGTACACTCTCCCGAAGCCCTCTTTCACAGCCCCTCACATTTCAGGTTGATTCTTTTTCTGCACCCTGTCCGTTTCTGCTTGCCCCGTACACACCGGACAACATTATGGGCCTCGATATGTTAAAGCATTTTAGGGCTACGATCCGCTGCTCCCCTGCTGGTGTGCGGGTAATATTGAATGACAATTACCCCCGGTCTGAACGGATGTGTGTGGTCTCCGAGGATGCTCTGTTAGCTACCCTCCCTCGTGCTCTGTGGGCCACTTCGGATACTGATGTGGGACAAATGGTGATTCCGCCGGTCCACATTAGTGTCCAGGAGGGGGCGGTGTTACCGCGCCTCCCACAGTATCGTATTTCCCAGGAGGGCGAGGAGGCCCTCATACAGATAGTGCAGGATTTGATTAAAGTGGGGGTAGTGGACGAAGTTCCCTACAACACCTGTAATAGCCCGATTCTCCCCATTCTGAAAAAGGATACGGATGTGTGGAAATATGGATTTTTCTGATCAGTTATGTCCCCTATCTTGGACCCCAACGGTTTCATGTACATGTTACAAGTACATGTATGTTCCCTCCAGTTCCAGTTATGAAGACGCAAATACATGTGCGTCCACCGTCAACATGTCCTCTTTCAGATCCGCCATGAATGGGCTGGATATTCGATTCCTAAGTATGAAAGGCCACCGACTTTATATGGCTCAGTTACTCCATTTTGCAGTTCAGGCGAGTAGGCCCTGATTCTGCCATCAAGCCTTTCCCTGCTTTCTACCTCTGACAGCTCCAGTCTGAGCTCACATCTGTATCCCTGAACTTTGTCCTACTCCCTGTGCGGCTAACGGTGCCTGCCTCGGCCGGTCTGCCTGCCTGCCAAAAACTGTATTTCACCTTCAAGTTATCTGCTTCGTTCCTCAGCCGATGCATTCCTGTCTAGTAGTTTAAGTAAACATTTCCTTCAGCTACTGAGCAAAGGGCCCGGCTTCTCTGTCCTCATGCAAGTAATTCATGGTCCTGTCACTAAGGAAGATTTCTGCCCCTTACATCTCATCTAGACACTTAGACGCTTGTACACGCACACACAGTCAGTATAGAATAGATTTTGTCCAAGAGTTCTTCCTTTGTGGATAACATAGTTCTTTAAACATAGGATGTTAGATATGATTTGGGATTAGGTTGACTTGACCCCCCAGACTTCTTGTCCCCACATGTAGAGCTAAATGTCAAGTCCCCTTCACCCCCTAGTTGCACGTCAATTACACGTCATGCTGCTGCGCACGCATCTCTGCCAAGTATTTCTGCTGACATTGCGAAATTATTTCATAGATCCACCCATATGTGACATCACAACCAATGACGTTTCTTTGTTACTCCCAATTACGCCTCTTTTCATTACGCATGTATGATGTTATCTTCCTTATCAATTGTTACGCCTCTTACATTGATTCCATTGTAATGTATGTTCTATAAAAATGATTACTTGTCAACAAAGTATGGTACTCCACTTCCTGAACCCCGTGGTGATGGAACTTGGAGGCCACGATTCGAATCGTCCATTGGAATAAAGCCCATTTTGAACCTCTTATACCACGGATTCTGCCTCTTATTTTACTGAGCTATGTTTGCTAAGATTCCGTATCAAATTCAGTTCCGGTAATTAAATTATTTACCACATGATTGGCGCCCGAACAGGGACACTTTCTCATCTCACGCGCCGGTGGTGCGTTGCAGGCCCGGTCTCCTGCCACAGCTGGACGGACAACAACGCGTACCAGCAGGATTTCCTGTAGCTCCCTCCGGTCAAGCGGGGGCGACTGAGGCTGCGATCAACACCCAGACGAGGCGGTGAGAAGTGCGAAGTATCCCGACCAGAGCCTAGCTGAGAGAGCAAGATCCGAGGTATACAGAGGCCCACCAAGTCCCGAAGTCCCGACGCTCAGAGGGTCCGATGTTCCGCAGTGCCGAAGTTTTTGAGTCGAGTCCAGTCAAGTTCAGTTCAGTTCCGTTTCGAGGCCTTCCGTTCCGAGCTACACGGTGAGTACCATTGCTGGGGAGGCGTTCTGACGTGCACATAGGTTGTGCCGGTCAAGACGGGTTTGGGTACACAAATCCGGTCTGCACTGTTACAGCAGTGTATCTGTACTGTTTAGCAGTATATCAAGTATTCAGAAGTATCTAGTTATTGCCGAGTATTTTGCTTAGTGACTAGTTTTTCTTAGATCATCAGCGTCATTTTTTTGTTCATTTAAATGCTAAATGTTAAAATGTGTCAATACGTCTTGCATATTGTGGTATGAATGACTGTTCATTATTGTGCTTTTGTATTAAGTGTGTTCAAGATTAAGTATCAGATCAGTTGTCAATATGCCGCTCTTTTCGAAATTAAGACAGATCACAACTAGAAAAGTGGTACTCGAAGAAGCTGTTCCTATTCCTCCTAGGGATACTCCAGGGCACTTCATGTATCACAAACATGGCTTAGATGCCATATTATTTCTTGATTTATGGGTGGACTACACCAAAGAATTACCAGAAAGTCAGAGGTGGCCCGCAGCTGGGACCTGGGATGCAGAGTGCATCATGAAAGTGGAAGAAGAGTTATGGAAAAGGAAAGCTAGACAGTCACAGAAAGACGCCGTTGAGTTATGGCGTAAAGAATCCCATAGACGTATAGAAAAAGCACTAAGACAGGAAGAGAAAAGTAAGGAAAATAAAGTCTGAGAAAATCTATTGATTGAAGAAGGTACACGAGTAAAATCAGAACAAGTAGATAGACAAAGAAATGCCCTCATGAAAGGTATGTATCCCCTTCTGGCCGAAGGATTACCTAAGGCTGCTCCGGAGATACCAAAAGACTTGCCACCCCCTTTGTTCCCGATAATGGTACACCCCAAAGGGCATCCCAGAACCGCAGAAGATGTTTTTCTCTCCTCATATTTAGATGACGCAGCTCCCAAGTACGCTAACCCCGCACCACATAGACCGTCTGTTGGGGGGGTTCAACATCAAGACCATGTGTCTGTACCTGTGCAACAACAAACTCCGACACAAGTTCCGGCAAGCACATCTGTTTCCGCATCTGTTCTTACAGCTGCTCCCACAGCTTTGCCCACACCCATAGTTGCTGTATCACGTTCAACCAATCCTTTCGCGCCCAGTACCCCAGAGGGGGCTACCGGAGGTGCTACCAGCGTGTATTCTACGCCACCCAGAATAAATAAACTTACTTTTCAAGAATCAGCACATTCACGTACGCCCAAACTTATAAATACTCGCACGCTTAAGGAACTTCTAGTAGATTGTAGATATGACCCTGTGCCCGGCAAAGAGGACGAAATGGTCCTGGCATCATTACGTATCAGACGAGCTGCGATGTTTTTAGGGAAGCTACCAGGAATGACTATGCATCTAGATAATATATATCATTTTTTCCAAACAGGGCGAGATTCTGAATGTATTAACAGAGCTATGGAATACCAGAAAGTGGAAATACAGGGGGAATTGTTACGTTTTCTCATAAATTGTGTGATCAGAAATCAAGACCGACCAGGGGTAAACCCGGAATTAATGCAAATTCTTACGAAATGGAGCCAGAATATATCAGACGGGAAACATGATAGGCAAGCATGTATAGTAGCCATGTGCCGAAAGATCCGTAAAGAAATAGAACGAATACATGAGGAGAGATTGGAGGTAGACGAGTTTGAACAAAACGAAGAGGGAGAAGTAGAATTTCCCGCAAGAAAGTCAGAAACTATAGCCTATGTAGGTAGAGGAAGATCTTGTAATAATACTAGATGTTTTTCTGAATCGATACATCCGATATGTCCAGATAATAACAGAACTTATCCAACACCTATAATAAATATAAGGTCTCCCGAACATTCGTTCCAAGCCGCTGACAAATCACTCCGAGAACGAAGGGGTTATCACCTACTCGATTCTATGGATGAACAAGAATTAGCTAGGTCAGCCGTTCACTGGATTGATAGTCCCGGAAAATATGGTGATGATACAGTAGCACACACGTTTTTGAACCTCAGCCCAGATGAACAGCGTTTAGCTGGAATTTATATGATTCAGCAACTTCTTATCTTATATAAGAACCAACATTCCGATCCTGGTCCTTTACCTGATATATTAACTGAATTACTCACGAATAGATGGAGAGGTTCAGGTAATAAGTTAATTAAAGAAATACTAGTATCCAGAAAGCAGTACATTCTTTTTGTAAGCCCAGACCCTGTCTCACTGCCCATCAAGGAAAGAACGCCGTATTACATGGATAGACAGAATCCCTTACGAGAAGTGCACCCAATAAAAGGCGAGAACAATGAGTTTAAACGTGTATTTGTATATACGCCCATATCTAAAATGGAATTGTTAGAAATGAAAAAAGTGGTACCCAGTCATGACAAAGACCCAGCGGGTTTTCACCGAGAAATTAAAGACATGTTACTCATGGGGGAGTACACCTATCCTGACATTATGACAATATTAAAGGTATTAATGCCTGCTGGCATTTATGAAAAACTTAAGGAAAAAGAGTGGGAAGTGGGAGACCAAAAGATAGACTGGACAGCATTAGAAACCGAAGAAAAGGACCGAACTGCAGGAGCAGGGCTCGGGGATAAAGTTAAAGCACTACCAGGTTTACTAGTACAGGTACTGCCACGTTTATTAACTACTAAAAAGGAAGACTGGGGTGCAATCTCAGCCTGTAAACAAAAACAAGATGAAGACACCAGTGATTTCTATGCCCGATTTGAAAAATGTTTTGGTATAAATAGCGGCATAAAAGCAAGTAGTGAGTCATATCCACATCTGTTTGTGACAAAATTAGTGGAAAATTCCTTGCCCCAAGTGAAGAATAGAGTATTGAAATTCGAGAGTACATGGCAAGGTAACACCCCGTCACAAATGTTACAAATGTTACAGTATCATCACAATAGAATTAGGGATGAACAAGAACATGAACAAAGACGTATGAAAGACACGAAAATGAAAATGTTAGTCTCTCAGACAGTTCCAACTGACGGTCACAAAAAGGGTGTGACACATTCCGGAGATCCAGCAGTTCCTGTAAAAGGGACATGCAATTATTGTAAACAGCCAGGTCATTATGTACATGATTGTCCAGTCCTGAAGCGTAATATCGCCGTAGGTATTGCAAAGGAAAGACCACGGCCACTCAGACAGGATCAGAATGAACAAGGAGCTCCGCAGCATTCACAGCCCATGCCAGCTCCGCAGCAGTCCATGCCAGCTTCGCAACAGTCTATACAGTTTGTGCCAGCTGCACCAGCGCTGCCTGTTGCTGCCACACAAACCACGACACGACAAATGTATCAGACAGCACAGTATGAATATCCTAAGTATCAACGATACGCATGAACCAGCCTAGAGAGGGAAGTTGACTTACCCCTTATTGAGGTCCCTGTAGATCAAGAAGGACCTTATGTGCACAGTGAATTATTAGGTCAAGACAGAAAATTCTTACTTGATACAGGGGCAAGTCGAACAACAATAAAACGTAATGAAGTTCCAGGGGCACCCCTCTCAGGCTCACAGAATATTTCCCTTGGTTTTTCAGGAAAACCTATTGTTAATGAAGTATCACAGCCCCTTCCACTTACGATTGGTCCCTTGACACGAACTACAGATTTACTGCTTACTAAATCATGTCCAGAAAACTTGTTAGGTATAAAAACATTGAAAGCTCTAGGAGCGATAATATGTTGTTCTCCAGAAGGAGTAAGGTTGTTCTTACGAGATTTCAAAGGTCACTATGTATCCCGAGACATGGATCCCCGACTGCAGACTTTACCCACACATTTATGGGCACAAGGCCCTACTGATGTTGGTTGTATGAACATTACACCATATCGAGTCACACTAAAGGCAGGAGTGGTACTACCACGAATGCGACAATACAAGTTACCCCCAGATGCTGCAGTGGCTTTACTGCAAATCATTGACGAGCTTATTGCCCAAGGAGTGGTTGTGGAAACCGACTCCAATGTATGTAATTCCCCGATAATTCCGATTCTTAAACGAACTGATCCGAAGGCCCCGCCAGTATATCGATTGGTTATTGATTTACGCGAATTAAACAAATGCATTGTGCCACAATTCCCTGTGGTCCCAGATATCTCGTCATTACTGACAGCCATTGATTCCCACGCATCATTCTTTACTGTAATTGATCTCAAGAATGCCTTTTTCAGCGTCCCAATAGATCCGGAGAGCCAATACTTGTTCGGATTTAGTTTAAATGGACGAAGTTTTAAATTCACACGCGCACCTCAAGGATTTACAGAAAGCCCCAGCATCTATAGCCAAGCACTGAAACGAGAACTTGACAGTATACACATGCCAGTTAACACTGTATTGCTTCAATATGTCGATGATCTGCTGATCACCGCCCGGAGCGAACCTGAATGTGAAAAAGCATCTCTGATAGTTTTACAATTTCTGGCTGAAAAGGGGCACAAGGTGTCCCCTTCTAAGCTGCAATTCTGTGTCCAGCGAGTTGTTTACCTTGGACACTCGCTGTCCAAGGAGGGTAGGCAGCTTACGCCCGACCGCATTCAGTTAATAGCTAACATGCCAATACCCAAGACACAAAAGGAGGTGCGGGCTTTTATAGGCCTCACTTCATATTGTAGGCAGTGGATCCCTCAATATGCATTTCTAGCAAAATCACTCATTCAGTTGACAACACAGGAGGCGGCCACATCGACTGTCCTCCCTTGGACTCAGGAACACACACTAGCTTTTGAAAGCTTAAAGAAAGCTCTATGTCAAGCACCTGTTTTAGCGACACCATGTTACTATAAACATTTTACACTCTTTGTTACAGAACGAGAAGGTACTGCCTTGTCAGTACTCACTCAGGAACAAGCAGGATCACGCAAACCATGTGCCTATTTCTCTAGTACATTAGATCCAGTAGCTCAGGCTTTGCCTGCGTGCCTGAAATCAGTGGCAGCAACAGCTTTAGCAATCAGACAAAGCGATGCCATAGTGTTAGGACATCCGTTGACAGTACAAGTACCGCATGCAGTAGAGGTTCTTGTGAACCGAACGCAAACACAACACTTGACCATAGCAAGACTTACAGGGTACGAATTAACATTGTTTCAGCCACATATAGAAATCAGACGCTGTAATACATTGAATCCTGTCACACTTTTACCTGTAATCGGAACAGACCCACTAGCTCATGATTGTGTTGAAGTTATTACAATAACGACGAAACCCAGACAAGACTTGACAGATGTCCCATTGTTAGATCCAGACCTGACGTTGTATGTAGACGGTTCATGTATGAGAACAAGTACAGGAGATTTAGTGGCCGCGTACGCAGTCACAACAGATACTGAAGTCATTGAAACAAACTGTATAAATACCTTGTCAGCTCAAGCAGCAGAGCTTACTGCTCTGACACAAGCCTGTATCCAAGCCACAAATAAGAAAGTCAACATATACACAGACTCACGTTATGCATTCGGAGTTGTACATGACTTCGGAGTGCTGTGGCGAGAGAGAGGTTACTTAACTTCTCACGGTACCCACATTCAGCACGGATCCCTCATTCATGCTCTGTTAGACGCAATTCATTTACCCACTGCAATATCGATTATGAAATGTAAAGCTCATACGAAAGTTACTGATATCATTTCTCAAGGCAATGATTTAGCTGACAGAACAGCTAAACAGACTGCTCAAATTCGCAAATCCGACATGACAAAGACAATAGTCCAGACACCAACACAGTGTATGACGATTAAGGATCCCGCTCTTGACGTAATTGACATACAGACACATGCTACACCAGACGAAATAAAGAAATGGACTGAATTAGGAGGGATCCAAACGGACCAGGGATGGATGACGAAGGAAAAATCTGTATGGTTTCTTCCTGACTCTATGGTCCAAGCTATCATAAACACAATACACAGTCCAGCACATCTAGGAGAGAAAGCTATGCTAGACAGCATTCAGCACATTTGGTTCAACAAACATTTACGAGCAGCAGCTAAGCAAAAAGTCCGTACCTGTATGATATGTTGTCAGTTTAACCCAGGTAAAAGCATCCCCGTAGAGCAGGGTGGATTTCAGCCTCCTGATCACCCTTTTGAAGTTCTCCAGATGGATTATATCCAGATGGAACGATGTCGAGGATTCAAATATGTTCTCGTAGTTGTCTGCGCTCTTTCCCGTTGGACCGAAGCATACCCAGTATCAGATTACACTGCCCCGACCACTGCCAAGCAGCTAGTCCGAGAATTCTTCCCACGGTTCGGCTTACCACGTGTTGTCTATTCAGATAACGGCCAGCCGTTCTCATCCGAACTGATGAAACATGTTTCACTTTTGCTAGGATATCAGTGGAAGTTTCATTGTGTCCGACACCCCGAGGCAGCAGGTCTCGTGGAACGACATAATCAAACTTTGAAAATAAGATTGTCCAAAATATGTAGAGAGAAAGGTGTCGACTGGGTAGTAGCTTTACCAGTTGCACTCTTTTACATGAGAATGGTAGCACACTCTCGAACAGGACTATCCCCTTATGAGGTGATTTTTGGCAGACCACCGAATATGTGGGGGACGCCTATACCCCGTAAAATAACTGATGTTGACTGTAATATGCTGACAGATTACCTGGCTTCCTTGATGTCTGCACTACAATCTTGTCGTTCACAGGTAGCTGCAGCCTTTCTTGACAACACTGAGGTGAAACCCCATGACGTAGTTCCGGGGGATCTAGTTTTGGTGAGGAACTTTGACCGAAAGACTCAGCTGGAGCCTAGGTGGAAGTCGCCTCAACTGGTTTTGCTCACCACAAGGACAGCCGTGAAGATCGAGGGCAGAAAAGGCTGGGTGCATTCAAGTCATATCAAGAAATTTCATGGACTGCCATCAGATGCAAATACCACACCTCGTGTGTCTTCACCCATTGACTCTAAGCTCCCTTTGGTTGAACTCAGTAGCCAAGAACAATATAAACTAAAACTGCGGTCTAAAAAGTCGGACAATTTGATTGTTTAAGTCCTCTCCAAGGTGAAGCGGTTGAATTTGTCTCTGACATGTATCCCTTAGACCTGAACAGAGAAAAAAACCCGAAAAATGTTGAAACGACATGCGTACTGTAAATCACTGCGTAGTCATTGTATGGTGACGTTATTAATTTTGTTTTTCTTGAGTGTTATAATAATTACTGCAAGTATATTGTTGCACATATATTATCTTATTTCTAAACATGCTTATAATGTTACTGCTGAACATTCTTTTAGTGACCTACCCCCACATGAATTGTCCTATAGATTTGCGCTGCGCAATAACACTTTCATTAGTATGTTACATCATTCCCATCAGGCTAGTAATGCTACCAATTGCTGGGTATGTGGCCGACTCCCTCCCTATCAGAATTATAAGGGAGTTTTGCCCCTCTTTCCCTATCCGTTCACACACAATGGCTCCTGTGGAGCATGGTTTAGTTTAATCAATTCCTTAGATTCAGACACAGCAGTTTATCAAGACAATTGGGTATGGGGAAATTTGAATTTAGTTTTACTCAAAGTCTGCTACCCTGACAAGGAGGGTCGTCCCAAGAGAACAGGAACTGATCTAGAAAATGAAGTATATGGATTAGGTAATTTTACACTTAATCTCATGATTCTGAATGTCGAATCCGAAGTTGCACCAATTTTGCCTGCCATGTCAGTGTTCCCAGCTAAGGGTGAATTGTGTGTAAGAAAGAATGGTTCCATATATATGGGCCATAGTAGATGCACCACTGTAATAGAATTCAGTGATCAAGGCAAGTCTTCATTTAGAGCTTCTCGCCATTCCTACTTCATATGTGGTCAGACTGCATATATGCGTCTGCCTCTAGATTGGGATGGTACCTGTTATATTGGATTCCTTTTGCCACCTGTTTTCCTAGCTCCTCCTGATTACCACAGAAATATTCATTTAGTACACAATAGAGAACGGAGAGATCTCCCAATTGTCGATTATACTGAGACGGCATGGGAAAAATATGTAGATTTTAATAAAGGCCTCTTTCCCTATATAGGTACAGTTACCAATAGCAAGCTGATACGTAGATTAACGAGGACTCTTGAAGCCGTAGTGAATGAAACTATTGCCGCACTAGGCAACTTGACAGAGGAGCAGTCTGCGATGAGGATTGTTGTTCTTCAAAATCGTCTTGTCCTTGACGTCATCCTGGCCGATAGGGGCGGAGCTTGTAGGGTCATCGGATCAAGTTGCTGCGTATTCATACCAGAAAATTCGCCATCTGTATATAAAGCTATAACCCGCCTTCATAAGATTGTGAGCCAGATACACCAGAATCCAGGCACTTGGACTTGGTCCGGGTGGTTTTGGAGTGTGATATCAGCCTGGGGATGGAGAGTTCTATCCTTCCTAGGTATTGGCCTTCTTATACTATTCAGTTGCTGCTTATGCCTGCAATGTGGACCAGCGATTTGTGGTCTGTGTGCCACATCGTGTATTCCACATCAAAGTTTTCGTTCAAGATCCCGGAAGAAGAAAGAAGAACAAATGGTGCTACATGAACAGATCAATGGATTAATGAAGATTGATGTCTCTTGAAGGGCAAGTAGGGGACAAGGAGGGAATGTGGAAATATGGATTTTTCTGATCAGTTATGTCCCCTATCTTGGACCCCAACGGTTTCATGTACATGTTACAAGTACATGTATGTTCCCTCCAGTTCCAGTTATGAAGACGCAAATACATGTGCGTCCACCGTCAACATGTCCTCTTTCAGATCCGCCATGAATGGGCTGGATATTCGATTCCTAAGTATGAAAGGCCACCGACTTTATATGGCTCAGTTACTCCATTTTGCAGTTCAGGCGAGTAGGCCCTGATTCTGCCATCAAGCCTTTCCCTGCTTTCTACCTCTGACAGCTCCAGTCTGAGCTGACATCTGTATCCCTGAACTTTGTCCTACTCCCTGTGCGGCTAACGGTGCCTGCCTCGGCCGGTCTGCCTGCCTGCCAAAAACTGTATTTCACCTTCAAGTTATCTGCTTCGTTCCTCAGCCGATGCATTCCTGTCTAGTAGTTTAAGTAAACATTTCCTTCAGCTACTGAGCAAAGGGCCCGGCTTCTCTGTCCTCATGCAAGTAATTCATGGTCCTGTCACTAAGGAAGATTTCTGCCCCTTACATCTCATCTAGACACTTAGACGCTTGTACACGCACACACAGTCAGTATAGAATAGATTTTGTCCAAGAGTCCTTCCTTTGTGGATAACATAGTTCTTTAAACATAGGATGTTAGATATGATTTGGGATTAGGTTGACTTGACCCCCCAGACTTCTTGTCTCCACATGTAGAGCTAAATGTCAAGTCCCCTTCACCCCCTAGTTGCACGTCAATTACACGTCATGCTGCTGCGCACGCATCTCTGCCAAGTATTTCTGCTGACATTGCGAAATTATTTCATAGATCCACCCATATGTGACATCACAACCAATGACGTTTCTTTGTTACTCCCAATTACGCCTCTTTTCATTACGCATGTATGATGTTATCTTCCTTATCAATTGTTACGCCTCTTACATTGATTCCATTGTAATGTATGTTCTATAAAAATGATTACTTGTCAACAAAGTATGGTACTCCACTTCCTGAACCCCGTGGTGATGGAACTTGGAGGCCACGATTCGAATCGTCCATTGGAATAAAGCCCATTTTGAACCTCTTATACCACGGATTCTGCCTCTTATTTTACTGAGCTATGTTTGCTAAGATTCCGTATCAAATTCAGTTCCGGTAATTAAATTATTTACCACAGATGCCAGAGTTTATCGGTTTATAATTGATTTGAGAGAAGTAAACAAGGTCGTGATACCTCAGTACCCAGTGGTTTCTGATATCACGACGTTGCTTACTTTGGTCCCACCTACGGCGACCATGTTCTCAGTTATCGATTTGAAAAATGCCTTCTTTTCCATTCCCATTCACCCCGATAGCCGATATCTTTTTGGGTTTACTTTAAATAATAGATCTTACCGTTTTTGTAGGATCCCCCAGGGCTACACAGAAAGCCCTAGTATTTACAGTCAGGCTTTGAAAAGACAATTGGATTCCTTTGTTCTGCTCGAGGGGGTCGCCCTCATTCAATATGTCGATGACATCTTGCTGGCGGCTGACACCTTGGAGTTGTGTGAGAAGAGTACGTTATCCTTACTTTCCTTTTTGGCATCCCACAATCATAAGGTATCTAGGAAGAAATTGCAGTTCTGTAGACCAACGGTGACTTATCTGGGTCACCTTTTGTCTAAGGAGGGACGTGCACTCACACCGGATCGTATCCAAGTAATTTTGGACACACCGACACCGTCCACGCAGAAGGATGTGCGTGCATTTTTGGGTCTTGTTTCCTTCTGTAGGCAGTGGATATTGGGGTTTTCACATATAGCTAAGCCATTGTTAGCCCTTTTGACAAAAGACACGCCTATCCCGATCCCTTGGTCAGATGAGTGTGACGCTGCTTTTCAGCAATTACGACAGGCCCTCTGTTCAGCACCAGTGTTAGGGACCCCTGATTATGCAAAACCCTTTTCGTTGTATGTGCATGAGAAAGATGGATGTGCATTATCAGTCTTAGTGCAGATGCACGGCGATAAGCAGCGCCCTTGTGCATATTTTTCGGCTGTACTTGATCCTGTCGCCCGAGCATTACCAGGGTGCTTTCGCTCGGTTGCGGCGACAGCTGTGTCAATACGCCAAAGCGAGGGAATTGTGTTATCTCATAAGTTGTTGGTATTAGTTCCCCACGCTGTTGATGCCCTGCTTAATCAAACAAAGACGCAGCATTTGACCAGTGCCCGTTTAACGGGATATGAGTTGACGCTTTTGGCTCCTCATATTACGTTGAAAAGGTGCGTAACGTTAAATCCGGCCACATTGTTGCCATACTCCGAGACCCAGTCTGAAGCGCGGAAAGCACATGATTGTATTCTTGTGACTGAGGAACAAACAAAGGGTCGTATTGATCTCCAGGATACGCCCTTTCCAGATGTAGATGGAGAACTGTGGGTGGACGGATCATGTCTGAAGTTACCAGATGGTACGACTTCAGCGGCGTATGCAATTACCACATTGCAAACGATAGTGGAAACAGCACGCATACCACAGAAATCAGCTCAAGCAGCGGAACTGATAGCATTAACACGAGCATGTGAGCTCAGTACAGAATTGTGTGTGAATGTTTATACAGATAGCCGCTATGCCTTCGGAGTAGCGCATGACTTTGGCCTGCTCTGGAAGGAGAGAGGGTTTTTAACGTCACATGGAGTACAGATAATGCATGGAGAGTTAGTCCATAACCTTTTAACTGCATTGACGTATCCGAAGAAAATTGCCATCGTTAAATGTAGCGCCCATAGGAAAGTAATTGATAAAGTTGGAGAAGGGAATGCGTTAGCGGACCGAGTGGCACGGGAGACTGCGATGCAGCCCGGTGCTACCGCCATGTATGTAGTAAAGTCACAAGGGGAAAGATGGCATGATGCGAAGGAGGAAGTGCGAGAAATGCAAAGGACCGCTTCTGATAAAGAGCGGGAGCAATGGGCTAGCGAGGGAGAATTGGATGATGAAGGCTGCTGGAGAAATAAGCAGATGGACAGGTGGAAACTACCCACGGCCTTCGTACAACCTATGGTCCAGATGGCACATGGGCTAGCACATGTTGGGGCTTCCGCAATTGTGAAATTGCTTACCCAAGTTTGGGAGCATCCAGAGATTGCTAGCACGGCAAAGAGGGTGGTGCAGACCTGTATGATCTGCCTGAGGTACAACCCAGGAAAGGGTACTCGAACTCCAGCAGGAGGATTTGTGACACCTACTGCACCCTTTGAGGTTTTGCAGATGGATTACATCCAGCTTGAGCGCTGTAACAATTTGAAGTATGTTCTAGTAGTGGTTTGCGCCTTCAGTAAATGGG
Source organism: Triturus cristatus (assembly GCF_964204655.1). Lineage (NCBI taxonomy): Eukaryota > Metazoa > Chordata > Amphibia > Caudata > Salamandridae > Triturus > Triturus cristatus. The sequence goes on along the minus strand of NC_140588.1, from coordinate 280,411,368 downwards.
TTGAAGCGTACCCTACGAAAGACAATACTGCAATGACTACTGCGAAGCTGCTGTTGAAGGAGTTCTTCCCTCGATATGGCGTTTGTAGACTTCTGTGGAGTGATAATGGACCCCACTTTGTAGCGGATGTTATAAAGTACGTCTTGAAGGGCCTGGGCATCACTCAGAAGTTCCACGCAGTATTCCACCCTCAGTCTGCAGGACTAGTTGAGAAGTATAATGGTACACTGAAGCTCAAGATCGCTAAAATTCAAGCTTCGACGTCTTTGACTTGGCCAGATGCTTTACCGCTGGCGTTATTGTCAATTAGGTCGGTACCACACTCTCGAACCGGTCTTACACCATATAAGATTGTCTTTGGACGCCCAATGAATATTTGGGGTCCACCAAAACCTAAGGCTGTGTACGATGTACCTTGTGTAATGATGAACGATTATCTGGCACAGTTAACGGATAACTTGGTTTCTATTCATCAACAGGTCCGAGAGGCGCTCCCTGATCGGTCTACCGGTGAAGGACATGGTCTCCGACCTGGCGACCACGTGATGGTAAAAATCTTCGAAAGGACAAACAGCTTGGAACCGAGATGGGTGGGTCCTGAGCAGGTCCTCCTTTCAACGAGGACGGCTGTGCGAGTTTCCAACAGAAAGAATTGGATCCATTCCCTGTCACTGTCGGAAGGTACCGCCTGGATTGGTGGAACCTGCCGTGCTGACCGATCAACGAGAAATCTTGGCTGCAGAGACAGGCCGTGCTGCGGAGCCAACCGCCACTGAGGAGCTCTTTCCGGACCACGCGACTCCTGGAGGAAGGCGATATCATCTTAGACCAAGGAAGTGAGTTCTTCAGTACCGGGACACATTGTCAGAACGGCCCTTGGGTTAGTGAAACGGAGAGCCAATGAGGCAAGGGGGGGGGATCAGCCCTGCATTAGTGTAGCGACACCCGTCTTGGCCCGTTGGTGAAGAAATCGACCGCTGCCCAAGGAGAAGAGTTCTGACAAATCTTTAGTTTCAGGAAAATATTGGGTTTTTCTTTTATTCTATCATGGAGAGGAAAAAGATTCTTTGTGCATCAGGGTTCATGCTGACAGTAGCTATTGTTGGGATAACCACATGGTTTGTGGAAGATGTGACTCCCGCTCGAAAACTACTTGTGTTGACAACTCCGGTGCCTGAGGAGCACTACTTTTATACATTACCGTATCAAGAGTTGAAGCATCGACAGTCTTACTTGAATAACACTTTCATCCAGATGCTGCATCATACCCACGTTGCTACGAACGCTACGAACTGTTGGATATGTGGGATGATGCCAGCCCATCAGAAGAAAGGAGGAACGCCATTCATATCACTTCCTTTCTCTCACAATGGCTCTTGTAGAGCCTGGTATACTTTGCTTTTTGCTACTCGGAAACCGACAGTGGGACGATTACTCTTCAGACTCAACAAAGAGTGTCACCAGGATAAAAATGAGTATCCGCAAGCGAATGGAACAATCTGGGAATGGGAAGAGTACCGGCCGGACAATGAATCCATTCCCTATATCTTCACGAACACTAGAGACACTGTGGGAAAGGACAAATTTGTGATTCAGGTGGCACAAGCTCAGGCGGACCTGTGTGTCCAGAGTGTGGGTTTTATTCCTGTTGGCGTTAGTGATTGTATCACCGTTCTGAATATTGATGGGTTGAACAATAGTACCTTTCTGGCGTCTCATAATACATACTTTGTGTGTGGAAATAAAGGTTATTACCGTTTGCCGGCTGGTTGGTCTGGGGTATGCTATGTGGCATTCCTATTACCTCCTGTATTCCTAGCACCAGCATCTTATCATAAAGATCTGAAATTATTGAATAATGTGACTGTAAATAGATATAAACGCACTCTATCAATTGATGATGTAGATCAGACTGATACCAGTCTGCAACAGTATATTGATTTTAATTTAGGATTGTTTTTCTTTGTTGGAGCTGCCCTGAACAGTAGGAAGGTCCGAAGATTAACAAGAGTGGTAGAGGCTGTGACAAACCAAACTGCTGCTGCTCTTGGGAATCTTACGGAAGAATTGCAAATTACTAGAATTGTTGCATTGCAGAATCGTATGGTATTAGATGTTATGCTAGCTGACAGAGGTGGAGCATGTAAAATTATCGGAAGTAGTTGCTGTGTGTTCATTCCTGATCATACGCCGTCAGTTTATAATGCCATTAATAAATTACATAAAATTGCAGCTGAAATCCATACAGAAAACGGCACTTGGTCCTTTTCTGGATGGTTTTGGGCATTGATCACTGCCTGGGGGTGGAAGGTCTTAACTGGTCTCTGTATCATTGTAGCAGTTCTGTTTTCTTGTTGTATCTGTGTTCAATGTGGCCCCTTGCTCTGTTCCTTATGTGTATCATTCTGTATCCCCGATAAGAAGGCTATTGCCGATGTCGCTCATCAGAAACGTTTAGCTAAAGAAGTCGAAGAAATGATGACAATTGACATATATGATGATTACCCTAACAAACCGGATGTCTTCAGTAAATGCTGAAAGGGTCGTCTGTTGTAAATTGAAACAACGGTGTGATTAAGCATTTACTAAAGACATGAATTCTCTCACTTTAGAGTATATTTCCTCTGTTATGTTGACTGGAGTTCGGACTCCATTTTGTATTATCATGTCTCCACGTGCTCAACACGAGAAGAGTCCAACCTCTGTGTTAGTTGCTCTTGTAATCTGCCTAGTAACAGTCTATAAATAGCTCCTTTGTCCATCTGGCGCATGCCCAGACTTGACCACATCTGTTATTAGTTAGCCTTGCTTGACCATGTCTTCGCGGGCTCAAGGAGTGTGTTAGCTCCGCCCATATATTGATTCAGTATCGAAAATGACCATACAAGGCAATGTTCTCCAGCCTCATGTTGTATCCACCCACTTATGAGCCCCTCTATGGTGTATAAAAGGGGACCATGTACGCAAGTTCTTTGTGCTACTCTATGCAATACTGAAGAGTGTTGTATGGATTGTAGGACCACCCTTAAGGGTTAATAAACCTTGTCTTTGTACTTTGCAGTTTCCGTGCCAACTTCCTTATAGATTCCATTGCAGGAGAGCGAACCCTTGTGTCCTGCGGGCCTAGCTGGGGCCTGTATTCATCAACACCACTTTCATGACATGCAGAAATGACTCGTTGGGGCACCGCAGAGAGTGCGATTATTAGACAAGAAGAATTTCGTGGCCTACATAAAATACCCATCTCTATGGAATGGGATCAGATGCTGGAAGCTTTGAAAACTATAGATCTATTGGCCACTCCAACATCTCAGGCCGCAATTTCACCTCCCACATCCATATTAGCTAACTCGACTGAACCTGTATATCTCACACTGTCTTATTAACCAGGAGCATACAAATGAATATTATTAGTAAGACTATTTGGGTTTTTTTGAACAAAAGAATATTACCTTCTGTTACAACCACAATTACACAGGAAGCCATAGAACCGGGGGGAGGGGGGTGATCTTAGTTTAAGCTATAGTAGTTCATAGTTGACTGCGTAGACGTGAGTTTTATAGCATGAGGCTGTTTATTTACAATCGTAATCCTCATTTAATATACATGTTATACTGCTGTAAAGTAAAATGGTAATATGTATAATTGCTCATGTATACGATTGCAACTTGGTTATATTATTGTGTTACAAGACCATTTGTTTAAGTTATGTTTTTCTTTTTATACCGAACAGCTGTGAATATCTCATGCTATAAGAAATGGAAAAACTCAATAAAATTGTGTTTAAAAAATAAAAGATGACGAGGGAAATCGCAGGTCAGTTCCAGCGCGGCTGGGAACCAAGGTTGGGCCTTCCATACCGGGGTGATTAGTACGAACTCCACTCTCTGCAGAACAATTTGGGTCGCCACTCTGGGAATCAAAGCAAATGGGGGAAATGCATAATTGAGTGTCCTAGACCAATCCTTCTTGAAGGCATCTGTGGGTTTCTCCCGAGGGTCCGGTCTCCAACTTAAGAATGACTCCAGGTGACGATTTAGCCTGGAGGCAAAAGATCCATATGATAAGGGCCCCTAATTGACTGAGTCATTTGGAAGAGAGAGGGATGGAGTTTCCAGTCGCTGTAATCCCTCAAGTGACGGGAGTTCCAATCCGCTATTGTGTTGTCTTGCCCCGGAAGGTATTCCGCTATCACCGTTTTTTGGTGAGCTAGGCAGTAATGCCAGAAGTTTCTTGGCGATCTCTGCCAACATCGGGAATCTTGTCCCCCCCAGCTTGTTTATATCTCACCGCAGAGATGTTGCCCATGCGTAAGAGGCTGCAACACGATACCTTCCAGTGTGAGAGAGTGCGAATCACAAAGGATCCCACCAGGAGCTCGAGACAGTTGATGTGTAACGATAACACCTGGAGAGACCATCTGCCCCCCGTGGTAATCTCTCTGCATCGTGCTCCCCAACACGACCAGCTGGCATCGGATTCTATGACCATCTCCAGGTGAGAACCAAGGATTAGCCAGCCATTCCAGGCATCCACGTGGGCCAACCACCATTTGACTTCCTCTCGGACCTCGTCTGTGAGCAGGACCTGGTCCGAGTAAGAGAGACCCTTTTGAAGGTACCAGATCTTTAGATGTTGAAGGGCCCAGTAATGCAACGGCCCTGGGAAGATTTCTTGTATGGAGGAGGCTAGAAGGCCTTTTAGACACGCAATAGCCCGTAAAGACATGACTTGTGTATCTAGAGTCTTCCTCAATTCCTTCTTCAGATCCCTCAACTTCAGTTTGGTCAACTGGAGTTGAGCCGTCTGAGAATTGATTACAAACCCTAAGAACTCCAGTGATTGCGCTGGGACCAGATCAGATTTTGTATTGTTTATCACAGAACTCAGATTCTCTAACAGTGTCATTGTCAACTGCCGATGTTGAGCTGCTAGGGGAGCGGAGGGAGCCATTATCAGTATATCATCCAGGTAGATTATTAACCCCTTCCATGCGGCACGAATTCCGCCGCGGTGCTGACCGTTTCTTGCGCGGGCGGGCTCATGACGGAACGGTTCCGTCATGAGCACAGCTCAACCGACGCTCATGACGGAACCGTTCCGTCATGAGCACCGAAGGGGTTAAATGAATACCCTGCTCCCAGAGATATGCGGTCACTGGCTTCATCAACTTGGTGAAACACCAAGGAGCCGAGGAAAGACGGAAAAGCAGGACCAAGTATTCCAGTCGCTTGCCTCACCATTGGAACTGCAAGAACCGCTGGTGAGGGGGGAAAATTGGGTCTGTCATGTAGGCGTCCTTGAGATCTAGACAGACCATCCAGTCCCCTTGGCTCAAAATGTCTGTCAGGAGGTGAATCCCCTCCATCTTGAAATGCCTGTACAGGATTAAAAAGTTGAAATCTTTCAGATTTCGAACTAGTCTGTTACCCCCACCTCTCTTCTGCACTAGGAAGACGTTGCTGCAGAAACCCATGGGCCTGTCGCAATAGGCGACCGCACGTTTCTCCAGCAAATCTTCTATTTCTTGATCTATAAAAAGTTTGTCTTGTTGGGAAACAATAAAGGGGCGGCAGCACTTTGCATAGGTGTTTGAAAGAACTCTATGCGGAACC